>NC_140770.1:264698266-265898266 GCF_044657685.1 Stegodyphus dumicola | reverse complement strand
AAAGTGTCGTATTCATATTTCATTTACTTATCTTGTTAAAGAACTATCAACAAATACTATACTTAAAAGTTAAAAATATTTTTAGCTTCTATTTGCATTTAGTCATATTTTTTCCATTTTTAGAATAATTATTTATGACATAAAGATCTTAGTAATAATTTTTATGAGCCACAAAAATAATCCTACTAAAAATTATTTTTATATGATTTTCAAATACCATATTTTTACACTTAAAAATATGTAAAGTATAACACAAATATTTAATACACTCAAAACAAATATTACTGCATTATTTGAATACCATATAATATCAACCCAAACATTTTAAAATGCTCATTTTGAAATAATAAAGTATTTAGCATAATTTGTATTTGATATTGATTGTTGATAAGAGGTCAAGAGAAGAGAAGCAATTTTTTTCAAGATAATAAAATATTTCATTTAATTAAAAATCGAGCTTCTTAATTAAAACAACATATATGATTAAAATTAAGTAAAACATATACTTAATAAAAATAAAAAAATAGTATGAAATGTTAATTGTAAACAATAAAAAAATTTCATGCAGAAAACATATTTTCTTCATCTTCAAATTACTAGAATAAATTATTCTTGTCTGCTTCAAAAATATGACAAAAACTACACTTTTTAATTTTCAGAATCACAGTAGGCTACATATGAGAACAAATCCTCTTAAATCATACATATTCAAACATTTACATTACACAGATAGAGAGCAATATAAGGTGAAATTAAATTACATTAGTTATATATGGATAACATAAATAAATACTTCAAACATGTGAATGAAATTGACAAAAGCAATATAACATTTTGAGATCCACGAAAGGGCAACATTAAAATGATGAACAAACTGAAAATAAGTAAAAATATAACACATGAAAATAATTAATGAAATCTTTTTTAAAATGAACATCCCCATCCCTATAAGTTTTACTTTATTTCCAAGAAAATGATTAGCAATTCCTGAATAAATTTTAAATATTAGCATATTTTACATGAAAATGAATTAACTGTTCATTAAATGTGCATTTCATTGAAATCATATTTCCATTTTCAGATCCTAACGTGTAGATGATAATTCTCTAATATGACAATATGGTAACAACTAAAATTTAAATTTTAACATGCATAACTCAGTACCACATTATATTCTTAGAATGGTAAATATCGTGTGCTCAGATTAAAAATTCTAAGGATGTTCTATTTTTAAATCAGAGAGAAACAGCATGAAAGTAGAATAATTGCAGTGAATATAATTAATATGTGATTTTAATAACTACGGTTTAAGGGATGAGAAATTTTTCATTAGAAAGTATAGATATTAAACTTTTGATCTCAGATTCAATCTACTTCAAAAGCACAAGTAATATGGAAAAAAAAATCTGAAAAATAATTGCCTCGTGATCAGTAGATAAATTTGCATTTTAATTTATTAAGTTACGTTTCCTAGGTATTTTACAATGCTAGGTTAAATAATGCAAAGAATGTTAAAGCAATATTATTGAATATCAATGAACAATCATAATGTAATGATAAACTAACAGTACTGATAAAACACATTTAAGACTGGAGACAAAAAGAAGGAAAATTCATGTTTCACATTTCAGAAATAATGTCATCAGCCCATAGAAAATAAAAATAAAAAAAAAAAAAAAAATTATCACACAACATAAATAATCTTTTTAAAATAATAAATGTATATTAAATTTTACATTAAAGCATTAATTATGAGGATTCACTGGTTCCAAAATAAACAACTTGCAGAATTTTTAAATTGTTTCTAGTATTTACAAAGTAATACTTTTGCACAATAAAATTTAATCCAATACTTTTTGACCTTACAGCAAAGCAAATATTTAAAAATTCTTTTTGAAATTTTGTGTACAAATGCAATTCAAATATCATAAATAATAAATTTCACAAATAAAAGCATATCATACATAAAAGTTACTAGAAGCAGGTATCTAGAAAAACAATTATGATTTTAAGCAGATGCTTGATGATGCTCTATTTCAAGAAAAAGAGCAAATAAAACTCATATAATGGTAAAAGGACATTACAAACAATTCCACTATAATTTTAGCATGGTATAACAAGGATGAAAGGCATGGAAAATTTCCTTTATGAAAATCTAAAAGAAACTCCGATTTAAGTACTATTGTTATTTTTCTCACTTAACTATGCAACTTATTTGATGATGGGATACAGTGTAAGGAATACAAGAAAAATACAGTGTTAAAAATTTATGTTATATAATTTTTTAGCAATATTTATTTTGAATTTCATATTATCAAATCTAATTAGAATTAATTTACACGATTTCTTCATGTTATATACATTTCACAGCACATAACACCTATTAGTTGATACCTGAACCAAACTTGGGAGTTTGCTAGCCATTGTCGTTCTTTTATCACTAAATAAATCACCAATGCTTTTATTGCTGAATTTTTAACAACTCTGAATATGCTGTACTTGTTCAATATTGCCTTGCAGTTTCATCTACAGTACATTATATTTTGTATTTGTATATTTTTTAAATCTGACATTTATCATTTGTCTGATTTCACTACAGTGTTGTTGCTTCAGGTAACATACAGTATACACAACTTTTATGGTATTTCTTGTGTAACTATAGGTTTCTGGGATTTGATCTGTAATGAAACTTTTTCTAAGATTACAGCCTATTACCAAACACTGGAGAATATGCTCTGATTAAATGAAGTTATACATCAGTAAAGCTATTTTATAAAAGTGGAACATCAGTAGATGAAGACAAACCATGGCAATGCATGTTAAAATTTAAACCATGGCAATGTACATTAAATATTTGGTTCAAGATGAACACAAACAACAAAGAGAACAGTCAAGAAATGAGAAGTTATCCTTTTTGAAGGTGATAACTTCTGATTTCTTGAGTGAAATCCAAAAAATAGTAGCATCAACAAAGAATGTATCCACTTCCCCCCCAAAATAAGGTCAAACTATATCAACAGTTTATTAATATATGCACACTCATTTGGCTCACATAACAATTTTCTTACTTTGCATTGGTATTGATAACACATTTTTTTATTAGGTTTGTATTTAAAAACTTGCAATAGAAGAAAACATCTTTGAAATTTTCAGTGATCAGCTTTTAAGTCATTCCCTGTATGATCTGTCATTTTTTTTTATTGATTGATTAGATTACTGGTTTCCAAACTAGGGGTTGAGAAAAGTTTTGGAATGCTAATTTTTTTTAATTGTGTAAGTATATATATTTACCTACAATTATGAACTAATTTTATGATTATCAATTTCCTATAATAATATATGTTTATTTATAATTATCTCATTAATACATTATTTTCTGATTGGAATCTTCTTTTCCCTTAACATAATGCACGTAGTTGTAAAGCAAAAAAGTTTGTGAAGCACACGATATCTATAGCTCTGTAGAATAGATTCTCTGTGTATTTAAAATTCATTTTGCAGTTTTCCATCCCACAAATATGAAAAATAATATAATTTTCAACAGATATAAACTGATCCTTTTACAACCAACAAATAATTCTTAATAAACCTGGCATTTTTTTGGGGGGGGGCAGTTGTTATTAAAATGATTGAGTAAATGATTTGAGATTTTACTCTGCATTTTTAATATAAGGCATAATCAGTTAAGTATTGCTTCTTGAAATAATTATACACTTTTTAAGGGAAGATTAGCTTTAGTATTAATAGTTTGTAAACATAATTTTTTATTATACATGTACAGAAACATTTCATTTTAAAACACATTTCCAAAGAATTAAAAAAGACATACCTATTTAAATTTCTCCCCCTTACAACACTTTAATAATATCATTATTTGCATTAAAAAACCTTTTTTTGAAGCCAGAAATTTAATAAAACAAGTAATGCTGAAAATATGGCAAAGAAGAATATATGAACTTGAAAAAAAGCTGATAATAAATTAAAAACATTTCCTCTCATTAAAATTTTGGAAATAAAACTTCCACTTTCCAACTGTACGACCATTTCAAGATTAGCAGTATTACTCCAAAGTCTCATAAAAATAGATTAAATTCTAGATAACACAATGAATGAACTACACAAAGTACAAAAATTCACAAATATACATATAGAAAGTAAACTTTTGTGGTCATAAATACAGCAGATGAATTAAAATGATGAATAATTCTCAAAGAATTAAAAAAATAGTGATCCTTAATAAACAATTTTGCTTTTCATAGTATGTGGAAGAGTTAAATAGCAAATATTAATAATATGAAAACAATTGATATATTTTAACAGTTTTTTCATACTATTTAGCAGCTTCTTTTATCTAAAATGTCACTGGAAAGCCTTTTAGTAAAATAAATCCATCTACTGTGGTAGCATTTAATTTCAGTTTCTCTTGTTTTTTGGCTGCTATAGGCATTCACTAGACTTCTCCATTTTGAAATATTCTTAGAAAATGTTAAAACAAACAATTAACTTATCTTTTTTTTTCTTTTCTTTCTTTACTTTTTTTAAGCAGAAATTAATAGTATTACTAAAAATACTTATATTTCAGAAGCAACTGCAGGGGGGGGGGAATTTAAGTTTGTGCTTTGGTAAATTGCATGCAATTTTCATCCTTGTTAAATAGCACACTTTGCATTTAATACATATATAAATTATTGTTAAATTATATTTAACTGCAATCAGATGGAGGGAAGAAAATAAATATTTTTTTTAAAAAGAAAATATAGAAGTTTTACAAAATAATAGATTTACTTGCATATAACTAATATAGAACATCCTTCAAAAATTATTATATGGGAAATTTAAATTTTCAGAAGAAAATGCTTCAATAAAGCTTTCAGTCTAAAATTATGTTAGAGGGAAAAGTAATTATTCAAACCAGAAACATACAAAATATTAAACACCACATTTTTTAAAGCTAAATCTCTTAAGGTAAAAAATGTGTAAAAAAAAAGCATGATTTAAAATCAAAATACATGAAAAATATTCTTTTTCATCTTATTGAAACAATAATCAAACTTAATACAGTTTAATCATTTACTTGTAAATTATAATCAAGAAACACTCTAAAAATTAAGTGCAAGAAGTAGAAAAAGAACATGACTAGTTTATAGGCCCCCCAAAATTCATTCAGGTTGCTTCAAGAACAAACTTACACAACATAAATAACAATGCTTAGATACTGTACTTCCTGCAATACTACTAACATAGTATTTCAAAAAGTCAGCACTAAAACAAAATCAGAAAGATAACGAAAGAGAAGTAGTATATTCATATACTTTACAAAACCACATACTTCCAGTCCAATTTGAACTTTAATAACTTATTTTGTTCTAGATGAAAAATCTCTGGCAAAACTGAACAGTATATTAACCATATTAAAATCAAACTATCCATGGCCTTGCTGTATAGTTGAGTTCAATCTTGCAGGTTATGTAGTAACATAGATCCCTCCCAATTGTGCGAAGGGCAGCCAAACATAGCGGAAGACTAACCTGATGAAGATTATGCAAAGGCCTTCATGTTTATTGGGAACAGCAAATGGGAAATTTACCTTAAACTTCCTATTATCAATCTTTCAATACATGCACGAAGCTAGATGGGAACACACCCCTCCTTTCTGGTTGACCCTCAATCATTCCTTCCATCCAATCATCATCATCTGTAACTTCACTTATGATAACTATTATCTCCCCTTCCCTAAATGACAGTTCATCTTCTCGATCAGCTTCACAGTCATACAAAGCTCTGCAACGTCTTAATTTGAGAGTGTCGTGTCTCTGAAAAAATGTAAAATATCATGAAAAATCTCTGAGAAAATGAAGCCTAAAAGTAAAAGTTACAGTAATATTGGAAGTAATGGTAGGTCTAATTTTTTTGGCAGATAATCTGAATAGATTATCATGAGCCAAACATACAACAAGAGCAGTTTCAAGTAAAATATAATAAAGCACATAACAAAGCTTTCAAGGATGAACTAACTATCTGAAAAAAGAACATAACATACATATATATTTAAAAAGTAAATATAAACATACATAAAATAACAGAAAATACATATTAAAATAATTAATCACTATATTTACAATATATATATATATATAAAGTTAAAATTCTTATAAGCTTTCAAAAGCTAAAACATATTAATGTATCTCAATTTGCACATTACAGTAAGTATGGCAAAAACATGAAGAAAAAATGGTTAAGAAAAAGAAAGCAGAGGGAAAGATGGCTTGGGTACCTGAGAGAAAAAGACAGCTGAGATTGTGGCAAAATCCATACTCATAAACAACCTTTGACAAAACTGAATGTTAAAAATATATTATGTGCATACAACATTATAATACACCATACAATAATTCTATGGCCTAAAATTCCAATCAGAATACCAATTTCTCCAATCTTGTTTTCCCCTGCAACTCAAACACAAGGATAAATAGGAGGTAATTCTGAAAAAGATACATATAATTCCAAAAAATGCAGTCTTTTCATGCTAAGCCTCATATACTAACTTTTTGATAGCTTACACTGCCAAAGGATTTTTCAAAACTTTCAGAATTTAAACTATTATCATCCAATGACAATTAAACTGCTCGTAATTCTTTGATATGAACACAAATGTTAAATATCAGCATGCAGAGTGTTAATCTTACAAATACAAATATATGAATTAGAGGAATATAAAAAATTCTGGTGCTTCTGCAAGGTATTTCTAACTAAAAGAATCATATATTGATCATATTTTAATTAGGAGTTTACATAATTGAAATCATACTACTTATGTATTTGTTACAGTTTTTGTAAAGACTGAAAGAGCCATTAACATTGCATTTATAAAACTAAACATTTCTACTTAAAACTAAAAACTACATTAAACATATGCAAATATATTAATAATAGTATTGAAATACATATTGTTGTGTCCCTATGGGTTCATACTAGATTGAATGCACACAATTTCGATGATAGGTTGATAAGATTCATTTTATCAAATGAAACATCAGAAATCTGGAACTTTCTACAAGGATAGTCGTACAACTTTTCACAATATCAAAGAGTACAATCAGTAGGTATGCTGTTCAAACTACTATGAACATTAAACACAATGTATGCAAAGCACAACTAAAGAGAAAGCTACCCAGAGATATCTTAGTACTCTGAATTCACGATGAGTGCTAGTGACAACCGAGAGCAGATGTTCTCTCCGGCCTTACATAGTTTTCACAATGCTGCTGAGATATTTCTAGTACTTTCTGCTTCTTGAAATTACTGGCAGGCAATAGGAGGGTTGACTTTTGGTTATAGCTAATATAGTGATCAATTACAATACCTATTATGTGATACAAGGCCTGGACCAAAATGTCGCCAAATTTGGTGACTTCTGGCAATTTCTCGCTAAAATTAGTGATAAAAATTAGTTGCCAAAACAGTTGCCAGTTTGGCCAAATTGCCGAAGTACCCATTTATTCAATGTTAAATGGACCTGCCCCTGTATTCTTGGTTTTCCGGCATAGCTCGTCTCTTTAGATTTTTTTTGCGTTACATTACATGGAAAAATACAATTTTACATATAATGCACTAAAATCATCTACCTATGTAAAAAACATCCTATGTAAAACATACTATGTAAAACTACCTATGTAAAAACAAAAATAATGGATAGTACGCTACATCTAAATGTAGCATACTATCCATTATTAGAAAGCTTAACTTCAAAGCAATGCCAAATTTATAACGTTTATGGAGTTTGAAAGCTAGGTTTCATACGAACAACTGTTTCAAACAATTTTCTGCCTGATTTACTATTGAAAGAAGACGCACGATTTTTTCCTTCCTTTAATAAAAAAATTGCAAGTTGTTGTTTTCAAACCAATCAGCTATCAGCTTGTTTGTAATGGACCAGTAACCAATTACAAACAAGTTTGTAACCAGTCCCCCCTTTACATGTTAGCTTCAAAGTGATCTGTGACAAAGCAGAAAATTGTTCCAAACAGTTGTTCTTCCGAAAGAAGCATATGTGTGATAGCAGTCTAAAAAATAAAACAAATACTAACTTTTCTAGGTGGAGGTACAGGTGTTTGGCTTTGGCTACTATTTGAATCACAAGATTGTATTAAACTATCTGTAGATTGACCATTACTCAAAGATTCTACTGTTTCATTTACAGCAACTATAAAGAAAAGATGAAAGACTTTGTAAAAAATATTCTGAATGCATGATGCCATAAAAAAAGTAAATACAAAAGGAAATCAAAATATAAAAAAAAATCTTATCACTCATTCCAAATCTATGTCTAAAAATTACCTTTACTCCTAATATAATATATGTAGGACAATGAATGTGCACAAAATTGTATTGGCTAGATTACCATGATAAGTGCTACTAATTATCAAATTTTGTCTCAAATTCTGAAAAACTTTTATGGCACTTACCATGTAAACAGCACATAATACTGCATCCTCTCAAAATGAGAATATTTTCCATATTACTAAAATACTAGTTTTAAAGTGTATCTATGCTTTACATTTACTTAGTTTTAACAATATTTCAAGAGGATAAGAATTAGAATTTTTCAAATTACTCAGAGGGAGCAGAATTAAGATTTCACCTTCTTTCAAAACAAAAATTCACTTGATCTGACCTACATGTATATGACCTATATTAATATCTTATTTGGTCCCCCAAAAAAGAGGGAAGGGGCAGAGTTTTGTTATGTGAAATGGCAAAGGTCAAATGGCGTCTAGCCTTCATTTCATGCAATGATTTAAGAAAAGACAGATAAGCAGAGGTTTCAGCAGCTTTACAGAATTTTTAACTACCTTCAAAGAACTGTATGACAGGGAAAATGTGTTGTTAATCTTAAATGGTGAGCACACAAATGTATTTTAAGTCTTTTATATTAGAAAGGACACAAGATAAGGCTTTTGTCAATGTAGCCAAAACATAAGATAAATTTCGCTATATGCTGATTTAATACAGAAAACCAATAGTCCTTGATCTTCTACACCCTAAACTCCTGCTTCTCCATAATTTAATCTTTCAGTTTAACACTGTCATTGCCCATCCATTTGAGTTTTATGTTTATTAAAATATTCTTCCTTTTAGTAACAATTCAGGTTCTGTGTGTTATTTGGCATGACTGGTTTCTTTTTGGAAACAAAGGAATGCCAAAAAATTTTTTTTGTATAGATTAATGACTATTGCTTCTTTGTTGTATGTTATTTCCATTTATAAAAGACTTTACATGGATACTTTATTCTGGAAAGCAGAGAGAACCTATATGTGAAATTATGTTATAATTTTAATAAATAATCATTATATGAATGTTTTACAGTACAAATTATGATAGAGTAGGAAATTAGATTGAAATATATTAATATAGAGAATGAATTTTTTCAGTGCGCTGTTATAATAAAAAAAGTCACTACATTTCAGCACATTTTAACCCATTACTTTATATTTTATATAAATATACATAGTTAAATATATACTTTATAATAAAATATATAGTTAAATATATAACTTAATTCTGGCACTAAAGAAAAATTTAGAATATAATTAAAAAAAGTTGAAATATAGTTAAAATACATCTACCCACTTACTTGTTTTTGTTTATACACGCATATGTATTGTACGTTACATAAAGTTATGCCTAAATGACTGCTTTTCAAACTTTAAAAATAATATTTATTAAAACAAATAATTTTGCCAAACAATTAAATGCAAAGTTAATTTAAAATCATTCACAACAAAATTTAAAGTGCATCAACTTTCCATTCGAATAGAAACTAAACTGGCAGCCAAGTATAATGGAATTTAAAATCAGGAATCCTTTAACCAAAAAATCTAACTGAAATACCATAGAACCCTAATGATAGAGAACAGTTTTCAGGATAGTATGTTTTCCTTGGGCTTCATAAAATTACATATATGGTTAATATGCTAACGGTTTTTTAACCTCTTGGTTAATACATATACGTGGGTGTGTGAGGACAAGTCTCACATTTCATCACGAATCATTTTACCATTTGAGAAGCCTCCCATTTCAGCATGGATTGTTTTATTGTAATCCTTTCTTGAACACGAGGAGAAAGAACTAGTTAGAACAGTTCTTCTTGGACTGCAGTGAAAGTCATGAAATGCAGGTGAGAAGAAGGATGGTCGGTGTTGTGCTTCTACCTTCATTCTCAATGAGCAAGAGACCTAATCTTTCATCAATAAAAGAAAATACGAACTTTATAATCATCAGTTCTATTTGTAGCTAAAAGGAAAAAGATGCTCAAGTAGAAACAGGAAAGCACGTGTTCAGGATTGTTTGTGAACTTTCTTCAGTGAACATGTGAGGCATGAGAAGGGTAATATTGATGAATTCTTTGAGAATAAATATTCTAAATTAATATAAATTGTATTCTTCATCAACCTCTTCTAGAGAATCATACAGCATCTGGAAAAAGTAAAAGATGTCCATAAAATGACCGAGAGTGGCCGTGATAATTGTTAAAGCTAGTAAAATGGCTTTTAGACATGATTCAATTGTTGATGTCAAAAAGCCTTGTAATAATTCATCATTTACACATGATTTGCTCATTACGTATTTTGTAATCTGTGTTTAAATGGTAAATATATGTGGCCTACCATTCTGTATCTACAAGACTACAAGATTAAATAAATGTTTGGACTTGTGAAAGAGTGTAATTACTTCGTTGGTGTTACAGATTCTGAGTAAGAAATTTTTTTTTCTAATTAATTTATTATTCTAAATATCTTAAAGGAACTAGTTTTAGATGAAAATCCATTTTAATAGACTGAGTTCTATTTTATTACAACATATATACATATACTGTGTAAATGATGATTCGGAAATGACGATAAATGTTGAAGACACCTAGACACAAAAAGCAGAAACTTAGAGTCGTGGCAAATTTAAATATCCCTTTTTATTGTTAGCATCTGTAGCCACAAATATCCTAGTGTAATAAACAGGTTTCTTTCATATTAAACATTTCATTTTAATACGAAAATTTTCCACATTTTTGATATTATTGTAATAATAAGAGAAGCAGTTTGATAGCATCTAATTGACAAGAGACAGAGAAAGCAAGTGAAATATGTTCAAGACAAAATCTTAGTTCAGAGTGATTTAGCTTCGATTTCTTTATTATTTCATTAGCTCATTGATAACTTTCAAAAATTATTATTGGCTGTTTCAGTTTGCAAAATCATATACTACGTCACCAACATTATGTAAAACTTATATGACAGCTATTAATTTTGAAATTACACAGTTTAGAGAGGTCTTATTTTCAGAGAGGAAAGAATAATAGTCAAATTAAAATGAAGCGTTAAGAGGCTATTGCAAATTAAAATTAAATTTTACATATTTTTTATCTCATATATTAAAATTTTTTTAAACTTTGTTTTTCTGTATGATTTCTATGCTTGAGTTAAATGCTAATATTTTTCAATTGTATTTTTGTTGAAAATATGCTATAATTAATGATATAGTTAATGAGTTAAATAGTTAAAACCTATTTGCCTTCCCCTCCTCGCTTGGGAAAAAAAAAACAGAAAAATTATTCAGATTTTTTTAATATCTGAAAAGGAAGGTTTCATTTAGTCAATACATTTTTTAAATATTACATTATAAAGAGGACAAATTAGAATTTCTTTTATACACATGATTTTTAATTATCCTGACAAAACTTCTTGCAAATTAGTTAAACAAATTAAGCAATAAAACATTTGAATTATCTAAAAACTCCTTAAAACACCTGAATAAGAAGTTCAGTAGCAATAAAAAATGTTCAAAGTAATATGAAACACCTCTTACCTGATGGAGTAGGAGGTGGCGGACACTTAGGTCTTTGTAAGGAGCCTGTATTAGACACTGAGGGCTTTTCCATACTAATGAAGATAAATATTTTACATGTTTATATACACAAACTTCAAATTTATTTTAAGATGTCTAAGCTCCTAAAGATATATAATTAACACACAAATACACTATTTTATATGTATCTGCGTAAAAAATTTAAAATTTATCTAAAGATGATGGTTTCCATATACACTTCATATATGTTAAGAAACAACTAGTTAACATTTAAAATAATGTGTTTAGGAATCAGTATTTCTAAGATTATTTGGTTATGTAATATGATATAAGTAAAATGTCAAAGATATTAGATAAACAGGGGGGAAAATTATGTACAAGTCATAACTCAACTTTTCTCAAAGCATATGCCAAACAATACATTAACTTCAATATGCAATAATCTACAATCAGTAACACACTGCAAGAAATACTGCCTTCTTATATTGAAATCCACATGCCTTTTAAAATATTATTACTCACATATTTTGCAAATAAAATTTTGAATTTAACTAAGGCTATAAAAATTAAAAACAATATTAATTTAAACGTATATATCAAACCTTTTGAGCACAGGATATTCATTTGACTTTGGCAGCACCTGTTTGGCACCTGGTGCTGAAATAGTATAAAATATAAATTACCAAATATATATATATATATATTAAATTTACATTTTACTTTATAATTTCAATGCCTAAAAATAATTCTAAACTGACTTTAAATTATATTTTGATAAACCGATCATGTGCATGATATTTTGCACTCAAATACACTAACTATGCACAATTTAATGGGAAAATTTAAAGATTCTTAATGAAAAATCTAAATAATTTTTATAATTATTTAACAGCAATTTTCCCTCAATTATATATATTTATATGCAAACTAACTACATGTGTGGATATTATAATATTCAAATGAAACTAATCAATAAAAACAAAATTTTTTAATATGTGCAATTCAGCTATTTGTTTTACACCTTTCAGTACTTAAACAAGCTATTTTTCTTTTAATAAACTACTGAATTCTTTACTTTTCATATTTACATATCTTATAATTCTTTTTTTTTAAACTCAGATCCATTTCTAATTTAATCTCAAAGCAAAAAAAAAATAAAACTTCTTTTATTTATGAATTTTCCCAATAATAATTTATATGGTTTTCATCTAGTAAGAAAATACTTTCACTCATTACCCATGCTTTAGACCTATTCCACTGGTACACATAATATAATCTCTATTATTATTTCTAATGATTTACCAATTTTCATATGTTGCTTCTTGCCTTTTATTCAAACCTAATCTCATCATGGACACTTTCTTCCTCATAATATTTTAGTCCATGAACATAATTTATTTTAATTTTCTATTCTAAAGTCTTACAAAATTGTGAATACAGACTGCATGAAAATAACACCTTATCTTTACAAAATGAATAAATTAGAGACATTTAAAGCCAATATTGTTAGGAAAAAAAGACTGTATTAACTGAGAACAGACGAAAGGCAACCATCCTTTACAACTGACAACAACTCTTCAAAAATATCTCTCAACCATGAGTTAGGAATATTCTTTTTTCACCCCAAATTTTTCACATAAAGTTTCTAAGAGATCAAAACAAAGAATAAGAATAACTGTATGCCATCACAATATGTCCCAAAATTCAGAAAAATGCTCATGAAATCAATTCTAAGAAGCAGTTTTAGATATGTTTATAAGTGGAAAGTCTTAAAATGTCAATTTTGTTATGACTGTAACAAAGGCAGCTTAAATCTACATGATTAAATGAATGTATCCATAAAAGATTCAATTTAAATAAAGTTTAAGGATAATAAGTCTGATAGATAGCTCTAATTTCTAATATCAGCTATACAAAAGGTTCAATTTAAATAAGAGTTTAGTGAAGATAAGCCTGATAGATGGCTCCAGTTTGCAATATCAGCTTGGCAAGAAATCCTTAATGCTAAAATAACTATATGGTCTGGTCTTTTGAACTCGAAAATATTGAGTTTCTTTCACTGATGACACATTAACTAGCATAAAATATACAGAATTTTTGCAGAAGTAAACGTTTTCATCATTTCTCAGTTCTAAGAATATAATATTTCCTGAATATTTCTAGCACTATATAATGCCTATATCTTTTGCTGTAGGCAACAATGAGATATTAAATTTACAATTCTTGAGACATCAGATTGGCTTTTGTGAATTCAATGAATATTCACTACCCACCTCCCCAATATAAAATCCATCTGCCAGGGTGCCTCACAAAACTCGTCTATGTGGTTTAACTACAAAACAAAGACAATCTTTAACAATAATTTCTCCATGCTTGTTGCAACAGCTTACTGGTTGTGTTAATTCAGAACTATGAAAGTTGGATAATGATAGTTTAGTTAAATCTTAAAAAATATATGAATGTAACATGAAAGGTAATTTGAACTTTTACAAAATATGCTTATTGTGATGTATTATATTAACTCATGTGTCCTTTTCCATTATATAACGTAAAGTACGTTTTAGATTTTGGATTAAGGAGCTGTATACCAATAAAACCTCTTTTTTTAATTCACTAAAAAATTAAATTACACTAATAGACAAACCAGTAAAATAAATCAAAAATAAAACAGGAATTTTAGGTATATATTATTCATAGCATAAAACTAATACAAAGTCTGTTTGCAAGAAGAAAAGCACATCAATGACAAATATGAAATAAGACAAAATTCAATTTTTGAGCACTGCTAGTTTTATAGAAAAACTCTACACATTTTGAAAGAGACTGACAAAAGTCCATTGATTTCAAGGAGCAAAAATATTCTGCAGTATTGGGAATATGCAGTAACAGAGCAAGAATTGAAATATAAATTAGTAATACTTAAGAAAGTAATTCTGCAATGATCTACTGCGTTGGAGGGCAGAAATAATTAAATCATGAGATAATGCTTTTAAATACCCTGGGAAAAAATGGATAAGTAATTAATATGAATAACCAAAATTAATTACTCAACATGTAGACGTCAGTAAAATGTACTAAAAAAAAAAAAAAAAAAAAAAAAAAAATCAATATAGCTTTAGTGAAACTACTATTTCTCTTTTTCAAACATCAAGAGCCATGTTCTTAGATGTGAAAATTTAATGCTCTTCTAGTTCACCTCAAGTATAAATTTTTCTTATTCAGAGGTTAAGCTAAAAAAAACAATGTTAATCCAAGGTTGAATTTGACCTATTTTTATAGAAAAGTTTTATTAACAATAAAAATAAATAAATTACAAATATCTGTTAAATAATTTACTTATTATTATTTAATTATATAATTAACATGCTACTGGTTATGTGAACAACTTGGATAAAATTTATCCTCAAATATTGAAAATGGCTGCCATACTATAAAATAAAACTTTAATGTGGGTATGTATTTAAATATGTGGAAAAAAGTAATAAAAAATTCTCCTAAAATATATATATATTTTCTAGCCACATAAAAATTTTGGTCTTACTTCTCAAAATGGTAGTTTATTAACTTTATCATCCTAATTTATCTAAAACTATACATTTCAATTCAATGTAATAAACTAGTACCAAAATAGAATGTTATAACTCCATTAAAAAACTAAATTTTAAAGCTATTTTATAAGATCTAAAATTTACACATTGTTTGTTACAGAAATATAGCAAAGAACATCCCTAGATACAAAACTATAAGATAATTAAAAAAAAATACTTAATCAGATTAAAATATATCTAAGCAATTTTGTTATATGCCTTGAAATAACACAGCCAGTGTGTGTGTGTGGGGGGAGCAGATTTACATACAAGGCATACAAGCTGTAGCTTATGGCCCTCCAAAAATTACAATATAAAATAAATAGTATTAAAAACATAACAGACTTATAAAGGGCCCCATATCTCAAATAGTTTAGGGCCTTATCAAGTCTAAATCTGGCTCTATGTGTTGGGTGACTTCTGTGTTAGTGTCTGTGTCTACAAGAGTTGAAAAACTGGAATGTACAATAATGCTGGAAAAGACAACCTCATGGGAAAAAGTTACTACCATTCCTAATTTTCAAAAGAAAAATGGTATTATAGTTTAGACCCAAGAAAAAAGATGACAGCCATCTGAATTAGTGAAGATGTGGTTTCAAGTTTAAGATATTACTGTAATTTCGCGCGTATAGTCCGCAGACTATCTGTGTTTAAAATGCGAATTTTTGAAGCTGCAGACTATTCACCAGTGTGGATAATACGCTGGTTGTTCACGGTTAAAATCGTTGAAATTTAAAAAACACGCTGTCGTGAACTGCCGATGATCAAATATAAAAAAAGCGCACGATTCCAAGAAAACATTCATATGTATCGTATCGATAGCAAACCATAAAGCATAATGCAGAACGAATGAGTAGTAGCAAGTAGAGCTCCTAAAATCCAGGCTTAAAATCAAAAGCATGCTAAAAACTATAACAATAATAATAGTATATCATCTTTTCATGTATGTTGTTTAATATTATTGTTCCTTTTTCTCCCTTTAAAAACTATAAAAGCTATAAAATTTTCCTCTCTGAACATTTAGGTTCTGAAGAAGAAAATATATGAGTAATTGCAATAATTTTTTATTAAACAACCAAGTCACTCAACTAGTGACTATTTTAAGTACTTAAAAAAGTTAAATTTATGAGCTGTGTCTCAGAGTATTTTTTTACAAATGCATAGTTATCCACTGAAAAATATTAAAACATAACAATAAGAAATTGTTTAAACAAACATTGCAATCATTTTTTAACAATTAATCTGGCACATTTAAAATATTTTAAAATTTATTTTAAAATAATTTAAAATTTATTTAAAAAAGTATTTTGCAGTGCTAGTACAATCTAGTTGAATAACACTACTGTTACCTCCCTATTAAAAAATTAAAAAAGGGTTCTATGAAATAAAAGAGAAAAAAGGACAAAAGAGAGGATTTTTAAATATTTGCTCAAGACTTTTAACTACGAAATGCAAAATAAACAGATGTGCCATTATTTTTCAGTTAATTATTTTAATGAGTAAAATAAAACAATTTAAATATTAACAATAAGATACTTAAGTGGAATTAATTTTAACAAATTAAAAAAATTTACTATCAAGACCACTGTATGCTTAATTAAAGACAATAAAAAGCTTAAATTCAATAAATATGGTAAAAAGCAAAGTGACAAAATTTGGTTTTTACTTGAAAATAATATTAAAATAAATTTAAAAAAAAGCCTTAAACTCAGTAACACTACTATTTTCACAACTAATTATTCAAATACATTGGAAAAACCACAAATCTGCTTGCAATCCATAAACAGAACATCACCAACATATTTTATGAAGGATAGACTAGAAATTGATACAAAAAGAGAAAAACTAATTTTTTTTTTTTTTTTTTTTTTTACTTTTATCTGAGTTTTTTTAATATTACTATTTAAGTTCTCAATCAGAATAAAAAATATATGCTATAATTACAAAATACAAATTTAGGAAACTGGACATTTAACTGCAATGATATAAATTAGCCAAAATTAAGAAAGAATATTTTATAGAATATCTTTTCAAGAACAAGAATGTACAATTACTCTAATACATAGACAGAAACTAAATATGCAAATATTTTTAAATACAAGCAAGAAAATTAATTTACAAAAGGTGTTTTAAAATTATTATTATTAATGATTATATTGGAAATGAGTGAATATAATATAAACAAACAGAACTGGGCATTTTTTACCTAATAATTAAAAGTATACCCTAATTAGGTACAACAGATAAAAAAAATTAAAATACAAGTTTTACTAGTTTCATCTAAAATTATTATAAATAATTTACTATACTAAAAGAAACTATTAGTAATACACAATTCACTCCTGTTGTTATGCTCTTATGTAGTCATGATAATAACAAATTAAAATACTTTCTACAATAACATACATTTACACTAAAGAAAACCTCAACACTGATAAATGATTTTATTTCTATATCATCAATGCCCAGCAATTACTAGTAACAATACTGTGACCAAATGCAGAGTAGTGGATGAATTTAACAGCCACCAAAAATATTGAATGGGAGAAAAAAACACAAGGTTTGTAAAACCTATTCAAGCAAAAGATAAGCAAAACCAACTAAATAGGATGCAGCAAGCAGTGTGGCACAAAAAAAAAAAAAAAAAAAAAAAAAAAAAAAAGGGAGAACTATAAAATAACATAAAGGAGTACTCAAGAGGCTATAACTCTTACTACCAAGGGTAATGGTGGCTGTCTGGAACCTGAGATTATTGCCATTGATGCTGAAGTCTACAGATGAGCTGGAATTGTTGATAGAATGAGAGCTGCAGGAAACTAGGTCTGTGGAATGATTTCGTCGATGGATAATCCCCGAGGGGGATTGGGAAAGCCCCGGGTCAGAAGGAGTACGGGAATGGCAAGGTGTTGCAGGACTGTCGTTACTGGTAATATGGGAAGGTGGAGGGGGAGCTGCCCGTTTCTTCATACTGCCATGGGAACTCAAACCAGGGACTGTAGAAATTAATCAACATGTTAAGTAAAGCAAAAGAAGCAAAGGTA
This sequence comes from Stegodyphus dumicola, assembly GCF_044657685.1. Lineage (NCBI taxonomy): Eukaryota > Metazoa > Arthropoda > Arachnida > Araneae > Eresidae > Stegodyphus > Stegodyphus dumicola. The sequence goes on along the minus strand of NC_140770.1, from coordinate 265,879,775 downwards.
GAGCAGTTAGTGGGAGAGGATGAGTAAACATAATTAACAACTAAGACTTTTGCTTTCTGTCAAAGATTTTTAATTTCTATTTGTCAAAGATTTTTAATTTCTATAAATTGTACAGTTCTGCTTTATTACACTGTAACATATGAAATGGCTAATTTCAACATGCTTACTTTTATCCCAATTTTCGGATTAAGACTACTTTATTATTTCTTTATTTATTATTTAAACTACTTTATTAAGGCAAAGTTCATTAAGGCTCTAATGATTATGGTGAGGGATGCTTTCATGGAAAAGTGCCTCATATTTGTGTTACATATCAGAAAAGCATAGAAAGCCTTTTAAACTTAGCTTGTTTAATCATCTGAAACAAACTACCAGCATTTTATGGCTTTAATTATTTGGTGACTAGTATATACATCAAATTTGTGCATGATATTTATCTATACAGTAAGACCCCACTTAACGCTGTTTCGGTTTAGCGCTCTTTTATTTCAACCCGGGGATTCCACGAAATCGCTCGCAGCATACGGGGATTCCCCGAAATATTATGCAGCGATAGGTTTCAAATACATACCCGAAAGAGTGTACTTGTATTTCTTGTTTGGTGCGGTATTGTACAGACATATTTTGAAGGGGTAAATGTGGAAGATGTCGAAGAAATAATTCAAGAAGCAGCGGCTAGTCTTTCTAATGATGAGCTCAAGGAATTAACTGAACAAGAAGAAAACAAAAATGTCGACAGCAGTGATTCAGAAGAAGAGCAAAAAGAACTTTCGATGGCGTTTGTAAAAAGGAGTTTGTCTACCATAACTGAAATAATGGATCAATTCATTGAAAATGATCCGAATTTTGACAGGAGCTCAAAAGTAAGGCGTGGTGTTAGAGATGCTCTATCCGTTTATGAAGAACTTTTAAGAGAACAACACAAAAGAAAAAGGCAAACAACATTAGATGCTTTTGTCACAAAAAGGCAGAACACTGAAAACGCGGAAGGCTAACTAAATATGACTGACTTAGAATTTTATTTGTTTTTTTTAAGAATATTCGTTTTGTTATTTATATTTTGTTTTTATTTTTGCAAGAAATAATAATGTGGTATTAATTTGGGCTTTAAGAAATAAATGTTTGGTTTTATTTTTATTAAAAATACATACTTTTTAAATTTAATACCTAACCAATTTCCTAGCCATCTTCCCCTAACCCCAATATTTACATGTAAAGATAGCCTCGTTTAGCGCTGTTTCGCATTACGCTCTACTTTGATGGAACGTATCCCCCGCGTTAAGCGGGGTCTTACTGTATTAATGTACATATAATTTTAAAATCTGATATATTTTTGAAATTTTTTCTTATTACAAATATTTTTAGTGACAGTTGTTTGAAATGCCAAGATCTGTATGTTTCAAGCAATCTTTTGTGCATACGACATGATATACAAAAACCTGGCAATAACATTAGTTCTGCCTTCTATAATTGGTAATTGAAAAATTCAAGCTGAAATATTAAAAAATTAAAATTAAAAAGTTAAAAAATTCTTAAAATTCATAGTACACCTGGAAATAACAACAGTTCTTTATTTCCACAGTACAATAAAATTCTTAAAATAGGTTATAAATTAAGTATCCAATAAAAATTAGCTCATAAACATACACATGTATTCAGATTATGATAATTTTTGGATTATTACAGTGAAGTGATAATGAGCCCAGTAAGATAATAATAAGCTGAACAATATATAGATTTATCCATGTCTATAAGTAACACCTGATGGCATATAAAAAGAAAAATTGAATCAAACTTGATTAAGGTGGGGAGATCTATTTAGTAACCTAGTCTTGCAAAAAAACAATTAAAATATTTTAAAGTAGATCAATTTGCATGCAAAACTAGCAATTTCATATGTTACAACCTTATATGTAAATCATATCGTAACTAAGCAGCATGATATTTTATAACATACATACAGGGAAAAGAAAAAGAATCCTCTGATGTTTTAATCCCTCTTTTAATGCTTTCTAACCCCCCCCCCCCCCGAAAAAAAAAAGAAAAAAGAAAATAGCCCAGTTTACTTGCCCATATTAGCTACTGAGTAAAATCTTGATCCATTTTTTGACTCTATATATGTATATTACACTGAAAGCACATAAAACAGGACATGATTACTATTATAGCTAATACTTGTTAAGCTTCAGAGGAACAATAAAAAAATCAATACAATAATTACTCAATTGTCATTATTATACATTTTTTTAAAAGAAAGCCTTGAATATAATTGTATGTCAAAATATGTGAAGCACAAAGAGAAATTAGGATAACATGCAAACAAGGAAATTTCATTTTCTACAGCATCATACAATATGACACAACTGAGATGTTTGTAACAATTAAGCGAAATTTTTATATTTGATTAGTCACAGTCCCAGTAAGAAAGAACATATTATGAATAATTCAAACCTAGGAAGAAGCCATTTAGCTACATTTAGTATAATTAAATAAAGTGGGTGCTTTTTGTGTAATATTATCAGAATATACACAGTGAGGAATATGAAAAGTGCATCTTAGATATAACTAAATTTTTAGGATAAAGTAATTGCCAGTGTATCAGAGTGCAAAATTGCTATAAAAAGTGCTTAGAATTTAAAATAGTGCTTTATTTTATAAAATACACAGTACAAATATAACATACTAGTGTTTCATATTTCCAGTAAAATAATAACTTACCTATTATGCTGCAATATTTCAGTACACAAACAAACATGCTTTGTCTAATGTTTTAAAATTCTATAAATTACATATGCATATCTAAATAATTAATAATATTTCTCCAAATTAATCGTCTAATATTACAACACAAAATGTAAGTCTACTTTAAAGAATATCAGCATCACACTTTTGGAAATAAAATTTAAGTTAAACCCAGCATTATACTTTCTCAAGGAGGAAGGAGGGGAGAGTTTAACTTCATTCAAAATAATTTCAATCTAAAGTTATACTTACATCTGGGCAAGATCTGGCATGAATTAATTTATAGAAAACAAAAAAGACATGTTCATGCCTAGTGAAAATGATTTAATAAAAATAATTCAATTATATTGAAAAAAATCTTGTATTATTGCTTCAATCATGGACTGTTAAAAGGTTTAAAAATACTTTTAGTCACAATAACATGAACATTATCACTAGTTTTATTCATTTCTCAAATTCAAATCCAGTGACTTCCTTTGAAATGAAAATATTTACAGGGTTGTTCACACATTTTTGTAAAGATTTTGCAAAGTTTTATACATAAACAAACCTTAGAATTTTATTTTCCAATACACTCAGTCTGATAGCCCTTTTGTTGAACTATCATATTACATCCCGATTTCCAAGATAAATGTCCTTTTCTTAAAATATGAAGATTGATTTTATTCGACTCTTTCTTCACAATTTTCCAGAGTCCATCCAATGTTTTGGGATGCAGCTTATAAAAACCTTGTTTTAAAAGTCCAGATGCACAGTAATCTTTAGCAGACACATCAGAGGACTTGAATGGGATACAATTAAAGGGAATAGCTTCAATTTTTTTCCATTTCTCATTGTTTCAAAAAATAGAGCAGAAGTTTAGAGGTATGGCTTGGAGCCTTATCCAGATGGAACTTAATAAAGTGAAGATTGTTTGGATAAAGAGATGTGATTTCTTTTTTAAAAATAGGTGTTAAAACGTATTTCTGATAATAATCTGAATTAATTTTGACATTTTTTCCCTCTACTTTCCTTATTTTAAGTTTTCTGTTATAAGAGAATTTACTTTGTTTTCAACGAACCAACATATTAAGCCTTTTTCTCCTCTTTTTGGCAGTAAATTGATTTTTTTATATTGCAATCAGATAAGTATATCCAAGCCTCATTAATTGTAACTATAAATTTTCATCTTTCCCCTGCCAAATAATTTTCATACAGCAATCTGCGTATAGTCTTACACTGAGACATATGTTTCGGCGATGAACATCATGTTCTTTGTTTTGATTAGCCTTAAATCAGATTTTATAATTTTGTTCACAGTTCCTACAGAGATATTTAAAGATTTTGCAATAGGTCTTTGGGGAACTGGATTTTCCTTTAAAACATGCGATGCGACTTTAGATTTAATAACAGCTGTACGAACCTTTGTTGGGTATGCATTTTTTGCCTTTTTCCCAATCAGATGTAAACAAACCTTTGTTGGGTATGCATTTTTTGCCTTTTTCCCAGTCAGATGTAAACTTTGACATTTTTTTTCCTTTCATATTAACTATACCATGCTTTTCATATTTTTTTTAATAATTGAACACGAGTATTTCTCTTCGGACAGTGCAAAAATACAGCCTTCGATCCAATGTTTATTTTTCAGCGACATTCGGAAAAAAAAAAAAAATATTTTTAATGCTGCAGATGATAACTAAACCTTATTCCAATTTGATGCCAGTCAGGTTTGCATTTTCAAATTAATACTTAAATTCATGGGAAAAATCAAAATCTTTAATGCGTAAACATCCTCTGTATTTTTGATTTGTTTGTGCAAATATAATTAAATAAAAAATTATGTAGAGTTACCATATCTTGAAAGATAAAAATGAAAGTGCTATATTAAGGTGTCTACATCTCAAAACATTAAAATGATGAAACCATATGAATCGAACCCCTCCAAACAGGGGGAAAAAAAAAAAAAAAAAAAAAGAGAGAGGTCACTGATTTAAAATAAAGTCCGTTTAATATACTGCATATTTTCAAATTATTTTCTAAATTATTACAACCTGACTGTCTACATAAAGATAAGAGCACAGAACTTCAACGTTTAATCAAATTTGTTAGTTGTATTCCCATAAAAGATAACTTGCATCTTAAGATATAACTTCCTAGTTTAAGACATTTCACTAAATTGGCTATTTTTTTATTTCAGAATTTGGAAGAAAAATGCACTTTTAGATAAATCACATGTAAAAAAATGATACATATGTCAAAAATAAAATATAAGGTCTATCGGAAAATTCTGTCCAATAATATTATTTTAAATTTCAACATGCATGCAGATGTACATTTGAGAAACAAATGATCACCTCTCTTTATCATTGCATTTATACACATCTGCCCTTCTAAATAAACTGAAACAAAACTGTCTCATATTATTATTAAGTGAGATGTCACCATGTAATGTCATCATCCTCTTTTTTGATACATGGCTATCAAATGATCATCTTTTTTGATTTAATGATCATCATCTTTTTTGATACATGGCTATCAAAAAAGTTATTTTATGACACTGCATTTGGCATGAATTCCAACAAGGAAGAAATGCTAAAGAAGCATATTGAATTTTAGCGACAGTTGTTGGTGGATATGCAGTTTTGGGCAGAATGTGCAGGAGATGGCTAAAAAAATTTGAAGCAAATGATTTTGATCTTAACGATAAGCCATGCTCAAGGCAGCCATCTCTGATCAGTGATGATATTGTCAAGACCATGATAGAGTAAATGCTTTTTCCACTGGAATTTGCAAAAAAGCTTAATTCAACAAAGCATTTCAGATCCTATTTGGAAACTAGGATTGGTCTTTCAGATGGGTGTTTCATGAGTTAAGTGAGAAAAATTTGCATGATCAAGTCATCATGTGTTTGCTTGGAACAAAAACAAACCTTTGGACAAGATGCTAACTGGCGATGGAAATAGAATTACCTATAAAAACATCATTAGGTAAAGAGCGTACTGTGAGCTTCAGCAACCACCCCCTCTCTTCTTACCTGTGTCTGAGACTAAATCAGAGAATGTTGTGTATATGGTAGGACATCTAAGGACCAATGCATCATAAGCTTTTGAAACTAAAAGAAAAGCTCAATTTGGGATGATACTGTCTGCAAATGGATAATTTAAACACAGCAGTCAAAGAAAAGAAGCCGCTGATGTTCAATAGGAAGCACATCATACTGCACCATGATAATGCAAGACCACATATTGCTTTGGTGACTAGCCAGAAAATCACAGAGCTAGGCTAAGAAATTTTACTGCATCCACCATATTGCCTAGACCTCGGACCCTATGATCATAATTTATTTCTCTCGTTGCGAAATTTTTTTAAGAGAAAAAAATTGAAAACTGTAGCAGATGTCCACCAAGCACTACTTGAATTCTTTGCCTCTAAGAAGAAGATGTTTTTTAAAAATGATATTTACAAATTATCATTACAATGGTCAAGTAACGAGAGTAAGTATAAGTGACAGAAATTAAAATGTGTAATAAATGTTATTAAAGGTATGAAAAATGCATTATTTTCTTCCAGAAACCTTATATATAGAGATAAAAATTACAGTTATCCCTGCAATACTGGATTTCTACACATATATAAATATGAAGAGTGCTTATTTTGCATAAATTACTCCTGTAATGTTAGCCTTTTTCACATATGCAGGTAATAATAAACTTATATTACATGGCTTTATCCCAGTTTCCTGGACAACCTTTCAATCATAGGTTTTCTAACAGTGCCTTGCAAGCACAACCAATTCCAAAAACACAAAAATTTCATTTGGTGTTAATAGACTGTCAATATTTTTAAAGTGAATGTGGACATTAATTATTTCCCTGACATGACCATTCAGCTTAGCGATTAATTCTAATACAGTATTATTATTTATAAGATCTTCATTAAAAATTGCTCAAAGAACTGTACAGTACCCATATTCTCTTCAACATTCATGTGAACACAAGGATAGGCAAACAATGGAAATCTCAGTTGGGGGGCAGTGAAAAATTTTCTAAATTGATCTTACAAAATATTCAGACATCTTCAAAGTGATGTTCTGAACTAATTTAATCACCCCAAGATCAGTCCAAAGACAAAGAATTTCCAGATTCACCTACTACGATTTCATAGATACTAACTAATGTCTGAGCCTTCAATCACTGCTTTCACTTTCTGAATTATCCAATTCACTTTTTGTGTTTGCCATTTTCAGTTAATGCACAAAATTAAAACATGCAAATTAGTGTATTAACAAATGCAAATTAATATGGAATAAAATTACCTTTTATTATGGATATGCCTTATGGAATATGGATATGCCTGACAGTACAGTATGGAAAATCTTACGAAAGATTATCAACTTCTATCCTTACAAGATCAGCCGTGTACAGGAGTTACTGTACCCCGACTATGATAAGCGATTGACTTTTGCTCTCACCTTTCTTGCCAGAATGGAGGTGGATGATGCTTCGCCGTGGAAAATCTTATGGGGAGACGAGGCCCACTTTTACCTGAATGGAACTGTGAATACTCAGAACTGCCGAATTTGGAATGACAAATCACCACATGCAGTCACAGCAATTCCCTTACATTCACCAAAGGTAACTGTTTGGTGTGGGTTCACAGCGGAATTTATCGTAGGTCCACTCATCTACGAGAACCCCGACAGGACCGGAAACCTGTTCTGTTACCAGAGAGAAATATCGCCACATGTTGAACAGCTTTGACATTCCGGCACTTCAGCAAAGACAATGCCTGGGGAAAATCATTTTCATGCAAGATGGAGCCCCTCCACACGTTGTCGTACGGGTGCAACAGATGCTACGACAGAAATTCACAACAGAAAGAGTCATTAGCCGCTACTTTCCAAATGCATGGCCACCTCGGTCACCTGATCTTACCCCATGCGACTTCTGGCTATGGGGTTACCTTAAGTCCAAGGTCTATCAAGGAGTGGTCCAGGACCTGGCTACGTTGAAGGATAACATATCACAGACTGTACGAGAGATTCCTGCAGACATGTTACTTTCTGCTGTTGTGCATACTGTGCACAGAATGCAATATGTGGTCCACAACAACAGCAGCCACATTGAACCTCATTTGAATGCAAAATAAAAGGTAATTTCCGTATTGATTTAAATTTGTTAACACTCTATTTTCCATTACACAGCGCCAAATATTCTCCTAGCGGTGACTTTTGAAACTAATTTTTTTCGCAGAATCCTTCGTCCCCCTGTCTTGTTTAATCTTCCTACAAAATGTGGCGTCATTCTCACCAATAGAACGCGCTACAGAACACGAAGAGCACTGTCAGTTTAATTATGGCCACCCGTTACTTATTCTCTTCTTCTAAACCTTTATCCTATTTCACTTAAAGTAGATATCTAGCTTCTATAACATATTTCCCACCATCTATGAGAATGTGTAATTGGCAAACTAGGTTTATTTGCCGGCTACATGATAACTTGATATTGATAGTCATACCTAATGACTGAGTATTGCCACAACAAATGCATGCATGCATGCAATGTTTAGCTGTCTGGCATGTAGGAAAGGATAAAGTGGACTTGGAATGCTAAAATGGGTCGTTTATTTCTCAAAACTAATGTTTCGAAAACTAAATGTTTTGAATGCAATTTTTATTTTGGGTTTATTCATTTGGCGTATGTTCTAAAGGGACTGCTAAAATGTTTTTTTGATAAGTCATGTAAGACTAATGGAAAATAATGTATGGTATGTGAGTAGTAGTTTTACATGAATGCGTAGAAAGGGTGAGGATTGTTTACCTATATTAAAATATTCTTTCATATGTCAACTACAAGTATACTTGGGTGAATTTAGATACTACTAAAAGTAATCTGTTATACCTTTATTTAAATAATAATACACACACACACACACACACACAAAAAAAAAAAAAAAAAAACTGAAAAGCAGAAAAATGCAAATAGGATCTTGGCACGTGTGAACGGATGCACTTAATCAGCTTTGGCAGCAAATGTGTTAAAAGCAAAAAGCCTTTTTAAATCCTCAGTCCTAATTTCTGAATATTTGCATTGATTTACATGTCTAGCAGTTGTTGATTTAGAAATTCACAGTAAATGATAAAGCGAAATGCGAAATACTATTATTTGGCAGGTCATTTATATGATTGATGGCATTAGAATCATGTGGATTATGAAGATCATTTGTAATGAAATTATCTTCAAAAGTGTCAGCAAATGCATCTGCAATATGTGACAGATTGTATAATTTGCTAATGTAGTGGGTGATAAGCTTAAGGAACTTTGATCATTGTTTCTAAAAGCTTTCACGATTTTCCAAACTGATTGCTCGATATGCGAAAGGTTACTAATATAATCATTCTCTTTTTCTAGCAGAAAATGAAGATATATACTAATGCTATCTTCATCTCTATACATTTAGTGATTCAGTTACCTTCCTTAATGACATTAAGTTTGCTTCCAATTAGGAAGCCTCTATATTTTCCTCCTATTAAAATTTTGCATAAATTTGTATTTGATTTTCTAGCAGTAATTTGCATTAATTTTGCTTTCTCAAGAGTTCTTTTTGCATTAATTTTGCTTTGAAACACAACGAGAATAGTCATACATCATGTTTTTATTATTATTTCATTTTTCATTTTAATCAGTTCTGATCTTACTTGGCAAATTCTTCTTTAGGCTTGAACTCAGAGCAACAGATGAATTTTAAATTCATGCAAAATTTCATTCAGTTTTTTTTTTATAAAATGTTTTATCGTAACTGAATAACCTTTGCTGTATCTTTGTTGAAACCTTTGCTAAGATATCAGTTAATATATAGAACAATTTTAATTTACTAAAGCTTCTATTAGTGACTATGCTCATGCGTAGGAACTTTTAATGTTAGAAGTTTACACAAATTGTTGGAAGAGAATATGGTTATATAGAATAAACTTAAATAGTGCTTATTCAAACACAATAGAAAAAGAATCATAGTGGAATATAGGGAACAACTTATACATAAACAATTAAAAATAGATATCTTACTGAATGGTTTTTTATTCTGGGGAGGAGGTGGAGGAGGCATTGTGCGTGGTGTGACAAGTGGGCTTTGTTTCACAGTTTCACTTATAGAACTCGATCTACTGGTTGGAGACTCATTGCCCACAACACTGGACGGTCGAGAACGGTTCAAGTGTTCTGGAGTAATTTGGCCACCCTACAGTATATAAAAATTATATTATTATGCCATAAAAAACTCAAAAAATTTAATATCAGTATAAGCTTATACAAATATTCTAGTGAAGCTAGAAAAGATGATTATAATCTTTTAGTAAAAGCTAAGTATTTTTTGATTAACTGCACTTTCCTTTTCTGTTGAAAAATCATGAAAAAGTACTCATAAGTTAAAGTATTATGTTATCACAACAGTTACATGACAAACAGGTATGCATGCAGCATGTCTGTTTTCGCCGGGGTGCAATGGTCAGATAGTCACAATGAATTTTTTTTATACTTATTTTGATTTTTGATTTTAGATTACGTTCAAAGGGGCACTTTTAACATTTTGTGTGTTACCTTGATTTATTAAATACCATGCTCTCCACACTTGAGCCATAAAATTCAGTTTAACAACAATATCGCAATATAGTTTTAAAATGAGCATATCTTTCGAATTTCCAATACATAGTCTCATGTGTTGGTGATAAAAAGGGTTTCAGTCTAATATAATAACTTAATAACAGTCTATATAAAATGAGTTTACTTGTTTCCCACGCTTTAATAACAATTTGAACAAAACAAGTTTAATTGTTTCCTGCTTAAATTGTGTTACAGAAAGATTTATAGCAAAATACGAAAGATTATTTCTTTGTCATTTTTAAGTTTTAAAAAAGTTTGCATTAAATTCAATATTTTGACATTAATCAACTGGCAAACACTGTAATGTGTTAAACAATGCTTTTGCCATATAATTTTTAATTACTTTTTCAAGAAGTTTTATTTCTGTCAATACCCTTTAACACTGATAAGCATGTTTCATTAATACATTGATGAAGACACTAATGGAAGATTAGCTTTATATTTACTAAACAGCTCTAAAAATAATATTTGCTTACCATGCTAGATACATATATTCCCTTCTAAAATTTCTGAGTGGTTTTTATATTGCATAAACATCCTGTTGATGTAAAAAGGTTTAAATTTCTTTTTGAGGTATTTTGTTTTTCCTTTGCAATTTTTTCACACCCCAATAAATCAGTTTCAAGATTAAAATGTACACTTTTCAAGATTTTTCCCCCTTTTCCCTTCAACTAGCAATTAAATTCAAGAAGAAACAGCAATATGTTTCTCACAGCGATCTCTATACAATTTGGAAGTTTTATGATACGTGAAATGTCTGTATATCAGCAACAGATGTTTTCCATCTTGAGGAAATTATCGGCACATATTGCACTAAAGATTTAAGTTCCATATGCTAGCATCACACTTTCAAAGCTATCAAGAATGATTTGGCCACTTAAGAAAGAATATTATTTTTTAATTCCAGCTGAAAAGTGAGCATACAAAGTGCAAAAGTTCATTAAAAAGAACTATTATAAGCATGATGTCTTAACACGTTGACTGCCACGTGCATTTGACTTGGTTTGCCCATGATGCCAACTTGAAGAAATTTTCATTATGTGATGTGTATTATGTTGAAATATTATCTACAGAAGACAATGTGTTATATAATCATGCTTAATGCATTTTTCGTGCTGGGGGTCATCGGCAACTCCCAAACATCTGTGGACCATTTTTGCGATTTTTAATTTAAATTTTTACGATTTATTATTTTTCAAACCATTACAGTAATTATGATACTATTTAAAAATTTATCAGTATTGATATTTACTCTAAATACGAATTTTACTATTGGTCGCGTTGCCGGTCACTGGTGGCACCGACAGCACTGTAGCCAAGTGCTGGTCACCGGTGACCCCCACGGCAGTCAACATGTTAATAGTTTTTAAGTATGCAGAATTCAAACTTCAATCTGTTACTGACCCCCTGCCTCTGCAGTTTAAATTACTATGATAATCAAAATAAGATGAAAACAAAACTGCTGCAATATTAAAATACTACAAATTTTTAGATACTGAAATAAAAATCTGCAGAAAAGCCAATTTTAAATAATTTTTTTCTTAAATTCTACTATGTTGACCCCAGCATATATTTGGTTTATCTTCTATCTTCAGTCTGAACAATATACATGATGTTAAAGCATGGCTATTTGGTAATGAAAAAGACTAAATTCAATTACTAGAAAACTTAACAGACATTTTGAGGCTAGTACGATGCTTCTAACTTTTCCTTAATTTTCTATATTCACTTTACAAATTTGTGAAAACAAATATGATATAATTACCTACAAAGCATTCTAAATATAATGCCAATGTACTCTAAAGAGTACATTGGCACTTTATACATAATTGACATAATTTTAGATTCCTCTATCCCATTTTAAAGAGAAGTGGGTGATATTTTTAATTACATATAAATTAAGAGGAAAATGCAAATATAGCACTCTATGTAATCTGTGATACATTCACATAATTTCATTGTATCTTTCGAGTTTATATTATGAATTATATTTAAGTTTCCAGTTTGTTCACATTAGTCCATTACATTTTAATCATATATTGAACTATTCATTTAAAGACAGCTTATAAATTTTAAATAACAAAAATTATATTAATTACAAATACTCTGCTAATATGTAATGTACATTTCTAAAAATGTACTGTCAAGAAAATGCAGATGAAAAGAAACTGCTTTAAATGATTCACATTGTATATATAATACATGTCATTTAGCACTATTTGAGATTAGTCACCTCTTAAACTAATCCACTGTTATTGCCTACAATGGAAGCAATTTATTTAAACTTCTGAAATATCTGTCTATTTAAAATAAAACACCCTCCGAAAAAAGCAAGCATTGTTTGCATATTTGCACTGATTTTGAATAAAAGTCTATAAACCAACATTAGTTTTCCCTAATTTTTAATTGTAAGCAGCATTTCTTTTCCAACTTGGTTTGACTATTTACAAGAAAAAGTTGTAATACAGGAAATTAAATACTGATATATTGTTTATAAATAGAAATTTTTTTTAATTGTATATATTTAATTTTGAAACATATTACACACAAAGATACTTCATTAACTCCTGAAGCGGCCAACTCACATATATATGTTAAAAAAATATAGTCACAATACCTTTAAGAATACAGGCATACATTTTGAAATTGTTCAGACAATTATAGTAGTATATATAGTGGAAAAAAAGGATTCAACATATAAATTGGGACAGCAATTATAATCAAGAAAATACCATTTATTTGTGACCATATTTATGGGAACTTTCATGCTTTACAGTCAAATCCTTGGCTACCTGAAGCTTCAAAATAATATTTAACACCTTGTTTTACATAAAAAAGACCATGATATTCTAAGCAAGATTGAAAGATGTGACATAATTTCTGCTTCTATTTATTATAACTATTTTTTTGTTTAAAGTAAAATTCAAAAAAGGAGAAAAAGAGAGGAGAAAAAAGATAAAAAGTATCACCTTTTCATCACCATCTTCATCACTAAAATCAGTGGAACCATCTTCTTGAGATAATCCCCAATCAATATTTACATTCTCAAACAACGTTTTCTTGTTCTGCATAGCATGCTCTAACTAAAAATTCAAAATGTTTAATTTTAATTATTAGTTTCTGCACCAAACTTCTGTTAACTGTGAAATACATTTGATACATTTTGCTATATATATATATATAAAAATTCAATTACAGCTATAATAAATTTTATACAGATAACACTTTTCCAACAATAAACACTGAATTGCTTCCTATTCATATATACGTGCATGTGTGTGTTGTGAAAAAGACTCAGCGATGTTGGAGGCATAGAATATTGATCCATGTTGGAAAGCAAACTTGGCAGCCAAGGCAGATTAAATCTTTATTTCAATTAACATTTGCGGCCACAATGCACTTAGTACTCTAATCGTGCCTATTCAAGGATGTGTTAGATTTTTGATACTGATGCGATAGGAAGAGAGCAGTAAAGCAACATCTTAGTGCAAACAGGTAGAAGCAAAAGTGTGCAGTTATCCAGTATGGCAGCTTATTGAGAACAGAAAGTTTCAGATTAAGTTCTGAATTAGCTATGCCATCAACATCATGCAAGTCATATGACATGGAATAGTTTAGAAATGACACAATTCAGAAAAAGGCATTATTCTTCGAATTCTTTTTCATTTACATTTTTATAGAAGTGCTAGATATATTTTAAATTCAGTATGATAAAAATTATCAATTTGCAATTCAATTACAATACAAAATATTCTTAACTGTTCTACTTAATGAATAAATTACTTCAAAGATATGAAACATGTTTAGCATATACTACTATCAAGGTGACAACATTAAATGTACTCACACATTTTATGACTGCAAAAATCATTTAAAGTAAGGAAAATCTTGTTAAATTTTGCTCATTTTTAATGCAATATGTAACAATTAATATGCACAGTAGCACAAGAGAGCTTGTCGATATGGTTTAGACCCTTCAGACCTTCTGATAGGCTGTGATTAACCATTCAGTTGTGGGACAGAGCGGAAATGCCTAGTCGACACATTCTTTGAGCATGACAGCTTGAGCATCTGATTAATGCCGCTGTTTATTAGGACATGCAGTTATTTGCATGTAATTTCATGTAAATAAAAATAATTTTCATACAATTAAACAAAAGAGCTGGTTTAAGCTATTTATGGTAAATTTACTTTTCCTGAATCAATGGTTGATATCATTTTAAATATCTTTTTATCCTTGGTTTTCTCAATTTAAAATTATCTTCAGATAATGGCATGAAAAACAAGTGGCTCAAAAGTATTTTTATACAAAACAGCTGCAACTTTTAATAAGATCTAAAATTAAATCTGGCAACATTTACAAAACTGCTTAATTTGGTTTCTGCTAAAATAACAATGATCTGACCAACCACTACGTGGTTCTACAGTCAACATTTATTTAAACATCCAATACTATAACTGGATACAGAACTGCCATATAAAATGAATTTACAGAATATCAAAATGTTACACATAAAAAAATATATTAATGTAATTCCAATTTACTTCACACAACATCAACAAACTAAATCTCTATTTCATATCCTCAAGATTTTTTAATTTGTCAAAAAAAAGGTACAAACTCACATCTATTACTTTTCACACATCAGACACCATGTACATTTAAAATTCATTCAACACAAATTAAAAAATTCATTCAGCAAAATTCATTCATCCCTCTTTAAAAAAAACTCAAGCAAATAAATGCATAAATACACATAGTTAATTTTTTGGAGATTTCATATCTTTTTAAAAATTTTCATTTAGAAAATAAGTAAATAAATGCATAAATACACATAGTTAATCTTGGGGACATTTCATATCTTTTTTAAAATTTTTATTTAGAAAATATTTTTTAATTATTACATTAGTGGCTTTCTTAGATACTATGTAATCAGAGGTGCTACATAGAAAATTAATAGATTTCAATTATATGTGTATAAGATATCATTAAATATTGAAATGTGAGACACATACACAGTTTAGTCTTTAAATATAAAAACACTTTGACGTTACAACAATACTAATACGTATCTTATCCATACCAATTCAGCACAAGTATGATGTTCTTTCTCTTTGGCAATGTCTAATGGGGTTTTCCCTTCACGATTTTCAATTTGAGGATTAGCACCACTTCGTAGTAATAGTTTCATGCATTCAGCCTGATTCCTCAGCGAGCATATGTGAAGAGCTGTGCTCCCATCTTTGGTCTGTTTATCAAGACTTGAGCTAAAATAAAAGAAATTCAGGCTATTACAGGCAGATAATTAATTTATAACAAGTAAAGAAAACATAAAAGTTTTGTACAATTTGCTGCAGCAAGATAAAATAATAAATAAATAAAAATAAAAAGGCTTTTGCTGATATAAAATACAGGATGAGAATTTATCTTCAACATATTATTCATGCAAATCAAAATTTTAAATTGAAATATTCAATAACTACTGAATTTTTCTGCCTGAAAAATAGCATCTCAAAATAGCTTGTGTCTCACATGTAGGAACATTTAAATCTTCAATCTGAAGAAGCGCTGCTTCTCATGCATGACATTGACATTTTTCATACTCAGGTAAGAGAAAGCAAGGCAGGCTAATGCAAGAAAAGAGACAATTATCCATTGAAATTAACAAAGTAAACTATGCTTTAGCTCAGGGTTTCTTAAACTTTTTTCACTCACAACCTCTTTTTATCACTGAAATTTTCTCACGACCCCATAATATTTACAAAAATTTTGTGGGACCCCATAAGTATTGCACAAATCCGACACATACGTAAGTGAAACTGTCCATTTTTTCACTTGTGCTGTAATATACTATTGCAGTTTAAAGGTCATTAATTTCTAATTTTAAGACACAGAACAATATGAAAATTTTAAATAAGTAACAGATGAAATGACAGCGTCATGTGCAAAGTAAGGAAAATGAACCTTTATATTAAAAAAATAATTCGTTGAAATGTTTTCGTTTTTTTCTTTGTCTGTATCGTCTATCTTTATCTATTTTCAGATACATTGTGTAAAAATACTTGGTGATTGTAAAATTATTATAATTAGTTAAAGAAATATCAAAATTGCTAAAATCTTTGGTGACCCCCGCTGCAGATTTCGCAACCCCTAAGGGGGTTGTAACCCACAGTTTAAGAAACCCTGCTTTACCCAATTCAAATGCTTTCAAGAAGGGATAGATAAAGAAAAATGTAGTGAACACACCAAGAAATAAGAAAGTTTTCAAAAAGATAACTGAATTAAATCACTGAATTTTCAATAAGAGATATAGATCAATAAAGACTAATATGGCAATGCCAATAAAGAGAGGTGAACAGAGAATCAATAAGAGGTACAGATAAATAAAAAAACAGCTAGTTTCATTTTAAAAAAGAGAACTTTGGAATTTAAAAAATCAAAGAAAATTTAATGGCTAACATATGAAAGCAAAGGTACTAAATACAAGTACAGTGAGGTAGTGGTAAGCTACTGCCATATTGCCTACTTGTATTCAGTATACTTTAGTTTACAGTTTAACAAAAGGCTTACAGGAGACTTTTGTTAAGTTTGTGAGATGCCTACTCCTTTTGTTTGCTTCTTTATTTATTCAAGAAAAACATGTTTTGCATGTCACAATCATAGTTAGGTTAGTCTTTCTCTTCATGAGAGTTAGGGTCTTATCTGTTTTCATTAAATCTATCAAATACATCATATATTTATGATGTGCCATAGATCCTCTTTACAATATATATTACATTTAATGATAATCTCCTGCATAAATATTGTAAGATGATCTACAATACAAAGAAATATAAGTTCTATCTTCAATGGTAACAGTATGGGCACAGACATGGGCTTATTAGTGGTGCAACTTCTAGAGAATGAGATCTACAATTGATATTCTCTATACAATTCATTTTCTCTACCATCTACAGAAGATTACAAGACATAAGAGACTATAAAAACTCTATACTTTATGATCAGATTAATATTAATCACGTAAGAAATTGGCATTAGTAAAGAATGCTCTTGCCAATTAAGAAAAAAATGAGTACTTCAGAGATAGCAGTAGCTTAGTATCTTAAAGCTGCCCAATTCTGAAGAAAACTTAAACAGTCTTGGAGTGAAGTTGGTTAAGAAAAATACTAAAAAATAACCATATTATTTTTTTTTTGGATTTTATTGCTTTTGTATTTTAATATTCTTTATTTTTATACTTTAACCCTTAAAGCTCGAGATTTATTATTGTAATATATACCAACAGATCAGCAGAGTGTGGTTAAATTATTTAAGTACATTCAAATAATTAATTCATTAATTAAATTCATAATATTCTATAATTAAATGCATGTGAGCCTGGCTCAACTCCCTGAGTTGGTATAACTGTCTTTGCCCATGCATGTGATTTGTTGTCTCTGCATGCCATGCATGAGCTTTGTTGCCATATTTATATACTAGCTTATAATTTAAAATGTGTTGCTTTCTTACTTTATTTTATAATGAAAATATCAATTTAAGAATGAAAGTTTATGAAAACAGAGACTAAAGCAAATATACAAATTTAACTAATAAATGGTGTTTAAAATATTAGCCTTTGTAAGTAGATTGAAAAGTATGTGCAGCTCAAAGGTTTTATACTCTTACATAGAAAGAAATTTTTCAAAACAGTCTCCTATGTGTAATGAAAGGTTCCAAAGTCATGCTGATATTTGTGTCCCCCATGACTTTTCTGTTGAAACATACTCGACAATCTTTTTTATTTCTAGAATGTAAAATGTATAGTGTTCTGTCAAATCATGTTTACTTTTCAAATGTACTATGGTGACCCTGTTGTTGCTTTTTCCTTTGAAAAATCTCCACTCAAATGGATAATCAACCGCTTTACAAATTAAAAATGATTTACGAGTGCTTTATATTTTTCTTTATATATTTCTTTGTATACAATAGAAATGCATAAACCAGCCCCCCAAAAGAAAAATTTTTGCCACCATTTAAGGCTTTTATGCAAAGAACAATAGAAAGCAGAATAATGATCTGTTGATCAGTGTAGCTCATATATACAGCGCAGTTTGTAGTTTTATCATGGAGGTTATAAACATACATCTATACCAATTTTACATTATAAAAATTAGTCATTTATTCTACGAAAAATTTATTACAAGATGAAATTTTAAAGTTTAATTTAAGAGAATGTAAACTATTTTTCGATAACAAGTCTGCCATTGATTTTTCTAAATCGCCAATAGCAAATCGCCGGACTAAGTACATAGAAATAAAATATCACTTTATTAGAAGACTAGTACATGATGGCATCTTTGATCTTGAATTCATCACCAGTAAATTAAGTACTGCGGACGTATTTACAAAAGTGGCAACTGCTGTTAATTTAAGGAAGTTTTGTTTAGATGTTTTCAGTGTTTAAAGACAATAAGTGTTTTCGTATAATAGAATTGAACTATGAGCTTCTGTAATTCTGTGTAAGTTTTGTTTTTGTTTTTGCATGAGGAAAAGAGGGCTGTTTGTTGACTTTAGTTTTCCTTATGCAAATTTTGATCCGAGGTCAATCGATGGTAAGCTAACGTAGTTGCCACTAACTGGCCGATGACATCAAGGCGGTTTTGGACGAGTATGTATATGTGTATGCTGGTATCGGCAAAGGTGTGTGTTCTGAGTTAGCATTATACTAATTTTCTTTCCCTCAAATGGTTTTAAATGTAAAGGCTACAGTGTTAGCTTATTTTAATTTACGGAATAAAGCATGCATTTTATTTAGACTAGTCTTAGCTTTATTTAAGGGAAGCAAAATATGCTTTGCCAACATCCCCACTGACAAGAAGAACTGCATTATATGTAAATTTTTGACATTATTTTACATTATTTATTAAGTAAATCGTCAGAAAAATTTTTTAAATAAACATTTATGTAATTTTTCTATAGCTGTGAAAATATAATTACCTATATAATAAGGATGTTTGGATACATGGATAAGAAACTCAGTAAAATAAGGATTAAAAAAAACTCAGTGTTTTTTTTTTTTTTTTTTTTTTAAACTTCAAAGAACACATTTTTTTGTGACACTGTTCAAAGCATGTTTTGTCTTTTTTGTACATGCATAGACACATATCGCACATTTCGCATATGTATCTTGTTCTATGAGGTTTCTTCTTTGTGCTACAAAATGTACATAGCTTTGATCTTCTAAATTTCACTGGTATATGTCCAGTGTTATTTAGTTTCTTTTCATCTGGCACATGAAATTTGTGGTTTTTTATGTAAATTGGGGGGGGGCTTGGTCTTTTTGGCTTTGTTATGGATCATTCGTTTCCCATTCATATTTATTTTATTCGCATTTCGTGCCAAAATATTCAGAAAATATTTTTAATTTAAGTAAAACTTTTACACGATTTCTATTTTTAATTATAGCAAAGTATATTTATATTAAATTTAAACCACACCAAATAATTTATAAAATGACAATACTAGCTTGGGAAGTAAATGTGTTGAGGTCAGAGAAAAATCTCTGAAAAAGAAAGACTTTTTCACTGGGCAGGTGCATGTATTTATTTAGTAATAAAATAACTCTGTCAGGGTTCATAGCCACATTTTAATTACAAAAATAAGCACCTATAAGCACTTTTCAAGTACTTTTTAAGAAAAAAAAGCACCTGTCTAATTACATTATGCACAACTGCATAACCTTAAAAGAAACATTAAGACTTGTAACTTAAAATATGAGAAATTCAGCATTTATTAAGAGAGAATGAGCATTACTCAACAATGGAAAACAATTACATTCTTCTTCTTCTTCTTTTTTTAATTTTAAATAACAGTTCAATTTACAGAACTAGTTTACAATAAGAGGGGGAAAAAAAAACTATGCAGAACTAAATTATATTACAAGATTTAATGATGAAATTTCAGTTCAAAATAGAGAAAATAATAATAAGCCATATTTATTATATTCGCTTGGCACCTAAAAATAAATACAGTTTATTTTTCCACTCATATTAATATTTTAAATAATTTAACTGAAATCAAAATTCTAAACATTTTCTAAATTTTCATCGTAAAAGAGTTTTCCCTTAACAGATATTGCAAGCAATTTAAGTAAAAATAAGTAAAAAAAAAGGAACTTTTCTGAAATCAGAAGATAGGAAATTGCTTCATGCAGTCATCCTTTAACAGTAAAAGCTTAACTAACCGGCATATTCGGAAATTGCCGAATATCTGAAAACTCCGGATAGTCGAGCGTAACTGGTAAAAGTGGAAGGAGGGTAGATTGTAGCCGTTCTTTAGATTTTTCAGCTAAATAATGCTTTTAACATTTCGATATGTGAATGAGATAAAAAATAGGCCAATGGAACTGAAAAATAATCTGCTTAGCAAGCACAGTAAAACTCTTTTATCTCTGCGAAATATCGCATACGTTATTGCGCAATATGTGCGCCTTAATTCTTCTGCATGTGATATTATGAAATTGGAATTAACAGCTGCCGGTATTCAGAGAATAAATAACTAAATAAAGGAAAACACCCATTTGCTTCCTCTGTTTTTCACCGTCATGCGACCATGTGGCATATTTATCACTGAGCAAGACACGTCGCGTGCCATACTCATATTGATTAATAAAGAGTTTTACCAATCTGGGATGTTTTTCAATCTAATTTTGAACAGACTACATTAAAATTCCGAAATAGAATCATTATTCACTTGGGTTGGTAGACCACAGAACTTTTAGTACTATTCAATCCAGATTGGAAAGTGACAAAAAAAAAAAAAAAAAAAAAAAAACGTTCGTTGCTTGCTTTGCAGCGAACTGTAACTGTAACGGTTTCAATATTTGAGATTTTGCGGAGAAAGGGGAGAACGACCAACTTCCGCACTGTATAATGCATTGGCCCAACAAAAAAAAAAAAAAAAAAAAAAAAAAAATATTTTGACTATTTGATTACTTTCACTTTATCTATGCCACTCTGAATATTATTCCTTAGAAAACTAATCTGTCTTAAAACACACATAACCATTTTTGAAGTTTATGTATAGTTCAGCAGTTACTGCAAATATATTATTATAAATATTCATACATATGCTCATAATATAAGCATACTGATCATAAAAAATGCGAATATGAACTGACCACATGGAACGAAAATGTAAATTATTAAAATCTTGATAGAAATTCAAATGTGTGTAGTATTGGGTGGGAGCAAAAGAATACGGAAAGCATAGGAATTTTCTACCACTTTCGCAATTCTTTGACCAATAGAACGACGTGCGCCTGTCTGCACTTGCGCACACCAAAGGTTATGTTAATGCAGAGAAAGGGGCGAAAAGCTATTTCTGGGAGTATGATTCACCATCTGATATTCCATATAAGGAAGAAAAGTTGTTTATTTAGTTTCAGCTTTGGTACCAGGGAAAAACGTGCGTTTGTTTAAAAAAAAAAAAGCACTAAAAGCAAGAAATAAACACTAAAAACAAACAAACAAACAAAAAAGGTGCTTTAGAGAAAAAGTAAGTACCTATAAGGGCTTTTATATTTTATTTTCTAATATAAGGACTTATAAGCATTTGTAAGGACCACTAAGAATCCTGTCTGTAGTTTCAAAGCCCCTTATCAATACCCGGGTAAAAATAAACATTCCTATTTGTAAAGCAAGCGAACACCATTGTGAAGAGCAGTGGTTTCAAGGCATGACCACAGAGCCTCTAGAGGACTGTGAGCATTGTGACACAATGCTCTAGTGGTCAAGCCCTGAAAGGACAAAGCAAATGCCGTAAATATAATAGATAGGGTTTTTTATATATGCAGTTTAATTATTGCAATTTTTTATTGTTCACGATAGAAATCATGCTGTGCGATGAATAACTTTTGAAACTTAAAGTTGTTTATATTAATAAAAGGATGTTATTTTGTCTCATTGAAAACAAATTTTAAAAGGCATCTGATGTGAAGTACTAAGACTTAAAACATGTATGATTCTGCAGTCATTTTGTATTATTTGGAGGTAAAAGATCAGTAATCAATTGATTTTCACTCAAAAATTTTGGAAAGAAGAGGAGGAAAAAAAATTCAAAAATTGGTGGTTTCAAGGTGCGACCACCGCGCATCAAAGGGTTAAATAAAAATTTCATAGTTATTTAAACTTATGATTCTTTAATAAAACTGTGCTAAATACAGGATAGTGTACTCAAACGTCTTAACTGTGTTAAATGCACGACATTATCAAATAAGTATGCCTAACACATAATACAGTCAAGATAATCTTATAAAAAATGCAACTTAAGGTTAAGCATAATTTCCTAAATATTTACGATACAGATCATAAATCAGTAAGAGAAATATAACAAATACCTATTTTGTACAAGAAAATCTACAATGTGCAAAGAAGTACCATCTTCCTGAGAAACAGCAATATGTAAACTTGTCTCCGCCATAGTCTGAAATGTAAACATAAATAAAAATTTACAAATAAAAAAAAAAAAAAAAAAAAAAAAAAAAAAGAGATTAAAACTAAAAGAATTTGAATTTTTTAAAAAGGGAAAGAAAATAATTGAAAAGCCTGAATATATACTTTTTAATGTTTTATTTAAACATATCAAAGAAAGCATGCAAAAACAAGTATACAAAATTCTGCAATCTTGCAACTTTAAGAAGTAAATAAGTTTCAAAACAAATCCTGATGAAAGCAAACAGAATTCATATGACATATCACTAAATTTAATATTTTTCCTCTCATTTAGAAGGTTAAGAAAAATTTTTAGCCTGAAAAAGCTAAAAGTAAATTCTTACATTTATTTAAATAACTTTTGAATGAGCAATACTGCTTTTATATGTGTATGGGGGCATTCATTAATTTAAGACGAGAAGAGGGAGGCTCTTCTATATATCAAACAAATGAAACATATGCACAAGTCAATAACTACATATTTATAATTTTTAACTGTATACGCAAAACAGCACAATAAAACATCACTTACCCAACAAGAAAGAGCTGAAGTACAAGACTAATTAATGTTTATAACTTACACTATTTGGCAATACAGCAGTAAGGTCAACACCTTCCACAAAGGCTTGGAGTAGTTGATACAGATGCTTTGAAGTAACAGCATTTTCTAAGTCATTTATTAAATCATTCTCATCTGAACATGTGTGAATAGCAAATTTTCTATCTACATATTTACTTCTAATAAATTCATAACGCTCCTCCCTAAATAAAATTTGAAAACTTTAATAGTATAAAATGTTGAATCAATTATTTATCATAATTATAACACAACTGGACATAAATGATTAAAACACTATGATTGCAACAATAAATGAACTCTTTTTTTCATTTCAAATCTAATTATGATTAAATATTGCTTTGGAGCAAAAAATTTTTAATGAGCAAAGAATAATAAACTTTCTAAAAAATTTGCCCTTTACTTTTAAATGAAACGTTTCACTGATCAAATGATTTATGTATCATACAATAATTTTGTATGCATACAACTGGTAAGGAGAAAAACTTCTCTTTCCCAAATTTAACAGTTTTATAGCTGAACAATTTGGAAGGAAAAATAAGAACAGAAACTGATTCATTTATGCTATCATGATGAAGGTGGCACAAAACAATCAATTCCCATCCATGGTTTTGCTGTTCCAGCACTGTATAGTAACTATATCTTTTGTTCCAATGTCACACAATTAGGGATAAATTCATTTTTATTTTCACAAATTAGGAGTTATCTTGGTGATTTATTTTTTCTCCTTTTTGCATATATATATATATATATATATATATTGCTATAACACTGAAAATATATTTTCTGTTTTTAGAATGTTATTGCTCTCCATGGGAATGGCATCTTCCTAAACATGTGGTTATGCTTTTCCTTAAAATTTATAACGTGTTCCATTAGTATTGTAGAAGATTTAAGTATGCATTTTACAGGTTTTTGTCTCTCTGATTACTTTACATTTCTGTTCCTCCCTATTTTTTTAATTGATGTTCATGCATAGCATAAAATCTTGTGGACTGTAAAAAAAAAAAAAAAAAAAAAAAAAAAAATCAAAACTACGCTTTTAATAAATATTTTGGTTATTTTAAAAAACTACTAATATCAAACATGGTAATTACATAAGAAATAATCTAATGAACTAACATAGAGCTCTGAGGTGTAGGTTTTCTTGCTTGACTTAAGGTAGCCTCGACAACATCATTAAAGCCAGCATTACTCATCACTCGTGCAAGCTACAAACAGGAGGGAAAAATACTATTATTAAAAAAAAGTAAGTTACATATTATTTCATATTAATGAAAAATACAAAGCTGATCACATTTTTAATTACCTTAATAAATTTTTTTAACAAAAACTTAATTTCATAATCTTGAATCAACGGAATATTACAATGACTTTCATAATACTATTTAAAAAAATTACAATAATTACTTAACAATTCTTAATAGTCACACAATCTATTTGATTAGAGAACAAGTAGATAGTATTATATCAATATTTTAAAAATGATTTAATCTTGTCTGAATAGTTCAAAATTTTTAACAAATGAAGCCAATGCATATTTTAAGGATTTTATTTGGTTTTTTGGTTAAAAAAATATTTAAGAGTAAAAAATTTTTAATTAAAGTCTCTTTAATAAAATAAACTAATTCTCTAGATTTTACTTCTTTAATACACTGTACCTAGAATCTTTCAAACATACAAGAGAACTTTTAAACATCAAATATCATATGCAAATCAAATGTACAATGCAACTACCAAAGAGCAGTGTCAAACATCAAAAGCAGATGTTTTTGTAAACAAATTTCTCAGTATATCTAGTAAGCATACAATACACTGCCTATATCACTCTTTATTGTTAGAAAATGTAGAATTTGTGAATATGTAAATTTGTCACATAGTACAGCGAAGGATAGGAGGAGTGCTAAGAATTCAGGTATACATGCAGTGTGATAGAAGTGTACACTTCGAAGTTTTTTTTTCCAAAATTTGATCTAGATTTCTTATTTATTTAATGCTGAAATGATTTTTCTCTACATTGTTTGCACATATCTTCGCATTATGAACAATCGAATAATCCCAAAATCTCATTGCTTGCACATCAAAAAGACAAGGAAAACATTCTTTTAAATGAAGATTTCACTGAATCTCTAACAATTTAACCAACTCCAATTTATTGACTTTTCAAAAACAGCTTAATTTTTTTATAGCTACACTTCCTTTAAACTCTCACAATCTAAAATGTGGGTTTCAATCAGTTTTGAAATTTTCACAGATTATAACAATAATCCCCCCTTAAAAATAAGAATTCGGAAAATATTAAATAGGCAATTTTTTACAATTTATTTAGTAATATGCTGAAGTACGACTTAAAGCAGCGGATGCTTTTCTTTCTTTGAGATCTTATTTGGTTATTAAATGATTATGGAAACTTAGTTTCGACAATATGGTATCATTAGATGTGACACATTTTTTTTTTCTTCTGCGATTTCATTGCACTTACTTTTTTCACCTTCCAATATTTATTTGTTAAGCTCATTTACTTTCTGTGCTTTCTCACTTTCCTGTAAAAAAATTAGGCTTACTATAAAAGTCTTGTGCCATTTCATTAGCATTTTCTCCCCTTTTGTTTTAAAGACTAAGTGTGGCAATTAGAATTCCTTTT
The DNA here is from genome assembly GCF_044657685.1 of Stegodyphus dumicola. Taxonomy (NCBI): domain Eukaryota; kingdom Metazoa; phylum Arthropoda; class Arachnida; order Araneae; family Eresidae; genus Stegodyphus; species Stegodyphus dumicola. Next base: position 265,853,704 of record NC_140770.1, on the reverse strand, counting down.
ATTTATTAATCTCAGTTTCCCCTGCTTGCCAGAACAAATGCTAACTATGCAAATGGTTAGTCATACAAAAAAGGCCTTTTATATTTAATATTTCTAGATACAGATTTAAAAAGAACCATCATTATGAATTTTTTAATTAAAAAAGTTAATAAAATATTACCCTTTTCTGAAAACAATACATATTTCACCCACACTTGCCACTTGGTGAAATAAACACTTGCCTATTTCACCCAGGCAGTGTATGAGTGCTGCCTTCGGGCCTTTCCTGATTTGCACACACACTGTATGAGCAATCTTCTCTCTGTGTTGCTTTTAGTATTTTGCCCATATATTTTTAATATGAAACTAGTTGCAAAGATGGCAAAAGATGTCCACTAAGGGTAGTATGTAAAATCTATTTTACTACATTCAGATTGGTTCAAAAGCGTGTGCTTTTTTCACACTTTTTGCATGAAAGGGTGAATTTTTATCTTTCAGTATTTAGCTTTCTGTATTATTTTACTGTTGATTTTGAACTTTATTCATGTATAAGTGGTTAAAACGTTTTTCTTTTGCAGTTAATTTTTTGCGACTCGGAATCAGAATCTGAACTGTTTATATACGAGTCTGGGAGTAGTGAAGGTTCTAGATGATTCTTCTAGACATAGGTTTATGGAATGCTTATGTGCTGTACAAAAAACCATGGCCATAAAGATACATATTTACAGTTTCGATTGGATATTATCATCTGACTGACTCAAAGGCATGCAACAGAAGAAGGTACAGGAAAGGTCCTGCCAAAGATTTACCAATTCCACTAAGTCTAGCAAAAAGACATTTTTAGAGGTGATTTCACAAATGCAAAGGGGGTTACCAGAAAGTAAAAAAGGCTAAGTAAATGTAATTGTAGTAAGTGTAATCATAACTAAATATAACTGTATTTTTTACATAAACAACAATAAATAAACTTCCCTGTTAGGCGCTGATGTAGAAAGACAAAACAACTTCTACAGAAAATATTATTATTTTATTTGGAATAAAATAGTTATAAATGCTTAAAAATATTACAAATGTTAATTTTAATTAAATTTTCATATTTGCAAACATAAAATGAGTAAAAAATTAAATAAAGAAAACATGACTTTTTCTTAAACCAAATTTAGGGGGAAATTGCAACAAAACTGCTTAACAGTTTTGTGGGTATGTCACATGGAACATTTCACACACATTTCGCCACATGTAATTTTCAGTCTCAGTTTTTACTATCCCAGATTATTTGTTTTAGTTTACTTTTTCTGCTTCTAGATGACATTACCTGACTGTAAGAGCAACTTTGTAGGTTTTCTTTTTTTCTTTTTGCTACTGAATTTGTATTGAAATATCTGTTGCTCACAGATAAATTGTGTTGTATTTGCTAAAGGTGTAACTTAGTAATGTTTTATTACAAATTAATTAAACCAATAATCATCTTGTTCTGGTTTTCTTACTATTCCCATTAGGATAACAAGCCCCAAAAGTTTTTTCATTTCTACAACATTTGTATCAATCCAAGCTTTATTCTTTGTTGATGCATTGTTGTTATCATTATTCTGCTGATTATGACTTAAGTTTGTTTGAGTGGCAAACAAATTAAATAAATCATCCCCTATGAACAATTCCACAGTTGATAATATATCTGGTGTGTATGGTACCTGTAACCCAAACTGTTCCAGGCAAGCATGAAAGTTAGGTTTAAAATCAACTTCTGACCAATCATTTGCCACAGAATTCTCTTCATCACTTTCAGATTCACTAATTATTTTTATCCCTTATTTATAATCTCTTATTTTTGAATCGTCTTACAATTATATCGCTCCCACTGTCCGAATCTCTTTCACTATCAGAGCAATTATCCTCTTCTGATAACAGATCAGCATATATTTCCTCAACGAAGAGCATTTTGAAGGATATCTTTAAATCTAACGTAAGTTTCCGATATTTGAAGGCAGCAAAAGACAGTCTCAAACTAACAAAACAAGCATCCACGAAAAAAGATTTCAATAATAGACAGTCTGGTGAATTGGGAGAGGAAAACAGTTGAAACCACTGTTTCCTGATCGTCAAATGTTTTGCTATACTATGTCTATCTATACAAATGTCGATGTGAAGCATCGGTGTTGGTGAAAATAAGTCACGCGTACGTGACAGTGGCCGATAACTGTTGGCGAGCAAAAGTCACGCCAGCGTGACAGCGGCCCGCAAAGTGTTAAATAAATTGGTACACCTCATGTCTGATTCATAAGTAATTGTAACAAACACTATAGGAATAATTATGCACAATATGGCATTCAGAAATGCAATAAAAAAGAAATCCTAAGTTTACAATATAAACTAAATATAAAAATTTTATTTTACCTCCTTAATACTGTTGCTTAATTATTCAAATAACTAACAAATATATGCAAATTTTCAATGTATCAATCTGCTAACCTTTTCATACAATCAAAATATATTAGATGCACAATCAGTTCCCCTCCATCTTGTCTATCGTATGTAATATTTTATGCATTTGAAGCTAAGTTTTAAATTAATTCACAGAAGTTTTGCATACATAAACTATTTAGCTTTACAACAAATTCATAATTAATATAGAAAGCATTACTTACATTTTTCAAGTGTCAAAATATATTGTAAGCTAAAAATTGTCTAGATTATATTTCAACAATAGTTTTCAGAAATACTTTTTCCCCAATATGCTGATTAAACAAGGGACACATATAATTTTAAAATTTCAGTAATTCTTAGTTCCTAATGCATAAAATGTTTTAAACATATATTAATAAAATAATTAAATATAAAATATATTTTACCAAAAGCTGTGATGTTCCAATATTATCTAAAGTTAATGACTGAATCCTTGATATATGAACACCAAGGTCTCTATGAATACCTGAGCATTCAATACACATTAAAATTCCAAAATTTGTTGATAACCACGTTGGATCTGAAACAATAATATATATATAAGTATCTCAGACTACTAAAAATGAAAATTTTTCAAATTCCACTAATGCTGAAATACTAAGTGAAGGCAAATTTTCAGAAGTTGCACTTACCTTTAGTTGAATTGCAATCACAACAACGGTCATTACCAGGTAACCTTTGCACTTGTCTAATTATTCCTTGCTGGAGCTCCAGTAAACTCTGATTTAGTTTAGTAACTCCGGTCTGTCCTGAATCATCAAATGCTTTTCTAAGTGCACCTTCTTTGCAATTTACTAGCACAGACATCCATCTGAAAAAAAAAAAAAAAAAAAAAAAAAAAAGATGGATTAAATTTTTCAAATTACTGTTGCATTTGAAACATGCAAATATCAAACGGCTGATACTAAAGTAAGAAAAACAGAGTATTTACATCAGAATTTGAAAAATTCTTCATGTAATAATATATGTAAAAATTCTTCAATAAGTCATATAATGAATTTTTGCAAATAAAAAAATTAAAAGGAAACACTCACTGAATTCCAGATACTCATTACATTCCTTTGAGATTATCACTGCACTCTGAGGAACAGGTTACATTAGGCAACATATTAATTGCTCTATAATAATGTTCCAAATGCAAGTCTCAAGTTTTATTTTCACAGTGTCTAGGTTCTTCTGAGTAATTAAAAACTTTAGTGTAAACCAACCCTCAAACATGAAAATTTCAAATTATTTTTTTTCAAATTTTCATATTTTTAACAGATTTGCTTTATTTTAAGAATTTGCTGCTTTCCTATTTCAACTCTTTTCCGCTTTTTTTTCTGCTTTAACAGCATTTTATTCTTGAGCCTGCCTTGTTATATAATATGATTATAAAAAATCACTGGAAAGATATAAATCATCATTCAATAGTTATCTAACAGTCTCTTTTGGTAAACAGTCAGGTACTGGATCCTTATAGAAAAAAAATCCTAAATTACAAATAAAGTGAATGAGAACTCATCTGAAACCCGCCCTTCTGATTTCAAGTTCTTAGCATGCAATTCTTCATATTCTAAATTCTAAAGTTATAAACTATAGAACCTATCTGAATATTCTTTCACAAATATTCCTACTGTTAAGGGAATGTAAAATACAGAGATGATGCTTTCCTTATACAAGCTATCACTGAGTTATTTCAAAAAAGATAATAGCAAGTATATTATTACACATGCTAAAATATACGAAGCATTTCTAAATGATTTGAATGATGAAAACACATTCCACAAGGAATATCAAGCTGCAAAACAATTGCTAGTTAGAGGAGACAACATTTTACTGTTATGTGTGTACGAGTTCATAATGCATTGAATCATAATGCACTGAATGCACACAGGACTGATGATACGAGGGCTATCCAGAAAGTAGATTACGTTTTGGAATAAAAAAATAAACAAAGTATAGGAAACAAATTTTATTATATACAGATGAAAGCCACACTCAAATACTACTTTTCTACATAGTCACCATACAAATTAAGGCATTTATCGTAGCGATGTACGAGCTTGGAAATTCCTTCGTCGAAAAATTCGGCCGCCTGCGCCTTCAACCACTTCGTTACCTCTTCTTGCAGCTTGGTTACCACAAAACCTGGGTCTCCCACTTCGATCTTCGTCGTGAACATTGGTTCGGCCATTTTGAAATCTTATGACCCACTGACGCACTCCACCTTCAGTGATAATGTTGTCCCCATACACTTCACAAAGCTGCCGATAGATTTCTATCGGTTTACAGTTTTTTGCAGTCAGAAACCTTATTACTGAGCGCACCTCGCGGGATTTTCAATTAACGCAGACATTTCAAACCGTCACAGTATCTGAACGGAGCACAGCACGAACCTCTCACTAGCACGGCTAGATGCAGACTGAGCTGCGCAACGCTCTGACCCCAAGATGGCCGCGCTAGCCCCGCCCCTAGCGGACACAGACGGAAACGTAATCTACTTCCTGGATGGCCCTCGTAGTTTGATAAAATTTATTTTCTCAAAAGAAACTCTTTACAGTTCAGGGACTTTCCATAACAGTACTCCTACACAACTCTTCTCAGTCTGATAGAGCACAATCAGTAGTTACCACTTCAAACTACTAACAACATAAACAAAACACAATGCAAAGCATATCTAAAGAGCGAAGCTTGCATGGAGATCTCACAATACTCTAAACTAAAAACTGAGAACAGATGCCCCTTCTGGTTATTGTTAAAAAAAATAAGATATGCGTGCCAATCACAATATTTAATGTTAGTTGGCAACAGTGATATTGTCGTGTTGTCCTTATCTGGTGTGCATAACTGTGGTTGCTTGTTTTCATGTAACCAAAATATTCCCAATATATTTGATTGTTCAACCTGGACTATGCCATTTACTTAATCTACGAATAACTTAAATTTTAACACGTTATCAGCATGAAGCTCAAAAGGAAATGCCATAAAGGACCAGGATTGAAGATCGCACCGAAGCTTAACTACGCTGATTGCCGAAGCCTAACAATGTTGTGAATTTGAAGTGAATTCATTTGAGTGAACCATCCTTTGACGAAGTAAATAAATATTTTTTGTGGTGAATTTAGCTCTATATATTTACTTGAAGAATGACATCTGAAGATTATAAAATGCCGAAACTAAACGACAACAATTATCACACATGGTGTATCCGTTCGCGTGCCGTGCTGGTGCAGAAGAGATGGGAACCCGGATATGGAATTGAAATGAATGAAGCGGAGAGGAAAAAGAATGACGAAGCTCTTACCCTATTATTCCTCACAGTTGAAGATACGTTTCTAGATGATATCGGAGATTGTGTTAAAGCCAGAGATGCCTGGAACTGTTTAAAAGAAATGGATACAAAATTTGGTTTGTTTCACGTACGGAAAATTATGAGAGAATTCTTTAACATAAATATGAAGCCAAATGAGTCTGTCCAATCCTATCTAGCAAGATTAATGGATTTAAATAGAAAATTAGCTAATGATGGATATGCATTCACAGATAGAGAAGTGGCCCTAGTGATGCTATTGGGACTGCCTAGAAGTTATGAATCGCTCATCTTAAGCTTGGAAAAAGACGAAGCAAATCTGACAACTACAATTGCGAAACCAAGGCTACTTGTAGAAGAGAAACGTATAGTTAGAAATGACAGTTCAGCCAAAGTGTATCTTCACACTAAAAGTTTTGCCACCAACCAGAAGCCTGCATTTGGAAAATCTGTGAAGAAGTATGCAGCTAAAAGGCCAAATGAAGAAGAAACTAACAGAGGAAGAAATACTAAATGCTTCAGCTGTGGCCAATGGGGGCACATCTCCAAAAATTGTGAAGAGGCCAAATAGCAGAACCAAAACAGTGCCAAAACTGCAGTTGACCTCAAGACAAACATTGCACTTCTGGCAAACGATGAAAAATCGAGGAAAAATAATCTGTGGATTTTCGACAGTGGAGCTACAGAACACATGACCTCTGATAAAAGAAAATTCTAGACCTTAAAAGGTACACATCTGAAATTGAAGTTCCTAATTCAAAAAGAATAAAGAGCACTGGAATTGGAAATATTTCATTTTCTGTTGGAGAAGAAGATGGACGAAAAAACATCACGATTGAAAATGTCCTATACATTCCAGAACTAGGAAGAAATCTATTATCCATTGGTAGAATTGAAGAAAGAGGCTTAAAAGTAGAATTTGCTGAAGGAAAAGCCAAAGTGATTGGTAAGAATGGAAACTTCTATCTGTTGTGAAAAAAAGGAAGACTGTACATAATCGAAGAAAAGATGACAACCACCTACGTTACGAAAACTGAAAGTGCCGACTTGCTGCACCATAGACTTGGTCATCCACACTCTTGTACAACAAAAAATATTATCCCCATCAGCAGAAACCTGAAATCAACAGTATTAGTAAATGCACCTTGCCAAGTCTGTATCCAGGGAAAAATGAAAAGGAAGAAATTTCCAAAGGCCGCTAGTACAAAAGCTAAAAACATCCTAGATGTTATATATTCAGATGTTATAGGTAAAATTTCTCCCCTCTTCCTTTGGAGGCTCAAATTATTTTGTGACTTGCACGGATGAATTTTCTCACTATACCACGGCATTCTCTATGAAAGTCAAAAGTGAAGTACCAGAAAAATTTGAGGAGTACCGTTGCACGGTAGAAAATCTCCAAAACAGAAAAAGCAAATTCCTGAGAAATGACAATGGTGGGGAATGTATAAGTGAAAAGTTTGACAAGTACCTCGCTGCACATAGGATCCAAAGACAACTAACTGTACCTGACACACCTGAACAAAATGGTCTGGCAGAAAGACTGAACCAAACATTGATAAACATGAGAAGATGCTTACTTATAGAATCCGGAACAGATCACAGGTTTTGGGCTGAAGCAATGGCCACTGTGGCCTATCTCCACAACAAGAGCCCATCTATGACAATTGATTGTGATATTCCAGAGGATAGATGGTCACGGTCTGGAAGCAAAACACTGAGTTTTCGGATACACAGCCTGGAGTCATGTTCGCTCATAATCAAGAGGAAGCAAGCTTGATCTTAAAGCTACAGAATGTGTTTTTGTGGGCTATCCTAAGGGAGTTAAGGGCTACAAATTGTATGACCCGAAGAACTTTTTTTTTTTTTTTTTTTGTCAGCAGAGATGTCATTTTTGAAGAAAATGTTTTCTCCTTAAAACTAAGCAAATGTGACAATCCTGCACAAAAAGCTACTCTTAAAATTGAAGATTTTGAATCAGAATATCCCTTGGCTCCTAGACTCACCAGCTGTCTTAGTTGTTCATTCATCGCTGTTGTCACTGAAATTTAAACCCACTTCTGACACAAAAGCTGTTATGTGGGTACGGGTTTGTAATGGATGGAATGCACACACAGCTGATGGTAGCATGAAAAAATTCATTTCACTGTAAAGTTCTGGAACACTGAAACTTTCTGTAACTTTTCAGAAAAGTACTTGAACAGCTCTTCTCAGTAGTACAGAGAACAATGAGTAGTTACCACTTCAAATTACTAAGAATGTTAAGTACAATGGAATGTAAAACTCATCTAAAGAGCAAAGCTCTCACAGAGATCTTGCAATACACCAACTCGGTCCTGAACTAAAAGTTGAGAACAATGCTATCTCTGGCCTTGCACAGTTTTCTCTCATCTGCTTAGAAATTTCCATTATTTTCAGTTTCTCAAAATTGCTGGAAGGCATATGTAGTTACAGTTACATATAGCATTGGATACAGTTACATATAGGGATCAGAACAATTACAGTTATATAAGGATCAGATGAAAATGTGAGCAAATGGTCACCAAGTTTGGTGACTTGGGCGACTTCTTGAAACAGAAACAAGTTATCAAAACCATCACTGGCTTGGTGCTATCTTGCCAAATCGGTAAGAGAGTCACTTACCTCAATGTTAAATGGACTTACTCTTGTAACATTATTTTTCTGGCGGAGCCATTTCATGTTACACTGTACAAGAGGTACTACAATTTTACATATAATTTCACTATCGTTATTTACATACATACAAAATTCACACCGGCTTCTGAAGAAAGTGTGGAAAGAATTAAGAGGGTACATTCAGTATAGTTCCTATATATATATAATGAGCAAGCTGAAAGCTTACTTCTTCCAAAACAACTATGTGCACATGTTGAGTAAGTATTTACTGAGGCACCTTTATCGAGTAAGGTTACTGCAGTAATCGATATGGGATGATTACAAAAAACATCTGCAGTGAATTATTTCAACAGTTCTGCAGCCATGATAATTTTTTAAACAACTTGCAATTCCATGTAAGTGAAAAAGTGAACAAGTATTTAGTGGTTTTATCTATTTTGCCAATGTCTGGCCTTTCATTTAAAGTATAGTTCAAATTAAAATTTCGTTTAAGGTTTTATCTCCTTTCCAGAGCTGCAACAATAACAACAATACACATTTAAGATCACAAAAAATTATGATGCTTTCTGATTGGTTTCAATATCAGGTTAAACTACCATATTTTTTATTTGACATGTGGGAATATATTAACATACACATGTGTTTTGAATGTATGTGGATTTTTGCCTTATATTTAACTGTCATTTCTCTAAAGATTATTTACTGCCTGCAAAAATGTAAATATTGGTCATAGATTTTTATCTCATAAAACATCTCATTTCTTATAAAATGCTATCTTTTATTATTATTTATGAATGGAATAGAAGTTGTAAAGGTAACCATACAAATGTTTTCCATTAATTCACAGAATCCTCAGTGGGTTGGGAACTTTTTGCGAGAGTGAGAAAAATCAGAAAGTGCCCAAATTATAAAAGCGAAAAGCCTCAACCAACTTTTTCTAAAATTTGAAAAATATCCAGAATAGATTTCATATGCAGCATTTTTATGGTTATAATTCAAAACTTTATGCCTATGAAATTATATTGCATCAGCTGCAAATTTTTTATCAAAGAAACTGAAGTTTGTTAGATCAGTTTTATCAAAATGCATGAGGTAAAAATTAGATCCAGTTTTTTTCATATATTGTAGCAAAAATAAAATTTAGTACAAAAGTTATTCCTGATTAAAAAAAGTTTTTATTTCTTTAAAGTTTCAAAATAAGAACAATTCCCAATCATTAAACCCAATTTTATCAGCAAATGAATTTTAATTGGTTCAAACCTTTTGGAAAGTATAATATGTGTTTTTAGAAAAGGATGCTACTCTTATTCATTTCAGGAATTTTATCTTTTCAATACTTATGGATATCTTAAAACAGAGCTTTGCAATAGAAAATGAGCTTTTCAGTAGCCAAGTAAATCATTTATAATACCAAAACACTACTGGTTTTTGTCTGTGGTTCTTATTACTTTCCCTGTGTGTAACATAGATGCACACCAGTTTAAAGAAAATCCTCCAGAAAGGAAATTCTCTTGAAATAAATGGCTAGAATAACACTTTCCCATTATTGCATACCTTTTACATATGAAACAATTTAATATGCTATAATAAACAAGCAGTCATTTTCAACTCGCTGAAAATTGTTAGTTTTATCCAATATAACTACTCACACTTCCATTTCATTCTCGTCCTCTGCTTGAAAGTGATACGTTCTATTATCTGAAAATCAAATAAGAAGAAATTTCAATAAAATAATACTTAATAATAATTACACAAATTATTTAGCTTATAAATGTATTATATATATATTTATGATTAAAAGGTACAGTACAAAATCTGAAATCCGAAATGATCTAAAATTCAGACCTCCAAATCACCAGCAACTTTTTTTTTAATGCTTTACACTTGCGCATTCAATTTTTGAAAAAAAATAAAACACGTGGAGAGCCCTGAATCTTAATGTCACTTCGGCACTGACACAGACCTGGCGAATCACGTTTATTACTTTTTGCTTTCATCACCACATGACTATCAACATAATGCGGCTTGATAAATGACTCACGCAGCAATGTCTAAACAATTATTAGTATCATTACTTTAATTTTTAATATTAGTAATTGAATACTAAAGAACCTTTATGTTAACATTATACTTGCTTGGTAACCTTTTATGTTGACATTATGCTTGCCGATAATTCCAGACTTCAGTTTACTCCACTGCAAAATGTTGAGTGTGGGAATTATAATTTTGAGTTGCACCAAGCAGCAAAATCAACAGGTGGCAAAAGCTTTAGAATATAGCGAAGATACTAGGATGTAAAATTTAGGGGTGGGAGAATTTTCAGAATTTAGGGAGGTGATTGGAAGCAAAATTTTGAATTCAAAGCGACTGAACCGACCCTGGATAAGCCTTAAGTATATGTGGAAATTTATTTATTCAGGACTCAGATAAATCTTATGCACGTGCAGAAAATAGGCAATATAATAGAGGCTAAACTTCATCAGCAAGTGATTGAAGCAAGACAAAATTTAGTGGAACAACATGTCTTTCTAATTACAGGACAAATAGCCAACTGTGTCTAGCAGACATCAGCTAAGCATTATGATGATAGCTGTGGATTTGAAGATTTTCACATATCACAAAGAAAAAGCAAATTTTCCAATTAATAGAGTTTGTGAAGAAATGTGCAGAAATGGTAATAAGTTTTTGTTGTGATGACAATACCCCACTCATCAATCAACTAAGATCTGTAGTATAGTTCTAAATCAGAAAATATTACTACTGATAGTGAAGAAAGCAACAGCGAAATTGTTGAGAGTGAAAAAATTTCCATTGACAATTTAATGGGAATTCTTGATGTGGCAATTACAAGACTTAAACAATGGAACTTTGTGAGTGAATAAGAAATTACATCTATTTATAGAATTAAAAAAAAAGGCATTAAAAAAAAAAAAGCAAATTACACAACTTACATTGAAAGAAATTGAAAATTAGCTAGCACTTACATGATATGAGGTCAAAGCACCTTTTTTCTTCTTGTACAACCTATTAATTATTCAGATTAGTATAATACACATAAATTATTTTCAGACAGACATATGTACAGTGTTAATAATGAAATAAATTACATACAGCCACCAGATCCACACAATGTTTCATATAAAAAAAAATAGAAAGTTTCTTATTTAACGTGCACTACAAAACAAACAGTAGGTTATCTAAAATTGAAAACAAAGGGGAAAATAATATTAATAACAATAATTAATAATTTAGAGTTCCTTCAATGATCAGTTGAAATCCTGTATTAAGTAATATAATAATATTTAAATTATTGAATTTTTTTTAAAAATAAAAAATCTTATAAATTATTAAAACCTTATATATTTATACAAAATTTCTTCTCAGTACAGCTGTTGGATAACGATGCACGACTTCAATATTCCAAGCCTTAACACATCCAAAAAAGTGTCAGAAAAAGAGATGGCACAAATTTCGAGAATAGCTGAATTTAAAAGAAACATGCTTCTAACAAACATACTTAGTGATATCAATCTAGATTTGCTTTTTATGATTTTTCAGAAACATTTAGTTTAATCAAACCAGACTTATGAATACTAATACCATCACAATGCATTAATACTGACAGAACCTAATCTGATTCAGATTAACACATGGATCTTATCCTTGTTACCCACAGATGCTTTGAATTTTAATAACATATTTTTAAACATCATCAAAATTTAAACAAATTTATATAATGTGTCAGAACAGAAATGTCATCAACTCATGTGAATCCTATACTTCAATGCCATATCAATTAATGAAAATACTGGAAATTAAAAGTCCAAACTGAGTTAATTGGGAGAGAACTAAAAATGCCTTACTCAATAAGATTTTGGCAGTATAAGATTCAGCATAGAAAATGAGAATAATCACTTATAATACTTATCCTACACAAGATTCTCCTCTTTAAGAAATTTGATAAAAAGAAATATAAATTTTACAGCTTTAAATCCTGATCTTTAGCAGAGGAATAAAAATGAGCTCTGATAATAAAAAACATCCATCCACATTATCTATTTAACATTCACTTAATGTCCTGCATAATTTTGTAATGTGCGTTAAAAAATTGTTTAATGACAAACTTAAGTTTAAAGAAATCTAAGCCTGACTTTTATTTTCAGCATAAAATTACTAATGCCTTCATAAAAATAAATTAGTGTCTAGGTTTCCAAAAAGATAAATGCAACCTTTTTAAGTAAAATAAGTAATACCAAGTTAAAAAATTACATTTATTTGAAATTTACTCTATATGCTGCAACGAAAAGTTCACATATCAAACACATTTTATACAACATAAAAGACAACAATAAAACTATATAGGAAAAATATTGAAAAAATTTAAAAACTAACAATGTTTGAGTAGAAGCACACAAATAAGATACATAAAAGAGAAGTTAATACCTTGACTTGACTTGTGAGCAGATTGAGTTTAGTTGGTGGTTTAGTTTCCTGTTATGCAAAAAATACATAATATATATAAAGATAGAAATTAATCACAATAAATTATATTCACTGAAATTTGAAAATAAAATATACCTGACCTACTTACATCTGAATGAGAAATGTACAGAAACCCATCTCTAATTTCACATCTACGTTTTTGCCACACCTTCCTAACTTTTCCATCAGATTTCTTTAAAAGGTTACCTATCTTCGTATAACCAAAATTTTCATTTCCTGATGGTTGATGAGGTGTATAACCAGATGGATATAAAACTAAGCTCTGTAAAATATTCATAAATATAAAAAAATCTGATGCATATTATATGGAAATATGATTACACTATTACAAATTCATCATACTATACACATTAATCTAAAACATTTTCTTTAAAATGTATCAAGACATGAATGTGATTATTAATTTTTGAAACAATATAAAACTGACTTCTTACACATTTTTCAATTCAAACACAATGAACTGTCTTACTTTGATCTTCTAAGCAACAATATCTGAAAATACAAAACTTTAAAAATATGAAGGACGGGGTACCCTATTTATTATGTCTTGGAATAAAAGCAATATTGTTTTAAAATTTTTTGTGGCCAAAAAAGGCAGTTTCACTTACATAACTGTATTGATGGTCCACTGCATCTGCAATGGTTAAAGGTTCCAGTTTGAATTAATATTCTAAACCTGATAAAAGTTAACAGGACAAATGAAAGTTCTACATGATAGACACTGGCTATGTAGTAGACTGTGTATACACATAACCTGCTAAGCAAAGCCAATTTCAGAATTCACAAGGCCCGCAGGTTCAGTTCAGTACATCTTTATTTGCACATTCATTCCACATCAATATAAAAAAGCTGTTCTTTTTTAATAGACTTACACTCTTCTATCTAAGCTAAATAAAGATAGATAGAAATTTTTTCCTCCGTCTTGAAAAGAAATACAATGCAAGGAAAAGGAAATTCAAAAGGAAATATCACACACTATGAAAGCACAAGTAACACTTCTTGTTGCCAGTACAATAACAAAGTTTTTTTATTTCAGCCACTACTCATTTTGACCATAATTTTCTCATTTTTTTTCATAACTTTTTTAATGTTTTTTTAACCCTTTGACGTGTGGTGTTGTTCGCACTCTGAAATCACCAGTTTTTGAATTTTTTTTCTCCTCTTCTTTCTAAAATTTTTGAGTGAAAATCAATTGATTACTGATCTTCTACCTCTAATTAACACAAATTGACTGCAGAATCATAGATGTTTTAGGTCTTAGTACTTCAAATCGGATACCTTTTAAAATTCGTTTTCAATGAGACAAAATAACTTTCTTTTATTAATGTAAACAACTTTAAATTTCAAAAGTTATTCATCGCACATCATGATTTCTATCATAAACAATAAAAAGTTGCAATAATTAAACTGCATATACAAAAAAAAAAAAAAAAAAAACTCTATATTTATGGCATTTGCTTTGTGGTTTCAGGGCGCAACCACTGAGCCACTAGAGCATAGTGTCACAATGCTAACAGTCCTCTAGAGGCTCAGTGGTCATGCCTTGAAACAACAGCTCTTCAAAATGGCATTTGCTTGCTTTTAAAATAGGAATGTTTATTTTTACCCGAATATAGATAAGGGGCTTTGAAACCACAGTTATTTTATTACTAAACAATACGTAAAAAGGCCTTTCTTTTCCAGGGACTATTCTCTGACCTCAACATACTTGCTCACCAAGCTAGTATTGTGATTTTATAAATTATTTTGTGTGGTTTAAATTTAATGCAAATATACTTTAGTTATAATTAAAAATAGAAACGGCATAAAGTTTTATTTAAATTAAAAATATTTTCTGAATATTTTGGGACAAAATCTGAATAAAATAAGTATCAATGGGAAACTAATGATCTGTAGCAAAGCCAAAAAGACCATGCTCCCACATTAACATAAAAAGCCACAAATTTTATGTGCTAGATGAAAAGAAAGTAAATAATGCTGGACATATACCAGTGAAATTTAGATCCAGGCAGTGTACATTTTGAAGCACACAGAAGAAACCTCATAGAACAAGATATATGTGTGAAACATGCAATGTGGGTCTATGAATGTACTAAAAAGATAAAACATGCTTTGAGCAGTGTCACACAAACACACACAAGAGAGAGAGGGGGGGAAAGAAGTTCTTTGAAATTACATTAAAAAAAATCCCACAGAGTTTTTTCTTTAATCCTTATTTTACTGAGTTTTTTTATCCATTTATCCAAATGTCCTTATTATGTAGGTACTTAGATTTTCATTGCTGTAGAAAAATTACATAAATGTTTTTTTTTTTTTTTTTTTCAAATTTTTCCTGATGATTTACTTTGTAAAATAATGTAAAAGAAATTATATATAATACATTTTTTTTTTAAATTCGTAAATTTTGTCATTTATTGGAAATGTACATGGAAAAAGGTAAGTGCCCCCTCCCTACTACCTCAGTAAGTTTCAAAGTCCTAGACGCACACTGATTTCACAGTCCAACCACCACCCACAGAACAATGGGCAAGAGTAGACTTTTTAAATTCATATATTATTTGTCTCTAGGATCATAATATTCAATTTCTAGAGTTTTTAGTTAAAAAAATTATAAAAATAATATTGCATGCATCAAAGGATTAAAAGCTGTGGCATTTTAAGTGAAACACAAAAACGCAATGACCAAATATCTAATAAATACTGCCTACAGAATGTGCTACATGTATTACTACGATAACCTGACACTGCTGTTTTGATGCTCGGTTGAGGTATGGCATAATCCCCTTACAATAAGTAGTAGTTTTGTTGCAGAAACATGCATGGTCTGAAAATCTTAGATGCTGGCCCCCCCCCGCAGTTCTATGTTTGCTAGGAATTCAAAAATTATAATTCATATATATTTATTCATTCACTTTAGTAGGTGAAAAATTCAGTGGTCCTTATAGCATAGCATTTCTAGGTATTCTGAGCCCTGATATGATTGACAGTCTCTTCAAAAGACAGACATTTCTGGAATGTGCACAGAAAATGAATGACAAGCATCCAGAATAAATGATAGATGAGCATCAACTATATAAGAAATGCCAGTTTTCTAAACCACTGGTTTCCAAAGCGGGGTTCACGTATTCCATGGGCTACAAAAAGTGATACTTGGGACAGGGTTCATAGCAACATTTTAGTTAAAAAAATAAGCACCTATAAGCACTTTTCAAGCACATTTTAAGAAAAAATAAGCACCTCTCTAATTACATTATACACAACTGCATAACCTTAAAAGAATAATTAGACTTGCAATTTAAAATATGAGCAATGAAATATTTATTAAGAGAATGAGCATTACCTCAACCATGGAAAACAATTAACTTTTTTTTTTTTTTTTTTAATTTTAAATGACAGTTCAATTTACAGAATTAGTTTACAATAAGAGAAAAAAAACTATGCAGAACTAAACTATATTACAAGATTTAATGATGAAATTTCAGTTCAAAATATAGAAAATAAATAATAATAAGCCATATTAATTGTATTCGCTTGCCCACTAATAATAAATGCAATTTATTTTTTCCCTCATATTAATATTTAAATAATTTAACTTAAATCAAAATTCTGAACATTTTCTAAATTTTCATTGCATAACAGTTTTCCCTTAACATATAGCAAAGTAATTTAAGTAAAAAAGAGGAACATTTCTGAAATCAGGAGACGGGAAACTGCTTCATGCAGTCATCCTTTAACAGTAAAAGCTTAACTAACCCGCATACTCGGAAATTGCAGAATATTCCGTATAGTCGAACATAACTGGAAAAAGAGGAGGGGGGGGAAGATTGTAGCCGTTCTTTAGATTTCTCGGCTAAATAAATGATTTTGACATTTTGATATGTGCATCATATAAAAATAGACCAATGGAACTGAGAAATATTCTTCTTAGAAAGAACAGTAAAACTCTTTTATGTGTTCATAAATAAATCTCAGACTGAACATCAAAATTAATTATCTCTGCAAAATACCGCGCAATACATGCGGAGTAATTCTTCCATACGTGTCGGAATCAACAGCTGCCGGTATTCGGAGAATGAAGAACTAAATAAAGGAAAAGAAATAGACTTACTAATCTGGGGTGTTTTTGATTCTAATTTTGAACAGACCGTTAAATTTCCGGAATAGAATCATTTTTCGCTTGGGGTTGGGTAGACTGCAAAACTTTTAGTTCTATTCAATTTTGCAGAGAAAGGGGAGAACCTCCCAACCTCCGTACTGCATAATGTATTGGCAAAAAAAAAAAATAAAAAATAAAAAAAAAAAAAAAATAAAATAAATTATTCTGACTATTTGATTACTTTCCCTTTATTTAAGCCATTTCGAATATTATTCCTTAGAAAGCTAATCTGTGTAAAAATAAACCCATTTTTGGAAGTTTATCTACACTTCAGCAGCTACTGCAACTATATTATTATAAATATTCATACATATATAAGCATAACGATCATAATAAACACGAATATGAACTGACCACGTGGAATGAGAATGTAAATTATTAAAATCTTGATAGAAATTCAAACATGTGTAGTATTTGGGTGGGAGGAAAATAATACCGAATGTAACGCAATTTCTACGGTTTTCCTGTCTGTACTCTCGCGCGCACCATAGGTTACGTTAATGCAGAGAAAAGGGGAAAAGCTATTTCCGGAAGTATGATTTACCATCTGACGTTCCATATAAGGAAGAAAAGTTGTTTATTTAGTTTCGGCTTTGGTACGGGGGGAAAAATGCATGTTCATTAAAAAAAGCACTGAAAGCAAAAAATAAGCACTAAAAACAAAAAAATAAGGGAAGAGAAAAAGTAAGCACCTATAAGGGTCTTTATATTTTATTTTCAAATATAAGGACTTATAAGCACTTGTAAGGACAGCTACGAACCCTGTGGGAGTATGCCAAAGAAGTAGGCTTATGATCACTTGCGAGTGTATGACCATGAATCAAGTGAGTGTGAAGTTCTCTCATTGGTTACTAGCATTGGCTTTTAAAGCACATGCATATTACATTACATTATATTGTGTACAACTTATAATTGTTTACGTCTTAAAAGTGCATAACAATTTAAGAAGTCAACTCAGACTTATGGGACTCAAACCTTTGAATCATATCAAATATATATAACACACTGTATACTGGAAAAGATATTTATTGGAATATGAAAATCCTGTAACAAATGTCTTTCTCAGCTACTAGAATCTGAAAACAAAGATAAAAAAAAACTAAAGATGAGGATCTGAAAGAAAATAAAGATGCACTAAGGACTAAAATTTGCTTAAATTTCTAATGTAATATTTGGAATTAGAATCTGAAACTATTTTAAGTATTGGCACCACAAGGACATTAAAATTTTAAAAAATATGCAAGAAATATGAAAAAACATACCATTAAAGTTTTAAAACTGTAAAGTATATCAAGCAGTTTAGTGAAATTTTATTTTTGAAATGTTGTTTAACCTTTTGAAAACAGAAAAATCTATACTTACCTCTCGAGAATCGAGTGAAGGAGAATTCCGAAGAGTATTTCTAAGATCAACAAGCTTCTTTCTTTCCTCATCTTGCTTTTGCCTAATTTTTTGAAGTTTGGTTGCAAGTTCTTTTATGTACCCACTAAAATGCTCTATAGTTTTAAGACCATCTTGAAAATAACTGCAACAAATTTAAAAACATAAAAAGAAACAAAACTTTAAATTTGAGACAGTACATATTTTGAAATATTTTGACAACAGGGTTAAACTTCAATCTGAATTTTGTGTTCGGATTCCAATTTAATACTTCTAACAAATTTTACTTAAAAAGAAAAAATAGATTTAACTATTTTTCATCCTGTTACCTTTTAAAATCTGGTGTCCTGCCATAAAAATTGGTATTCTAACAAAATGCAAAATAAAAGGAGTAAAATAAAAATTATAAACAAATCAACAATGGAAAAAATACACCTTGCAACATCTACTTCTCTCTCCAGAAAAATTTAATTAAAAAAATTAAAATAATCAATTTCTGCCTAAATCATTATTTTATAGTATGTTCAAATCCTATAATATCCACACACTATCCCTGCAAATGAAATTCTGAAGAGATTTATTTTATAGGAAAGGTTCTTTAACATAGACCACTTGCAAATGATCACATGAGCCTGTGTCCTGACTTTTTTAACCACGCAAACATATTGAGCATATGAAGGAATCTATTTGCAAGATCGTATCTCTTGATTTTTGAGAAAAAGCTGCTTAATACACACATAATGACTGGTTGATTGACTTAATTAATGCAAAGCATACTAGGGCTATATGCCAAAAAAGGAATATCTTTTTGGAGGGCATTTTTAAAGGAAATGACTTTCATTCATTCACACTACCTACGGATAAAAACAAAACTTCTACTATCAGAATTCAGGACAACATACCAACATTAAATGGCTTTAGCATTTAGTCACCAGTGTGGGCTATTCAGATGGCTTTTTGAAGAACACTGCATTCTTTCAGAAACATTTGCCAGTATCACATCAAGGACAAAGGTTATGATCAATAATAATCATTAAGCTATGATTAGGTCTCTGAGCATGCAAGAGGCTTATGGCTTGATCATGCCTGAAATGCTAAAAACATAATGACAAAGTCTAACATAAACGAGCAGACATAGTTTCTGGACAAATACTTATGTAAGTTCATTATACAGTACAAGTCTGTAATCCGGACGTCCATTATCCAGAATCATCTATAATCTGGACCTCGAAGCGAAAAACTTTTTTTTTGTATGCTTCACGCATGCGCGTTTAATGTATAACGGACGATATAAGCTAGGCTAAAATTATCTTTACTGATTCTAAGGCATTTCAGTTAATGTTGCATATTGCACTGTTCCTTAATCTTGGATCCGGCTTATTACTTTTTATTAATTTTATTATTTATTAATTATTTTATTATTATTTTTTATAATCCTAATTGGATTCGGCTTATTATTTTTTGCAGACTGTTAGAGCAATTTTATAAAATCTAAGCTTGAACTTTCGATTATTTCAGAAAGAGTTTCCAATTCTGGAGCTGCCAAAAGATTGTTTCCATGCCCATCAAACAAAAAGTGGAATTGCTGCAAAAAATGGATAAAGGCATATCCGTCTCAAAATTATGTGAGGAGTATGACATTGGAAAGTCAACTGTATATGACATAAGCAAAAAGAAAAAGGAATTTTTTGAATTTTTTATGAATTAAAACATCCCACTTGCAATAAATAACAGAAAAAGGGTTCGTTATGCTAAAAGTGATGATCATGACAAAGTGATGAATGAATGGGTCAGACAGCATTGCAGCAAGGGCGTGCCATTGTCGAGTCCAATGCTAATCGCTCAAGCCAAAATATTTCATGAAGAAATGTACTTAAACACTGGTGGCACATATTCGACAGGTTGGTTAACCAAATTAAAAAATTGCCATGGTATAAGACAATTAAAAATTTCAGGTGAAAAAGCTTCAACTGATACTGAAGCTGCTGAACAATTCGCAGATGAATTCATTGAACTCATTACTAGTGAACAATTATCTCCAGACCAAATTTACAATGCTGATGAAACTGATCTTTTCTGGCAATAGGTACCATGAAATACCTTGGCAATCTCTACAGAAAATGCTCCAACTGGTATCAAAGATTCTAAAGCAAAACTAACAATTTTAGTGTGCGCAAATGCTGCAGGAACGCACACAGGGCAAACTTTCTGTAATCGGAAAACATGCACGATCTCGAGCATTTAAAGGAGTAACAATTTTCCCTGTTGTATATCGCGCAAAAAAAGAGCATAGATGACACAAGTGTTGATGAATGATTGGTTTGAAAATCATTTTATACCCGAGGCTCGGCGACATTTGAATTCAGTTGGTTTACCTGATGACTCAAAAATAGTCCTGATTGTTGACAACTGTTCAACGCATACTTCACTTAGTGAAGTTTTAATGAAAGATAATGTATCTGTATTATTCTTCCCTCTAAATTGTACATCTATCATTCAGCCTATAGATATGGGAATAGTGCACGCGCTGAAATGCAAATATAAAGAAGCATTTTTAAAATCTATGTTAAATTTCTAGAACAATGGCAAGACTATTCAAAACTTTTTGAAATGTTTTAGCATAAAATCTGCTGTGTGGAGCATCACACGATCGTGGGAGGATGTGTCTTCAGATACATTAAAAAATGCTTGGCATAATTTAGGCCAGCTACCATATTTCATGGTAAGGCCGATGAACATGATAGCTGCTAATAGTGAAGTGAAGAAAGTGACAGAGAGGTTATTGGAAACGAAAAAATTCCGATAGACAAGTTAGTCGGTATTCTCAAAGCAGCAATTACAGGACTTGAACAGTGGAACTTTGTAACTGAACAAGAAATTATGTCTCTTTATAGAATTAAAGAGAAAGTATTAGCACAAAAAATGAAGCAACTTAAACAACTTACATTGAAAGAAATGTTTAATAAAGTAAACAAATAAATATTAAGTTTTTTTTTTTTTGTAAATTTTGATACCCTTTAGATCATAATTGCTCTTTATTTCATAAATTACGGTTTCATGTTTTCAATTGTATAATTTCTGCATGCCATCTTACCAGATTTAAATTGATGATCTATAATCCGAAATCGCCGAAGTCCGAATTAAAGACTTTGTACTGTATATAAATGTATATGTGTACTTTTTTCTATGAGTGTAGGAGTTCTTATATATATATATACAAAGAAATTTAGAACCACTGGTGTGCAAAAATTAAGGACGAAGTCAAAAAATTAGCATATCAGCTGAACGAAGAGGCAGAGCGGACAGAAAGACCAATCAGAAGATTAAGTAAGCTGATGTACGGTAGCACATGCGCAGATATGCAGGTAGACGTAATGGGGGAGTGTCTGAGTAGTATAAAGCATGTTGTCGATGTAAGATCAGTATTTCTGGTAAAGAGATTGCACGCCGTATAGCAGTTAAATCACACCGAGTTGCTGCTTCAGCGAAAAATGGCGAATAATCAATCTGTTAGACGACATCTGGATGCTTTTACCCGAGGTCGAATCATTGGGAAGTTGGAGGAAGGCCGCAATGTGACAAGTGTGGCTGCAGAGTTTGGAATTGCTCACAGCATCGTTTCACGACTTTCGTTTTCGTTTGCTCACAGCATCGTTTCACGACGGAGACAATTTCAAACTACAGGAACAGCTATCCGGGGGTTTAGTAGTGGTCGTCCACGAGGAACCACAGCCACAGATAACTGGTATATTGCCTTACAGGCCAGAAGAAACAGGCGGCAGACAGCGGGAGAAATCGCTAGACACATGACACAGGCGACTGGACGACCGATATCGCGTTTTACCGTGGCCAGAAGACGGCGCGGTGGTGGTCTGTTTGCACGACGCCCTGTACGTTGTGTACCTCTAACGCCTGCCCATTGGAGAAGGCATTCTCTGTGGTGCCGGGAACACCAAAATTGGAGAGACAATGAATGGGGACGAGTACTCTTTACAGATGAGAGCAGATTCAGTCTGAGTAGCGATTCTCATTGCATACTCATCTGGAGAGAGCGGGGAAGCCGCAATCATTCCTCGAACATCATTGAAAGGGACAGGTATGGAGGTGGCGGTGTTCTCGTTTGGGGAGGCATCATGCTTGGTTGTCGTACAGACCTTCACATCTTCGACGCAGGTTCAGTCAACAGAACCCATTATTGTAACGAGATTCTTCTTCCATATGTGCGTCTTTTTAGAGGCGCTATGGGTCCATAGTTCCTTTTCATGGAGGACAATGCACCATGTCATCGCACAGTAGCTGCCGAACAGCTCTTAGAGAGTGAGGATATCGAACGTATGGATTGGCCAGCACGATCTCCGGATCTCAATCCCATCGAGCATGTATGGGATTTTCTAGGCAGACGCTTGGCAGCTCGTACCTTATCACCAGTAATGATTCCGGAGCTTCGATTGGCGCTGCAAGACGAATGGGCAGCAATGCCTCAACAACTTATTGACACCCTCATTCTCAGCATGGGCAGACGCTGTGAAACCTGCCTAGCAGTCAGGGGAGATCATATCCCCTATTAAAGACCGGATGTTTCTTGCTGGACACCCATCACAGGGATGTTTCCGCCTTCAGTCGCATTGCGCTCCATGCTACTTTTTCAATAAAGCTTCTTTTTATCCCTCTGATTTCTCTTTTAGTAAGTGTTGCTTACATTACTCATGTCCTTACGTATTGGGGATCTTACGGTATTAAATGATTTGGAAAGCTTTTGTACAAAGTTATATTGAAAAAAACAGTCTCGTCCTTAATTTTTGCACACCAGTGTATTATCCGAAAAACACCTAATGCAGAATCATCGAAGTCCCAACAAGTCCGGATTACGGACTTTGTACTGTATTATATTTATATTAAGTTGTAAAGATTTCTGACAGGAATTTAAGGACCTCCTGGATGCAGTACTACATCTTTAAAGGCCCAGTAGGCACAATCTTACGGTAAGAATATTAAATCAAAGAAAATGTTTCATCAAACTTACTTATTTTGAGCATGATAGTATTCGACAAGATGTTGAAGCAATTCAGCACCTTTTTTTGTCTTTATTTCATTTACTTTTATCAAATACTGAGGGAAATTAAAAAGAAATTATAACTAATCTATAAATTCAAAAAATATAAACATAAAAATAATCACATAATGTATAGTTAATAAAGCATATCAGAATAATAGTAAAATACAGTAGTACATCAGATTACATAAACCAAGATTGAGGTATATTAATTCATAATTATCTTGAAACTAATTCTTTCACATTTACTTTTTCTAATTGAAAAATTCAAACTGTTTGTTTACCTTCTGTTCTTATTACAACTTCCATGTCTATCTAAAAGATTTTCTCATGGCTAGTGATATATTATTAGCGGATAAACTTGGGTTATTCTTGCAAGAGCTCTTCTAAGTAGGGCACTCATGTTGGACATGGCAGTTTATAGCTAACATTTTGATCATTTTAAAATATTCAAATGTGATAAAGATCAAGCTTTACTGTATACTAGCAAAAACAATTTCCACCTTATTAAAACATTCTAACATGACTTTACTATGATCAAAATTGACACTAAAAATAGCCTTCAGAAAATTAATACCCTAACGCTGAATATACACAAGTGTTGCATAAAATATTAGCATATGTTACAGTACTGCAAATTCATATCTCTGGACTAGAAAGTCCAATTTGAGCTTTCAAAATTCTTAAAGCATCCTGCTTCCAACAACTTCAAGTAATATATTTTGGCAAGCACAACAAAACATCATACAACATGAATTCTATATATACAATAATCCATTTCCAGGAGAAAGTTAAATCCATTTTTTACTATAAGCAATTGATTAATCAGTTAACCTCCCACCCCCAATATCATGTTAAATATTTTTGCCTAAAATCTGCAGTGATAAATGTTTTAAATCAGAAAATAATCCTAAAATAGATTAAAAAAAAAAAAAAGGCAGCTACCCACACTGAAGAAACACATAGCATACATCAACATTCATTCAATTAGGAGTTTTGGTAAAATGCTACTACATTCAGCATTGACTTCTAGACCAGGGATGGGCATATATATTTAACCATGGACCACAAAGCTCTTGTTTAGAGCATCATTTGGGCAGTATCATTCTAAGGTGTGATAGAGCTTGTGTGAAGATCTTTGGTGGAGCCCCTATTGTTGGCAGGACATGATGTGGGGAGAACTCTCAGGAGAAATATCTTTAAACAATTACAATTTAAAATAGCATTTTATGCACTTAAGTTTACATTTTTTACTTCAAATAAACCCCAATTGGTGAACATAGGTTACTAACATCCCTGCATGCACATCAGCCAATGAAATATAAAATGTACACGTAAATTCAAAAGAAAATGAAGCAAAAATGGCATCAATGATTAATCACACATTTTTATAAACTTTTAGTTTTGCATACATTCTTATTTTACAAATGTTGTGTTGTAGAAAAGATATCAATCATATGATGCAGTAATGATGTGCAACATCAGTAAAGCATTGTGTTGTCACTCTGCAAAGGATAAGATGTTTATTTTCCAAATTTACTCAGAAAACTTGGTGATATACATGAAGTGTGTTGCCATATATTAGTGTTTTGAATTTAATAAATATATACAGGTATTTGAAAGAAATGTGCTGTCAGTGCTCAAATTACAATACTTTTATTTTTCAAACAGGAGTGCTTTGTTTTTCAGCAAAGAATAAGTTATTCAAGTTTTCTTTCAAATTTATTCTGTAATTAACACACTAAGTGATTTAAAAGCAATAAACACATACTCACTTCAATTATTATTACTACTAACTGGACCCATGAAACTAAACTAGCCAGATTCATTAAAATTAGCTATACACACACATATAAAGGAGGACAAAATACTTATATTATAAATATTATTCTACTGACCATGAAATTTGGGTACCATCAAGCCATGGAAATTGGTGGAGATTCCACTAGAATTGTGGTAATCACTCCTACAGAATTCTGAAACATCTGATGCTTCTTTATTCATTAAACAATTGTATTCAACCTGCTTCGTTTTTGTGCTTTGTTAGAAGGAATTTGTCAATTTTTAATGTTTTGTTAGGTCTTCCAATTTTACCAAATTTTCCGCAGGTCTGACATATTTCTCTTATAATACATCTGATATATTACTCTATTATACATCTAACATATTACTCTTCCATTGGACATTTCAGCTGACTATATTGTGTCCATTAAATAAAAAAAAAATTTTTGATAGTAAGATCTCACAACTTTGAAAAGAATCCACAGTTTGCTGTTCTGTAGAAGACAGATCCTAAAATTCTGATAATTTTTTCCCCCAAAATGTATGAAAAATACAGCAATAACAGTTAATTTATATCTTTGTTCACAAAAATAATATATTTCTTATTGAGAATCAATCTAGGTTACATCAAATGCAACTTCAGATATTATGAGCGTTTCGTTATGTCATGGTTACCACAACTGGCACTAAACTGTACTGCTTGGCTACAGTTTCATGGTTGACAGGATAATAAGTACCATACAGTGTTTGTGTGTGAGTAATTCATATAAATCTATAATTTTATTTTGATTAAATTTTGCACACCTTCAAAACCTTCACCTTCAAAACAAGAGGAAGGTCACTACCTACATACGATTTTGGAAAGCAATCCCATGGAGTCCATGCTCAGGGGATTTATATTAGAACATTGTGCTTATATCACTTATTTTAGGTTCATGTCACCATTGCTATGTTCCTGCTACTACTGGTAGTCATACAGTGGCTCCCATAAGCGTTCCTACACTTTAAGAATTTGCAGAAAAAACACAGTAGCCTGTACCTGAATGTGAATATAAAGCCCAATATTTTTCATATAATCTCCATGCAATTTTTAATAAAACTAAACTTTTTTTCTTTTAATACTAACTTATTTTCTTTTTCTAAAATTGTAAAATGTAAGAACACAGATAAAACATGCCACAAAAGTGACGAAAAAATTTCAATAAAATTTCATAAACAAAACCGTCTGCCACTTTTTTTTAAATTTTGAAGAGGTTTAAAAACTCAGTTGGCTTTATTCTTTGCCTACTTACTTTGTTATATTTTATTTAATATTTAAAAATAGGTCTTAGTCATACGGAAACAACAAATATCATTTGAAAATTGATCATTTTTCATCACCACGGTGGAAAATCATCTGGGATATCACTAAATTAGTACATTTATTCTATTCTACAAAGCACTGCGTGATAAAATACTCTAAAGAAGAAAATCAGATAAAAAATAAAATAAGAAGAGGCCATCAGTCAAAGTTAACTCAAAATGATATGATATTTATAGTTAGAAAATTTATGAAAAATCCAGTGCTATAAAAGATTTCTATAGAATTTACTGAAAAATGTTCTACTTCAGTTTCACATGAAACTGTTCAATAAGTACTCAGATCAGCTGGATTACAAGGGTGCTCTCCTCAAAGGAAATTGTTTTCAAGTGCAAAAAGTCGAATGCTTATTCTTTCCTTTGCAAAATTAATGGTAAATAAGCCTGAAGCATATTGGAACCATGTCTTATTTGCAGATAAAAGCAAATTTAACATTTCTGGTTCCAATGGGCACATGATTGTATGGAAAAGAAAAAATGAGGAACTCAATCTCGGAATTTCACAGGAACAGTAAAAGCATGATGAAAGTGGAGGAGTTTTTGTGTGAGGGATGCATGTCAGCATCAGGATCATGTAATTTAGTATTTATTAATGGCATCATGAACCTCTTTATTTAAATATTTTAAATTATCCACCCAAAATTTGGGTATTGGAAACAACTTTATTTTTTATCAGGACAACGATCCTAAACACAAGGCCCTCAAAGTTCGTTTTTGGTCTGTTTATAATTGGCCCTGTAAACACCACCTCAATCACTAGATTAACCCCTTCCAGGCTCATTTTATTTCGGGATTACGGATAAAAAAATGTCAATTTTTTTTATGCTTATTTTCATACATACATATCTTTTTAAACATAATAGCATCATTCGCATGCAACATTTCCTAAAAATAAATGTAAAAATATCTATTTATAAATGAGTAATAAATGAGTATTTACCTGTAAAGTTGGCTTTCTGTATGGCAGAAATCATTATACTTTGGAGTTAATTCACACTAACTATAAATATAAAGCTTAGAATAGCTAGCTTTAATCTTGAATTACAAATTTTATTTATATCCTGTGCATTTACATAAATTATTATGAAATTATTAATCAAAATTTGATCGTGTATGGTACATTCGAAAGCACGGTACTGCACAGAGTCCAACATCGCAATCTGGACAGTAGAATCTTGTTTCTCTTCTTACCTTCTTCCCTCTACTGTCTCTCTTTGAGCAGCAAATAATACACTGTCTTCTTGGATTACTTTTTTTCTCCGTTGGTGGAATGTAATCAACAAAATGTCTTTCAGACAGACGTGATGGGGGGTGATCAGCAGAAGGACGTCCTTTTTTGGCAGAAAATTCTACCGAGTGGTACTTTTCAATAATGTTTTCTATTATTTTCGTCCTGTACTGAAGATGACTTCTTTTTCCACCAGATTTTGTGTACAACACATATGAATTCCATAGTGTTATATCCAATAAATGGAGAAATATCTTTTTGTAATATTTTTTTCCTCTTCTTTTAGTGACATTGTAACTGCTTAGTCTTTGGTCTACACGGTCGACCCCTCCCATAGTTCCATTGTAATCTACTACCACTTTTGGTTTCATTTTATTTTCCTTCCTGCGGGTAACTGCAACCATCTCCATGTTGTGCACAGTGGAAAGCAGTGCTACATCCTTTTTGTCCTTCCATTTCAGAACCATGATTTTTCCCTTTTGAAATGCAGCAATTTCTCCCTTTTTCAACTTCCTTTTTTTTAGATCAATAGGCATACCTTTCCTGTTCAAGCGAACTGTGCCATATATATCGGTTTTATATGCTATTAGCAATTCTGCCAGTTCTGGGGATGTATAAAAATTATCCGTCGTTACACAGTGCCCTTTCTTCAAAAGGGGATACAATAGTGTCATCACGACTTGTGATGACACAGGCAAATTTTTGAATTGCTCATTCAAAATGGTTCCTTTACCCGTGTAGATTATGCATGACCATATGTAACCAGATTCGGATTCGCATAACATGTAAAATTTTATGCCAAACCTAGCTCTTTTGAGTGGCATATATTGCACCCAACCAAGGCGCCCCTTATACAACATCAAACTTTCATCAATAGAAACGTTTTTACTTAGAGAATATGCGTTCATAAATTTCCCATTCAAACGCTCGAACAAAGGCCATATTTTACACAATTTCGGATTAGGGTGCGATTCGGGATCATAAACCTCATTGTCCGCAAAATGTAAAAATTGCACCAAGAGTTTGTATCTTCTCTTTGAAAGAAGTTTCCCAAATATAGGTGTATGAAATATTTCTTTTTTACACCAATATAAATCTTCTTCGGGCTTTTTCGCGATGCCCTGTAAAGTGAAAACCACTAATAATATCATAATTTCATTTTTTGTAGTTGGATACCATTTTTGTGCCCTTGATTCCTTTTTCAATTCATTCTTTTTCAAGTACTGAGAAGCATAACGATTTGTTTCATTACATATAATTTGTAGAGTTCCATCATCAAAAAAATATTCAAAAAACTGCAAAATGTCGTCACTGTCAGGAAAAAAATTTAGTCCTGGGTGTCCTTGAAATATAAATTCTGGGGGAGCAGGATTTGGTGTATCCCTATTGAGTTCACACCACTGACGAGCATCACTCAAGCTTTCTGAATCAGAATCACTTTCTGTTTCAGAAGTACCGAAATCTGAACAATCAGATTCTGAAACATCTAAACGGTATTCACTTCCAAAATCATCTTCGGAATCGGATTCACTGGAATCAGAATCAATATACCGCGCACAAGCCATTTTGAAAAAAAAAAAAGAAAAAAAAACAGAACGTTAGTTATATAAGCACGTGATGCTTTACGACAAAAACATCTGAACTTGCATCAGAAATTGGCGCCTACTCTTATCTTAAATCTACAGCTCAAAACACTGTATAGTGCTGCCATCTAGTAGCAACAATAGTAAATAAAAGCATCTGAAACCATAAAAGGGACATGTGAAATAATTCGGGAAAGACTGGTTGTGCAGTGTTAATTTCTGGGAAAAGCCGGGAAGGGGTTAAAAACCCGATAGAATGCATTTGCAGAGAATTACAGGTTAGAGAACGAAGACACAACATAAAAATGAAAACCGAACTAAAAGGAGAAATGACGGAAAAATGGAGAAACATTTTCCCATCATTTGCATATTACAAATGCGGATATTACGGGGGAAAAAAAAAAAAAAAAAAGAGGTGAACTCTAAGCCCAGATGTTTGAAAGCTGTCATAAATACTGTGTAAGATATCCTACAAAATACTAACAGAAATACTGAGAAATTTATAGATGTTATTGAGATTTTGAAAAAAAAAACCAGCCCTTCTTTCTAAATGAAGCCCTTCACTCTGCAAAAGCCTGGCAAATGCTGAGTACCCCAGCTAATTAATTAATACATACTTAATGTTAGATATTAAATCTCAAAGATTAATTTGGAGTTATTTCATTCAATTTAGATTCTAATTCACTTGTTGCAAATCTTAATACCAAATGTAAATTTTTATCAGTACCTTGTGATCATTATTAAAAAAAAAAAAAAATATCGTTGATATAAATATGTTGAACCAAATAAACTAAACACTTTTTGACATAAATTTAAAACATTTTTTAATTTATTTACATTCAGAGAACTGTAAAGAATCATTAATTCAAATAAAATTTTTTCTTTAATAAATGATCTGACTGCAAATCAGAGTTCCAGCTGAATCTGAACTAGAGCATTTTACACATTAAATTTAAACAGTACACTTATTAATGACGAATCTTACTTTTTAAAAGTGTTGTTTGATTTCTACATTAAAGCTGGCAGAAATGATAAAACTGTTTACATATGTTAGAAAGTATATGCATCAGTGCTCACGCATACTTTCTAACATATTTAGTGTTATCAACTCAGGTTAGCCACTAATATAAGTACTAGTACTTATTACTTTAAAAGATATAATCATGTACATATACACTGTAATAATAGATGCACACTTTTACTGTGATTCTGGTAGTTTGTGTGCAAAATCAGGTATGAAAGAAATGAAAATACTTAGCACAGGATTTCATAATGCGTAGGATTAAAAGGGCTGGCTTTTGCCAATCCCTGCTCTAGACAGTTTCCTAAGCACTTACAGAACGTTTGACCTAAGAGTTCCCTACCACATGAATCAAAATGAACATTGTTATCATTCACTGAGAACTCTGTAGATATCTGCGATTGAACTGCAGCAGTTAAACCTAGTGAGAGCTTCAACAACACTGGGGTTATTTATAAGAATGTTCACTGATTAGGGTGCATGGGAATATATGGGTTGAAGCATACAACATTATTTGTTCCACTAAATGATAAGTACGGCATGGCATTTGAAGGTTTATAGGAAAACCTTGCAAGCAATTAATTAACTCATCAATTAATGTAGCATTTAGCAAAAATAATATGCAAAAGAAATAACTGTGATGCTTTTGTCAGTTAGTTCAAATTTGGGAGGGGAGAGGAAGAAGAAAATCTTGTCAATGTGTAACAGTTAGCTACTGCTTTATAAAATTTCAGAATTTTTTCCCTATCAACAAGGAAGGTCACATATTTTTCTCAATATAAAGATCCTTTTTTCTAAAATTGAAATTTTTGGAAAAAAAATCAAAGAGAAACTATTTTACTGTTTATTAATATCCATCAATAAAAAACTTTACTAAAGTACACTAATCCCTAAAATATCATTTAAAATTAGCAATGTTTTAACATTTTATTGAAACTTTTCATTGTATTATATGAATGTTGAGGCCTGCTATGTGTTTCTTCAATATGGAGGCAGTCTTTTTTTTAATCTATTTATTATTTTATTAGTTTCTAATTTAAAACATTTAACACTGCACATTTTAGACAAAAGTGTTTCACATAATATTAAACAAGGAGGGGTTAACTAATTAATAATTTGCTTATAATAAATAAATGAAAGATTCAGTTAACCTTCTTCTGTAACTGGGTTATTACATATACAAAATTTGCATTATATGATGTTTTATTGTGCTTACTGAAATATATTATGACTAGAAGTTATTGGAAGCATTGTGCTTTAAGATTTCATTATAGTGTTTTATTAACTAGTAACTGATCTTATTTAAATATTTGTATGGATATATCTACCAGACACTCATAAAAAGTAGTATAAAAAAATTCCCAGTTACAGAATTTGTAACTTTTTTTTGCCTGATGCAATTTGTGTACAATACTTTATGAACAAAACCCACTATTATACTTGCCATTTAAAAATACCTTCTCTGTTATAGAAAAGCATTTAAAGTTTTATACAACATAAAACTCACAAAAGTTAAAAACGCAATGTTAACCTAAAAATAAGTGAAAGTCTCTTCGGGAATTATATAGAAAATTAATGGGGAAAACAACCAAGGTGAAAATAATTTTTTCAAAAACAATTATTTTTCAACACATTCCTCTAAAGAAATGAGGAGATAAACCAATAATAAACTTCAAAACCTTACAAAGATTCATATATATTATTAATTAAAAGTTCTGCACTTACTTCACACATCTGCAGCTGAAATATCTTCCTCTCTTTCTCCATTTCTTCTGCAATCTATACATGACAAAATTGCTTTTACAACATGCCCTATATATGGAATCACTTGTATTTAGTTTACAATTAATTTACAAGTACCAACAGACTGAAATGGCAAAAATAAAACTGGGTTCATGTGATTTACTCATAAGCCTAAAGAATTAAAAATTCAAAATGAGGGAATAACCCCTGAAGAGAAAAATGATTCAAAATGAGAAAATAGCCCCTGAAGAAATATACAAATAATATAAATATTATACCTTCATATTACTTTCATTTGTTTAGGATATAAAAATATCTATCATGAAAGTTTTGCACTGAGCATCCAGGTAAACAACTATTTGTTACCTTAGTACATAAATTATGACTTTAAAGATACTTCTTGAGTTCCTTGATATGCTAAAAGAAATAATTGCCAGGTCTTATACTTCATTTTGATGAAATGATAACATCAATAAAAGTGAGAGATAAAAAATACAAATTAGAACTCATAAATGACTAACATTTTCCTTCCTTTAATTTTTTCCCTTAGCTACTTCTTTTAACCCTCCCAGCGTTAAGGCCGGAAAATTCCGTACAGAAGGTTGCCTTCCACATTCATTATACATGAAAATTTCTGCTAGGTTTTAATGTATCTGATTTCAGTTTGGATGTATATTGGAAGAAAACGAATCAAGGTACAAAATGAAAGAGTCATTTTTTAATTAAAATCAAGAAAATATCACTTATTCATAAGATATTGAAGAACTTTGAAATTTCAAGGCTAAACCGGTAACGCTCAGATGGTTAAACGAAGAATAAAATATTTACTACTGTTTCATATAAATTAACTTATGATATATCATAGAATCTATACCTGGCTGACACAAATAATTATTTGTAGCTTTTCAGCTACTATCAGATCACAGTCTGATGCAATAATAATAAAGTTTTAAAATTAAGATCTTTAAAAATCTGTCTCATTCTAAATTAAAAGACAGATACTTCATTTCATTTTTCCTAAATTACCTTTATCTTAACTTTACAAACTTAGCCCATTTATAAAAAATGTCAAAATACTTCATAATCCTACACTGATGCTGGCCAATCCATTGATCATCATCTGTGTGCGGAAATTATAATCTACTACAGTATTAGGTTACCATTGATATTTTTCTGCATGCTGGTAAACTGTGATGGCAACAATTCAGGGGATGAGGGAAATGCTCACAGATAAAGGCTGGGCAGCCCTGTTCTTCTAACAAGGGGGGGATTAAAACTATGATTAACCATTATTAACTGGATCTAGTATTAGCCAATTTGTCTACAAGAATGAAGTTTTTATATTTGGCATAATCAGCAGCTAAATTAAATTATATCTGGATCATTTATTATTATAGCAGTCTTTAATTTAATGTTGAATACTAAAATAATACTGAATCTCCAAATATTGAAAACTGCTTTATACAATATTCATGAAGCATTAACAAGCAACTTTAAATCAAATATTATACATTCTTTGCTTAAAAAAAAAAAAAAAAAAAAAAAAAAAAAAAAATCAAAGCACACTGAAGGAAGTGGTTGTTTTTGATGAAATTGAATATGTGTATAGCTCATACACAGATAATAAAATGATTAAAAAATCAAGGTCATAGTATCTGTTAATGGCTCACAATCACCCATTGAGTGTTCAAATTAGTAGTTGGTCGAACCACCCTTGGCAGCAATGCATGCTTGAATTCGTCGAGGCAAGGCATGGTAGAGGTTCCTAACATCATCATGCGACACATTCTGCCAGGCATTCATCAGTTGTTGCTCCAGATCTGAGCTATTTTGTGGTGCACGAATCTGCCTGCCATTTACATGGTCAACATTACATGCCCCAGACATGGTCGATTGGTGAACCGCACGGAGATAGTCCAGAGATATGAGTGCGGTATGTGGCCTGGCATTATCTTGTTGGAAAATGGACCCAAGATGATGTGCCATGAAGGGTAATGCAACTGGTCACAGGATGGTACCAACATATCATTGAGCTGTTAAGATGTAAGGAGTATGACTAACCCTCTTGCTGCATATCCCGCGATTTCCACGGGCAACGTAGAAGTAGCAAAATTTGCACAACCCGTGATTTCCGCGGGGATGCACTTTTTCCATTTATTTAACTGTGCAACCTGCTCTTTTCTTGTTTATGTTTTCATTTCGGCTTTTCCGTGATGTTTAATTATTTATTCAGATCTGTATTAACAGATGGCATTAGTTGTCCATATTTCTGCGAAATATACAAACACGTTTTGGACCATTTTAAGTGCTCTTTTCAAAGCTCAAAGATGTCTGTAGTTAAACTCTCAAGCGTATGAGACTAACTGCTCGATATTTTGCTAGATATATATATATATATCCCCCAGTTCCATCAAGAAAGAAACTTGTAGACATTGTGCTGTTTGTATCTAAAAAAAAAAAACTGAAACTGGCAAAAAAATTTGCAAAGAAACGCCTATTTGGTGCAAAGATGATGAGGTAGGATGCCTCAACCCTTGTTTCGAAGTTTATCATATTACACTTCATTTCTAATAATTTTTTTGTAAATATTTTGCATATTTTCATTAGTATATATGTTTTACCATTATATTCTATAAAATAAATTATAATTTAACCAAGATTAATTTTCAAAATTTTTCTTTTATATAACTATTCTTCAGTTTAAACTTTCCAACAACCTTTATTATGATTTAATTCTATACTGAAAAAAAAAAACTCTTTTACAAAAAATTTTTATGTATTTTAAATCTAAAATATATGTAGATCTGAAATATGTAATTAAAAAAAATACGCAATTTTTGAACCTATTTTGATAAACAAATTACGCAGCGAGAGGGCTAAAGATGACCTGCTGTCATAAGAAATAGCGCCTTCACACCAGCACACCAAGGGTTATGGGTTATGGCTGTACGCCTTTGTAAAAACAAAGGCTGATTGGGACTGCTGGCCCTGTCCTCTCCAGACACGAACACGGTGGTCATCTGCTTCAAGAGTGAAGCGGGATTCATCTCTGAACACTATACGATGCCAGTCTGATGGCAGCCATGATGATCGGCTGCGACACCACTCCAGATCTCGGCCAATGTTGTGGGGTCAAAGGCAAACATCTTAAAGGTCTCTGTGAGCGTAACCCCGCCTCAGACAAGTGGCGTGAGATGGTGGACGGTACCACGGGAGGTATAGACATGGCTGTAGTACACTGAATAGTTGACAATGATACCGTTAGGGCGGCTCGGGCCTGACAAACAATCATCCTTTTTTATCTCGCATTTGTGCTCCTAGGCCTTCCAGAACCTTCATTTCTTCGGCAATTTCCTTGTAGCAACCATTGCTGCCAACATCTTTGCACAGCAGTGTCTGTACGCTGCAAGTGACGGCCTAATACTCGGTATGACCACCCAGCTTCACGCAACCCTACAATGCGACCACGTTGAAAGTCGTTTAGTTGTCTGTAAGGTCTTTAATATCATCGGAATATCATCTTTAGTTGCTTCTTTACGAAATTAAAATGGCAGTAACAAGAACAACAAACACACACACACACACACAAAAAAAAAAAAAAAAAAAAAAAAAAAAAAAAAAAGATCAATTTTATGCCTCTCTTATTCATTTTATACTTTGCAAATTGCACACTATAAATGCGTGCTATGATCGCAATTCCTGTTCATTTGCCTTGAAACTTTGATCATTTGCATGTTCGATCAAGATGTTTTTCATACCAAATTTCGTCACGATCGCAAAAGTCCTTTTTGGTCTTTTGATTTTTTTTTCAAAAGAGTGAATATTAAAGACACCCAAATGTATACATTACAAAGCCATAGTTTTATACATAATAAAAACTCAGTTTTCAGTGTTTTCCTAATTTTTTATACGTGAATGCTTTTGGACAAATCCAATTTCTTGCGTACCTACCCATTTGGCATTAATCTAAAATTTTTATAGATTTTTTCAGCATTTTATAGGTTTCCTGTTAACGTCTCAGGACTAGATGTAATGCATGTGAAAAAGATTGCAAGTTTCAAATATACTTATTATACAAATAAGAAAAATTAGCAGTTATACTTATTCATCTTAATGGGCAAATAATTTATTATACAAATACATTCAATAAAAAAGCATTCACCTTAAGTTAAAAAAAAATATTATTATACGATTCAAAAAATATTTTCACCTTACATATTTCAGAAAAACCTAAGGACTTTTAAATACTTTTAAGGACCAAATGAACCCTGGGAAAATAGTTATAAAAGACGGTACAAAGAAACATTTAAAAAAATACCTCAGCAGGAGATATTTCAGTTCGAATCAACCCAGCTTCTTTAGCTTGTTGCTTTTTTTCTTTTTCTATTTTTGTTCTTAAAATGAAATAAATAACAACCATTTTATTAAAACATAAAAACTGTGTTTATACATTCATCTGGTACTAAAATAAAAAAATAAACTACTCATAATATAATGAAAATGTTAATATTATAGCTTACATTTTTGTTTCGTAATCCTTCCAAGCTTTATCAAACGGCCTTTTTAAATCCTACAATAATAACATAATTATAACTAGAAGACAAATGCCTTATTAAAAATTTTATGAAATAAATGGCAAAACATAACAGATTCCTTACCAGTTGAAGAACATTGAAGGTTAGCATCAACACTTTTAAACAAATGCAATATCTGAAAATGTATCTACACTATGTCCATATTTAAAAGCATTAAGCACCATTTAATTTATACTTTTCTAATATTCCTACAACTCAAAATATTCCGTTCAAACTAAATTCAAATTTATGCTGCCTCAACAAAATTAGGTTGGGGCCAAATTTGTGCATGACTATTGGTATGCATTTGGATAATAAATATTTCAACTTTTCATACAAATACACCTTTTCTAGTCTTTCATATGGCAGATGATCCTAAGCATAAAATTTTATTCATAAACGAAAAATAATTTAAAGGAAGTTCTTCCATATATATATATATATATATTTCTTTGACATTATAAATATTTTCAAAAATTGTAAATTAAAAAAATTGTTTTTGAAAACTAAAATACAGCAATTATAATAGAAAATAAATATGTAGAGTTTTAAATATTTTATAAGATCAGAACATTTTATAAAGTCATTCACTGATGTTAACAGGGAAAAACAGATATGATGTAAATAAAAGGTTTGTTAAATGAAATTTGTTTGATACAAAGTTAAAAGTTAATATTAAACTTTAAAAGCACATAAATCCAAAATAATCTATACGATTTTCACAAATTCTTGCATTTAGGCAAAATTTGAGGCATAGAACCAGACTAAGGGAAAAAATGGACATGCAATGGCAGAAAAAGTCTGATTTTGTGTTAAAATATAAATATTAAAATAATGCTGTATATAAATCTAATGCTATAAATACTAAGTTTTAAGAATTAAATATTAAAGTTGAATTTTTGTCAGTCATCTAGAACAAAAGAAATAGAACAACCTCTCCCCTCACTTTTCTGGGTGAAGGTAGAACAGACTATACATTAAAATAAATGCAATAACCTAATAATAAAAAATAAATAATTCAGCAGACTAAATGCATTTTGGTTGGCATTTTGGCTAAGGTGATTTTAAAGACAGGAAATATTTTCTCTGAAACACATTATGCTAAATTTAATACTTCACTGTAAAAATTAATGAAAAAAATATGCACTTACACCTTTAACACCTTTCAAATCACCTTTTAACAAATTGTCTAAGGGAAACATTATTATATTATTCAGATTTTGC
The DNA here is from genome assembly GCF_044657685.1 of Stegodyphus dumicola. Lineage (NCBI taxonomy): Eukaryota > Metazoa > Arthropoda > Arachnida > Araneae > Eresidae > Stegodyphus > Stegodyphus dumicola. The sequence goes on along the minus strand of NC_140770.1, from coordinate 265,815,727 downwards.
ATCTAAAAGAGAAAAAATTACATACATAAATACATAGCTATACATTAGCATAATTCACAGTTTTAATCACAAAGAACACAGATGAAAAAGATGACAATTAAAAATAAATACTGAAGATATATTTTTAATAGTATAATAAAAAAAATGAACACTTACAAGAGTTTTCATTAGTGCAGATAATTCTTTTGTTACAATAGAAAATTTTATAAATGCAGCACCTGAAACAAAGATATCACATATATTTGAATTTAAAAAAGGGGAGGAAGGTACATGACATAACTGAAAAGTTTAATATATACTCTGAATATACTAATGCTTCTTATTCTGTATTTTTTTTTTTTTTTTTTTTCTATTTAACCCCTTACCTAATCCCTCATTTTTCAGCCTCCGTACAAAAATTATCCCCTCTTTTTTTTTTTTTTTAAACTACTTTTTTACACAATTTAAATTAGTGCAACAAGATATAAAAGATTCTATAAGTACTTTTATAAAATTTTTATAGTTTTTAATGTTTTTATGATGTAAAATAAATAGTAAATAATTATCCCAAGTTAACTCATTTGTGTTTTTGTTAAGAGTGAGGAAAAAAAAATGATTAAAAAGGAATCAAATATGAAAAATACACAAAAATTTTAACTCAACTTAGAAACAGCACAGTAGACCTTGAAGCACAGCACAACATATACAGGCACATTACAATTTAGGCAAAAATACAGTGCTTCTATAAGATCTTTAAGTCCTAAAAGAACGAATTCACAAGCTTGAATTTGCACATTTCCCTCCAAATTGCAAAACAGACTATATTATTAATCTAATGTGCTTGAGAGAGATAAAAAATAGCTTCATATACAGGTGAATAGGTGCTCATATACTGAGCTGAAAGTGGCTTTGGCATAAAACTCCTTCTCATATTAAGACATCGTGAAGATGACCAGCAAACACACTGAGTTTAATTCAGAGTAAATAAAAAAAGTCTGTCATGAACCACGAATCAAAAGTTAATTCATGATAATTATTTAAAAAAATTTTTCGATGACCAAGTTAACTGGGAATAACTAGGCAAGTGGTTAATGTTCTGTTAAGATTTGATGTAATAGCTTTATTTGTGTAGTTGTTCAATATATATATATAATACATTTTCATACATTTATTATTAAAAAATATGTTAAAGTCACAGTTTTGCATTTTTCTAAATAAGAACTGCAATAAGTAAAATTCATAAAATACATTTTATTATTTTCACACTAAATTCTTACATTTGATTTTTCAAAATATAAAACTTAACATGTAACTACTTAATTTTTTTACAAAACAATAACAAGCATTATAGTTATAAATATACATTATACTAGAGAAAGGACAAATAATTTTCAGCCTTTATTTGAATTTTCCGTGAAAATATTTAATTTATTTAGGATTACATTACTTAAAATACCAGACACTAAAAAAGGAAAAAACAAAAATAATTATATAAAATTACCTATGTCAGGTTCTTGGTCCTTTGTCATGGCATTTGCTCCTAATCTATCCAATGCTTTTGATAAATATACTTCATTATCTACATGAGCTAAAACAGAATACACACAGCTTTAATACCTTTGAACTTTATTCAGTTTTATTTTAACATAATAGCACCTCATAGTTTTGTTTGTACTTTACATTATACGTACAACTTTAAATTTTTCTGCCTGTAAACATTTATTAGCTTATACCATTATAACACAGATCAGTGAAAATCCTTTATGTGTTGTACCCTTTAGCACAATCTAATAACATTTCACAGTTTAAAATACATGTAATTTATGACATTAATTCTTAAACGATATTTAGGATAATTACACATAGCCTACAAAACACTTTTGTAGCAACAACACTCAACAAAATATTTATGTATCATTTTAATTATTGTCTTCCCACACAATTTGGCTAATTTATATTAATATCCTTCTCTTTAAGAATCTTTTCTAACAATTAGAAATTTGTTTCAATACGCAAACTAATGTTCCCACTAATTTCTGCATGTTTTATCTCCTAAGTCGCCAGTCTCTAGATAATGTATCTATGAGGTTTTACTTGATTTGGTAAAAATTAAATAGTTTAAAACCCTGACAGATGTAAAGCAAATTATCACTATGTCTGAAAGTAACTACAAAGTCAGATAAAAGTTTAACTAAACCTCTTACTTAAAAAGAACTTTGAATATAAAGGTACATTCTTATGCTAGCAAAATCAACTACAGCTTATGGTGATGTAATTAAACAGGAATAGTCAGATTCAAACTAAAAAATGTGGATTAGTAGTCAAAGACTACACAATTTAATTTTAATCTAAGCTGCCTCAGTAACTCTACTGTCAAAACAAATTCAAATGTTGGCAGCGATAATGTAAGCATGAGTAATATCAGAACTGGCATGAACTAATACAGCATGCAAAAGTAGAAGCCAGAAACACACTCTTGCTTATAGTCCCCCCAAACCTCAGCTTAAAAACTGCCTGATCTGCATTCTGGTGAGGAAATGGAAAGAAGTTAGTTATAGTAAAGGCTGAAATTACAAACCACTGGTTAATTTACATCTTAATAACTGTACATATATCTGAATATTTTTTTTCCCTCTTTATTCAGTTTCTTTCTTCAATAAGTTTCCTCTTCATTCTAGAATTTTTGAATTTAATTAAAGATTTCCATTATTCTAAACAATTAAATGCACTTAGAATGTACAGAAAAAGCTGCTAATTTTATTTCTTTAGTAATATGAATGTTCAGAAGAAATATAAAATGATGTGTGGTAAGAGCCACACAGCCAGTGTGGCAGAGTTTTTAGAAGTTAGAGACGCAATAAGCAACAAAATCTAGATATTGCAAAACTTTTAGAATTTAGGACAGGCACTGGGCACAGAATTTAGGAAGGCGCTAAGCAGCAGAATTTCGGATGCATAAAGATTGCATCAAGTGGGAAAACGCTTAGCACCAGCCCTGCGTATGAAGCATTGTGACATACATGAGGAATCTTTTAAATTGTCAATTTTCAATTTCTTTATTAATAGAAAAATTCTTTTCTATAAATGCCTATCTGAATATCCATGTGATACAATTAGACATATTTCTATTTTCCATGCTTGTGTCTAGTGAAAAATAGAGAAAATAAAAAGGAGGATAAACATGCTAAGAAAAAGGCTTCTAGTATCAAAATAAAACCTTCAAATATTACGTTATATTGTTCTTCCAAAATTTCTCCAAAAAGTAAGAAATTCATCGCAAACTTTCTGTAAAATACATCCTTTATGTATTAATACCATGAAGACATTTTTCATTTTGTCACATTTTTCTGTAATCTTTTAAAATTGTGGGCCTATAAATCTTGCCTTTAAATCCTTCTAGATGTTCCAAGTTGCAATGTCTAAAATCCTAAAGAAAAATTACCCCTACTAATTCTGTAACAGCAAAAAGGCAAAAATATTCTGGGGGGAAAAAAGGAAAAGAGCACAAAATAAATTTGATAAAGAAATCGGTACTTACGTATTATCGCAACCAGGTTGGCGAGATTTGTAAGTTTGAGTAAAAAAGTATGAATAGAAAGAAAATGTACATTTATCAATTACAGATAATTTTTAATACAGTTTTTTATATTATTTTGTTTTAAAATATAAAATAGCAATTAAACCCTTCTGGTTTCGAATTTGAATAAGTTGCAGAATTATTTTTTCGGCGGAAATCTTTTGGCTATTGCTTTTAGCACTGATTGAAAACCGTCTTCGCCATTAACAGCTTGAGCTTGGCGCCATATAAATTCGATAAGGTATGAGTCAAGATGATGACAGGCTGTTCCTCTCTGTTTTTTGTTGTGCCATTTGGCTGAGCCCTACATGCGCTCTACATGTGTGTGAACGCCCGTGTTGGGATCCACAAAGTTATATTTGTGATTAACAGTTCCATGCAGAAATCCACATTTTCGAACTCACTTGTACTGTATCCTTTCCAGCAATCCGAATAAATGATGCTTCCTTCCTTGATATTTTCGCAAATTTTTTCCATGAGGGTAACGGCGCTTCTGTTAGGTACAGTAACCAAAAAAGTCTCTTTCTTTTCTCGGCAAATTCCGCCGAAAACCCATTGCTGTGGTAGTACACACCCAGTGTTATTTTTTCTTTTTACAAAACTACGTATAACACGTAGGGTTGCCGTAAGTAGGGTCGCCAAATTTGGCGATTTATGCGAATTTTGGCCTGGTTGCGTTAATACGTAAGTACCAAGAAATCTAATGCATATTTTGAGAATTCTGAATATTGAGACAAATACATAGGGAAAAACTCTTACCATTAAAAACAAGATATTTTTAATTAATTACATAGCTATTTTGTTTTGACTTGATTGTTTCATAAATTGTATAGCTATTTTGCTTTGACTAAGAATTGTTTCATAAATTGTGCTTTATAGCATTTATTACCTTGTTTATTTTTCAGATTCAAAATATTATGTAAGTCGCCAAAATGGAAAGTAATGGCACTTTATAATGACAGGAAAAAATTTAAATGTTTTTAATGTTCTAATATAAATATATTTTTAATGCTATAATATAAACATAAACAGTCAAAAGTCTTTAATCCGGACGTCCATAATCCAGAATGATCTATAATCCGGACCACAAAGCTACAAACTTTCTGCGCATGCGTAAACACATAATGCATTAACGCATGAGCATAATACCTTTATGCATGCGTATATGCATCTACGCATGCGCATAATACGTTTACGCATGCGCATTTAATGTATAACGGACGGTATAAGCTAAGCTAAAATTATCTAATTATCTATTTCAGTTAATGTTGCAGATTGTGTTGTTCCTTAATCTTTTAATTGAATCCGGCTTATTATTTTTTGCAGACTATTAGAGCAATTTTATAAAAGCAAGCTTGAACTTTCAATTATGTCAAAAAGAATTTCCGATTCTGGAGCTACCAAAGGATCTACAAAGCGAAAACATGTTTTGATGTCCATGAAACAAAAAGTGGAATTGCTGCAAAAAATGAATATCCTTTGATTGTCTAACCATTACTAAATATGTTTATCAATTTCACGCTGCTCTGCGAGGGGGACACCGCGGCGAGCAATGAACTGGAAGTTGATCTGTCAGCACTATCCTTATCTTCACGGCAGATGTTTTTATTTTATTTGGCTTATAATTCCTTACTAAATGTAGTATTTCATCTCGATGTACTCAGTCTTTGATATAATTTAAATCAAATTCCTTGCCATTATAATTCGCTTCCGAGAGTGAAGAAAGTGACACAGAGGTTATTGAAAACGACAAAATTTCGATTGACAAATTAGTCGGTATTCTTGACACAGCAATTATAAGACTTGAACAGCGGAACTTTGCAACTGAACAAGAAATTATGTCTGTTTATAGAATTAAAGAGAAAGTATTATCACATATAACGAAGCAACTTAAACAACTTACATTGAAAGAAATGTTTAATAAAGTAAACAAATAAATATTAAGCTTTTTTTTTGTAAATTTTGATACCCTTTAGATCATAATTGTTCTTTATTTCATAAATTACGGTTTCATATTTTTAATTTTATAATTTCTGCATGCCATCTTACCAGATTTAAACTGATGATCTATAATCCGGAAAAATCGATAATCCGGAATCGCCGAAGTCCCGACGAGTCCGGATTAAAGACTTTTGACTGTACATTATATTTTCCAGTACTTAAGTTGAAGTTTTAGATAAAAAATAAAACACATTTTTAAAAAAGGCTAATCGATTCACATTATGCGTATAAAATATCATAGTGACTTCTACTTACTTTTACTAACCAATTTAATGATTGTACTGAATAAAAACAATTAATTGCATGTTTATTATTCCAAATAAAAATTTTAAGTAAAAGGCAAATATTTTTACATGTGAAAATTGAAGAAACAGTTATTATGCTATCAAAATTTTATGAAGGGACCCCTCCCATGAAAAAAAAATAATAATGATAGTCTTCCGAAAAAATACATTTATGCACATAAATCAATTTTTAATAGATTTAACTTTAAATCACACATGCAGATTTAAAGTCATTAATCTTTACTGAAGCTAAAATGTTCGTGTGATTAAAGAAAATAAAGGAATAGTTAATTTAACACAATATATCTTTAAAGTTACAACATACACAAAGCTAGCATGATAATTAAAATAATTCTAATGAATTTGGAAGACATGTAATTTCACGCATGAAATAAAAAAGTTTCAATAATGATAGATATAAGGGAAGCAAATCTACCCTTTTTGTCTGTCATTTTTATGCTCAAGCATTTGAGGAAAATAAATAACTATTAGTGGATAATTACAGGTGAATAACAACATTTATGGTTAATACTAAAAACACAGATATTTTAAACACCAATTTCTATCATCGTTGGGAAACAACAAAATATACCTAAAATGTATATTTTCTCACTCTCATTCATAAACAATACATTATTAATGTTTGAAACATTATCAAAAAATCTTATAATATCGATTTTCAATGATTCTATTTCTCCTTCCTGTCAATGAAATATCTGTTGTAAAAATCTGAGGAAAAATACAATACTTACGAAAAATCCTGTCGACCACAAGAGATGGTGCCAGTAAAAAACGTTCTATTCCTAGTTTTCTTTCAAATTTATTATATTATCATTTATTTAATTTTTCATTAAAAATGAATAATAACTTACACAAACTCTCAGAATAATAACTAACACATGTAATCACATAACTCAAGAAAAATAACTAACACGTGTAATCAAGGTTACATCAAACTCAGCGTGTTTGAAGAAGACTTTTCCAGTTTTGGCGAAAAATCTCGTAGTTTGGCGTCTTTTCTTTAATAGGCAAAAATGGTCAACGGGATTTAAGTACCAAAAATACATTATGCTAAATTACAAACTTTTCATAATAAATCAAATTTCTGAGACAATTAGGTCAAATCCAGAATCCCTTGTTAAGTAAAGCCTAATCAAGCAATATTATTACTTTATTATCATTCTTTTCTTATTACATATATATATATATGCAATATATATAAAAGCACTTACCATTTCCACTATTATAAATTGCTTTTACAGCTTTCTTCATTTTTGTCAGGCCATCTCTATCAAAATCAAGTGTCTATTAAATAAAAAAGAAAAGTTAGATATAAAATAACATACATGTATCTCAACATATTATATATTTAATTTACATAATGATACAATTTGATATTAAAAATAAAAAACAAACTTTATTTTCAGAAGGATTTTGTGTTTAGAATAAATATGACACATCTAATACCTAATGTAATTTCAGCTATTTTAATAACATTAAACAATGAAAAAAATTCCTAAAAATGTCAATGAAATTTAACTAATTTAAATGAAGAAACTAGAAACGCAAATATACAATTTTACATGATATTAATTAGAAATAAAATTGAAAAGATATATTTATATACTGAAGTATCAGCAGGTATTATGCATAAATCAAAACTGTTTACATTCATAGTAAACAACACAAAACAGATTTATGCATAGTGTTTCTAACCAATATACATGCCTTCTCACAGTATGTGGAATGACTCTTTCATCTCAATATTAAAGAACACTTTAATTTTCATTAATTTTAAAATCCTATTTGTAATATTTCATATAGAATGTGCTTGGATATATTTGAAATGACTGGCAGGTGTCTGTCTTATCCAAATTCTTTTATAACTATCCATTCATGCTGCAAGTTTCTTCATAATACAATTTAGCTGGACATACTGCATTTTGTTCTTAACCTTTCTTTGCTTTACCATTAAATGTTAACATTCACAAAACAATTCTTTCTGTCTCTTTTCTGAGATAGTTCATGTTCAATAGATATATTTACATGGATTTTTGATAGAATATAGATTTCTAAAATGCACTGTAAGGACTAAAATCACCGAAAGTTAGCTATATATCTACAAATATATTTATTATTTTTACTAGATTTCTTATGCTTCTTCTAAGGTTCTGAACACTAAGGTTCTTTAAGGCTTCATTTTAATAAACGGAATGTATTTTTAAAATTCATATTGCCTGAGCCAATTTATGGTTCCAAATGGGCTAGAACAAACTGTATTCAAATTTCAGCCCAAAATAGTATTGGTATCTTGAGGTTCCACACTTCAAGTGAATATCTGTACTGACTTTTTTCATGAATTGCTTTGTCAAAAATGTCATTATTAGCACGAAAAATTGTTCCCATATCCAAATATCAAATTTAATGCCAAAATATGCTACTACATGGGAGAACAGGTTCTAATCTGACTATTGGTTGGGGTACACAATCAGTTACTTTCCGTTATCTTTCAACATTTTTTATTGTTTATTAGTTGGTTGTTTGGCATGTTTTGTCAATCTTGCTTTATCAGTCATTGTTTATGTTGGACTAAGACGACATCAACTAGAAGTGCATTTTTCCATAATGTTTTTGGAATGGAAGTACAACTTAAAGAGATGGGTTTACTCACATATGATGATGTAATGAAGCATTTCCTTTGGGTCAGAAATAAGTTATTGCAGAAAGGGACCAAAGAAATCGAAAAGACAAAGAAAGAAACAGTCAAAGACATTATTAAAATTGTTTCCTGTGACATTTCAAGAATTTTGAAGAAAAGCTCCATACTTAAGTTACCTCAGGTAAGTTCTTCTGGAAATTGTATTTAAATATAATCCAGCTAAAGTTATTGACAGGAGAAAGCTGTAGAGAGGGCATCGTAAGGTACAATCCCAGTTTCAGTCAATCAGAAGATGTGAAATTCTTTTTGCAGGACTAGAGCTAAAGAAAAGCATATTGTTCTCTTGTCAGAACCTGGTTCTGTTTATACAGGACATATAATTCCGGATTCTGAGTGCAGTGCAAATATTATACAAAGCATCACCAACATTGTTACACAGAAAGGGATTGAACTTTCTAAACTGATTGCTGTTGGGTGTAATGGAACTAGAATCAACACTGGGAAGAAAAACTGCATAATTAGATGTCCTGAGATCTTTGTTAGTCATAAACTGCATTGGTTTGTAAGCTTGTTTTGTAGGCATTGGTTTGTCTGCTTCTTGCATACCAATTAACGGCTAATCTTTGGAATATGGTAACAGGGAGTTTGGCGACATTTTAGTAAGGCGATAAAGGTTACTAGCTAGGACTTAAGTAGTGTACATGGATAAAGTCAAGAATGTGCGCAATGCCATTTTTGTGCAATCCTGGGATGATTTTTTAAGTGAAAATAGGTCGACATGTACATGGATACCATGTATGTGCAATTCTTAAAAACGCGGCAAGCAGTTTGCGATTCTACACTTTCTCCCAATTTCGCACCTAATCTTCCTCATGATTAAGCACTTTTGTTTCATAAAAGTTCTAGCATAAGGGTAATTCGGCTAGCAGATTGCTGGAAAAAATGTTGAGGGGGGGAAAAAGCCTTTACTTTGTGAAAACAAAATGGCGTAAAAAAAAAAAAAAACTAGCAGGTTGCTGTAGCAGGGTTGGTCGCCAAATTTTCGCCAAGTTACCATAATCTAAAGATTAACCCAATTAACTGCCTCTTCATCATCTTTCCAAAAGACTGATGGAAATACATATAGGACACCACAACAATTTTCTGGAACAATAGGAAAATCTCTGAAAACATGTGAAACCAGTATTTTCCGTAAGCGCAAACAATAAATTCGCCAATAATGGTACAACTGATGCCCAACGGAATATCCTCGCTAGTCACCTTTTATGCCTCATTTTCAAAACAAGTTGCAGCCATTTCTTATCAGATTGATTGTTTCTTTCAATAATGGCATAAAACTAAAAAGAATTTTTACCAGATAGTTAAATTTTATGCCCTAACACCATTCGCGGTAATTAAGTCAATTACGATGCAATCACACCACTTACCCAAAGGCGAAAATATAGAAAAGGCAAAGTCAAGAGTTAACTTCATCAATTCTAATGAGAATGCACTAGTAAAGTAAAGCACTATGGTTTTATATAATTTCTGAGTAAGCCATTCGTATGAATTGAAATTCTTGCATTTAAACTTGTATTCCAAATTAAGATTTAACTTGAGATTAATGTAGATAATTACTAAGAGAATTAGAATTTTGTAGGATAGTTTACGTGAGATGATATCACATGGGGTCATGTAATATGAACCAGCGAATCAGGATGTTGAACCATGAAAGCATAGTAAATTCTTAAATTACTATGTCTTTTTTTTACTTTATTGTCTTTATTTATTGGCTTTTGACAAAATTTTAAACGATATTAAAATGTTTATGCCTTTAAAATAAAAAATTCTTAAAACTAACATTTGTTAATATTTTTTATGTGCATACTGCATGTTGTCGGCAATAATGTCTGCTTGGCGAGATTTGCGCCGGCAAAAACGGAAAAGTACCGTGAAACCCTTCCCATGACAGGCTCAGTCCCTATTCCAAACTGGCAAGAAAGACCTGCGTACTGACCAAAAGTATCTCCTTGATATTTCTAAGGCAGTATCCTAGGGATAGTTTCCTTCAGACCTAGATAACAGGAGTACTGGGAAGATGGCCCACTCAGAATAGTTCCAACAGCCAACGGAATTCTTTGCCTATATGTATCAACTGCCGAACCAACAGGCGGCTTGAAGCTACTAGCAGAATATGTTATAAAATTTTATGTGCCATCCTGGTTTGAAGTAAAAAAAATCCCAAGAACAACACATGGAGCACGCCATGTTCCCGGAATGATCGAGAAAAGTTTCCCAGAAAATTTTAAGGCAATCGCTCATGAAATCATTCAGAGGAACTGCTATTTTACTTGCTCTGAAAACATTCTGTTGACTAGATGATGAATAAGCATATATTCGGAACTTGGCCTCAGAAGCATACTGAAAGCAAGAAAAACTGACTGAAAGGAGAAACAATTTATGCTTCTCGAACTGAATTTCAAAGCAGAGGAGTATTTTGAGATGATTTGCTGAAACAATCCCTTTGAACCACTAGCTACCTTGGTCTCAGAGACACAGACATAAGATTGATTAGAAACGGTTCACAGTTTGAAATAGGAAAGCTCCCTCACCACTCTCAAGTAGCAGTGAGGCATATGAGACTAGTGACAGAAGTGCCATTGGCAATATGCCAGGGATGGATTCACATGTAGTTGAATCAAGTCCCGGAATACGACCATATGTTGAGTCGGGAAACAAAATTGTTGTAAAAAAAAAAAAAAAAAAATCATTAAAAATGTACTGTTAAAAAAATAATTTGATGTTTTCATTAACATCGATTTTTTTTTATTTCCCTCAAGTGGAACCTGGCAAGTGTATTATGACAGATAGACTGTGTAGTAGATGTGCATTTTAACTTTTGATATTTTTTGTTTGGTTATCAAAATTTTCATATGAAACAACTGACATATCACGGGTGCAAATGATTTAAAACATTTAAGAGCCCATTAGGATTCAAATTGCCACTTATAATAATAAATTAAAATTTATATTTACATTTATTGAACCACTCATTCGCTGTTCAACACTTTAAAAGAAATGCACAATTTTTAGGAAAACTAGTAAAAATGTCTCTACTTAGTAATTTGACAACAAAAATAACATTACATGAAAAGATATACAGTTAAACTCTTCCCACAATTTACTATCAAATTTCAGATAAGACCTGTATAAACAAAGTATCTCTATAGAGCATTTTTTTTATCTTAAAATGCCATTGATTATAAGATGCACACCTTAATTTCACTACTACTGATAAAAAAAGGACTTTGATTCTAAGAAAAATAAAAATGATAAAATATCGCAAAAATTATTCTAATAACTGGCTTCGATTTGCTAAATATAATTTCAATTTAAATTACTGTATATTCTGGCATATAACATGCATCGATGATTTCAAACTACATTTTTTGTTTTTAGGTATATTTGCAGCATAATGCATACCCCCTTTTTTTTAAAGAAGAAACTTGAAAAATACATGTTCAATTTTCCTTTGACATCATTTATTCGAAGATTTTTCCAAGGCTTTCAAGCAATGGTACACTGAACTGATAAAGTGATATGGGGAACAGCATGTGTATGCGAGACAAATGCTCGAGGTATAATTAGTTCTGCACAAAGGGTACACAATCTTCAATGCAGATGTGCACAAGAATGTTATTCTAGTGTTTCAAGAAAAGGGGGCACATTATTTGAGGTAATAATGAACTTCGACTCGAATGAATTCGTGGAATTAGCAATAAGATATTCCCTCTTTCTGTAGCTACTTGAAGCCATGATTTCAAAGTGAACATCGAAAGCAAGAAAAAAAAAAAAAAAAAAAAAAAAAAAAAAGGAGGCCAAATATGTCATGCCAGTCTAGAAATAGTGAGTGAATGGACAATAAAAGCATATTAAACTAATATAATTCAAAAGTATCATTTTGTAATATAATTCAAAAGTGTAGTATATCCAACAATCTAGATGGAACGAAAGATGATTATTTATTTGTGGATCAGAATAACAGAGATAGTGAAGATGAAACAGAATTTGACGATGTGCCTCAAGATGTAACAGAAGACAAAGACGCCGTCCTTTTCATGCTATGAGATAAGGAAATTTTTTGAGTTAAGGAATGTCATTTCTTTTAATCAAACATCATTTAGGCACATGCAGATATATAATTTTTGTATACTCATCTTTTCCTTATTTTTAAATCTATCATTTTTATACCTGCCACATAATGTGCATCCATAAATTTTGGCTAAAATATATGGTAACAATTTGAAAAAACTTCTAGCTTTCAAATTAATTATTCGTTAAAAAAAAAATCTGAGATTCTTAAGGCATCATTGATTTCAAGCCAAAGATTGCTTTGGATGATACTTATATGGAGGAAAAAGTTGCATCTTGGAAGGAAAAACTGCAGTGAGTTAATAAACTATTATTTCTTAAATGGGGGGAAGTCTACTAATTATAACTTAATATGTAATTTACAAGATTTAGCAGCTGTAAGTGTACTAGCCTCCTAATGAGAAAACTTTCTTAAATCCATTTTCAATATTTTCAAATCATGTTTATTTGAAATTATGACAAAGAAAATAAATTCAGAGTTTACTAGATTTAACTTTTGACCTGGTCAGCATAATATGCTTATGAAGTTTTATACTTTTACACAGTACTTGATAAACTGAATTGGGTATTATTTCAGAAGACAATTTCATTACCATAACAAGACTGATATTTTTTGTACACAAAATGATCCATATACACTACAGTGCACAATTCATTAAGTACTGCTATGATGAACCATAGCAATACAAAGTATGCAATGTGTTTTCTTATATGTTCACTTAATCAGATTTATTTTGAAACATATAAAACATTAAAGTTACCTTGGCTCAATTAAGTTAAATATACAATTACAATTAAAGTTATGCAGATTCTGTCTTTCACAAAATTAAAAAAAAAAAAAAAAATGCCTTAATGGAAGACTTTTAGAGGAAAAATTCTTCATGATTGTTTAAAAGGAAAAAACTACAAAATCAGCAATATAATCAGGTCATTTTGCTAATAACCAAATTATGAAGAAACTAAAGCATATTCAGTAGTTTTATCAGTAAAAACTTATAATATGCAGTATTAATCTATATGAGTTAAATTATGCTGTAATAGTAATATTATATTATAATAAAATAATTTCCTAGTGTTTGCACATTAAAAGGAAAAAATACAGTTTTAACTATTATAAGCACAGAATTATTTAACTTAAAACATTTTTAAAAGTTTCACTTCAACAGAAACAAAATTAAATCTTTTTAATTCTTGAAACATATTAGAAAATTAAATAACTTTTTAAAGTGTTAAAAGAGAAATATGCATTAATAACTTATGTTCCATCTAAATAAATTCAAAATGGTATAATGTCATCATACTGATCCACACTAGTTACAGTTTTAGTTAATAATGACAAGGCACACTGGACTATGCGGGAAAACCACGAAAACATCCACGCAGCCAGCCCTGGAATCAAACCCACAGCAGAACTACACATGTTCAGCGATTTTACAGCTCGAGAGCTGGTAGGACCTCCCTACATTAGTTAGATAATGTTATAGGTATTTGAGAAAAATGTGTTACAATGTATTATACATTCACACCAGCGAGATTATGTAATATACAAAACATATGCATGTTTATAATGTACAGGTTTGTCTTCAAATTAATCGGAATCAATATGATATTCCTATTTAAATATTATGTTGTCAGAAGGCTAGTTTTAGTCCTTTGGGTAAAATACTATATTACTTTGGCTACTGCATCCTTTTTTGAAAGAACTGAATGGCGTCTTTCAATTTACTAAAAATACGGAAATTTGTATTTGATTTTAAGAATTTCTTATAAGCTATATACTATCAGTATCAATACATCAATATCAGACTACGTATAAAGGGGACATAAAGTAGGGACTAAACGGTACACTGATTGCTCATTTGAAGGAGGTGAATACTGTGTGCTTGGCAGGTTTGATGATTCATGAAAAAAAATACAGGAGTTTTATATAGTTTTACCAAATTAATTTAGAACTAAACACTCTTTGTTTTATCGTATACCTTGAAAATTACAGGGTATAAAGTATATAAAAAAGCATTACTACATAGCACATAAAAAATGAAAAGCGAAAGATATTCAGATTATAATTTCAATTTATATGCATAGCTTTGTACTCCAGCGATACAAAAAGATAATTTCTTTAACTTTCACTCATTTGTTTTAACATAATACTAATGTCTTCTCGAAGTCCATTCACTAGCAAAAAGGCGAAGTTGCTTTCTAGAATTGCAGGCAGCAACACGCGAATTACCGTATAAATAAATCCCAGTATAAATTTCAGGGATGCAGAACTAAAATAAATGTTTGTGACTATCGGTCAACAACTTAAGATCTACTGAATATGTGTATTTAAATATATGACATTCACTGCATACAGTAAATTTCCTAAATACTTGTTTCCCTAATACTCAAAAACAAAATAGCATATTCTCTACTGTATTTTGTTTTCGTCCTACCTCTTCCAAAGAACTAACAGTTTGACGACACATGGGTATTTTGCTAACAAAGGATGATGTAGTAGGAGAATTATAATCTTCTCTCGTTTCAGCAACAAATTCTGCAACACTCATTAACCCAGGCATGGTGAAAAGCAGATTTGTTTACAATCAAATAAATAAAACTGACAACCACAGGAAACGATACACCCTACAAACTAGACATCTTCTTCGCATCGATCAACAATCTTTTTCATTTGGGCGGTTACGATTATCTACAACATTTTAAAGAGCAGCTTCGAACATTGTTAGATCAGTTACTTTCAGTTTACTGTCCCAACAACAAACAAAAACTAAACAAAGAAAGACTAACTGATGATGATGATGATGATGATGATGATGATGTACCCAAAGAAATTTCATTGTACGATAAGATATTCCTTGGTGTAAAATTTATGCTCTACTATTCATTAAAAAACAGCGCTGAAATGGAGAAATAAAACTGCAAACTCTTTAGCTGGCAAAATCTTTTTGAGCCATGTGGTATTTCGTCCGTAAGTTGCCTTGGAATATTTGAGCATATAGCAAAAAAATGCGGAATCAGAAATACAACAAATTCATTCAGTTTCAGTTTACTTTATGTAATGGAACCTAACGAGAAAAAAACAGTGCTGAATAATTTATCATCTAAGTGGAATGTCCACTTAGATATCTCATTCATTTAATGAGATATCTTCAAATCCCAAAAGAATATAAGGATATTTTATATAAAGTAAGCCCGCCATAATAAATGTATCTCATACAAACAAGTGAAAGAGCTGGAAAGTGTTCTATATAATAAACTTGGTCTTTATTGCAAATCGTAAACCAACATCATCAAACATTGTTAACGCGTTAAATATGCAACAAAGCAGGAACATCGAGAAGAAGTTTCTTCTGGAGTGAAGAAGGACACAAAATGTACATGCTTATTGTCGCCATCAAGGACTTTATAATGAAATGAAAAAGGTCCAGGCTGTTAGAAATGGATTTTCTGAGTCCTTGTTTATGCAACTATAGGAATTTGGCAATAGAAATTGTGTAGTTTCGTTTCAGCACAGTATGTGGAGATCATCGCTAGTCACTTTTATAACTTGCTTTTCTTATGTTAAATTCCTTTATTAGTTCTAAGTAAATGCTTATCTTTAAATTTATGCTATTCGAAGCTTAATTTTACAATTGGCGCTCCGTGACGCGTATTTCCAAACTCTACCCCCCTTTTCGAATTTTTGGCGTCACAGAAATATCGACTAGTTTCACCTGGCAAAACGGCGTACCCCACTTTTGACTACTACGGCGCGCTTTCGAAAGAATTGTAGTGCCAAATTATTATGATTGGAAATTTACGCAAAATCTTTAGTGAATGGCTATTGTTTATCGCCGTAGTATATCTGAGGAAAGAGGAGAATAATTCACTGCTAATGTATACATTAACAGTATGAAAAATTTGGAAGGTGCAATAAATGTGATGCATTCATCGCAAAATTCAGCGACGCCAGTAAAACAAACGAGAGTGTTCGAAAAACTTATCCGCATCTGAAGTCACTATACAAAAATTGTATGTGTGCCAACACAGATATTTTAATAAAAAAAAATCACTTGCAGAAAACTTCAAATCAAGGAATAAGAAAGAATTGCAGTGCCTCTGTGTGCTTAAAAACTACAAAGCATTCTGCAGACTTTTATGCCAAAATCAAGGTTAACAAATATATTAATTTGATAAAATTTATAAAGATATACAAGGAACTTCATAATTATCAAAATATTTCATTGCTTTGCTTTGGTGATAAACTGAAATTTACTAACTTTTATAACATTAAATTTGTTCGTAACTGTAGTATTATGCTCTGTTTTAAAAAAGCTTAAATACTTTATTCATTTGTTATACATTAAAATATCTTCTGATTTATTTACTAAATGTGTAATCAATTATCAGGATTACTAAATGTGTTAAGAATTTCCATACATGCTTGTGCAGTGTGATTGCATGTTTGTGTAATGAACTTTGATTTTCATGAACGAAAAAGAAATACAATCTCCGAATAAGTACTTTTTCGTTTTCCAGTTCCTGTGTTTAGCTGTAAAAGTAAATTCACCTCAAGTATGCGTCTGTGCAATTTTGACGATGTAAATACTGAAATGATTGTACAGTAAAAACTTAAAAATATCTGGAAAGCTTTTGAAATTTTGGATAGTCGAGCATATAAAAAATGAAATACTGTAATAAGTGAATGCAAGAATAAACTACTAGTCTAAACTCATAAAAACAGTTAATCTTATTTGTATCAACTTGACTATTTAATATTATGCACGATTTTGAAAAAAATGTAGGCTGCTGATCTTTGGAATATGATAACGGTGATTTTTACAATGGTTGTTATGTGTATTAAGACTGCAAGTTGAGACTAAATATGAACAATTATAAATTTTATACTACTTTTTTAAGATTTCATAGTTGCTAATTAAACTTCCTTTACAATTTATTTAGTTATTTTATACATACATTTATATTTTATGTAAGAAAGGGATTTATGTGCAATAGATATACAGTGAAAATCATTTAACATAAAACTGAGGGGACTGAAATATTTTTTCGTGTTAAAGAATATTAAAATATATATATATATATTCAACAAAATTAAGCTTATTAGAGTACATTTTATTTACATAGATATGTGTATATGCATGTATTTAATAAAAATCAATGAAACAAAAACATCCACAAGAACTTAATAGAATTTAATACAAAATTTTCAAGTTTTTTGAAAAACAAAACATTTATTGAGTTTTGGGAAAATAATCTGATATTTTTCTTTGCATTGTCTTTTTTTAGCATCAAATTGTTCAATGTCAAACATTTTTTTATTCATTTCACCATTGGAATGTGCATCTGAATAACTGTCCATACTTTTTATGATGTTCCTCATTTCGGATGAGGTGGGAACAGGAACTGCATTATTCATTTTATTTTTGTCGTCAGAATCTGCATCAATGATATTTTTTTAGCTTTGAACAAACTCTAAAATAACTTTGTCCGCCATAATTGGGGCTGTACACACATTATCATAAATTACTGCAACAAATTCTTCCGATAGTACAGTACGACAGTTCATTAATACAGAAACTTTCTCAAACATTTTATTAAGTGTCAGCTCAGTTTCACTATCCTACTTCTCTATTTCTTTTGGTGCCAAAGAATCTGATACTTTTGAGAATTGTGTGTAATGAAAATAATTTTCATTTATCCTTGGAGTTGCTGAATTCCATGCAGTGCAACATATGAGCCAAACTCACTAATTTTTACCCGCACTGCCATGTACTCGTCACCGAATTCCAAAGCTAACTGATGAGAGATGAGATGTTTGTGTGGCGTTTGTAGAGGTGGAAGGCGAAAGTAGCGTAGATGAACAAAACTGGCTCGTGTCGCAGGCTATTCCGAGGGTATTTCAAAGCCAAATTAACCTCTTTTCTACGAAATATGTGAAACCACCTCTCTTTTATTTCACATCCCGCTTAAATCTCGCCTGCGATGCCAGTGTTTTCTGTATTTTGTTCATTTTCAGAAAGGATATCTTTTCGTGTTAAGAGAAACAGAATGCATGAACATACATAGTAGTTTATCGGGACCGTTGCACTATTTCGTGTTAACCGATATTTCGCCTTAAGCGATTTCGTGTTGAACGTATTCCACCGTATATAGATGCGTTTGGGCTATGTATATACAAATAATTTTTTTAAAGGAAAATTTATATTCCTTCCAAAAATTTTCGTGCATTATGCTGTTAAAAATTGATCAGTAAATATATAAAGAAAGAAATTTAGAACCAATTTTTCAGAAAGAATAAAAATTGAAATTCAAATTAACTTGATAAAATCCTGTAAATGTGGAATATCAAATATTCTTTTTAGACTAGTAAAATCTTTTTAAATTGTAAGATAATTTTAATGATTTTACTCCTCCCCCCCCCCCATTTTTCTTTGCTACTGCTGTTTGATAAGAGGTTCTAGTAAAGTTTTAAGTTAAGACTATTTTGAACTTTCAAAGATTTTCCACTGCAGGATTTTAATTTTTTCTACATTTTTAAGGGCATGTTTTCATTTTTTTTAAAGATTCTTTTTAGTTTAGAAAAATATTTTTAAATTGGAAGATATTTTTAATGATTTTCCTTCGCTTTGAAGAGGCCTAGAATTTTCGGGTGAACTATTAAGATAAAAAATATACTGAAATGGTTCATCAACTGATTCTGGATACAGAAAAGCAAGGATTTTGTTTTGGAAGGGGAAATGAAATTAAATTTGACATACCTTGTCTTGACGATATTATGTTGAAATTGGTTGGATTCCTCGCCTTTCTTGTTCTTTTATACTATTTTTTGGTTTTTCTT
Organism: Stegodyphus dumicola; assembly: GCF_044657685.1. NCBI lineage: Eukaryota > Metazoa > Arthropoda > Arachnida > Araneae > Eresidae > Stegodyphus > Stegodyphus dumicola. The sequence continues at coordinate 265,796,258 of NC_140770.1, read as the reverse complement.
GTGATGGTGTTTTTTAACACCTTGACTGCAGTGAGGGTCACCGGTGACCAGCACTCGACTTGGCCACAGCGCAGTTGGTGATACCGGCAATGCGACCGATAGTAAAATGCATAATTAGAATAAATATCGATACTGATAAATTTTTAAATAGTACTATAATGATTTGAAGAATAATAAATTGTAAAAATTTAAATTATAAATCACAAAAATGGTCTACAGATGTTTGGGAGTCTCCGGTGACCCCCAGCATGAAAAATGCATTAAGTACGATTATATATAACATAATGTTCTACAGATAAAATTTCAACATAATATATATCGCATAATAAAAATTTCAAGTTGGTGTCAATGGCAAATCACGTAAAATGCGCGAGGCAGTCAACGTGTTAATTTTTACATTTTAAAGTATTCTTATTCTACATTTATAGGATTTTATGAAGATCATTTGAACTTCAATTTTTTAGTCTTTGTAAAAAGTTGGTTCTAAATTTCTTTATATATATATATATATATAAGAATTCCTACACTCCTAGAAAAAAGTAATTTATATACAGTACAAAGTCTTTAATTCGGACTTCGGCGATTTCGGATTATAGATCATCAATTTAAATCTGGTAAGATGGCATGCAGAAATTATAAAATTAAAAATATGAAATAGTAATTTATGAAATAAAGAGCAATTATGATTTAAAGGGTATCAAAATTTAGAAAAAAATAAAAATAATAAAAGCTTAATATTTATTTGTTTACTTTATTAAACATTTCTTTCAATGTAAGTTGTTTAAGTTGCTTCGTTTTATGTGCTATTACTTTCTCTTTAATTCTATAAACAGACTTAATTTCTTGTTCAGTTACAAAGTTCAGCTGTTCAAGTCCCGTAAATTGCTGTGCCGAGAATACCGACTAACTTGTCAATCGAAATTTTTTCGTTTTCACTAACCTCTCTGTCACTTTCTTCATGCCGTTATCCATTATTTGCAGCAATTCCACTTTTTGTTAGATGGACATCGAAACATGCTTTCGCTTTGTAGATCCTTTGGCAGCTCCAGAATAGGAAACTCTTTTTGAAATAATCGAAAGTTCAAGCTTACTTTTTATAAAATTGCTCTAACAGCCTGCAAAAAATAACATGCCTGATCTAATTAGAAGATTAAGGAACAACGCAATCTGCAACATTAACTGAAATAGATAATTAGATAATTTTAGCCTAGCTTATACCGTCCGTTATACATTAAACGCACATGCGTAAACGCTACGCATGTGCAGAAAGTTTGTAGCTTTGAGGTCCGGATTATGGACGTCCGGATTAAAGACTTTGTACTATATTTATTTATCCCACATTTTCATTTTGAAACATTTTAGTACACGCTTTTCCTCAATATTTTAAAAGTTGATTTTTTGTTGAGCTGAAATATGCAATATGGAAAAATTCTATTAAAAAACATAATTCAACTCAGAATTGAAACAGGAGATAAATAGAGATAATAATAATGTGGGGTATTTGATCCTCTTTCCCTGATAGTCATTTGAAACATTTTAGTGTGTTTTTCCATTCAGCTGAAACAGTAAAAATATAGAAAAATTCCCACAAAAACATAATTCGGCTGAGAAACAAAACAGGCAAAAAAAATGGATTGGGGTCAGGAAACTGATTGGTCTAAAACAGGGCTTCTTAAACTTTTTTTCAGTCGTGACCCTTTTTTATCATAGATTTTTTTCACGTCCCCAAAATATTTACGAAAATTTTGTGGGACCCCATAAGCATTGCAAAAATCCGACACGCACGTGAGTGAAACTGTCAATTTTTTCACTTGTACTGTAAGATAATATTGCAGTTTTAGGTCATTATCTTTAATTTCTCATTTTAAGACATAAAACAATGTGCAAATTTTAATTAAGTAACAGATGAATGATAGCGTCATGTGCAAAGCAAGTAAAGTGAACATTTATATTATAAAAAGAATGCGTTGAAACATATTTGTTTTTCTCTTTGTCTGTATTGTCTTATCTATTTTCAGATAAATCGTGTAAAAATATTGGTTAATTGTAAAATTATTATATTAAGTTTGTAGGGTTTATATTTATTTTAACTAACATTTATTTTAAGTTTAAACTATCTTTCCTGTCAATGCCAGAATATGTAAATTTGAGTAGAACGCGCAAGCATTCAAATTATCAGCGGAAGTAGTATGATTTAAATAGAAGGAAACAAGTTCGGTGAGAGAGAGTTATTCTTACTTAGCGAGCGCGGAGGTAGTTATAGAGATTTGAAAAACCCCGCGTTGCGGCCTATGTGCTTGGCGGGAAGTAGTTGCAATTGTTCCAGTGAGCTTCAAGTCTGCTGAATTAGCAGCCGTATTGTAAAACGCGGTGAGTTAGTTATTTGAGAGAGCCTCGTAGTTAGAATATTGTCTTTAATTTCTTTTCAGGTTTTTATTTTTATTTTGACTGCCGAGTTGGCACTGTTTGTAAGCGTCAAGAGAACGCAATTGTAAATTAGTACGTTGAATAAAAAGGGACTTAAACCCTTTATAAGACTCTGTGGTTTATACAAGCTTTCACAGTCACCTCTTGGTTGCGTGCTAGTTAGAGGCGCGCAACGTTATATTGGCGCCCGAACACTTATCGAACTGAAATGGCCGAAAACTGGATGGAAGCCGCTGGACAACACCAAGAAATGACAACGCAGTTAGAAGGATTTGGATACCTGGTCCAGACTTTGAGAGCATCAATCAAGCCAAACGTCTATTTCGACGGAAAAAATTCGGTGTCCGTATTTTTAGAAGGTATAGAAAACCACTTTCTGCTATCCTGTGCCCGAAAGACAAAAAGTTGCTATCGCCACATCAGCACTAAGAGGACAGGCCGCGCTATGGTGGAAAAATATAGGCAAATTTCTTCTAGGTGAATTTGGAAGCCCGACGTATACTTTTGAAAATTTCAAAAAATCGTTAGTAAAGGCCTTCCCCATAGTGAAAGATCGCGCACGGCTGGAAGCCGAGCTATATAGTTTCTATCAACGGGATACAGCACAATTGACGGACTTTATTTTACGAAAAATCAAGCTAACGGATATGTTGTATGGGAAAAAACCCGATGCGGAGATTATTGAAATAATATTACCAAGATTGTTACCCGCTGTCCAAGACTACTTTGAAATTAGAAACCCAACCACATTGCAGGAACTTTTCGAATTGGCGGTGAAGTTTCAAAATCGCAGAATCGCGGAAAGAGCGAGAGGGGAAACATATTCTCAAAGTACCAGAAGGAAGGAGGAAACAAGAAATGGAAATCGCTCATATGGGGGAAAGAAGTATCAAGCTAACGCATCGAAACTTGAAGGGCAAGGCCCAAAAAGAAAATTTGAAAATAAGCATCCGCGTACCCAGAAGACACAGATTGAAAGGAAAGCTTTAAACGACTAGAGAGACCTGTGAAAGGGAGGGTCCAGACCCCGGAAGTTTTAGAAAAACCCTCAAATAGACATCTAAATACAGTCATCGTAAAAAAACTCACAGCTACCAATTATACAAGTCCTGGTTGGCGATGTACCAGTAGAAGCCCTCATCGATACAGGGGCAGAAGGCAATTTCATGAGTGAAAAGTTCTTCAAAAAGAATTTTTATAGGATACGACTCTTTAAAACCAGAAATACGGAAATTATAGCGGCGCAAGGAAAAACATGTCACTGCATCGGGAAAGTAGCATTAAACGTACAGGTAAAAGAGGAAAATCTCAAAGTATTAATTTTTGTGGTGAAACACCTCCAACACTCTCTTATTTTAGGTATGGACTTTTTAAGGGCCGCGAGGGCCAAATTAAATTTTCAAGATAGTTCCGTGGTGCTGGAGATGGACCAGAGGGTGGTGGAACCGGTGGAGACACCTGAATTGGACCTTAGCCATTTGAATGACCAGGAAAGTAAAGCAATACAGCAAGTGGTGAGTAATTTTCCTCATTTGTTTTCAGAAAAGCCGGGAAACTGTCAGATTGTAACTCACAAGATTCAATTAAATGCCGAAAAACCTTGTAGGACTAAACCTTACCGCTATGACAAACAAAAAGACGTAATCATCGAAGAACATATTCAGGAGATGTTAAAGAATAAAATAATAACGCCCATAAATAGTGAATACGCGAGTCCAGTCGTACTATGTAGGAAAAAGAACGAGTTTCCTCCTTCGGATAAAAGGGCTTGGAGGTTTGCTATCGATTATAGAAAACTAAATAGCATAACTAAATTCCCAGTTTACCCTTTGCCGGTTATAGACGAGATCATTAGACAGATCAAATCGACGAGATATATGTCTACTTTGGACTTAACGTCTGGCTACTATCAAATAGCTATGAGACCCGAAGATATACATAAAACCGCGTTTATAACAAAATCGGGCACTTATGCATTTTTACGCATGCCTTTTGGGTTGTGTGGGGCCCCGTCAACATTCCAGAGAGCTATGGACATTGTTCTAAAGCCTGTCCTAGGAAAATCAACTTTAATTTATCTAGATGATATAATTATAACGAGTAGTACGTTGGAACAACACATTAGTGATCTCGAACAAGTTTTTAAATTATTAAAAGAGGCCGGTCTTACAATTAACGCCTCAAAATGCAAGTTCGCAACTAAAGAACTTAAATATCTCGGTTATAAAATTTCGCAAAAGGGTATAGAAACGCAAGATTCAAAAATAAAAGCTATTAAGAATTTCCCACCGCCCAACACCGCCAAGAAACTTTCGTCTTTCCTTGGACTATGTTCTTACTATCGATCTTTCATAAAAGATTTCGCTAATATTGTTGAACCACTCTTAGTAATCAAAAGAAAAAAGAGTAAATTTACGTGGACAGCGGAAGCTAACACGGCTTTTGAAAGATTAAAAGAAGCGCTTATTAATGCCCCTGTTTTAAAATTCCCTGAGGGGGACGAAAACCTGGAAATTGCGGCAGATGCATCAGACTATGCGGTGGGTGCGGTTCTTATGCAAAATAACCATCCGCTGGCATTTTTTAGTAAAACACAAAGGAATTATACAGCTACAGAAAGAGAAACATTAGCCGTATTAATGGCTGTACACAAATTTCGAGTTTATTTCGGCAAATCGCCAGTAACAGTCTTTTCGGATCATGCGGCTGTTGGTAGACTTTACTCGGGAAAAAACCTAACGCCCAGGTTAATAAGATGGGCTTTAAAACTCCAAGAATATAATATCACAATAAAATATAAACCGGGTAAGGAAAACAATGTAGCTGACGCACTTTCTCGTATAAAACTGGACGAGAGGAAGGTAATGAACTTAAATGCGCTGTGTTGACTTCAAAAATTTTAGATTCTAGAGATACGGTTATTACTGAACTGAAAGCTGATCCTGAATTTGGAAATATCTATGCTTATTTGAAAGACCCCGAAGGCTTTGAGCATACAGATATCGATGCGATAAGAAATAGAGCAAAAAACTATGAAATAATAGATAATTTATTATTCTATACGAAAACAACGAACGAAAATCTTGAGTATAAGCCAGTCATCCCAGCCTCGCTTCGATTAAGCATTTTGAGGGAGTTGCACGAAAAAAAAACAGCGGGCCACCTCGGGGTGAGAAAGACTTTAAAAAGGGTACGCGAGGCGGTATATTTCCCGCAATTATACAAAATAGTAACGGCGTATGTCAGGTCCTGCAATCAATGTCAGTTAATAAATGATATTAATTACAGCCCGGCCGGGTACTTAAATAGCATTCGCGCTACATTTCCGAATGAAATTTTAGGCATAGATCTCCTTGGTCCCTTCCCCCAGAGCGAGTTAAATAAAAATCGTTTTCTTTTAGTAATAGTAGATCATTTTTCAAAATGGATAGAAATTGTTCCACTTAAACGCGCGTCAGCCAAAACAGTCGCAGATGCATTCTTACACAGATACATTTTAAAATACGGTGCATCGATAAAAGTCATTAGCGATAACGGAAAACAATTCATTAGTCAAATATTTGAAAACATATGCAATGGACTTGATATACGCCATATCAAAATGGTTCCGTATAGACCACAGGCTAACATAGCAGAAAGAGTTAATAAAAACATTGTAAAAATAATTCGCAGTTACGTTAGCACACATCACAAGCGCTGGTATGGCTACATAAATGAATTAGCTTATGCTTTAAGAACGGCACATCATGATACTACGGGAAAAACTCCAGCAGAATTATTTTTAGGCAGAAAGTTAATTACGCCTTTAGATAAATTATTCTTTGTGCAACAAAGAGAGCAGGAATTCAAACAAAAGGACGTGCAAAAACTAATTGATCAGGCGCTTAAAACCTCGGATACGGCAAGAAATAGGCAGAAAATTTATTACGATAAAAAACGCCGTGAAGCAGATTTTAAAGTTGGTGATAAAGTATTGAAACGGAAATTTTCTTTATCAAGTGCCCCAGACAATTTTATGGCAAAGCTAGCTCCAAATTTTGAAGGCCCGTATGTAATTCAGGAAATCAAAGGAGTAGTTTTATATCTTAAAAACGAGAGAGGGGAAATCTTTAAAGCAAGTCCCGACCAGGTGAAAAAATACTATAATCCCAATGATTTTGAAATCCTTAAAAGTTTCTTGCAGGACTCAAGTCTAAACGAAATAGAAGGGCCAGAGACTGCAACAACTATTCCACCACCCAAGAAACGGAGAACTGAAGAGAGACCTAGCACTTCTACAACCCGGACGTCGGTATCAAAAAGAAAAAATGATTATCAAACTCCGGCGTTTAAGAAAAACAAAAGTACAGATGAACCGGGTAAAGAAACCGTGGTAAAAAGAAAAACACCGCCTACAAAGGATGGCAGGAGGAATTACACATCAAGGAGAACGCGCACACGGCCACAGAGTCAGGTGCCAGCAAGGCCGCCGTTCCGGAAACTGAAACGCCAACAGGAAGCACAGAAGTACGAGGAACAGAAGAAATTCAAGGACTCCAGACCGGAGGACGTCAAGACCAGCCGTCCCAGGCAGAAACGCAAAAGCCAACAACCAGACGATTACTCCGTCAAGAGGCCAGCATGTAGAGGACGCAAAAGAAAGATCAACGGGGACGACAATTGGAGATCAACAAGGAGAAGATTGACATCCATGACACCTCTAACTTGGGATCAATTTTGTCAAAAACGGATGACGGAGTTTCAAGCATCGAAAACTCAAAGATAAGTTAAAACCTTCTATAAATATTTTTCTCTTTTGTTCCGAAATGTTATGCATAAGTACGAAGTTCTATGTTTTGACGAAAGTCAATATGTCTCGGTTGAGACTTAGTTTTGTTTTACTTTATTTAGCTAAGGCAAAAGTATTATTTTCTTTAAGTGTAAAAGCTAAAAACAAGCATTTTCTGTTGGTCGAAAGACTAATTCTGTTATGTTAAAGCCAAAATTTGGCCGGAGATAAAAATAACTTCGTATTCTTGTATGTACTAATAAGAATTTTAGTTTCAGTGCCGCCAGCTTGGCGAAGGATGAGTAAAGTAAAAATTTATTTTCTCTTATTCATTTTATGGTAAATTGTAAAAAGCATATGTATTAAACTTTTGTAAATGTATGTAAATACTTGCATGTTATGTAAAAGTAGAATTTAGTCTAGAAGCATAAAATTGTAGATGCTAAAAGTGAATGCTTAAAAGCAATGAAGTCAAAATTTAAGTATTAAACTGTAAAGTCATGCTTTAGAGCGAAAGCCTGCATGTTTAAAAGATGAATGAGGGGGAAGTTAGAATGAATGTGTTTTGTAGGGTTCTCCACCTACATTTGAATTTTTAGGAATATTAAAGTAGCTCATTGAGTTGTAGAATGTCGAGTAAGGTGTGTCTATTTGGTTGTTGAATTCTAACAAATCATGGTGGTTAGGGGAAGTGTTGTAAGACTAAAACACGAATATTCCCGTTTGACACCACACACGGTGGAGAGCCAGGGTAAAGTTAAATTAATGCTTGAAAAATTGAATGAATGTGAAGTAAGCAATAACTAAGAAAAACGAAACGTTAAAAACAAAAATTTATTGTGTCAAGAAAGTGTAAATTATAATGTATGTAGAAAGATACTGATACTTATTCCTTCCAGATGCTGGAAGGAAAGACCAAGATTGATTGATGAAGTCCAGGAAAAGTTGCTGTAAGAAGAAACCTTTGTAAAGAGTAACAGAATTTTAATTGTTACATAAGATTATTTTTGTGTAAACGAGGCTTTCGCCAGTTAGTTCAGAATTAGATAAACTTACAACAGGTCGTTTGTAGGACCTGCTTCCAAGTTTTCCAAATTCTGGCAGCGGCAAATGTAGGGTTTATATTTATTTTAACTAACATTTATTTTAAGTTTAAACTATCTTTCCTGTCAATCCTTACTTTCCCCTGGAACTGCCAATGCCAGAATATGTAAATTTGAGTAGAACGCGCAAGCATTCAAATTATCAGCGGAAGTAGTATGATTTAAATAGAAGGAAACAAGTTCGGTGAGAGAGAGTTATTCTTACTTAGCGAGCGCGGAGGTAGTTATAGAGATTTGAAAAACTCCGCGTTGCGGCCTATGTGCTTGGCGGGAAGTAGTTGCAATTGTTCCAGTGAGCTTCAAGTCTGCTGAATTAGCAGCCGTATTGTAAAACGCGGTGAGTTAGTTATTTGAGAGAGCCTCGTAGTTAGAATATTGTCTTTAATTTCTTTTCAGGTTTTTATTTTTATTTTGACTGCCGAGTTGGCACCGTTTGTAAGCGTCAAGAGAACGCAATTGTAAATTAGTACGTTGAATAAAAAGGGACTTAAACCCTTTATAAGACTCTGTGGTTTATACAAGCTTTCACAGTCACCTCTTGGTTGCGTGCTAGTTAGAGGCGCGCAACGTTATAAGTTTAAGAAATACCAAAACTAATAAAATTTTTTGCTACTCCCTGCTGTAGATGGGGGTTGCGATCTACAGTTTAAGAAAGTCGTCTGAAATAACGTTACAATATTTGATTTTGCTAGAACTTTGGATAACTGAGGCCGCAGCCAGTGCGGTTATGGCAGGTGTGCAAAATTTTGGAATTTACAGAAATATCAAGTAGCAAAATTTTTGGAATTTAGGAGTGGAAAAGTTTTTAGAATTTAGGACCCACAGAGATTGCATAGCACAACAAAATGTACCTACTGAAACTAGGACTCCAGTGCATGGTTATATTCTTGAGTGTATGCCTGAATGCAGAGATGCATTTTGAGTCATCATCGCTAGGTCAGCAGCCTACACAGCATTGTGTGATACGTCATTCATGTAAATAAGGAATAAAATTGATTGCACTTTAGTTAAATAACCTAACTTATTCCTTGTAAGTATTATGCGAGAGTACTGTAATTTTTTAATAAGAATAAAACACTTGCTTTCTGTTCATCTGAAATGGGATAGATTTTTTAGCAGTTATTCCAGCCGAAATTTGAAGGAACGGATCATTCTGTATTCAGTTAGATAATAAAAATACACAAGCTATGAACATAACATATTAAACCGTAATTCACTTTCACATTGGAAAGCGACGTTTATCATTTTTTCACGCAAGTCGTACTTTCCCGTAATTTTGAAAATACTCCATTGCATGCTGTTCTGTTGAAGACAAGCCCGAAATCATTTTTTTTTTCAAAATGCAATTGATAACTTGTATTGTTTTTTTGCAAAATTTAAACCTGGGAGTCATGAACAAATTTGTGGGGGGAGGGTCACCAAATTCAAAGATATTTATTTGACAATAAAAGGTATACAGAATTTGAAGAGAATTTTGGATGTTTTTTAAGATTTCCATATTTTAATTTTGATTTTATTGCTTTCCACTTGATTTGTGTGTTATTCTTGATGATTTCCAAACAGCTCGAATCGAATTTCAAAGCAATTGCATACGCACAGCTAAGATGTAGTTTTTTTCGGGTATCTTAGTTGCAATTTGTAATTGTAATACGCATCGTTTATAACCTATGTTTCTTATTTCTAATCAAATTTATTGTTAAGTAAGCAAATAACATTTCCTAAGTATTGGAAAATTCAGCAGCGTCTCGAAGAGTAATAAAAACAATTTTGTTTTAGTTGCAATTTTGTTCATGATGGTTAAATGGCCCAAAATAGATACCCAATGTTAACAAGAGAAACGGGATGGATGGACCAACATCAAATAAACTTAGAGAAAAACTATTAATGAGAATGCAAACAATAATAAATCCACAGGCTCTCTTTCTACTTCTAAAAAAAAATTGAGTAAATATCAAGAAGAGTTTATTTGATATTGTTTTACATGTTGCATTATCCACTGTGTGTTAAATGCAGTGAAATCTTGGCACATGGAAAGTATGAAACCTGCGAAATTAAAAACACATTTAGAAATGATACTTTTCCGTTTTGCCGGTGCAAACGATAAAGTTGCTAACAATGGTACAACTGATGCCAAACAGAATACCTTTCGCTGGCAACCTTTTTGCCTCATTTTCAAAACAAGTCGCAGCCATTTCTTATCGGATTGACTGTACTGGCATACAATTACATAGAATTTGTACAAGATAGTTAAATTTTATGCTCTAAGACCATTCACAGTAATTAAGTCAATTAGAATGCAATCACACCGCTCATCTGAAGGCGAAAATATAAAAAAGGCAAAATCACGGGTCAAATTCATCAATTCTAATGAGAATGGACTAGCGAAGTAAAGCACTGTGGTTTTACATAATTTCTGAATAAACTATTCATACGAATTGAAATAATTCTTGCATTTAAACTTGTATTCCAAATTAAGATTTAACTTGTCATTAATGTAGATAATTACTGAGAGAATTAGATTTTTGTAGCGTAGTTTACGTGAGATGAGATCACGTGATACGAACCCACAAATCAGGATGTTGAAACATGAAAACATAGTCAATTCTTAATGTCTTTTTACAAATTTATTGTCTTTATTTATTGGCTTTTTTGGAAAATTTTAAAAGGTATTAAAATGTTTATGCATTCAAAATAAAAAATTCTTAGAACTAAGGTTTGTAAAAATTTTTTATGTGTATATTGTATGTTGTCGACAACAAAGTCTGCTTGGCGAGATTTACGCCAGTGAAATGGAAAGTACCTCAGAAACTAAACATAAAGATTAAGTAAATAAATCTAACGAATTTTTTTAAGGAATGAGCTAAGAGCATGAAAAATTAAAATGTATTTTTGAAAAAATATACAATAGTTCCTGAGAAGGATTTACAGGCATCTTAAAAGTTTCATATTTAATTGCAAAAAATTTAAAACCTCATACAACTGGAGAATCGCTCATTCTTCCTTTAGCAATTAAAATGACATCATTTATGCATGCAGAAAAATATAGTAATGATTTAAAAACAATAGCATTAAAAAAAGATACCGTTTCTCACCAAATTTCTGTAATATCACACACTATCGAATACAAAATCCAGTCTTTACTATAAAACTTGATGAAACTACCGACATTATAAAAATGTCTCAATTCATCGTTTATCGGAGATACGTTTTTGAAGACGACGCAATAGAATATTTTTTATGTTGTAATATTTGGAAAGGAAGAGCAACTGGAGAGAAAATATTTGAAATTCTTAACAGACATTTTGAAACGAATAATCTTACCTCGACACAGTTGTGTCGCAGTTTGTACTAATGATGCTGCAGCATTAACAGGTAATTATAAAGGACTAAGAGGGTTAATAATGAAAATTGCTCACCATATAATATAACATCACTATATGACACATAGAAAAGCTCTTGTTGCAAATTGATGAAGAATTGCACAAGATATTGCAAGATTATTACTGCAATTAATTACATTAAAAGGCAAGATCCTAAACAGCTGTCTCTTTTTAATACAATGTAATTAGATAAGTTCTGTATATGATAGATTATTACCAAAGTCAGTTGGCTTTCACACAGAAAAATAGCGAGACATATTTTCGATTTGAGAAATGCAGTTTACATATTTTCGGAGGAAAAGAAATATACATCAGCAAGTTCATTCATTAATAATGATTAATTAGGAAAACTCAGTTACATAGTAGACATTTTCTAAAAACCTAAGCATTTTAATACTGAGCACCAATATTGAAGCTTTTAAAACTAAGCTAATACTTTGGCAAGGAGAATTGAAGAAAAACAACAGAAACATGGTTTTCAGAATTTACTAAAGAAAATACTATAGGTTTCTTGTTTAAAACAACATATGATAAAACTGACAGAAAATTTTTTGAAAAATTTCCAAATAAGGAATTAGGTTGGATCTGTGACCCATTTTGCCTTTGGTATTTTCAATCCCAATGTATCTCTAAATGAAAAAGAACAATTAATTGATATTTTAAGTGACGGAATATTGTGTGTTCAAGTTAAGTCTGTAACTTTCCAAAAATTTTAATTATCTATTGGAAATGAATATGCCGATTTAAAAGGAATGAAAGTAAATTATTACGTTTCTTATATAAAATTGTACAACAAAACTTTAGCTTATATTTAAAACTTCTAAAATGCTTATGTTACATTTTTCTGTTATATAAGCATTGAAAGTGGATTTCTCACTGAAATAGAAATAATTTTGCTATTGAATTAGCATGGGGGAACTTTTTTATTGAAATATTTTTTCTCTGTGAAATAACATTAGTTGCATCTACTACAAACTAAAGATTAAAGAACTGTTTTTAAAACATTTCGAATTCGTTCTCATATTGATATCTGAAGCATTAGATTAGTGAGTTTTTATTACATTATTGACAAATACAAATACAGTTTTTAAACAATCAAAAATTTTCAGCGGAGATAATTATTTGTCAAATATGAATGTGTTTTCAAAGCGGAAATAAATAATAAGTGATAAAAAGAAAATTAAGTTAGAACATTCACATTTCTAACAAAGTAATTTAATCTTTATAATACAATATATTTTACAATGATAACGCAAAATACAATGTGAGAGGTTATGCGAAGCTTATGATAGTACCTAGAGTATTCAGAATTTCGTATAATCCTATAACCAGGTAATAATAATATTAAAATAAATTTTATCTGAATGAAGTTTTCTTATTACAGAAACAGTCAAATTATGCAATTACATAATCGAATGCACTTTCAGACAATGTACTTAATACTGTTTACAAGTGCAAGCCAAAGTTCTGTTTATGTTACTTCTCGCCCTTCAGCGCATGCTCAAGAATTACCATCCAAACGAAACTAGTCGATTTGCATGGACCTTATAAGAAATAGACTAACCCAAACGGGTTTTCTCCCTCGTCTGAGGCGTTGACGGCTGTCACTTTGATCACATCCGGAGGAGTAGGGACGAATTGCAGAAATTTAACATTGGTTTCCTATTGCAGCGTGTATAATTGTCAAGAAAAAGCTGGTTGTAGCGCCTCATTTCACAAATTAATAATTATTAATTTGTGAAATGAGGCGCTACAACCAATTATTAGAATTTCTACATGTTTTTATTTTTGAAATTGAGATCGATTTTTAAAAATTTAGCATATTTATCAAGCATAATTAACGTTCCAAATAATTATCAAGCTATTGCATGCTTTCAGGGTTGGATATATTTTTAGCTTTTCCTATGCTGTATGGAAATTTGTAACTACTTCTTTTAGAAAATAATATTTTAAATCTGAACTAATAGAAAATTTCAAACAAGCAATTTTCTCTTGCAATTTTTGTGCTTTTTATTGGTGTAAATAAGTAAAAAATACTGAAATTCTTAAAAACGAATTTTTGAAAGTTTTGTTTAAAATTCTAAATTGTGCTACTTTTTTAAAATTATAGATGAGTATTATAGCACAATTTCTATAAAGGAATTTTATTTCAATTATATTTCATAATACATCATAGTGCTTAAAATTGTTATACATTTAATTCTAATATTAAAATTGTATTTAACCGTAATAATTAATTTTGCTTGTAATGAATTATTATTATTCTATAGTGATTATTTCTATTATTATAGTGATTATTGTTTTATTATTATTATTATTGTTATTACTATGGTGATTATTTTTTAAAATTTATTTTTAGTTTTACAAAATATGAAATCGATAATAAAACAAATTCCAAATTTCAAATTTGGGCTACCACATGCCCATATTCGCAGGAGGATTACGTCATTCAAAATTCGATGGCTCTATGTACCGTTGTTTTATCACAATGCGAGAAATATGCATATATTTATGCAGATTTTTTATTATTTAATTTCTTCAAATATAAAGATGGATTGTAACATTTGGCAACAGTTTGAAAAGTGATTCGCCGTTTATAGTGATTCAATGCAAAATTGCAAAACGAAAATAATAATCCTGCAGTGACAAAGCCCCTTTGGATTTTTTTAAAAAAAGGAAAGGATTAATCCGCTAAATTTCACTCACTTAGAAGAATTTCTGAAAGATAAAAATATATCATAAGCTAAGGTGGAAGAAGAAATGGAGAAATGCGGTAAATGCGAATTAAGATTTAAGATTAAAGAAATGACTTATGCTGAAACAATATACTAAAATTTTAAAAATGAATCTCAGGTTGGGTTAAAAAACTCAGATAAATTCACTTGAATTAGAATAAACAAAATGTGATGGAGGATTGCATGGATTGTTTACTGTGCCAGTTTACAAAAACTCATAATGATCACTGTTTATCCAATGAAGATAAATTTGAATATTTGAGACAGCATGAAACCTGGGTCATCAGTGTATGAATTAATTGAAGGCTTTCCATCGTCAAAAGGAAATTATGAGAAAGTTATAGAAGTTCTAAAATCTGGACATGGGAAAGACGAGTTTTTAAAAGTTCATAAATTATACTCTCTAGTTCTGTGTTCATAAATTATACTCTCTAGTTCTATTAAAAGAGAAAAATATTCCGATTTCTCAACATTATGACAAACTAAAATCTCAGTCGCGTGCTTTAATATCTTTAGGCGAAATTAAAGAAAAATATTGAGCGATGCTTTTCCACTAGTCAGCGATCCCGGCAAAAGAAATTTTAAGATCTAGAAAAGACACCGGGTAACTAACTGAAAAGGATGCTTCTGAAAGTTCTGATGATTTCTTATGTGAGCTACTGGAATTTTTAAGAATAGAAGTAGAAGGAGAGGAGAGAGTAAAACTAAAATATTTTTTTTCAATCCAACGAGCATAAATCGAGTTCACGGATTACATACAAAAGTAAGGTTTCAAATAATTTACCTAGTGCTGCAATAGTAGTTTTCTCACATAATATTAATGCAAATAAATATATATTGTTTATTTGTGTAATAAATTGACACATTCTTCTCAGGACTGTGCAGCTATTATTGAATCTTTTCTGAAAGAAAGGCAGTTGGTTGTCAAGAAAAGAGGTACATGTTTTCGCTCTCTGAAACAAGCACACGTTAATTCTAAATGTAAAATTTTTGTGATGTGTGCTGCACGTAAAGCAAAACATAATATAATATTATGCCAGATATAGAATAAAGATGAAGAAAATATTTCGAAAGAAAATACCTGTACTGTTTGTTAGCTAAGTTTCAGAAAGAGACTACTTATTTACAAAATATACTTTTTACTGTAGTTGGTGAAAATGTTGCAGAGAAAGTTAGAGTATTATGTGATTCCGTCTTACAATGAAGTTATATTACTAAGAACTGTGGAAGAGAATTAAGCTTGAAACCTACAGGCACAGTACATCTTAAAGTATGTTAAAAAAAAAAAAAAGAAAGAAAGAAAAAATAAATAAATAAATAAATAAAAATAAAAAATAAATAAAATAATAAATAAATAAATAAAAAATAACTAAATAAATAATAACAAAGCATAATTTTATTAAAAAGTTCTGTCCACAGTGAGTGTTCTCATTGGGAGATTGCGCTTTGCTATGCTGTTGCTCTAAAAATGTAGTTCAACCTTTTGTTAGTATTGTTGTAATTGTGTTGTACTCGTTGTATTATAATTATTTTCATATAGGTTGTTAAACTATGTTGTTGTAATACGCATTTTATTATTATATATTATTTTTATTCAAATTTTTCAAAATTTGTTCTGATATTGACTGAAATTTGCGATTTCAATGGGCGGGAGGATGTTCAAGCTTACTTCCTTGTTTTATGAGTTTGGAAAAGTAGAAAGAGTCTCCAGAGGGCAGAGCTGCTCAAGAAAAGGAAAAAATCCAAATGTAATTCCCGCTCTTTGTGAAGTCAGTGTGTTCCCACCATTGTGGCGGAAGTGTGGAATCAGTTCAAGAATAGTAAATGAAAGCTACAGTCCTAACTTTATAATGTGTTTTGGAGTTATTTGAGTTACTGTGATTTATATTAAAAGCTTCATCAATGGTTGGAAACTATGAATCATTCTGTGTGGCATCAAGCAACCAGCGTACAAACTCTACCCGAAGAGATGAAGCTTCTGTACGCGGAAGGGGTGCATGGTTTCTGTATGCAGAACCTTCTACACCATTTTACAATAGTTCAGTTGCAACCGATCGTCTAGTGATCGACGAGAAAACGGCAAACTGTTAAAATATTCGGCTTTTCTGTTTCACGTATGCACACTCTACATTCTTGCTCTATATTACGCCTCATTATTTGGAAGGATTCCGTCTCCTGTAGCCGTCGATCGAATCTCGGGAAGGTGGTGCGATGTGGACAACGCGTCCTCGGACACTGCCTTTGGATAAGCCTCTGTGCTAGGCGTCCATTGCTACGTGCTCGGCCGTAAATCAGATGCATATCCATATATTTTTCTTTCACGCAGCCCAGCCAGTACAGTGGTTAGTGACCTCGACTGCATGGGTTTGAATCCCGGAGAAGGCATGGTTTTAACAGGGGAAGCAACGGTAGCCACTTTTTAGGTGCTCATATTTCCGAAACCTAGCCCCCTTTTCGAATTTTGACGTCACGGAAATATCGACTAGTTTCACCTGGCAAATAGAAGTTGGCATTCCCCGCTTACTACTACAGCGCACTTTCTGAAGAATTGCATAGTTGATTGTGTGTTTGAGAGCTAACTGAGAGATTCTCGTAATTTAAATTATTATGAGCGGAAATTTACGCAAATCTGTACTGAGTGGTTATTGTTTATCAGCGTACTGTATTCAATTACTGTATTTGAAGAAAGAGAATAACAATTCATTGCTCATAAAACCTTATGAAAAATCTGGAAATAGAAAATATGATTATTTCATCGCAAAACTCAGCGACGCCATTTTCCGAGCTGGATTGTTCGAAAGACATCCAGATCTGAAGTCATTACAAAAAGTTGTGTGCGTGCCAACATAGCAATTTTAATAAAAAATCGCTTGTAGAAAACTTCAGATCAAGGAATAAGAATTTCAGTGCATCTGTGCGCTTAAAAATTAGGAAGCATTCTTCAGATTTCTGTGCCAAAATCAAGGTTAACAAATAGATTAATATATTTTAATATTTCTTTTAGTGTATATATTTCAAAACTATTAAAATATCTTGCGCAGCTGCTTGATTGCTTAAATAAGTAATAAAGCTCATCTATACAGATATATAAGGAACTTCATAATTATCAAAATACTTCATTGTTTTGATGAAAAACTGAAATGTACTAAATTGCTTAACTTTATAACATTAAATACCTTCACAAGGGCAGTAATATTATAGATTTACGAGGGCAGTATTATTATATTCTCTTTGATAAAAACTTAACTACTTTTATTTATTTGTTATACATGAAAATATTTTCTACTTTATTTAGTACAATTATCAGGATGATTAAATGTATTAAGAATTTCCATACATGCTTGTGTACAAAATAAAAAGTGCAAGGAAAAAGAAATACAATCTCCGAATAAGTATTTTTTGTTTTCCAATTCCCGTGTTTAGCTGTAAAAAAATATTCATTTCAAATATATGTCTGTGCACTTTTGATGCTGTTCTAGAGACATTAGGTATTTTTTGGAAGCAGGAGACTTGAAATATGAACAACGCCCTCGCCGGGAATCGAACCGCGGACCTATGGAATACGCGCCCAGCGTGCTGACCGAAGTTTGACGTGCAGCGCGCAGCGCGCTACGAAGGCAAGCTAAGAAGGCGGGAGGAATACCTTATATACCTCCTCTTTTAAAGGGCTACTGGGATTTAGGAGACCCACTCTCCAAATCCTGGGTGTGTAGGATCATCATCCACCACCCTTTTAGTTCGGGGGCCACTGTAGAGCCATTAGGTCATTTTTAAAGCAGGAGTGATGAAAAATAAGCAACGCCATCGCCGGGAATCGAACCACGGACCTCTGGAATTCGCGTTTAACGTGCTGACCACTACACTACAAAGGCATGCTAAGAAGGCAGGAGATGAGTTTCTACTGTATACACATTTCAGTAGTTACCTTATACTGTATCTACTGAAGTGTGTATACAGTAAAAACTCAAAAATTATCCGGAAAGCTCTTGAAATTTTGGATAGTTTGTAAGAATGTTAAGTTTGACGAACGTTTATTTAGTTTTAAAATTTTACTGTCCTCTCTTATTTCCCACTTCCGGCCAGAAGAAACGTGTTAATCTGTTTACACAAATTGTACTTGCTAACGCTTAAGTATCTAATTTGTGTCCTTTCGCCAAGTACAGAGTTAGGAGAGAGAGTGAGTCTTCTTGCCACTTTATTTCACGCGAGCTTTCAATCAATTGCTGTCTGTCCTTAAGGCCAGAAGTTTAGTCCTCTTGATATCTAAGACGTATTGTAGTTTTCCGTAATTTGCGTTCTACATACGTAATAATCTGAAAGGCCAATCTTAGTGTTAGTCATGTGTGTAAAGTATTCAAAGTTAGCTCTTATTTAAATTTAATTAGCTAGCAGTTCTTATTTTCTTACGTTCAGACCACAAGTGGTTGGTCTTTGTATCCCGAAGTGCGGGAGCACCTGTAAAGTGTGAAAAATAAAAGGTAAAGTTAACCGTTCTTACCTGTGTTGTCTATTCTGCACATACACGAACATAGCTTGAGTAAGCTCCCTGTTCCCATTCAGGACATTAGATGTTTCCTAAGGTAATTCGAAGGAATACAAATCGTGATAAGTTGAGCATATAAAAAATGAAACACTGGAGAAAAGTAAGTAAATGGAAGTTTACTTACTAGTCTAAAATCATAAAAGCCGCTCATCTTATTTGTATCAGCTTGACTATCAAAAGCCAATATTTAATATTTGTAAAATCTTTACACAAGATTTTACAAAAACTTATGTTGCTGATCTTTGGAATATGGTAACGGGTGATTTTTGCAATGATTATGGGAACTAAGACTGTAAGTTGGAAGTTTAAATATGAACAGTATTAATATCAAAATTTGAAATAGTAATTTTATACCCAACAGTCTCTCATTGCTGGGCTTCGACTTGGTGGGAATTTCAGGAACCGACCATTTATGGAAGGAGACCCGGGGTTCTATCCAACCAAATGTCTAGACCTATGTCTGGACAGCCTCGACCTCTGGGATAAATAATCAGGCTTCACAGGACTAGAGCCATTCTTTATTCGGTGATTGGTTCAGGCTTGGCAGGGACGTACTGGCACTGTCTTGTTTGCCCCTTGGATGTGGGGACGCTACATGGTCAAATATCGAATGTTGCCTCGGTCAACGCTTGGGGACGGATGATAATGTCAGTCAAAATAAAAACTTGATACCTTAATCTCGTAAAATCGGACAATTAAGCTACAAATCTTGAGACCAATTTTTCAGTTGCTGGGCTTAGTGCCATAAAGTTAGATGCCAATAAACTCAAAAGCTATGACAGGTATTGTATTGTACCCTTCAATGAAATCAATTTAAAGCAAGCTTATCAGATGATAAGCAAAATGATTGCATCATTGGATATGAAGACTATGGTAATGCTTGCATTGCTAGACATGTGAAGTCTCTCTGGGTTGGCCGAAAAGATTAGAGTAGTAGGTCCTTGGGGTTGGAAGAGGGGAGTGTTGCCCTGTCGGATAGCCTGTGGAAGTTTGGGCACTTAATCTAAGTAAAGCATTTTCTAACTCGCCAGGGAATGGAGCCATTATCCTCTGGTTTACCTGTCTCTATCCAACAATCTCTGCAAAATAACTTTAATATATATTTCTAACCACTTGTTATTAATGTAATAAATTACAGTCCATAATTTAAATTTTATTTGCTTTCATCTATTTTAATGTTTCTTATTATGAATTTCATACTACTTTTTTACGATTTAATAGTTGCTAATTAAGAGAACAGAACATAATATGCTTTATTCCGACTTCTTTTATTATTTATTTAGTTACTTTGTATATACGCATATATTTTATGTAGGAAAGGGATTTATGGGCAATAGATATATACAAAAGAGTTCGGACTATATATATTAGATATTCAAACTCCTCAAACTAATTTCTGTAACAATTTCATTTTGAAACATTTTAGTACATGTTTTTCGTCAATAATTTAAAAGTTGATTTTTTTGTTGAGCTGAAACGTGTAATATGGGAAAATTCTATCAGAAAACATAATTCAACGCAGAATTGAAACAGGACATAAATAGGAATAATAATAGTGTGGGGTATTTGCTTTGCTTTTCCACTGACAGTTGTTTGAAACATTTTAGCGCGTGTTTCTATTCAGCTGAAACAGTAAAAATATGGAAAAATTCGCACAAAAACATAATCCAGCCGAGAAGCAAAACAGTTTGGCATCAAGGAATTGATTGGTCTAAAATAATATTAGAATATTTGACTTTGTTAGCACACTGGATAACTGAGCTCAGAGCCAATGCCTTTATGTGTGCAAAATTTTAGAATTTAGAGAAATATCAAGTAATAAAATTTTTTGAATTTAGGACCCACAGAGTTTGCATGACATAGCAAAACGTCTCTGCTGAAGCTAGGACTTCAGTACGTGGTTACATTCTTGTAAGGAGTGTATGACTGAACGCAGAGATGCATTTTCAGTCATGATCGTTGTGTCATCAGCATACATAGCATTGTGTGATATGTCATTCATGTAAATCAGGAATAAAATTGGTTTCCCATTAGTTAAATCATGTACTCATTCCATGTAAGTGTTATGGGAGAGTACCGCAATTGTTAAACAAGTAGAATTCAGCACGTACTTTGTGCTCATCTGAAACGGGATAGATCTTCTAGCAAGTTATTCCAGCAGAAGTTTCAAGGAACAGATCGCTCTGTATTTAGTTAGATAATGATTATACGCTATGGAGCTATTATAAGCTATGGCGGTAACATATTAAACCGTAAATCATTTGTCATAAATTTTCAGATTGGACAGCTGATGTTTATTCATTTTCGCTTAAGTCGCACTTTCCTGTATTTTGAAAATACTCTCTTGCATGCAGTTCTGTTGAAGACAAGTCTGAAATCATTTTTTTTTCCAAAATGCAATTGAAACACAGATAACTTATTGTTTGTTTACAAAATTTAAACCACTTATTGAGAATTAATCGGGTGTACGTGAATATAAAGTGTTGTATCCACTTACCCATTATGGCACGGGTGTGCGAACTGGGAGTTGCGAACAAATTTCTGGCGGTAGCCAAATTCAAAGAAATTTATTTGAAAATTAAAAATATATGGCATTTGAAAAGAATTTTGGATGTTTTTTAACATTTGCCAGGAATTTTAAATTAAACATTTCCATATTTTAATTTTGATTTTATTATTTTCCACCTGATTCGTGCGTTATGCTTGATGTTTTTCAAGCAGCTCGAATTGAATTTCAAAGCAATTTCATACGTGCAGCCACGACGGTATAACTTTTTTGGCTATCTCAGTAGTGTCTTGCACGCAATTTTTAATTGTAATACGCATCATTTATAAACTATGTTTCTTATTTATAACCAAGTTCATTGTCGAGTAAGCACATAAAATTTTCTAAATATTTGAAAATTCAGTAGCACGCTCATAGGATAATAAAAACAATTTTCGTTTAGTTGCAGTTTGTTCCTGATGAATAAATGGCCAAAAATAGGTACCCAATGTTCACAAGAGAAATTGGATGGATGAAGTAACATCTAATAAACTTCGAAAAACTAATAATGAAAATGCAAACAAAAATGAACCCACTGGATGTCTTTCTACTTCTAATAAAAATTTGAGTAAATATGTGCTGTTTTTACATGTTGCATTATCAATGGAAAATGATACCAATTGTGCGTTAAATGCAGTGAAAATTTAGTACATGAAAACATGAAACCTGCTAAATTAAAAACACATTTAGAAACTAAACATAAAAATTTAGTAAATAAATCTGAAGAATTTTTTAAGAAATGATCTGAGAGCATAAAAAAAAAAAGTACAATTTGAGAATCGCTCATTCATCCTTTGGCAATTAAAATGACATAAATATTCATGTACTAATGATTTAAAAATAATAGCGTTAACAAGAGATACCGTTTCTCGCCAAACTTCTGTCATATCATGTATTGTAGAAACAATTTCTTTCAAATCAAATACAAAATTTTGTCTTTGCTATACAACTTTATGAAACTATCGACATCATTAAAAATATCTTAATTCATTGCTTATTTGAGATAGGTTTTTGAAGACGACAAAGTAAATTATTTTTTACGCTGTAAAATTTTGGATGGAAAACTGGAGAGAAAATATTTGAAATTATTAACGGATGTTTTCAAAACAAATATTCTTACCTAGACACACTGTGCCGTGATTTGTACTGATGCTGCTGTAGCATTATCAGGTAATAATAAAGAATCCAGAGCGGTTAATAATGAAAACTGCTCTCCATAGGGTATTTAACCATTCTATGACACACAGACAAGCTCTTCTTGCACAGGTTATTTATGAAGAATTGCACAAAATATTGCATGGTGTTATTACTCCAATTAATTAAACTAAAAGGCAAGAGCCTAAACAATCATCTCTTTTTAATACTCTGTATTGAGATAAGTTCTGTGCATGAGAGACATTATTATTACATACCGAAGTCAGCTGGCTGTCACACAGAGAAAAAGCTGCGACGTATTTTCGATTAGAGAAATAAAGTTTACATATTTTTAGAAGATAAACTCATTTAGACGCCATCTTGCGTTACCCTTCAGACTGGCGTTAAGGTATCTGCCTACGTTAAAAAAACGATTTCGGCGAAAAAATTCGATTTTTTTTATTGCCCAATTTGAAAGGTCAATTTTGTAGGATTCCGAAAATGGTTCATTTTTACGTTTGTGATAATTAGAAGAGAAGGTATAGCCAATTAACTGCACTGGAATTGAAAGCAGAAAGACCGGAAGTGCCATTTAAAAGGCTCAACTTAAAAATAAACAATGTTGTTATCCGTGCTTTTTTTTAACTGTTTGTGTGTAAAATTGTGCTAAAACATTTCATTTCAATTCTGGGTACTTTTTTTTGTTTCTGGCAATAATTATTTGCCTTAATTCTTTGAACTGGGACTGGCAACATTGCGGTTTTTTTAACTGGGTTTGGCAACATTGCGATTAGGTATAAAGACCATGTTGCTGGGTGCATATATAGCAGTTTTAATTTTTAATTCAGGGTATCTTGGATTACTTCCTGTGTTTGAACATTTAGATATATCAATTGAACAAGAAATGATTAAAAATTACTTTGGAATTGATAACGAAAGAATAAAGAACTCGAAAATTCATTCGTCGCTCATTTCGAAAATAGCCAGAAAAAAATTAAAATCAAATAGGAAATCAAAATTACTTAAGTATAAAGATATGGAGAGTGTGATGTACAAATGTGGAGAATTTTAAGTGTGTAAATACAACAGAACAGTTTTTCTGTTAATGTGAAATCTTTAAATGCGTTTTCTGAAAAACTAATTTTTCTAGTGTTTTTACATACAAGAAATGTAATTACTCAAAATGTTCTAAAGATATCTCTATTAAATTTCACTAAAATGTTTTCTATATTATTTATTAGGTTTTAAGCTACAATCTAAGTAATATTTATTAATTTAATTGTTTTATAAGTATTTCTACATAAAACGATAAGAAATATTTTACAAAAAACTGTGTTTTTTCATGTAATTACACATATTTTAGTAAATTTTAGAAATATCATATACATTTTAGTTCATAACACAGATAAGTGTTGTAGTAGTATACAGTATAAAAAAAATTGAAATATATGCTGTGAGAAAAAATATACGGCATTTAACGTAAGTGTTAAATTCTCCTAAAAATTTGCATAAAATTGCATATATTTCAAAAATTTATAAAAATATTCCTAAAAATTTACCTATTTTCATGATTTGATATCATATTTTGACTAAATAAATATATATTTCATCAGAATTCTATGTTTTTAAAAAAAAAGTGCTCCGAACGTAGGCAGATACCTTAAAACAACAATGGATGGGAAGTTAAACGTAAACATCACATTTGGAAGTGCCGCCTACTATCACATGGCATATGTGGCGGATATTACAGATCCTTGCATAATCGGATTGGACTTTTTAAGGAAATAAAATTTTTCCTTGGACTTAGAACAACAACAACAACAACAACAACAAAAAAAAAAAAAAAAAAAAAAAAAACAGCTTTTAGTATCTGAGGACATAGCCATCTATTCATCATCAGAAGGATTCTTAACTGAAAACGCCGACGCCTTGTCTGGAAGAACCTGCTTAGATAGCTGCCGATATAGTTCCAGAGTCGGAGCGAAATACAAGGTGCTTAACCCCGTCGCACAAATTACAACATCAACATCGGCTAATTAAGACCCATGGAGTGACAAAGAAGTCAGGAAAATCCAGCTGAAAGATAGCGACATTAAACCCATAATTGACTTAATGAAGTCTGCAAACAGGAAACCTACTAGGCAAAACATTTCGATTACGACTAATTACGTTTTGTCCTACGACAAAACTATATTGGGCTCTATGGGACTCACTCCATATTCGAAACGGCGTCCTGTACGGCAGCTGATACTTCCAAGATCTCGGGTCCCGGACGTCCTTAAAGAACTACTTAGCAGTCCTTCATGAGGCCACTTCGGAATAATGAAGACCTTGCAGAGAGTTCGAAAGTGCTTTTATTGGAGTAATGCAAAGGACGAAGTGCAAAAGTGGTGCCGATTTTGCGATGCCTGTGTAGGTAGGAAGAAAAGCAGCTGAAGTAAGCTGCAACATTACAATGTAAGTAGCGCCTTTTGAATGTATCACATTTGACATCTTGGGACCTCTGCCACAAACTGCTGATGGACACAAATACATTTTAGTTTTCATTGATTGCTTGACCAAGTGGCCTGAAGCATATCCTATTCTGCTGTAACAGTAGCAGAAGTAATGATACAGCATTGGATTTCCAGGTTCGGAGTGCCTCTTCAATTACTTTCCGATCAAGGAAGATATTTTACTTCAGCTGTAATTAAAGAACTTTGCAAGCTACTAGGCATTCACCAAATTCAAAAGACACCATTATATCCCCAGTCAGACGGCATGGTAGAGCGGTTTAATCGAGCCATCTTTCATAACCTCTATAATCCAGAAACCATATGACTGGGTCAAAGAGCTACTTCTCTTTTCGCTGGCTTATCACAGTGCTGTCCACGAGACTACGGGCTATTCTTCATCTCAGATGCTCTTCGGTCCTAAAGTTAATCTGGCTTGTGATCATTTGTTTGGTCGCCCTCTGGACGCGCTTTCATCGCCTGAGGAGTACATTTAACATTCCCAGACCCGGTTTGAAATGATGTATAATTTTGCACAAGAGCGAGTCAAACTGGCGACGGAGAAGGTGAAGAACTGAACGACACGAGACATACAGGACATCGATTCAACGAAGGAGACAAGGTGTGGTTGTGTAATCCTGTTCGACGGAAAGGACTGCGTCCTAAACCATAGTCACCTTGGGATGGTTCTTACACAGCCCTAAACAGGCTGAACGACGTCGTAGTTCGGCTCCTTAAGTCAGCGAATTTAAAGCCTAAAATCGTACATTACGACAGGCTAGTTCCTTACTATGGCCATAGTATGTAGCGTATAAAATATAAATAGTATAAGACCATGGTCCTATTTTTGTTTCTAAATTTGTAAATTTATGCACTCATTTATTGATTTAGTATTTGATTTGTTTTAAGTTTCTTACTGCAATTATTCTTTACGTTGTTTGTTATTCTATTGTAATGTTTATCATTGCATTGATGCCTTAGTTGTAAGAGTGGCTTCCTGCCCAGGGATTGTACTGCCCGAGATGCGCAGTCCTTGGGAAGGGGACAATGTTACGAATTTTATATTTAGTTAGATATTTTTAGTAGAATTTTATTTAAGTTGTCTTATTCCCCCGTGCAATGCAGAGCGTGGCAAATTTTAAGGGAAAGCTATGCCGGAAAAGTAATAATACAAGAACACGTGCATTTAACATTGAATAAATTGATATCTCGGTAATTTGTATCGATAAGAATAAATTTTATTAACCTTTTATCGGACTTGTGCATTCAGCCTATTACGAATCCGCAGGCACGCAACAATGCATTAAATATTGTTGCGTGCCTGCGGATTCGTAATAGACTGAATGCACAAGTCTGATGAAAAGTTAATAAAATTAATTCTTAGCTCAATAAAACGAAATGCTGAAAATATTCCTCACAGATATTCGCACAATATCATACAGTAGTTATATTTTAAACTATTAAAACGTTAAATAGAACTCCATTCAAAACGCAGAGAAAGCTAATCCGATCTCACCTCGAACTCGTTACAGTAAACAACAACATTTATCTAAAAAACTAATAAACAACTGAACAGAGATGTTTTACTCCGGCTTTTATAAGCTTTTTAATCATGCACGAGAACATTCTGGTATTTTCTTGAGGTTTCTGGAAAGCAAAAGAGTACAATTACAAGATATCTATTTATTAACTGTTAAATGCGCGTGCTCTTGTATTTTTATCTTTTCGATGTAGTTTTGTCTTAAAACTCGTCACGCGTTGCATTGCACGGGGAAATAAAACAATTTTAATTATAATTCAACTAGGAATAGCAAATTTAATACAAAATGCGTGACAATATTATGTGTGAAATGTAAATAATCTTACATTGTTATCAAATCGGGGTCTTCAGACAGTGCCTAGAAATTAAAAATTTACATGCAAAAAAAATTCAAAAAGAAAAAATGGTAAATTCATTTTCAAAAATAAAAATCGGGTTCAAATAAAACATACTTTCATTTGATGCTCATTAAAAATAAATTCGCTTAGTAGACATCGTGAGGAAAAAAACAAAATGCCGCAGAAAATCACATAAAGTAAAAAAAAACGTTTCTGTTGAAACAACCAGAGTGGAATAGTTTGCAATCGGTGAAAGAGAGCGAATATTATAGGGGAAGTACTTTTCTCGGCAAGAAACAAACTCGCTGATTGGTGGAAATAAGAAGGATATTGTTAGCGAGCGTTGCCATCTAAAATACAACTATCGTATGAAGTCATTCAAACATGTCAATGCCATTTCCGGTTGACACGTGATTCCAAAATGGTGGCGACTGCTCCTCTTTTCCGTGACGTCATTTCCGCTGGCTGAGGACCTGAGGTTACTATTCATATGCTTGAAAATACAGAACAGTGGTTGGGCATGTCTTGGACATTGGATTATTGTATTACTTTTTTATTCTGAGATTTATCGCAAATATTATTGTTACGAATTTGGTATTTAAAAAGCTAATGTTAGTTCAATTATAAATTAAATGGTTTTATTTCTCGCGCAGTGCAGCGCGTGACGAATATTAAAAGAAAGCTAAGCAGAAAAATTGAAAATACAAGAGCGCGTGCATTAAATAAATAAATATCTCTTTTTGATTTCGAGAAAGTACTGGAAAATTCTAGCGCGTGATTTTAAAATCTTATAAAAGGAGAAAAACATTTCAGTTTGCAGTAGGTAGTACAGTAGTACGTAGTGCAGGAGAAGTTCGATACGAAAGTTGTTTGAGTTCGTATTATTATTTTCTCTACAAGTGTGATTCTAAAATTTAGGAAGTGAAGGAAATTTATTTATAAATAGTAAGTGTTTTTTGTTGGTCTCTTTCGAGAGGTGTACTTGGAGTAGCTCATCTGGAAAAGTTCGTGAGTATATTTTTTATTTCTACGCTTTCATTATGGGCATTGTCTTGTACATCGATAGGATAGCTTGACTTGGTAAATATGGATAAGATAAATGATTTAGCAATCCTTAATAAGCGCGATATTGTTGAGAATATTCTTAAACATGGCACGATTGAGGATTGTAGGCAGATTATGTCTGAATTTAACTTAGAGTTTAACACGCTTAGAAATGGCTTACGGAAAATCACCCCAGAAATGGAGCAATGGCTCCAAAAAACCTATGCAGAGCTTGAGAAGTGTGTAGCGAGTAAACAAACTGCAGGAGATTCAGTGCAAAATATCTGCGGTAGCATCCCGTTAGTTAATACTAGCAATGATTCGACATCTAATCAAACTACAAAGCAACCCAAACCAGTTTCAAATGTTATTCAGGAAATAAGCAAAATAAATAATTATAATGAAAAATGGATTACACCCAAAAAATACCACAAACACACACTTAGTGAAAGCAGCAACGCTTCAATGACGTCAACCAAAAATAAATACGCTTCACTAAAAATAGATGATAAAATGGACACTACAAATGTTAGTTCGCTAAACTCACAAGAAGACAGTACTAATAATGAAGGTGATTTCATTACGCCCAACAAAAAGGCTAACAGAATTCCGCCGATTATCATTTCAGATGTCACGGACTGGAAAGCCCTCAAAGATAATATTAAGCAATTTACCATATCTATGGAATGTGTACAGAAAGGTGGTGATATCCATATTAAAGTTAAATCGGACACTAAGTATCGTGAAGTCACGAGATACCTAGACGAAAAGGAAATTCCTTACCATACCTTTCCTCTCCCTCAGGATAAACCGATAAGAGTTGTAATCAAAAAATTATCTGTTCACACCAAACCCGAGGACATTATGGAAGAACTAATAGATAATAACATCCCGGTTAAAACAGTAAGACAAGTTACCAAGAAAATAGACAATGAAATTGTCAAACTACCCACTTTCATGGTTGAAGTCAAACGCAGCATAGAAGGCAAGAAAATATACAACATAACGCATATTCTAGATTTGGCTGTTAAAATTACTCCCTTCAGACCCACTCCAGGACACAAACAGTGTCAC
Organism: Stegodyphus dumicola; assembly: GCF_044657685.1. Lineage (NCBI taxonomy): Eukaryota > Metazoa > Arthropoda > Arachnida > Araneae > Eresidae > Stegodyphus > Stegodyphus dumicola. Next base: position 265,767,135 of record NC_140770.1, on the reverse strand, counting down.
CACTGTCAGAGGTATGGCCACAATCGTGCTCACTGTAAGCACAAGCCCAGGTGTTTAAAATGCGGGCAAAACCATATTACTACTACATGCACAAAAGACAGAAACTTACCCGGCAAATGTTGCCTCTGCGGAGGCCCCCACATTAGTTCGTACCGTGGTTGCGAAATGCATCCGGATAACTTGAAAAGAAAAATTTCAGAAAAAGAATTCCAAAAAGAAGCGAGAAAAACTTCAAAAAATAGTCCCCCTGATATCAACTTAGAAAATTTCCCACCTCTGCCAAGAAGAAACATAACCCAAAATAGCAGTGAAAATGTTAATGAGCAGAATGCTTCATCCACCAATCAGGACGCAGCTGTCGAAAGTGAGAACTTAGGCTCCGTTTCCGATTTCATAATTTGGCTGAAGAAATTATTCCTGCAAGGAAAAAATCTCTTCGAGCTGTTCTTAAAATCTAAATCAATATTGGAAAAAATCCAAGTCGGCTGGGAAGCCTTTGAACTTTTATCAAGCATCAATTATGAATTTTAACCACATTAACGGTAATTCAAGAACTCACCTCACTGCCCCCAGCAGTTTAAACCTCGCATTTTTTAATGCCAACGGTATTCGTCACAAGAACGTTGAAGTTGCAAACTTCCTTAATCACCATAATATTGATGTGTTTCTAGTGAATGAAACTTGGCTCAGACCTAATGATAAGTTCAAGATCAATGGTTACAACGCATTCAGGACGGACAGAGACCATAACAGGGGCGGCGGTACTATGATATTAATTAAAAGGCATCTGCACGCCAACGAGTTTAATATTCCCAATAGCAGCACCATTGAAACCACTGCGATCGTTGTGCATTCGCGCACAAATGAGCCAATTGTCATCATCTCGGCTTATAATCCCCCCAGAAACATTCTCACCAACAATGACTTGCAAATTTTTAACAATATCACTCACCCTGTTATTATAGCAGGGGACCTGAATTCTAAACATCATAGCTGGAATTCTCAAAGAAATAACACAAATGGCAACAAACTTTATAGCTATGCTCTTACGAATGACCTTAGAATTTTTGGACCAACGGAACCTACCAGGTATCATCATACAGGCAGCTCGGATGTTCTCGACATTGTTATTACAAAAAACATCCAGCAAATCCCTTTCCTACAGGTGATTAATCAATTAACCTCTGACCATCTCCCTGTTAAATTTACTTACCATGGCTTTGAGAAGACCTTGCCTTTAAAGAAAATTATAAACTGGCAGAAATTCAATAATTCTCTGGAACAATTACCTGCACACCCGGCTCTTGCTGATATTGTAGACATTGAGTACAATATCACAAAGATCAATAGTAAAATTAAGAAAGCCCTTGATGATTCCACCAAATTCAAAGATTATAAGAAAGACAAGCTCCCCGACCACATCATTGAGAAAATAAAAGACAAAAACCGCACAGCAAAAATATGGCGAAGAACAGGCGATCCCACTGTTAAAAGAAATCTGAACAGAAAAATTAGGAACAAGACCCTCCTCCTAGAGTACAGATCAAATTGTTGGGACCATTTCTTAGACTCCATGGATTTCTCTCCAAATACAGTCTGGCGTATTGGAAATTCCTTAAGGAATAATAATAACAGAAATATTGGTCCTCTCCACACCAGTAGTGGAATTGCTTATTCTGAACATGACATGGCTGAAGCCCTTGCGCAGCATCTAGAAAAGACTTTCACCAATCATGCCTCTAATAATGATGAGACAGATCAAGAAGTCGATAATTTCATTAACCACCTAGCTGACAGAAATTGTAATAATCACTTCAACCCAACTTCTCCAACAGAAATAAGTAATATAATTAGCAACTTGAAGTCCAGGAAAGCTCCCGGCTACGATAGCATCACCAATACGGTTCTCAAAGCTCTCCCAAGAACCTACATAGTCCTCATTACAAACATAGTCAATGCTTGTATGAGGCTCAATTACTTTCCGCAACAGTGGAAGCACGCGCAGATAATTACGTTTGTCAAGCCGGGGAAAAACCCAAAGGACTTAAACTCCTACCGTCCGATCAGCCTTCTCCCCAGTTTGGGAAAGGTATTTGAGCGTGTGCTCCAAAAGAGATTAACTCAACATCTAGAGGATAAGATAATTATATGTAAAGAGCAGTTTGGTTTTAGAGCCGGTCATAGTACCGTGCACCAACTACTCAACGTTACAGAATTTATTGCAGACTCCTTCGCAAAAAAGAACACAATCGCCAGCTGCTTTCTAGATCTAGAAAAAAGCATTTGACAAGGTGTGGCATGAGGGTCTCCTCTACAAGCTGCACCTTGTTCATCTGCCCATCAGTTTTATTAAGCTCATGAAAAGCTATCTTAAAAACAGGACCTTTCAGGTAAAAATTAATGACTCTCTCTCTTCAAGAAAAAGAATTAAAAGCGGAGTGGCTCAAGGAAGCGTTCTGGGACCGCTTCTGTTTAATATCTACACGAACGATATGCCGGTTCCTTTGAATGCAAAAGTAGTAAAATATGCCGACGACACAGCAATTTTAACCAAGTCGCTAAAACCTCAGCTCGCTGTAGATAAACTTGAAAGCGCAGTAAATATCATAGCACACTATTATGATTCATGGAAATTAAAAGTAAATCCGTCAAAGAGCCAAATTCTCCTTTTCAGACGTCATCAGAAGTTCACTCCTGTGAATGTAAATATAAAAATTAATGATCAAGCCCTAGCAATTGTTTTAAGTACCAAGTATCTAGGAGTGGTCTTCGACTCACAGCTGTTATTCAAAGAACACACGGAGTATGCCTTGCGCAAAGCCACCGCTGCTAAAATGTCTCTTTACCCTTTAATAAGAAGAAATGCTAAATTAAATATCAGTCTCAAGAAGAAGATCTATACCAGCTTAATAAGACCCACCCTACTTTATGCAGTGCCTATCTGGGCCACTGTGTACAAGACTTATAGACATAAACTACAGGTCTTTCAGAACAAAATACTCAGACAAATTGTTGACTCCCCATGGTTCGTACGTAACCTGCAGATACATAAAGAACTAAAAATAAGACCCATAGCTGATCAAATTCTCACCACGAGCCACAATTTCTATGCTAAAATAGAACTTTCTCAATACGAACATATCCGTGATCTGATAAATTATGATCCTACTATAGAAATTGCAGCAAAACGCCCAAGAGGCATCTTCCATAACAGTAAATGGTGAAATGTGTATATATTGTACATAGTACTATTATCTTTATTTTATCTTCATTGTGTCATTTTACCAGTGTCTTTGAAACTTTATAGACTTATGGACATGATCCGTGTACCTGGATCTTCAAAGCACTGACCTAATATTTGTCATTTTCGTAATCTTCTTATTGTTATATCAGAGACTTTGTAATATTGTGGACTTATGGACATGATCCGTGTACCTGGATCTTCAAAGCACTGATCTTATATTTGTCATTTTCGTAATCTTCTTATTGTTATATCAGAGACTTTGTAATATTGTGGACTTATGGACATGATCCGTGTACCTGGATCTTCAAAGCTCTGATTATTTATTGCTAGTGTAAAATGTTTTTCACCATTTGCTACTTCGCTCAAATACCGCCGTCCCTATATGTACATAGTGTATAGTTTCAGTAACTCATGTGCCTCAGTGTTGTACAAGAACTTTAGTGTTTAATTTCTCAGACCAAGACTTCACTGAATTGTGATATCTACTATTTCAAGATGCATTGGCTGTGGACAGTTCACGGGAGGGTGACCCCCACGTGACTACCACTGTCCAATCTGTGTTTTACAGCAAGGATGAATTTGAATATTTTGTTTAGCTAATCTGTTGCACTTAGTTGTGCCATTTGCTTTCATTTAGATCGCGATATTAGTTTAATTATTCCAATCTGGATAACCTGTTTCAAAACTTGATAATTATTAATATATCCAATATTTCTAATTGCACGCTTAAGCTGCTTTGCTCGGAGTGTGAACTTAGGTGGGTCACCACTCACGTGACAGGCTCCTGCCAATCATCTCCGTCCACTCCACCTACATTTCACAAAATTTGACAAGTTTCGCCTAGTTGGCGCGGCGTAAATCGCCTTAAGTACCAACGCCTTAGGGCAAATTACCAACAGAGACGGTTAAAGTAGCGGTTGGCTACTAATTGCCGCCTAGCCATTGACTCGATTTCGATTTCAGTTTGCAATAGTTGCTTAGTTTGTTGTTGTTTAGAAAACTGCTCTTGTTGATTGTAGCGAATTCGCGGATTAGCGTTCTTTAGCTGTTTTGAATTACGTTCTATTGAACATTTGAGTAGTTAAAAGATAACTACTGTGAGATATTGTAATACTGCATGATAATTTGAGAAAATTTAAGCATTTTTGTTGTGATAATAATAAATTTTTGTTCATTTTTCATCGGACTTGTGCATTCATTTCATAACGAACCCGTACGCACGCAACAATTTTTGGTGTCAGGAGTGGGGTTTGAATGCCAATAACAAGAGCGATGGAAGAGCAATTAAGGCAGTTGATCTCAGCCTTTGCCTCGTTGAAAGAACATATGAAATCTAATCAGGAAAGGATTGAAGCGGGACAAGAATCCGTTAAGGAAGAGATGAAGGCCGTTCAAGCTGGTCAATTAACTTTTAAAGACGAAATAAAAGCCGTACAAGTAAAGATTGAAGAAAGTCAATACGAAATGAAAAGAGAAATTGCCTGCATAATAGAAACCAAATTCGATGCTATGGAAGGCAGAATAGATGTGGTTGAAAATAAAGTTGGGTAAATTGAAGAAAAAGTTTCTTCCGTAAAAGTTCAAATTGAAAAAAGAGTTTCTTCGGTGAAAGAAGAAATAGAAGAAAGAGTTTCTTCTGTAAAAGACCATATAGAAGAGCGAGTTTCTGCTGTCGAGCAACAAATTGATGATAGGGTTTCAGCCGTTGCGAAAGAAGTTGACACTTTAAAGAAGAGCATAGCGAACGAAAGAAGCAATTCTGAGGGTTTTAAATTCTTACCGATGCCTGCTCGTCCATCTCTGAAGCTATCCACATATGATGGGAAGACATCCTGGCAAGTGTATAAAACACAATTTTCTATCGTTTCGGATGCGAATGGATGGGATTTCCAAACTAAGGCCTGCCATCTCGCCGCTTCTCTGAGAGCAGATGCAGCGGATATCCTGCAGACACTTCCAGAAAACCAAAGACTTGACTTCGAAGCTTTATCCGGCGCATTGGAGCTGCGCTTTGGCGAGAAATGTTTAAAAGACTACAGCAGGCTTCAATTAAAATCCCGTCAACAGAAGCCCACCGAATCACTCCAGAAACTCGCCACAGATGTTGAAAGGCTGTCCCACCTCGCTTTTACGGAGTGCCCGAGAGAAACGATGGAAATCCTGTCCCTGCAGTACTTTATCGATGGCATCCGGGATCCCGAAATACAGAAGGCTCTACGAATGGCGGATGTTAAAGATTTGAAAAGCGCTTTAGTGTACGCCATGAAATTCGAAGCAGCCCAGCAAGCCACTCGTCGAGACCGCCACCCCGTGAGAGCTGCTCAAGTCCAGCAGCCAGAGAATCAAGTCACTGCTCGTCTAGACGATTTAACTAGACAACTCAACGCCTTGAGACGGAACATTGGTGATAAGAAACCGACCGTTAGGTGCTGGAACTGCGGTGCTGAAGGACACATACGACGAAACTGCAGAACACCCCAGGGCACGGATGTTAAGACCGCTCGTAGCAAGCAGCAGGGAAATTAATTAGTGGCCATCTAGTGGGGCGGAGGTTGCCAGATAATGAAAAGCCCCAGTTTAAAGCGCTTCAGATTTCTGCAGTGAGAGGCAACAGTAATGGACTTTTTATAATAGGACATATTAATGGAGTTCCCTGCAATATGACAATAGATACAGGAGCCAACGTTACCATCATCCGAAAAGATTTGGCTCAACAATTGGGAAGCAAACTTATCTGGACGCCGCCCTGCGTTACCCTCCAGACTGTGTCCGGTGAGAAGATCGAAATCGCGGGGAAAGTGAACGTTAATATCACGTTTGGAAGTGCCGCTTACCATCACATGGCATATGTAGCAGACGTTAAAGATCCTTGCATACTCGGATTAGACTTTTTAATGAAATATAATTTTTCCTTGGACTTTAAAAATAATGAATTGCATTCTGCGTCTGAGGACATAACGTTATTTGGAATTAATAATGAAGAAGTTAAATCTGTCCACAGAATCATAGCACAAGACAATATCACAATACCGGCAAGAACAGAAATTTTACTCCCTGGATCTATAGCCGAAAACAGAGATTTTCGCTACGGCATCATAGAATATCCCAATAACTGTAATAGCCCGAAAGGAGTACTAGTAGCCTCAACACTCGTCGACCTATCGAGAATGGTTATTCCTGTGAGAGTTGCCAATGTAACTAAGAAGGCGAGAGTTATTAAGAAAGGCGACGTGGTTGCAGCATGTACTCCAGTAACCAGCGTTGAAAGAAAGAGCAACATCCCAGAACCCGTGTCCTCAGAGAGCATTACATCGGAGTTATTGCAGAATGCGCAATTAAACGATGAAGAGAAGAATGCTGCAGATCGCGTCATTAAAGATCTTCAAGTTGTTTTCTCCCGCTCGTCTTCTGACGTGGGTCGAACTAGTTTGACACAACATAGAATCGATACCGGCGATCATCACCGATCAAGCAACATCCAAGACGCCTACCGTTTGCTAAACAGGAAGAGGTACGAACACTTTTAAAGGATATGGAAGAAAGCGATGTTATCGAGCCTTCAGCAAGTCCATGGGCATCTCCCATCGTTCTCGTCAGAAAGAAAGACGGCTCAACAAGATTTTGCGTTGACTATCGCCGGTTGAATGAGGTTACGAAGAAAGACAGTTACCCTCTTTCTAGAATTGACGACATTTTGGACACTCTTTCTGGGAGCAAGTGGTTCTCAACACTTGATTTAAAGAGTGGGTATTGGCAGGTAGAAATACACCCTGATGACTGAGAAAAGACGGCATTTACTACGGGACAAGGGCTTTGGCAATTCAAGGTGATGCTGTTTGGACTGTGTAATGCGCCGGCAACATTCGAACGTCTTATGGAGACTGTTTTGAAAGGCCTTTCCTACGAAGCCTGCCTGATATACCTGGACGACATCATCATCGTCGGAAAGAGTTTTGAAGAACATTTAGAAAATTTTAGGAAGGTGCTTCAGAAACTGAAAGAAGCCAATCTGAAGCTGAGTCCCGCTAAATGCAAATTATTCTGAAAGGAAGTGACTTATCTGGGATATGTCATCTCTGCAGAAGGTGTACGCACGGATCCTGAAAAGGTATCAGCGGTTAAATCCTGGACACGTCCCGAAAATGTCCATCAGCTGAGAAGCTTCCTAGGGCTTTGCACCTACTATAGGAGATTCGTGAAGGACTTTTCTTCCATCGCAAGACCCCTTCACAAGCTGACAGAGAGCAAGCAAACGTTCTTGTGGACAAAAGAATGCGAGGATGCATTTAACAACTTACAGGAAGCTTTAACATCTGCTCCAATCCTGACGTATCCTCAGCTCGATAGACCATTTATTCTCGACACCGACGCGAGCAATGAAAGTGTCGGTGCGGTTTTGTCCCAAGAAATAGACGGCCAAGAACGTGTAGTAGCGTACTGGAGCAAGTGCCTGTCTAAACCGGAGAGGAATTACTGTGTCACCAGGAAAGAGTTGCTCGCCATATTCAAAGCTGTAGAACATTTCCATCATTATCTATACGGCAGAAAATTCCTCCTCCGCACGTCATCGAAAGGGATCATCACACGGGAACGCCGACGCCCTGTCTAGAAGACCTTGCCCAGAAAGCTGCCGATATTGTTCCAGGGTGGAAGCGAAATACGAGCTGCTGACTTCGGTCGCAAGACAAATTACAACATCAACATCGGCTGATCGAGACCCGTGGAGTGATGATGAAGTCAGGAAAGACCAGCTGGAAGACCGCGACATTAAACCCATACTTGATTTAATAGAGTCATCAAACAGAAAACCTACATGGCAGGACATTTCTATCTGTAGTCCTACAACAAAACAATACTGGGCACTCTGGGATTCACTTCACATTCGAAACGGCGTCTAATACCGGAAATTCGAGTCGGATGATGGGAAGACGTTCCGATGGCGACTGATACTTCCAAGATCCCGGATTCCTGATGTCCTCAAAGAACTACATAACAGCCCTACGGGAGGTCACTTTGGAATTAGGAAGACCTTACAGAGAGTTCGTGAGCGCTTTTACTGGAATAATGCAAAGGATGACGTGCAAAAGTGGTGCCGATCTTGCGATGCCTGTGCAGGTCGGAAAGGACCAAGGAAACGCAGCCGAGGCAAGCTGCAACGTTACAACGTAGGTGCGCCGTTTGAACGTATCGCCTTTGACATCTTGGGACCTCTGCCACGAACTGCTGATGGTAACAAATACATACTCGTTGTCATTGACTACTTCACCAAGTGGCCTGAAGCGTATCCTATTCCTAATCAAGAGGCTGTTACAGTAGCTGAGGTGATGATACAGCACTGGATTTCCAGGTTCGGGGTGCCTCTTCAGTTACATTCCGATCAGGGAAGGAATTTTACCTCGGTAGTAATCAAAGAACTATGCAAACTACTCGGCATTGACAAAACCCAAACGACGCCATTACATCCCCAGTCGGACGGCATGGTAGAGAGGTTCAATCGAACCATCCTTAATAACCTCTCATTAGTGGTTTCCAGAAACCAGCAGGAATGGGACAAGAAATTACCACTCTTTTTACTGGCTTACCGCATTGCTGTTCACGAGACTACCGGCTGTTCCCCATCACAGATGCTCTTCGGTCGTGACCTTCGTCTGCCTTGTGATCTATTGTTTGGTCGCCCTCCGGATTCCCCTTCATCGTCTGAGGAATATATTCAAGATCTCCAGGCCCGGTTTGAAGTGATGCACAACTTTGCACGAGAGAGAGTCAACTTGGCGACAGAGAAGATGAAGACCCGCTACGACACAAGAGCTACTGAACATCAATTCCACGAAGGAGACAAGATGTGGTTGTGGAATCCGACTCGACGGAAAGGACTTTGTCCGAAATTACAGTCACCTTGGGACGGCCCATACACAGTCCTAAATAGGCTGAATGACGTCGTGGTTCGGATTCATAAGTCTTCGAACTCTAAACCTAAAGTCGTTCATTACGACAGGTTAGCTCATTACTATGGCCATAGTACGTAATGTAAACAATTGTAAATAGTATAAGACCACGGTCCTTTTTGTTTTTAAATGTATATTTGATTTGATTTGTATTTAGTATTTGATTTGCATTTAGTATTTGATTTGTATTTGATAGCATTTGATTTGTTTTATTTATTGCATTTATTGTTCATGTTGTTCATTATTGTAATGTAATGCTTATTAATGCATGTATGCCACAGTTGTAAGTTTAGCTTCCTGTCCAGGGATTGTACTGCCCGGGACGTGCAGTCCTTGGGAAGGGGGCAGTGTTACGAATTTGGTATTTAAAAAGCTAATGTTAGTTCAATTATAAATTAAATGGCTTTATTTCTCGCGCAGCGCAGCGCGTGACGAATATTAAAAGAAAGCTAAGCAGGAAAATTGAAAATACAAGAGCGCGTGCATTAAATAAATAAATCTCTCTTTTTGATTTCGAGAAAGTACTGGAAAATTCTAGCGCGTGATTTTAAAATCTTATAAAAGGAGGAAAACATCTCAGTTTCCAGTAGTTGCTTAGTTTGTTGTTGTTTAGAAAACTGCTCTTGTTGATTGTAGCGAATTCGCGGATTAGCGTTCTTTAGCTGTTTTGAATTACGTTCTATTGGACATTTGAGTAGTTAAAAGATAACTACTGTGAGATATTGTAATACTGCATGATAATTTGAGAAAATTTAAGCATTTTTGTTGTGATAATAATAAATTTTTGTTCATTTTTCATCGGACTTGTGCATTCATTTCATAACGAACCCGTACGCACGCAACATTATTATATCGATTTTATATAGTATATTATTATATCGATTTTATATATTTCAAAGGGGCAATTTGCCCAGGACTATTAATTTCATTTTTGCATTTTGCATCGATTCACGATAAGCGTTGTTCCACTTTTCAAATTCTTGTCACCAAATATTATCACCCTATATTATATTAAAAAAAAACTGAACTCAGTGGCGTAACAGCCCTAATGGCCCAAGGCCTGCAGTGCCCGAAATCTGCTTTCTTGACCGTGGGCCCTGGGATACGTAAGCATATGCCCAAGTGGTCAGCTTGTCGCAGGTACCCCAGAGTTTAGTCCCCCAAGCAAACTTGGTATTAATTTATCGACCCAAGTGATGGAAATCAAGGAATGAAAGGCTGAGTCGACCTTGCCCAGCCCGGGAGTCGAACCCCGGACCTGTTGTGCTGTTGCGCGATGCGCTAGCCATTGCGCCACCGGGCCTCATATTATATTTAAAGAAATTAAACAAGGAAGAATCTGCATAAATGTATGTATGTTTCTAGCATTGTAATAAAAAATAACGGTACCTAAAGCCATCGGTATTTGAATAGCATAATCTTCCATAGAATATGGGTATGTGGAAGCCTTGATTTGAATTTGAAATTTGTTTTATTATCGATTTCATATTTTGTAACACTTCAACGAATCTTTGATTAACAAACTAAACAATTTCAAAGCGAACAATGGCAACACTGCACGAAAAAAAAAAAAAAATTATCTGCAGCGCGCGAGATTCTGCATCGGAAATTCTAAAGATAGGCTCATTTTAGAATTATTTTGCGATATTGCTGGTGAACTGAATTTTATGGTTTGAGTACGTAGTACGTGATATTTAATAAATAAAGGTAACACAAAATGTTATAAAAACTCTCCTTTAGACGTAATTTAAAATTTGAAACCTTTCAGATTTTTATTTTTATTTATTTATTTATTTATTTATTTATTTGTTAATATATTTTTTGGTCTCCCAATTTATATATACATTTTTGATGAAAATAACATCAGAATATTTTTAGGAATATGAGGAGAAATACATGAAAGTTTCCATCTAAATGCATACATGAAGAAATGTTTATAGTAAGGATGTTTGAATACAGCTATGATTCATGGAAATGTCGTTTTAAGGCAAATGACCAGGAATTGCGATCATAAAGCTCATTTCTAGTGCGCAATTCGCAAATTATAAAACCGGTAACAAAGGCGGAAATTTTATCTTTTTTTGTTGCTGCCATTGTAATTCCGTAAAGAAGCAACTAAAGATGCTATTACGACGATATCGAAGACCCGTACGGACGACCAAACGACTTCAAACGTGGTTGCATTGTAGGGTGTCATACCGAGCAATAGTCCGCCACCCACAGATACTGCTGTGCAAAGATGTTGGCAGCAATGTTTGCTACAAGGCAATTGCTGATGAAATGAAGGCTCTGGAAGGCCAAGGAGCACAAATGCGAGGCAAGATAGGATGATTGTTCGCCAGGCCCGAACCGCCCTCAACGGTATCATTGTCGACTATTCAACGCACTACTGCCACATCTATACCTACCGTGGTACCGTGCCCCATCTCACGGCGCTTGTCTGAGGCGGGGTTATCCTCAAAGAGGCCTTTAAGACGTTTGCCTTTGACCCCACAACATCAGCGGAGTCGTCTAGAATGGTGTCGCAGCCGATCCCCATGGCTGCCATCAGACTGGCTTCGCATAGTGTTCAGCGATGAATCCCGCTTCACTCTTGAAGCAGATGACCACCGTGTTCGTTTCTGAGATGACCACCGTGTTCGAGGACGGGGCCAGCGGCCCCAATCATCCTTTGTCTAACAAAGGCATACAGTCATAACCCCTGGTGTGATGGTGTGGGGCGCTATTTATGATGACAGCAGGTCATCTTTAGTCATCCACCGCACATCTTTAACAGCTCAACGATATGTTGATACCATCCTGCGCCCGGTTTGCTTTATCTTTTATAGCACGTCATCCTCGGGCCATTTTCCAACAAGATAATGCCAGGTCACATACCGCTCGCATATCTGTGGACTGTCTCCGTGGGTTTGATTCTCTTCCTTGGCCAGCAAGGTCGCCATACCTTTCACCAATCGACATGTCTGGGGCATGTAATGTCGACCATGTAAATGGTAGGCAGATTCGTGCACCACAAAATAGCTCAGATCTGGAGGGACAACTGATGAATGCCTGGCAGAATGTGTCGCAGGATGATGTTAGAAACCTCTACGACTCGTCGCCTCGACGAATTCAAACATGCATTGCCGCCAAGGGCGGTTGGACCAACTAACTAATTTGAATACTCAATGGGTGATTGTGAACCGTGAACAGGTATTATGACCTTGATTTTTTATCATTTTATTACCTGTGTATCAGCTATACACATATTTAATTTCATCAAAAACAACCACTTCCTTCATGGTGCTTCGATTTTTTTGCAAGAGTGTAAAAACTTTGAATAAAATATGATCTGAATCCCATTTTCACTTCCAATAATTTTTCTTTTCACTACTTTGCAAAGCCAATCCTTGTTTCTATTAATTATATATTTTTAAACAAGGAGTAAAAATATTAAACAATTTAGTCCATATCTGTATAAGCTTTAGGACTTTAAATAAAAGGCTTTATTGAGAAACTGCAAACTGAGAAAACGCAGTTTAAGGACTGCAAACTGTCTGAATGAAATCATTTCAAATTTCTTAAAAATTTTATTACTGAATTTCAATACATATACATATAAAATAAAACCTAATACCATTTAATTTGTGAATATTAATATGAATTACAAGTCTTTGTTTAAAACTTTATCTGAGCAGAAATATTGCAAAAAAGTCATAAAATGAAAGCAGAATTTTTCTTTACTGTTTTGTTTTTTAAAACACGTTCAAAACAATTTTAATACATTAATTAATTCTAGTTTCGAAAACACTTATAATCAATATTAATAATATAATTAAAACCACTCAGCAGCATATGTGATTTCTTCTGTGCTTTTAGCCATTTGTTCTCGTATATAAATTGTATTTTAAATTAATTCACGTGTATTTTAATTAATTAAAGTGTTTAACGTTTGTCCAGCACTATTTCAATAATGCTACAGTCAGGAATTTGATCACTTTCATTACGCCACCTCCTTCTGTTCGTGTCTTATCACAAATAATTTCAATTTTTGAAGAAGTCTAGCAACATTAACTGATGATACACATAGAAATATTTGCTGAGCTGAATAATAATAATAATAATAATAATAATAATAATAATGATAATAATAATAAACACCTGCCAGTTCAAAAGTGAAATTTTTTCCCCAACTTCACTTTGTATTTAAATAAATCAGTTTATACATATGAAAAGAGTTGGTAGATATTTGCAGTCATATTTAATTACATTCCTCTTCTTTTGCACTGATTTTTAATGATTTACTCAAACACTTAAGTAAAAAAAAAAACAAAAAAAAAAAAACAAAAAACAAAAACGCAGAGGGGGATGTGGCATTTAAAGGGCTGTCGAAATATTTAAAATCCTTTTCATACCATTTATTATCGTTAGATCATTTCAAAATTTCTCTTCAGGGTAGCAAGGGTATTAGGTATTTTTTTTAGCAAAAAGTTCAAAATCGGCAATTTCATTGATTTTAGGGTAGCGAGTCTTGCAACATTTTGATGTTTCAAAATAAACCTTTCAAAGATGGTATTGAAAGCTTTTACCTAAAGTGTTCAGTAGGAGGTTACTATAACTTTATGTATAGAGCTAAAATACAAACATCGACTTGAGAAATGATCTCTGAAAAAAATCATATAGCTATGAAAATTAATTTGATCGATAATAATTAAGAAGAATTATTAAAAAAAGCTGGAGTTTTCATTGGTGAATTTGATCGCAGTTTAATCTAGTCATATGCTAAAATGATGACAATGTCTATGAAACACATGACGATGTCTGTGAACTCTGAGATATGAGATGTTTTTGTCTATGTTATTATGCGAAGCATTAGACTAAGGAAATCTAGAATCCATTAAAATGTTATTTAATACAGTAAACAGTATCGTTAATAGCCTTATTTATTAGTCATAGAGCCATCGATTCTTGCAAGTACAAAGAAGTCAATCGTATATTCAGTTATAAGGTATTTCTCCCGCCTTCTCAGCATGCCTTTGTGATGTAATGGTCAGCACACTCGGAGCTTATTCAAGAGGTCAGAATTCTTTCTTTTCTGTTAAGTGCACTTTGAAATGTCAGGCTTTGAACTGGCTGAGATCTAATCGGTTAAGATGATTCAATGATGTAAATGTATTTATAAATCTTTAGTTCTATAAACGGTCTGTGAGTTACAAAATTTCCCCCAAATTCATGCCAAGCCACAAAAGTCACCCAACCAAAGAGGATAAATGAGATCTACTGCTTGCAGTGATATTCGTAATGTAAGTAATATAGATAATGCATGATAACGATAGAACATGAACAAAATGACAGAATAAGAAATTCAATACAAAAATATATACATAGTCCGTATTTCCATGGGAAAGCATTGGATGCATAAAATTTCCAGAGTTAATACCACGTGATAACTTTGCCCATTCAGATTGGGGTTATGAAATCTGCTTATAAGAATGTCAAACAAATCCTAAATAACTACAAAATAAGAATTTGAATAGTAGTGGGGAAAGAATATGCAAAGCAAGTCTTCAAATAAATATTGTCCAAACTACTATACACCGCGAAGATGACATCCGTCCTAGTTCTTGCCGTATGGAATTGAACATCATTTCTGCGGAAATCAGTTACATTGGCATACAAAGCCTGTTGTTCAGTACAAATTATTTTCTTTTGTTACAAGATATTTTGAAAAGCACAGTTTTACATATGAACACTCTTATAACATAAATCAGTATTATATGTTAGTGAAATTATATTGTATGTATACACATATATGCATTCGGCAGTGCATTAAATGAATGCTACATTTGGTATATAAATAAGTCAAATGTGATACATTTAAGTGATGACAATCAATGTGGAAGAAATATTTTTACATTACAGAAATCTAATGTCCAAACTACTGTAGGAAGGCTGTGAGTTTCACAGATTCTGAAAAATTCCAAAGTTCACATCACGTGACTAGTACATTCATTTAAGAGAAGTTGAGAACTGCAACTTTAAGATAATATTTGTTTCGTAAATAATACAAAAGAATAACAAAAAAATGTAAATACTCTAATTAAACAATCTGAAACCTTCCTTTAAATGATATCTCTTATTTCTAACTCATATGAATACGCGCGAACTAAAATTATCTACTGGCGGGAAAACGGTTAAAGAAAATGACCGTAAAGCTAATTAACATAAAATAACTGGTTACATAAAATAAATAAATAACTTACAAGCTTCAAATAGGAGCCTATTAGAAACCTCGAAATATAGGGAAAGCAATATTAGAGTTTATTATCCAATGATGTCTGTCATTCCATATTATAAATAAGGTAAAATGCATATATTAGAGATACTACACATTTGTTTACTTTCAGGAAAATATCCTTTTTATTTCATTGCTCCGTATGCTGCCAGCAAAAATGCAGTTTCAGCATTTTGTGATTCTTTACGCCTAGAGATGTATAAGTTTGGAGTGAATGTAGCGACTGCAGAAACTTACGGTTTTAGATAGGAATTTACTCGATAATAATTGTCATACAATTATTATTAACACTCCTTTTTGTTATATCCATATTTGTAATCAATTCCGTATAATTTGTTTTTATTCCTGTATTCGTGCAATTCGCTTGCACAGTTCTGCGTACTTTAAATCTATTCCTGTATTTTATGTAATTTACTTACACACTTGTATTTCTTTATTCACATTTATTGCAGTCTTCCTGTATTGTCCTAATTTTAGATAAAGAAGAAAAACAGAAATTACACTTCGTGCTGTTCTTTTGTTTCTAATTATTTTACAAATATTAAAAAATATTCCTAAATGCATTCTAATTTGCAACTTCACTGTTGAACAAAGAAAAAGCAGCATAAAAATAAGTTAAAAAAATCTGATGTGTACACCACATGACTTCCTTGTACGGAATATTAAATTATACGCATTTTTTCTTGCATTTCATTTAAACTTATTGGATTGAATTAAATCTACTTTGCCGACAGCGCATAAACCACAATAGAATAAATGCATTCTTTAAAATTCATTCTAGTATTTGTTTACCATAGCGACACTCTGGCGCTAGATTCACTTAACAGTATTATATTTTGTTCATATTATAACTCATAATGCGCAAAATTTATATCATTTAAAGAATAGAATTATCTAATCGTTGCCACATGTTCATTGTACATGCAAAAAATGTACAATTTACAAACATATAAGAGTAAAGAAACTGAGATCACTGAGCCGGGTAACAGATTGGATATATATATAAATATATTTATGTACGTTTGGTGCGGCCGATTGCAACCAAAATACAGGGTGCACATCTACATGTTATAGCAGTCCTATATACAAAATTTCAACGTTCTGAGGCTACTCGTTTTTGAGTTATGCGAGATACGTACGTACGTACGTACAGATGCCACGAAAAAATTTTCTTCAGAATTAATTTTAAAGCAGTTTGATAATTTTTTTGGAGGAAACGAGTCTTTTATTCTGTCCTTACGTACAGATATCACGCAAAAACATCGTTAAATTGCATTCGATAGTGGTCAAAATGGATATTTTCGTTGAAATATGCTGCCTGAAACTTTTCGAGATTACAATACTTCCTTTTTACTTCGTAAAAGGAAGTAAAAATCGTGCACAGTTTAGTATCATTATCATACGAAATGCAAAATGTTAAAATTTTAGCTGTGTAAGTAAGTGTAATGCCCTCGTAATAGAGGCTGAAATCCAACTCGGAGGATATAGAAAAAGAGGGACAGTAGAAAGTCCTTAATCGCATTCTGTAAGAGAAAGTGCGCATTGACTTAGGAATAACAATTTTGTTACTTGAGTTAATTCTCTAGTTTCCTAGTGTAACTACTCTAATAGTTGCCTTGGCTTATGAGACAATGGTCTTCTCCTTCCTACTTGCCTCATGTCTCCTTTCCACAGGACATTAACTAATTGTTAATCAATGATGCGTTTAAGAGGCATTAACTGAATTAAACTGAATTAGCTTATCAAGGCAAATATTTATTCGTCACATAAGCATAATCATTCTATAAACGGCTGCGAGACAGTCCTTTCTATTCCTTATTAACCAATGCTCGCTAAGGTTTTTCATTGCTGAACCAATTGCTAAACTTATTTCCACAGCTAAATTTACACATGAATAATTGAGAGGCGAATATGAACCAGAACTGTGATACTAAGAATGAATTTTTTTTTTTTGACAGCGTGGCATATATCTGGGATTTTTTTCACAGATATATGGCACGCTGAGTGACCATGATATATGCCACGCTGAGTGTCCCAGATATATGCCATGCACATGAGTATTTCTCAGTTTAATTTCTAAAAATGTTCTTTATTTTATTGTAAAATGTATAGTTTCCGATGAAAATTGAGCTACATATTCCGCTAATGTTAAGAATCTTATGAAAAACATATTAGAAATTCTGTAATATAAATTGTTGATCTATAAACTGCAAAAATTTTATTCCTAGATTTGGCAGCGTTGTTATGTAACTGTACAAAATTGAGATGAATAGTGTCTATTTACATATGTGCATATTAATAGTTTTTGAAGATTTATATATTTTTAAATCTTAATTGTTAGTATTTGTTTTATTTTCAATACTTGCTTTAGAACAATGGTTTATCCATTGTCATGTAAACTCTATTTATTAATACTCTGTTTATTACTATTATATTTATTGCTATTCTTTAAACTCTATTAATCAATTAATTAATTAATTAAGATATTTTAATTAAATAAATTATTAATTAACTGATTTATTTAATACTTTATCAATACTCTTTCTTTGAAGCATATGTGCGATGTTTTGTTACTGAATGGAATTCTATGATAACTGCTTTCTTTATTAAATTTTGTGAAAGTTTTTCTTAAACTAATTTGATTACTTCCACTTATGAATTTAATGAAATCATTTAAAGAAAACTTAATAAAAATTCATTTAAATATTTACGAAATTATTCTAATTTTTTTTTTTTTTTTTTTACTTATCGAATTATTTCAGAACTGCCTTAACTGCTGAAAACAGAGTTATTCCATACCTTCAAAAAGCTTGGGACAGAAATTCTTATGAAATGAAAGATTTATTGCCAAGAGATTATCTGGAAAAGGAAGTTACATTCACATTTAAAAGATTTAATTTTATATTGAGTGATGTTTTGCAAGAAGTTGTTACTTTTTTGAAACTGGCTGTCATGGCTGAAAATCCTAAATGTTTATACACACCAAGACCAACAATACTACTTTGCATACTGTTCCCATTTTCTCGACTATTACCATGCGTAATTAATGATTTCATTATAATGATGCTTTTTAAATTTGTTTAAAGAAACGTTTTCAATAACGATTTATAGCTTTTATAATCATATTAAAGCAACAAATCGGCATGACACAAAACACTGTTCATAAATTCATCTGAAATTTTAATATTTTCTTATGTTTTAGAAGCTATGAAACCTCCCTAAAGTTTTAGAAATGTATTTTTGCAAGCTTTTATAGTTTAAAAAATGAAAATTTTATTCTTTATTCACACGACTATTTCTAATAAAATTAATTTTCGCAATCATTTTTTACAATAAATTGTTATATATTTGTGTAGAAATGCTTTGATGTGAGATATTATATTTATTCTATAAAATTTTAATGAATAAACATGTTTATAGATTATTGTTTCTTGCTCTGTATTATGTAATTCGACACCTCTTCCCAAGTATTTTGTATGAGCTGATTATAAAAGAACAGTCTGAAAATTACATGCAATGCTGTTTGTTTGTATGAACCTAATATTCTCTAATTTCGTTATTACATCTTAATATCAAACTATGCTTCAAAAATTTGGTCCAATGTAATACACATTAACAATAAATTTTGAATGCGGTTTTAAACATTTACTGATAAATATTTTATATGCTGTACATAACATTAATAATAAATGGAGCAATATGATATTTCAGTTATCAAATTCTTTGAGTTAAATAACTTTTAATGAAAATATGAAACATACAAACTGATATATAAAAATTAGCTAACTTAATTAATCCAATTAACTTGGTAGTCATTGCAAGTGTAAATATTTAAGCAGTCTGCGTCAAAATTTTATGACAAAAATAATAATTGAAATAGTTTAATCATTGAGAAAAGGATGTTGTTATTAAGAAAGCATGGCATTACAGAATAAAATTCTTGTATTTTTCAGTGAGATTTCATTTAGTATGCATAGATGATAACACCGAATTTTACTTTTAAGGATATAACGCATTTTAAAAATAAATGTTATTAAAAATACATGAAAATTAATAAATTTAATTCATAGACATCAGATTCTTATCAAATTTCACAAAATTATCAAATTATTATTCAAGTTATGTATTTTTAATTCATTTATTTTAATATGTGTGCATCTCATGAAAACGTTTTATCTCCTTCTCCCTTTACAGCTTTAGCACAAAATAATATAAATTTTTGATTAGTCTTAATGCTTTAAAAATCCTTTCTCTTTGATGTCGGTCTCTTTTGGTGCAAACTATGGCACGCTGCTTCAGTAGCTATTAAATGTGTAAATAATTTCTTTTATCTTCAAAATTCGATTTTCATTCTTCGTAACTTAACTTATGTAAAACCTAAAATACCGTCAGTTTATCAAAACAGTCACTCTGCTTGTTCCGCTGATATTTATACTAGCTACAGAGAACTCGTCCTCCATAAAGTAAAATCATAATTCTTAATTTCATCAAGAATAGCAAAATTTTGAAAATCAGTCAAAGACAAGAATTTGAACAATAACGCATAAATTTTATTTCCACAAGAGACTTTTCAATTTCAGCAAAAGGTTTTTCTCAGTTTTCATTTATACATAGTAGATAGAACAGAGTAGACATTAGATAAAAAACAAAATAACATACTAATCTCAGGAAAAGTAAAAAAAAAAAGAAAGCTTTTAATGTTAAAATATAATAAACTAATAGGGTAAAAATGATAAAAATAATTGTTCTAAAGTTAAAACCAATCAGTACAGCTGTAGTAATTGCAGCTATGTAAAAATGATAAAAATATTTGTTCCGAAGTTAATATCAATCAGCACAGCTGTAGTAATTGCAGATGTATAAAAGTGATAAAATACTCATCCCAAAGTTAAAAGCAATCAGAACAGCTCTAGTAATTGCAGCTGGGTAAAAATGATAAAAACACTTGTCCCAAAGTTAAAATCAATCAGTACAACTGTAGTAATTGCAGCATCTTACTATAGACGCAATTAAAAACTAATCTCTTGGAATGAAACGCATTCTTAGAGGCTGAACATTCTTAGATACGAGTCCCGTCATAATATCTATTCTATCTAAAGGATCCAACGAAATCAATTGAAATTTTCGCAGAATTTGAGCAATGACAACCTTTTCCTCCATCAGAGCAAATTTTTGACCTGCAAGAAAATAGCAAAGTATATACTGTAAAACATAATAATTGTACATAATACTGTAAAACTAGTTTATGAATAAAATTTCAAATTATTCTAAAAATCTGTTTATAGCTTATTTGTTACAATAATTAAACAAATTGAAACTAATCCTCGAATTACTGAGTTCTAAATTCTATATCAAACAAAGACATGGCACAAATGTCTTTTATTTAATAATGAGAATAACAAAAAGAAATCTGTTTAAGAATTACGGTAGAATAATTTTGAATAAGAGTAGCCACGAAATATTGCCAGAATAATATGAACTGTATCTTACACAAGAAATGGTAGGGAAAACTGATACAGATAACGTCATCAATGTAATTATTGGGCCCCACCCCATCAAGTTAGGGTTAGTGGACCGCCCAGCGGAGTCGGTTACAGACAAAAACATCGCAGACGAAAACGTCGTAGAAAAAACAAGGCGAAAATATCATCGTACAAAACATAGTGGGAGAAAATCAAGCAAGAAGGAAACATCGCAGTTATAAAACATCATATCGTAGTCGAAAATAAAGCGATTCAAAAAACTTCTCAGTTTAAAAACATTATAGTCGGAAATATAATGATAAAAAGTAAAGCACCTACAAATTATCCCATAACGATAACTTCGCAAACATGCAATTTTCAGGTTTTAAAAGTTGCCAATGCCTATTCGCATAATGATTAGTGAGCGCAAGAAGGAATGAGGAATATTTCGACTTTTATGTTTCTGAATTAACTAGTAAATTTTTGCTGAAAAATTAAAAACGAAACTTAAGCATTTAAGAACTGAAAATGAATAGGAAATTAAAGCTATTTATAGCAGTTAACAGGATTTTATACCTTGATCATTAATTAATCAGTAAGGTAACCACGTACAGTTACTTTTCTTTTTTCTAATCCTTTTTAGAATATATTTTTCATGAAAAATTACCAATAAAACGTTATAAACGAGATAATTAGTGACTTTTATTAGTTAACTATATAAGTTTACATACTATTAACTGCTTGCTATACCTAATTATTTTTCTATTATTTTCAGTTTTGAATGGTCAAATTTCCTGCTTATTTTTCCAGCAAAAATTTATTAGTTAATTCAAAAATATGAAATATAAAAATTATTCATTTTTACTTTTATATTTCATATTTTTCCTTCTTGCCTTCGGGCCCACCAGCGGCCGAGCGGTAAAATCGCTGAACACTGGTAGTTTGGTCCGAGGTTCGAATCCCGCTAACGGGCTGGCAGCATGGGCGTTTTCGTGGTTTTCCCCATGTATAACGTGTATACGAGCCAGTTTCCCTTAGAAAGCCTCCACGAAGGCATCCCTACCCTTAGGCAGATAGTCCTAATGTACTTTGTCGTATTCTCAATACACCAATACACCTTCTTGCCTTCGCCCGTCATTATGTGAAGATGCGAATTTTTAAAGTCTAACGCATGCCGGCGACGTTACTCTCATACGATGATTTGTAGGCGTTTTATTTTTTACCATGATACTTTCGACAACATTGTTTTTAAACCGCGAAATTTTTGAATAGCTTCATTTTCGACGACGATGTTTTGTGCGAGGACGTTTTCGCCTTGCGTGGTTTTCTCCGCAATGTTTTCGGCACAATATTATATTTTCAAAAAGAAGGTTTCTATAGACTATTATATAAATTATTGTCGTTGATCATTTTATTTCGACAACAAAACAGTAAGCGCTTATGGAATACTATATTTCGTATAGTACGTACGATTATATTTGAAGTTGCTTTTTCTCATTCAGCTGCCTTTTTCATATTTGCCCACCAGCGGCCGAGCGGTAAAGTCGCTGAACACTGGTAGTTCGGTCCGAGGTTCGAATCCCGCGAACGGGCTGGCTGCATGGGCGTTTTCGTGGTTTTCCCCATGTGCAACGTGTATATGAGCCAGTTCTTCCTAGAAAGTCCTCCACGAAGACATCCCTTCCCTCAGGCAGATAGCCCTCGAGGCTTTGCCATAATCACACACACTTTTTCATATTTACATTTTCGATTCATGACTCATATTTCCATATAATTTGTGTTATAATTACAAACTTTATCGCACTTATTATTAAAAATTTTAAATTGTTTGCCAGATTGGGTTTTCTGGAGCTTTGTTTACTTTATTTCCCGTTGGATTACATAGTTCACTCACAATTATACCATCTTCTTGCATTTTCTTTGAACATTTACTTAATTTGCTTTCCTATCCGGATGTTTTCCTCAATAAATCGATCTTATACTTCCTAATTATGCTTTGATAGAAAACAAAGACGCTACGCAGATAAGAGCTACATGAATAGGTATTCACAATGGATAAATATATTTGTATGGATATATAAATAATGATATATCTTTGTTCGTGTCTGAAATCTTATTATTTATATATTACAGAAATAATCCACATACAAAAACATATGTTCGTAAGTGCAGCATACAGAATAATACACTCGTTAAAATTATCTGGAGATAATATTTCGAAATTCAGAATTTGCGATCAGTCTAACCCGAACACTGTGTCAAAACACTTTCGGCAGAAAACATTATCAGCTGCCAAAGAATACATTTCCGTTCTTCCTACTGGGTAGTATTTTGAAAATTGGTCAAGAAAGAACAGCAGATTGTGGACCAATTCGGATTTCTAAATTTCTGTTTAAATGCTAAATAACGAGTTTACATGCTATAATGTATTTTCTCCCGCTATTCCACATGCCTTCTTGGTGTAACGGTAGCACACTCGGCGTGTATTCGAGTGGTCCAGGTTCGAGTCCCGTCTATGGCATCGTTCCTTTTTCATGTCTTCTGGTTCAAAATAACCTATTGTTTCGACAGTGGCAAGCGAACTAATTGGTGGCGAAGATAATTCGTCACCACCAGGATTTGGAGATTGGGTCCCCTAACCGCCAATCACCCTTTAAAGGGTGAACATATAATGAATTTTCTCCATCCTTCCAGTATGCCTTCGTGGTGTAAAGGTAGCACACTCGGCGCGTATTCGAGAGCTCCAGGTTCGAATTCCAGCGATGGCACTGCACATTTTTCACAACTCTTGCTTAATCAAAAAACCTAATGAATCTACATTGCGAATCTTTTTGATAATGGGAAGGGACTCCATTTTTGACGTATTTTGAGAACCTGAAAGTTGCAGTAACCAGAGAGGTATCTAAAGCTCTTGGAGCCTAGTTATAGGAAACAGTTTCATTGCTAATTCTAGAGAAGAATTTAGATATTATTAATTTCTTATGCAATTTTTATACAAAAATGTGATATAATATGAAATCAAATGCATTTGATTTATTAGAATACGCTACACTTGGCAAAAAAGCATTGCTTGATTGCGATTGCTAATTGTTTATCGAGGGAGGCTTTAGAGCAAAGAGTTGTGAGAATTATAAATAGACACGAGACACGACAGTAAATTTCGGGGAATGACTTCGTGACTGATTGTGACCTAATTGAACTGACGAAGTGCAAAATACGGGTTTCTGTTTGGTCGACTCTTTAGCGTGTAAAGGTGCAGTAGTGGCTGCAAAATAGAGCAACAAACCAATTTGAAGTTCTGTTTTAAGCTTGGTAAATATATGAAATATAGCACGGTGAAAAACGTTTACAAAGAGGGAGCCGTATCTTTAAAATGAATGATTTAAATGTTTTCAAAATGAAGAGAATTCCATTTAAGATGCTGCTTGAAGTGGTTGGTCTAAGACATCTTGTAGTGAAGAAAAAATTGAAAAACTGAAGAACAATGAACGATAATCAACTGAAGAACGTTAACAGGCTATAAGAATACGAAACGCCTCGGATTACAAACAGCTTTTCAAATTACGAACGCTCAGATGGGTATGATATGAGTTTTCAAAGGTGTTTTGAGAAAACCATACAAAATTGTGTTCGGAATTAAATTCGGAAACTTCTGAAAATATCATTTTAATATTTTCCTTTGTGCCAACCTGACTACAAAGTGGTTAGTTACTCTGGCTGTCGTACCGAAGGGCTCAGGTTCGAATTCCGCAGAAGACATGGCTATAATTTGTCCGCCCCTACAGCGTAATGGCAAACTGCACATTGAGTTGATAAATGCTAACGAAGTTCGCTTACTGTGCATGCTCGAAGTACTGGAGACAAGCATTAGCAACTACACAAGCCTGTTCGTCATGTAGGTCTTATCAGCTGTTTACAATTGCAATTCTACGGAAACTTGTTTGTGCTTATTGCAATTGCTTCTGTTTCATTTCATTTTTATCTATTTTGTTCATAAACATTATATTTAATATCAGTTATTTACAATAATTTCTTAAACTTTAATTCAGTAATTTAAACTGGATTTATTCTTTAATTTGTTAAAGTATATAGGAATAGGATGTATGGTAAATATTCAATTGCTTTAATTCCTCAGAGGTATAATAAGTAAACATTCAGCTAATATATCTTATAATGCTTCCTGTTTTTTAGTCCTTCTTAAAAGGGAAATTTGCGTAGTTTACAATCGATAGTTACACTCCAAGTAAATGGACATGTTTTAGTCGCCCACCTATTAGGCGCCTCCATAATAAAGAGACCATCACTACCGGACTTAATAGTGGCCAATCCCTATTAACGGCTAAAGCCAACCATTAAAAAAATTTCATTGTTTAAATGCTTTTGCACCTAGCAAGGGACCATGAATTATGGCCAAATTGGACTGCAGACAGATTTTTGAGCGCTTTGACATTGGGACGTTTTGAATTACCTGTGATAAGTGTCTCTAGGTAAAACCATTCTCTACGAAGTTAAACGTGAAGACATGGATAAGTTGTCTGAGGATCATAACAAATGAGCTTAACAAGAAAGAACTACTGCATTTTCAGAATAAGAGAATAAATCAAGACCATTTCTCAGTCAAGACCTCTGGAAAATATTGATCAAAATTTTTTTTTTTTTTTTTTTTTTTTTTTTTTTTTAAATGGATGTCTTATTCAAAGAATTTTGTAGAATTCCCGTTCTAGGAAACAGTTTTAACATTTAGCTCATTTGTGATATTAATCGCATGAGTTAAAAATGAAAAAAATATTTATACTTTTATGATTATCGGAATATCAGATTATGATTCCAAAGTAATAAAACTTCAAAAGAATATTTATAGAGTATTTTGAGAAAATGGTTCAAATAGTGTTAAATGTTGTAGGTAAAAAAAAAAAAAAAAAAGTACAAATTAGAAACGCAGACAATAAGCAAGAAAAATTTATAAATTATTTGTATGAAAATTATTTCGCCATTCCAAAAAGAATAAAGTTATGAAATAAAGATACTAGTGAATCAGAAAATAATATCATTGAATGGAAGGAATTAAAGGAAAAAAAATCAACCTCAAATTATTCTAATTTATTTATTAGCGGCCTTTCATTGCAAATTCGATATGACGTCAGAGTTAACTGTTATATAATTATTGGATTATATAACAGTTAACTTAGTTTCCGTTATATAATTTTTATATAAGTTAACTGTTATACAATTATTAATACAGTTAAGTGAATCTAGCGCCAGAGTGTCGCTATGGTAAACAAATACTAGAGTGAATTTTAAAGAATGCATTTATTCTACTGTGGTTTATGCGCTGTCGTCGAAGTAGTTTTAATTCAATCCAATAAGTTTAAATGAAATGCAAGAAAAAATGCGTATAATTTAATATTCCGTACAAGGAAGTCATGTGGTGTACACATCAGATTTTTTCTTACCGCTTTGCGAATTAAGAAGTACTGGCAACAAAAGAAAATAAAATGAATGTTCTTCTGTAAGCAAACGATTTGTAAATAGCTGTAAATAAATTTTCCATGAGAAAAAATGGCAAAAAATTCTAAATGTCCTGTGGATTTCTTCAAGGAAAGGTAAAAAAGAAGATTTTCTTATCAAATAGTGTTAAATGCTGTAGGTTAAAAAAAAAAAAAAATACAAATTTAAAACGCAGATAATAAGCAAAACGCGTTATGTATCAAAATGTTCAAAACATTTAATTTTTATTAGGTTTTTTTTCGTTAATAAAATGAAAATGCTTCTTTATTACCACATGTAAGATATTCGATATGGTTACACCATTTCGAAACATCGCTTTTTCAATAATATAGAAAATAAATTAAATGCTATCTCACATATTTTCAATTCATATATATTAAGCAATTAAATATTTTCTGAGCTGTGATTAAAATTTCGAACTGTACTGCTTTCAAAAAGTTTTATTAACTTAATGATGAACTAAAAAAAACTTAACACAGAAATGTGTAATAATATTTTACCATTACAATAAAGTCAAGCATTACAATACACAAATTAAGCAATAAGTTTTAGAAAACATTAGTGAAACACTATAATTTCTATTCCAGTATATCGAAAATGAATTTTACTAACCAATGCAATTTCTTGGACCAGCTGAAAAAGGTATATAAGCAAATGGATGTCTACCGACGCTATTTTCTGGCAGAAATCTATCAGGATCAAACTTTTCTGGATTGGGAAACATTTCTGGATCTCGATGAATCATTGATATAACGATGACGCAATTAGTTCCAGCTGGGATTTCATAGTTCACTAAAATGAAAAGAAATTATAATTAAAATACTATTTCTAACCTGAAAATAGTTCATTTCATTCGGTAATGCTCTGATAGAGATCAAAATTATTCCTCAGAAAAATAAACTATGACTATATTTATAACTATCATTTAATGGAGACTTTTTTTTTTTTACTTTTACACTGCTAAGGAGGACTACTGACCGGGAACAAGCCCTTGCAGTATGATGTCCGCCCTGCAGACATTTATTAATTCTAAATTTAAAAAAAAAAAAAAAAAAAAAAAGAGTACAGAGTTACATCTAGATAGGGAATACAAAGGACTACCTTGAATACATATGACATTCCTGATAGTATAGGTTACAAAAAAATAATAATAATAATAATAATAAATAAATAAATAAAAAAAAAAAAACTTAGAAGTACAGAGCTGCATTGATACAAAACTGGTAAAGGTAAAACAAAAACAGTAAAATTTAAGACTAACATTGGAATTTCAAGCCTGCAGTTATACATCACACTGACTTACTATTATACACTTACTATAATTCCGCACATTACAACATATTATGCAATATATTACTATAATACTGAAGACTGTAAATTCGCTTCTGAAATATAGTACTCCCTTTGTACACATGCCGCTGCTACAAATTCGAAGACTGGTCAACGTAATAAATATGGCCGTCAATGTAATTCCAGTTTGACTTATGGTTTTCATTTTTGGAACACAATAATGCTGTGTAGCTGAATCTTTTGTTACTTCCTTGTACGAAGTAAAAAGGAAGTATTGTAATCGCGAAAAGTTTCAAGCAGCATATTTCAACGAAAATATACATTTTGACCGTTATCGAATGCAATTTAACGATGTTTTTGCGTGACATCTGTACGTAAGGACAGAATAAAAGACTCAACATAAAATTATAAAACTGCTTTAAAATGAATTCTGAAGAGAATTTTTCGTGGTGTCTGTACGTACGTATGTATCTCGCATAACTCACAAACGAGTAGTCTCAGAAGGTTGAAATTTTGTATATAGGACTGCTATAACATGTAAATGTGCACCTCGTATTTTGGTTGCACTTGACCACACCAAACGTAGCTCAGTTTCTTTATTCTTATATGTTTGTAAATTGTGCATTTTTTGCTTTAAAAATGATTGTATTATGTTGTTCTTATCTTCAGGTTAAAATTTTTATGCCTTTAGGAAATCTTCAAGCAATATGTGTAGAATTATCAACAATTTAAAAGCTGTTTAAGTGCGGCTAAGCCTAATTTTTAAACAGCATGGC
This sequence comes from Stegodyphus dumicola, assembly GCF_044657685.1. NCBI lineage: Eukaryota > Metazoa > Arthropoda > Arachnida > Araneae > Eresidae > Stegodyphus > Stegodyphus dumicola. Next base: position 265,738,636 of record NC_140770.1, on the reverse strand, counting down.
GAACATAACAGAATAGTAGATTTCATTGAAAATTTGGAGAGACTAAGCTTCGCAACAACAAAGAAAACGCCTTCATTTATTATGCGAATTAAATCATGCTTAATCCTTTCTGGAATTTTTTCGAAGAAATAAGTGTTCAAGATTTACTTCGTAATTTTTAATATAGCTGTTTTGAATTTTTATGTATTTTTGCCTTGTCGCGAAGTGAGAACTGAATTAATTGAATGAGAAATACTCAATCGTCTGTGAAAAACTTATTTTTTTTTTTGTTTTGTTTGCTTAATTTCTTTTATACATCATTCTAGATTTATTATAGTATTTGAATAGAACATGTGGCAACAATTAGATAATTATAATTCTTCAAAATGATATAAATTTTGTGCATTCTGAGTTATAACATGAGGTGTCCCTCAGAGCTCGAATTTTTCGCCTTTTCTTTTTAATATCTACATAAATGATCTTCCCAGCCACAATGATGCCATTATCGCCTGCTATGCAGACGATACTGCAATTCTCAGCAAATCCATCAATCCGCAAAGAGCCATCCAAAACCTCCAGAAATGCAATAGACTGTATCTTCCCATGGTTTAACGTTTGGAAAATTAAAATCAATGAAAGCAAATCCACTACAATATACTACAATGGTGATCCACTACCGGATTCGGTAAAACCATCGAAACTAGTCCTGTGAAAATTTGAAAATATATATAAATCATTATAATAATATAATGATTTTTGTTGTTTGACTTCTGAATTAGTATTTGTTCGGCGTGTTATTGTGTCTCCTATACAATATATTTCCAAAAGAACACTTCCAGAAAACATCTCAACAATATCACAATTAATAATATCTCCATCCCAAATGAAAAACGTGGGTATTTAGGCGTTTTTCTCGATCAAAAACTAACCTTCAAAAACCATATCGAGAATATCTGTAAAAAAGCCAACCAAGCAATAGGAAGTATCTATGTACTCATAGGGGAGAAATTCTAAACTTAGTCTCGCTACAAAAAGAGTTATTTATCTACAAGCTTTATCCGCCCGATTTTACTGTATGCTTCCCTAGCGTGGACTGCAACTTCAAGAACTCACCGCGAAAAAATACAAAGAATTCAAAACAAGGCCATATGAATAATTACAAATGCGCCTTGGTTCGTACGAAACAGCACTCTTCACAATGACTTGAAAATTAAACCCACGGATTCTGAAATTCTAAAAGCTTCTCATAACTTTTTTTACGAAATGTGACAATCACTCTAAGAATATCATAAAAAACCAGGAAATTATGATTTCACAATTGAATAAAGTTGAAAAGGGGCCCCGCACTATTCACCATAATAGTCGGTGGCAATGTATATATTTTCGTTTTTTTCTTACCTAGCCAAGATTTTACTTCATTTGCTTTACTTATAGTTTTACTTATTAAAAAGCGCTATGGACTTTGTTCCCGCCAAAGCAGGTAGACTTTGTGTGTAAATAGTTTTTACTCTTGTTAAACGTGTTTCAGTGTACTGCAAATTGTGTTTTTCATCATTTTACTTCATACCAATGATTGCTTATCAGAAGAATAATTTTTATGAAATTTTAAAAATGCCTTACAATACATCCTGCAATAGATGGAGGCACCAGAGCTCCAGTCAACTAAAATTCTTTTCATCCCTACTAATAGATGGCGCACACGAGCGCCTCATTTGTTCAAAGTTTACTTATTCTACGGACGGCGGCACAGGAGCCTCCGTCGCTAGTAATCTCTGAGTTCTAGCACAGCATGTGCACAAATACTTCCATATTATTGGATACAACTTATTCGATTCTTCACGCACTTAAAAGTCAAGTGTAATATATTAATGGCCGATTGCCTCTTACTAAGTGATAAGACATAGACATGTTATAATATGAACGAAATATAACGCTGTTAAGTGAATCTAGCGATAGAATGTCGCTATGGTAAACAAATATAGTGAATTTTAAAGAGTGCATTTATTTTATTGTGGTTTATGTGCTATCGACGAAGTAGATTTAATTCAATCCAATAAGTTTAAATGAAATGCAAGAAAAAATGCGTATAATTTAATATTACGTACAAGGAAGTATTGTGGTGTACACATCAGATTTTTTAAAGACGGAAACAGGAAACGGGGAAGTTCGATAGAAATGTTTATAGCCCACTCGTTTCAACAGCATGTCTTGCTACGTATATTTACGTTACTAAGGCTATTGGTCGCATACTTGACATCATAAGTGTTGACGTTTCATGCGACATTAAACCTTCACTTGCTACACCAAAATACAGTTTCGAGTCAAAATATATAAAAACGATTGATGTTTTTTAAACATTTATATTTTTAGCTTCTAGTATCATGTATAATCGATATAATTTACAATGCATAAAATTCCCGTGATTTAATTTGTAACGTCTAGTTTCCTTGGCTAGCATAAACTGCTACTATGTAAGGATCTTAAGTTTTACTAACGCTTATTTTACTTTAAAACTTTACTATCACTTCTTATTTTCCAATTCCGGCCAGAATTAAATGTGTTAACTTGTTTATGCAAACTGTACTTGTTAACTCCCAAGTATTTAAGTTGTGGCCTTTTGTCAAGAGTTAGACATAGAGGGAGAAAGTGAGTCGCCTTGCCGCTGCATTAAACGCGAGTTTTCAATCAGCTGCTGTTTGTCTTTAAGGCCAGAGGTTTAGTCCTCTTGATATTTAAAACGTATTGTACTTTCGGCAGTTTGCGTACTACATACGTAAATCTTTTAAAAGGCCAGTCTTAGTGTTAGGTACTTGTATATATTATTCAATGCTAGCTCTTAGTTTTATTTAGTTAGTAGTTTTATGTTTTACGTTCAGTAAACCACAAGTGTTTGGCCTTTGTATCCCGAAGTGTGGGAGCACCTGTATTGTTGAAGGAAAATAAAGGGTAACCAAACCCTTCTTATCTTGTGATCTCTTCAACTCTCCTTAAGACATAGTTTGTAGTCAAACTCCCTGTCCAGTCAGAACTCATCATGTTTCCGAAGCAAATCAAGAGAAATACAAGTCTTGATAACTAGACCTACTTGAAAGTCTTTTAGCGACTTATCGCTAAGATTAGAAGATAAATACAACAGGATAGAGGAATAAAAGACCCTTCTTTAAACTCAGTTATTTACATACGGCACAGTCTTTGTGCCTACAAATCCAACATCCACTTGCGGTGATAAAATTAAAGATAATGGTGAACTAAATAAAATTTAAAGATAAACCAATAGTTAACCTAAGAGCCAAATAAAATTAACCTAGCAGGTTGACTCAGAAACCTACATCGACGTGATATTAAATTTCGGCGGCAAGAATGCGAAGCCGAGATTCAGAATTCAAGCAGCTGGAAGAAATAACAAAGTGGGAACTCAATAGCGAAACACGCTGTAACTAACATTTTCGCTTCTTCAATTTTACACTCTTATTCACCTTAGCTCATTTAAATCCAAGCGAAAAAACGCGAAATAAATAAGAAATGAGAGAAAAGGCTAACAAATTAAAATAACTATTAGTAAAAGTAATATAACCCTGGCAAATTGTTAATTTTACAGCTATTTGCATCATTAGGGTAGTAATGAACGATGTTTCTAATATGATGTATTAAGAAGCTTAATACAGAATAATCACATTATCTTGATAAAGAGAAGAATTTTATCTTTGTTTTATTTTTCAGATTCAGCAGATACATTCATGCTGTCCTCTGCAGGCATTGCAACAAGTTCATTTGCATTTGACAAATTCTGGGAAGTCCCAAAATTGAACTTATCTGCACGAAATATAAACATATAAAAAAGATAAATTTCTTTTTTTTTTTTCTTTTGAAAGCCAATATGTCATTAATAAAATGTTCAGGTAGTAAAGTTTCACCTTACTGGATATCATATATATGTGCATGTGCAAGTATGTGTGCGTTCGTTTAAAGTAAATATTTAAATCAAAATTTCTGTCGTGCATTAAACCCTTAACTATCCATTTTAATACATTTACTTTCCTTTTCCACTCTATTCCACAATAATTGCTTATAGTTAACTGTTATATACCCCGATGTTTCAAAATTAATCGTGTCATATGATTTTGCACAACGTTAATGACGCAGGCACTTACTTAATGCTTCAGACAATGATGATTTAAACTCGGAAACCAAAATTTAAAATTTGTCAAAGAAGACTAATTTGAATTTGAATCATTCTGCGTCAAACTTCCATCTTGTCTCATTTTTCGCTCTTTCTTTGATGCTGCCAATTGCTAATGCCTGCTGTTCGATATATTTCAAAAATCTAAAAAGGGCTGATGTAGTTCTTTAACAACAGGCGTGTTTGTCCTTATCAAAAACGTTTGTCAAAAAAAAAAAAAAAAAAAAAAAAAAAAGGCGGGGGGAGGAGTACAAGTAAAAGAACTGTTCTACTGACCAATTATGGCATGTATCTCAGTTTTTTCTTCGAAATAATATATCTGTATATGAGTTTGTGCCTGCATAAGATAAAAAAAATATGTAAATCTAAACTCTGACTTTAATTTGCAATAGTCCCTTTTTAGTTTTGTTATACCTTGTCCATTCTTAAAAATAGTAAGTACTTCTAATAAATCTCTTTAAATTGCGTCACTCAAAAGTAAGCCTCTTAAGTGATTCTTACATACAGTTAATGACATAGATACAAGCTTAACCCTTCAGCTAATGAGAATTTTAGATTTTGAATATAAAATTAACCACCAAAACTAAATCATTCTGAACCGAACTGTCATCTTAAACACGTTACATTCTCTCTCTCGTTCCCTCGTATCAACTAGCAGCCATCTGCTGGTTTTCTTCCACAACAGTTAAGAGTTTTATAAAAAAGTAAAAAGGCACAAATGAGTACGCACCCGATTTGATCACATTTTATTCCGCCGATTCGCAAAGCGAAAGTTCAAGTTTTCGAATGTGGAAAGACTGTGGAAATTCAAGGAAAATTTGTTCCTATTTCTAACATTTTTAGTATTTTACCATATTTCTCTTTTTATAAGACGCTTTCATGTATAAGACGCATCTTGATTTGGGGACCCGAAAATTGAAAAAATAATTTAAAGCTAATAAACATCAGTCCGTTAACTTTATTTGGATAAAGTTAATGGACTGATGTTTATTAGCTTGCTGGATTACAATTTAATAGGAAAAAAATACATAAAGTAATTGAAATCAACGTTTATTCGGTATACAATTCGGTATCACTGTCACAACTTCCCTCCATTAACTGGACCTCATCTGTGTACCGCTTATTAGCCTCAGGTGCAGATTCCCCAGATGCATTGTATCAGTTCATCTTTATTGTAGACTGTCTTGTCCTAAAAGAACTTTTTTTTTTTTTTTTTTTTTTTTGTGGTTCCTTATCTGTGGGTTAATCTCAGTGCATATTCAGGAGGAAATCTACTTTGTTAGGAACCAGAAACGGTTTAATTTGGAAGCTCTGTAGAGACATTAGGTTATTTTGAAGCAAGAGACATGAAGAATGAACAATTCCCTCACCGGGACTCCAATCTCGCACCTCTCAAATACGTGCCCTTTTAAAGGGCATATACTCCCCCTTTTAAAGGGCAACTGGAGATTAGGGGACCCAATCGCTAAATAATGGTGGTGGAGAATCATCATCCAACCCCTTTTTTAATTCGGACACCACTGTAGAGACATTAGGTTATTTCGAAGCAGGAGACATGAAAAATGAGCAGTGCCCTCGCCGGTACTCTAATCTTGGACCTCTCAAATTACGCTCCGAGCGTGCTGACCCTTACACCAGGAAGGCATGCTAAGAAGGCGAGAGAAATAACTTATACATTCAGTGGTCAGGTGCTTTCTAGGCGTTCAAACCGACCCTCTTTTTAAACCGACCTTATACCTTCACACCTCTTTGTTTGTTAGTAAACAATCGTTGTTTAACAAACAAACGATTTTGTTCGTTAGAACAATTCCTCCACCCCGGGGTGGAGGAAATAGTGTTGTGAATCTCAAATAAAATTTCTGACGATTCGGTTTATTAAAGAAAGAGATGAGCGAAAACCTTTGCATTCTAAGGGCTAATATGCAAGCCACACATGTGGCGTCGACAGTCTTTCATGTTTGGTTTCGTTTGCCCAAACGCCACCTTTGGCTTTTCCATTGCCAGCTGTGCCACTGTTGTACTATAAGGCTGCGTTCGGACAGCGGAGTAAGGGGCATAGAGGCATAGTCATAAGGACTTAAAATAAGGGAATTCCGTTCACACTTGCGAGAACGGCGTGTAAGCCGTGGCCAATGGGAGAAGCTAAATTTGCGCATGCGTGGATGTGTCTACAACTTTCCCGTGCTGTTCTCCTGCTCGATTGACCTCCCGCGTTCGCTCTGTTTTGTGACAGCGAAATCTTCTGTAGAACGCCGCTTCGCTCTGATTGGTCGACGCTTATCCCAAACTCGGCGTAAAGTTGAAAACATTGAACCCTATGCCACGAGTCCTAAACCAGATTTTGTGACGTAGCACAAACTGGTTGCCTTGGCAACGGAGCTCGGCTTTAACCACTTATGCCCTTTGCACCCCCGTCTGAACGAAGCTTTAGACGCACCTAGTTTTTAGATACGAAATTTCTGAAAAAACGCCTGTCTGATACACAGAGAAATACGGTAATTTTTACGCATAGGTTCTTCACTCTCCGTTTAGCATCAGTTAGTACTCTTAACTCTAATTTGTTGAAAATGCTTACCCTGAAACCTCGATTGCTAAGTTTCAGAATATTGCATGTACGTGAATAATTTATTTTAAGAGAACCATTGCAAAAGCACTCTAAAGAACAAATTGTGGTAAATAGAAGAGATAGTACTTACTGACAGTTATGGTTTCATTCAAATTTCTACCAATAAAAGTCACAGGTGGAAAAAGTCGAAGGCTTTCCTGGTCATAAAAATAAACATATTATACAATGTGCCATATTATTTTGAATGTAATACGCACTTAGTAGAATTTAAGAAGCAAAAATATATATTAAATGTTTCTCAATAGAAACACAAACTTTTAACTTATTTTCCAATATGCATTTCCAATGTAATAAACGGAAATAATATTTCAATGGCGCAAAAATGTTAAAATTCTGAATTTCATGGAAGTGAATACATTTTTATCAAATTTACTATTACAGTTTGTGTTTATGTGGAGTTAAGGAGATGTTCCCAAGTAGCCAGCAACCTCTTAACGACGTTGCAAACTCGTCGCGGATGTCGTTGCAATATGTCGTCTTTAAGACGCCCAGATGTCTGCGAAACTCCACTGCTTTGCAACCGTTGCAAAGAGGTCTTTATTACGTCTTTGCAGATGAGGTTTCTATCGCACAGGCGTCGTTATTACGTCTTCCTTAGGTTATATTTCGGTTGTGAAAGCATCGTGCCACGACGTCTTAACGCCTAAATGTTCGCAGAATTCGACCTTTTTGCAACAGTTGTGGAAAAGTCGTTATTATGTCCTGTGTTACATATTGAGTTATGCAGAAAAACAAGCTTAATAATTAATGCATTTTTCTTCTTTTTTTTAAATTTTGTATTCCATGTATTTTTCTAAAGTTTAAATATTTTATCCTTTCCTGAAAACTAGAAGATAATACAATTTTTTCTCTTTAGAATAATTATGCATAATTAATAATAGCCTTAATTGTTTTCAGTACTTTAAACTATATTTTTTAAATAACTTAAATTCCAAATTACGATTATTTAAGATTTTATCAATTTTTTTTTAATCCTTTAGTATGTAAGTGAGAGTAATTATGAAAGTGGTTGTTATAAATATGTAACATTAATAGTAGGTTTTAAGTAAATAAAACTCAATCAGACATAAATAAAAGTAAAGATATATATGCGGGTAAAAAAAGAGCGTTTCTGATTATAACAGCATTATCACATTTATTTCTGTTAAATCTCAGAGTCACTGAAAATTGCCCCTGTCATGATAAATTAGGAAGCGGTTCTTAAGGTAACATAATCAGTATTTTACTTGAACTCAAGTATAAATTTATTCGCATAGTAAAAAATATAACCATTAACTTCTATATCTCCAAGATATGCAAATGAGTTAATAAACGTGATCAAAAATATTTCATACAAAAATATACCTAAATATAAAAACCAAAAAAGAAAACTTCCCATATTCATATCTAAAATGAAATAATAACCTAACAAACGACATACATGACAGCACTATTTAAGAAAAAACTTGAACTAGTAGTGTTTGAAAGTATAAATAGCAGAAGGAAGGTAACAGAACTAAAATTTCCAATTAATAAAAAATATTTGTGTTTTTTAAATAGTAAGCAATTAAAAAGTCCAATAATTATGGATTGCAGTATTTACTAGTAATGCTGATGTTTCTTAACACCATTTCTTCCGATCATATGTTAATGTATTTACTTATTTTTAGTTTTTACATTTTAGAATAGTGGTCTATTACAATGATTACTTCATGCTCTTTTTATAATACTGTACAGAAATAATTTAAATAATATAGTATACGATAGTAAGCTAAGTACGTTAAAGTAAGCTCTTCGTTAAATTGCACACGATGAAACTTTTTGTTTCTATTTATTATGAATTTCTTTGTTATCACAAGCACATAAAAAGTAAGCGAAGAAAATAGAATATACTTAAATTTAACAAAAAGCAAAACCTAATTTCCAACATTCATTTATTGAGATAACCTAATAAACATACATAACGGCAATAGAATATACTTAAATTTAATAAAAAAAAAACCTGATTTCCAACATTCATTCACTGAGATAATCTAATAAACATACATAACGGCAATGGTTAAAAAAACGGGAATTACACAGTGTTTGAACGAATAGATACCAAACGTAAAGTAGTAAAACTGCAATTTACAATCAATAACAAATATTTAGTGTTTTTTAATATTACACAATTAAATATCGCATAATTATAGATTACAATATTTCATAGTAATGCTAGTATTTCCTTAACACTATTTTTTCGATCATACATTTCATACACTTTAAAGTCATTAACCTTTTCTGCATACTATAGAATTTGCATTATTATTAATTTTAATGGTTCTTGTTATTACATATATCTAATTCATCTTCAGTAGTCATGTTAAGTACTGGTACCAGTCCAATATTTCTTTTTGTATTTTGAAACTAATGAACATACCATAACAGCTTAAATTGTTGTTACTTCTGCATTGATTGCATTTTCAGCAAAACCAGAAAATACCTTACCATTGCATGTTATTTTTGGTTTTACATGAATTAATTCTGAGCACCAAAACGATAATCGTTTAATATGAATGATATACGATATAGCACTTCGGACGTTATAACCGAAACGCTAATCTGTGTATCCAAATAGGGCACCGCTGGAAGCAATGAAGATTGAAGAACACCACCAACTACGGAAAAGCATAAAACACCAAAACAGAACACTGTATTCACGATTAGCATTGTAGCACGTTGGATTTGATATTTTCTAAATGATTTATCCAATATTTTGGTGTCTTCTTGTAGGGCAGATATTCAGAAACAAAATAAGCACAAATTCGGCATTTCTACGACGATTTCTCCTCAATTCAGAGGCTTCCAAACAGGAGCTCACAACAATGCAGATTCACTCACTGAAAGCAGTTGAAGTAAGTAGATAGGGGCAAAACAATGATAAGATTCACAATGCGTTCTTTGATTGACACTGCATTACATTTACTTTTAATATAAGCAATATTATTTATATCAGTCTTTGATTGATTCAATTTCAAACATGAAGTCAATCTTTTCAACAACAGCTTTTCAAATGCCTTACAGACGGCATCTTTACCAAAGTACTCGAAAAAACTGCTGGAATCTCAATTAATTACGCAGTTATTTGACGAATTTGGCAGCTAGCCAAAGCGCGCAAGTCTCGAGCTCTGTATTGAGTATGTATGAGTATGTATGCTCTGTATTGAGTACTTGTATGAGCTCTGCGGAAAAAATGTTTCATATTATGTGAGCATATTAATTCAAATAAATTCATTTCAGCAGTGAAAAAATTGCTAACATGTGATTTGCATTGATTTAGGAAATATGATTTTTTAAAATATATAAAATGCATAACTTAACAACTTTATAAATTAGGTCAATTTTTAAATAATTTGCTATAATATTTATAAAAAATATTTTAAGTATTGATTATTTTAACCAAATTTTAAACAATAATTTACCACTATTTTTAGTACTAATTAAATTTAATAAATCAAAAGTATTTATATTAAATTTGTATTTCATTAGATGAATCTACCTTAGATTAATATATTTAGATGAAACAAAGTGATGAAACATTGCAAAATAAATCTTATGCGGACTTCAGATTCATGAAAGGGCAGATTTAATCTCTTTTCATTTTAAAAGTAAAGCTGATGAACTATGAAAAAATGATAAAACGACCACGTCTAAAAGCGGTCGTATCATGACGTTTCAGCGACGTCGACAAATTGCCAAGATGCAACGGCAAATATTTTGCGTCTTCGCAACGTTGTAAAGACGTCGTAAAAGTTACCATGAACACTTTGCAACCTCTGGGACCAGTTTGCAACGTCGTGTGCTACTTGTAGTGTTATTAAGAAATGAAGTATGCAGGCAAAAGGTCGAAGTTCACGCAAAATGTTAGAATAGCTCAGTCATGAAGTGTAACATCTGTGTGCGTTGTGACTAATCTCACTTGTCTGAGGTCATCAGAACAAACCGGCGAAATTTATTAAAGAGTACAAGATTACGTCTGTCGTCGGCAAGAGCCTTCGTCACCATAGAAGTGACAGTTTGCTTTTCCCCAGGGATCCGAGGGGTGGGATAACCTTGGACCCATTCGTCGATGCCCTTTGGAACCCGATGGGACCCGATGGGACACTGGTTAGTGAGTCTGACTACCATACCGAAGAACGTGGATTTGAATCCCGGAGAAGGCATGGATGGATGTTTGTAAATGTATTTTTTTTTTTTTATGCGGCATGGGAACACTGTAACGTATATGATGAGCTGAAAGTTCTCTCATGTACTTTTGTGGAAGTGGAAATGCAACATATTAAGTATAAATGCCAAAGGGATTAAGAAGTAAAAGGCATTTAGATATGCATTTGAACCCCGCTACAACTAACATCAAGGAACCGGATGTTTGTTTCTCTACAGTTCATCAGATACGAAAAATTGATTATCTCGCAAGAAACATGTAGAAATTGAATGATAAACAAAGAAAAAGAAGCTGATTAAAATTTGTCACATCTACCAAAAAAAAAAACTGAATAATAAATTTAATTCTAAAAAATCAAATTAAAATTTAATTGCAATTATCATTAGGCACATATTAAATTTATTGTTCTTTCTTTTCTAGACTCTCCATAGCTTCTGATAAATTCATTAGCTTTTGACTGAAGCATTTGTCCAGATATTGACATATTACTGCATCTTTTGAGTCGCGAACCATTTCATCGATATTTCTTCAACTTTTATTTTATTTTATTTATTTATTTATTTTTCAAAAATTACAGATTTTACAGACACATTTTTTTGCAAATTTTTCTCACATGGCACGAAATGTAGACTTGCTTAAACTGTATTGTGGCAGATATCGATTTGTTTCATCCATTTTGTATTTTTCGAATCAATGTTTACCCTGTCTTCAATATAGAAATTTATACTTCCAGCTCATTATGCTGATGAATTTTTAATACAGAAACATAATGTAGGATAGTTTGGACAAATAATATATAAGAGTTTACTCTTCTGGAAAATATGAAAAGAAAGTTAAGTTGCAATATAATGTTTCGATAAATGTTATAAAGAATATGATATATCTTTCAAAAAATCTGAAGAATGCCAAACTCATATTCGGATAATAAAACTTGGACATCATTTATACACAAACAAACAAACGATAAAGATCGAAACTTTTGATTCTCTAAAAGAAAAATCAACTGGTAAACGTCAAGCTCATGACATTTAATGCTAGTTCCTGTTTAGAAAACAGAGTTGTGGTGAAGATAAAAGAAAAATAACGTAAAGAAGGTTTCCTTTACGGACAGAATGTGCATGAAAAGCGGATCCTAATATCCTAAACATGGATGATTTTAACGATTAGTAATTTTTTCATTAAAAACTGCGGAAATGCTTGAAAAAACACAAAAATTAAAAAAAAAAAAAATGCCTCAATTTAAGATATTCATATAGTTTGTTATATCTGATTTTCATACTGTTGCATGCGTACGGGTTCGTAATAGATTGAATGACAAGTCCGATGATAGGTTGACAAAATTTATTTTATCAAAAGAATCACTTCAAAGGTCTGGAATTTAGAGAAATACTCGTGCAAATGTTCACAGTACCACAGATTACAATCAAAAGTTATATTTCAAACTACTAAGAACGTTAAACAGAACGCAAGCAAAGCCCATCTAAAAGTAGAAGCTTCCAAAACTCTGAAGTCGCTCTGAACTAGTAACTTACAACAACAGTTGAGGGAAGCTGACGTGGAACGGTGTTTAAGACAACCGGGTGCCTGAGTCCAGTGCCCTATCATGAATCGAACGATTAAAAATTTCAAAATAACTTGCTTAATACGCTAAGAAATAAAATAACAAATTCGCATTATTGAAAATTTTTTTAAATCTATTATAATTGTTAATTGATTAGTTGGAGAAGATTATTCAGAAAGCTGGTCGAGCTGGAAACGAGTACATTCAGGCACAATGCAAGCGGTCGTAGTGGTAAAGTTTATACACCGACTACCAATAAGTATTTGGACACCTGTGATAGAAAAGAAAAACTAACTTTATTCAAAATCAATAGTTGATAGAGCCTCCACGAGAGGTAATTACAGCGTGGACCCTCCGGGGCATACTTTCCACAAGTCTTTGTATGACAGCTGGTGGTATTTTTTTCCACTCGGCTTGGAGAAGACATAGAAGTTCCTTCACCGATTTTGCACGGGTAGTGCACCCCTGAATTCGGCGATGCAACTCGTCCCAGAGGTTCTCGATAGGGTTCAGGTCTGGACTCTGGGCAGGCCAGTCCATTCGATGAACTCCATTGGCCCCATACCAAGCCTTGGTTAACGTCGAAACATGACAACTGGCATTGTCGTCCTGAAAGTAACAGGGGTCCAACCCGTAAAACTGCCACAACGTAGGAAGGACATTGTCATCCAAAATAGTGCAGTAGTAATAATAGCCAAAATAGCGGCATCCAAAATAGTGCTTATACCATGAATGGGGACCAAGGGTCCCAGCTCATACCAGGAGAAACACCCCCAGACCATAATTCCACCTTCGCCGAACTTGACTGTTGGCACAATGCATTCTGGCAGGAGACGTTCTCCAGGTAGACGCCAGACCCAGACCCTGCCATCCGAACGGTAAAGGGTGAACCTTGATTCGTCACTCCAAAGAGCCCGTTTCCACTGATCTACGGTCCAATTTCGATGTGCTTTGCACCACATTAACCGAATATCACGGTTGGACTTTGTGATCAAAGGCTTATGGGCAGCAGCACGACCATGAAAACCAAGCAGATGTGCTTCCTTACGGATAGTATTCATTGAAACAATACTTCCGGATGCCTGTTGAAACTCCTCGCGGATGAGGGCCATCGGTTGGGTGCGGTTCTTCCCAATTTCTCTGGACAGCACTCGTCGGTCTCTATCTCCCAGTTTCGTTGGTCTGCCGACTCGGGGCACATTCCAACAATCACCACTCACCTTCCATTTCTTAATCACATAGGCCACTGCCGATTTTGGGTACTTCAGATCGCTAGATATGTCCCTTAAGGATCGGCCACATGTGTGATACCCGATAATTATACCTTTCTCGAAATCAGAGAGCTCCGAACTGCGAGGCATCTTGCATGCGACTAAAGCCGATACTATTTCCTACACGATACATACCGGCGGAGTCCGTGACGTACCTTAGGACCGCAGATATCGTCATTTGCATAGGTGTCCAAATACTTATTGGTAGTCAGTGTATATGTGATACACTATTTAAAAAGACTGCATACAATAACAACACAGTCAAATAATACAAATCAAGGAAAGAAAAATTATAAATAAAGTTACATTAAATACTAATTACTCCATTATCACCCTTGGTTTAACTATGGCCATGGACCGCATTTTATACTGTTCATCCAGATAGTTATAGAAAATTGAGGACAGATGCTCTCTCCCGCCCTATATAGTTTTCACACAGCCGCCGAGATATTTCTAGTACTTTCTGCTTTTCGAAATTACATATGAGGGCCGAATATATTTGCAGTTACACTTGAAATCAATTACAATGCTTATTTACGGTGATACAGAGTACCGACCAAAATGTTGGCAAATGGTCGCCAAATTTAGCGACTATTGGCGATTTCTCGCCAAATTTGGTGACAAAAGTAGTCACTACAACCAATGTCAGTTCGGCGATATATCGCCAAATCAGTGAGATAGCCATTTATTCAATGTTAAATAGACTTCCTTCTGCATTCTTATTTTTAAGGCAAAGCATCTTCCTTCTAGGTTTTCTTGTTACATTATATAGAAAAATAGAGTTTCACATATAATTTCACTAAAATTATTCGTATATGTACAAAATTCGTAACAATACCTTTAGAAGCTCGCTATAGCAATAAATAATAAATTAAGTATATGGGATACTGATCGAGTGCAAAAGATTCGTTCGTTACATAATATTATTATACATACTTATTTGCTTCAGGTTAACTATTGGTAGAATACTACTGAAAAACCTTATTTAAGGAATTTTTCACTCATATGGAGTGATTTAAAGTAAAATTTTCAAGTGTAGTTAAGCATCAACAATTTATAATGAATAAATAAATAAATTCTTGAATACAGTTAGATGTATAAATTCCGCTCCTGGGAGGAATTCCTTCGCTTCGAATACGAGTCGCTGATTTAGAGCTTTCTCACTAATTATTATTATTATTATTATTATTTCCATAATAATAATAATAATGTATAAGAGACAGTTTTATTTTGGAAGACCTCGACGCAGGCTCCCTTCCCTTAGGCAGAGAACCCTGTCGTAGTCACGTAAATCAAGCCAAAGCAATAATAATAATAATGTTGTTGTCTTGTACATATGTTGCATGGAAAAAAATTATCGCCAGAGCCTCAAAAGGTTGGACTTCTATTTCCACCCCAATTTTGAGGAAGAGCAGCCCAGGGGTGGTGCGAGGGTCCACCCCCGGGTCCCGCTCCTCTCCCCTACCACCAAACCACACGAGAGAACTTTCGGTTCGCCATATATTTAAAGTGCCCCATGCCGCAAAGAAAGACACTATACATTTACAAACATCCATGTCTTCTCCAGGATTCGAATCCGGCCTTTCGGTACGGCATAAGACTCTAACCACTGTACCATCTGGATAACAGTAATAACAAACACAATAATAACAAAAGGTGAAGAAAGAAATTTACAGTTTCAGGAAAAAGTACTATTAAGTAAAAAAAAAATCGAGTTAGAGCAATATGTCTTATGCTTCGAATCTAAATAATCAAAGTTAGAAAAATATCTTGTTAGCATGCAGGTAGGTATAAGAATAAAAACCTTGATAACACATTCCATGTACTTCATAGCTGAAAGATCATCAAAAGATATGGATCTTTCTTTATCCTCTTGCAAAATACTGTCCAGTTCCTCAATGACTTTCCGTTGTATGTCAGGATACAATCCTAGATTGTACAGTGCCCAACTTATTCCCATTGCAGTAGTATCATGACCCTTAAAAATAAGAAAAACTTAGTCTAAATTAAGATTCTGAGAAAACTTTTAATAGCAACGTAACTTGTAGGGCTAGTATAAATGATTAATTCCTTTTGAAAAGGCAATATTTTCAAAAGACGCATACACACACGAAAAATTTATGAAAAGAACCACATACTCACAAAATTTTGTTCACTATTTCACGAAGTTTCCCAGAAAAGTAGAACCTTGCTTTATCGCTGAATATCAACTTGGCGGTAAAATCTTCGTCCTCTAATGCTTCCTGCATGTTGACGCAAAAATCTAGTCGACGGGCGTAATCCTCCTGCTTTAATTGTTGCAGGAGCTACACATGGTACGGGTTGAAATGCAATCGTTGACGCAAAATCTTCCTTTACAGATTTTACAGTATTCCGAACATCTGGTCAATTGGCAGGACGAACATCCGGACAACAGTTCTACAAAATGTATGCGATGAGCTCGATTATCGTCTGGACGGGTTTCGTGTCACCAAAGGGGCTCATACTGAATATTTGTAGAGGGTGTATAAACTTGGGGAATTTCTGGTTCTTTTCATATATCTTTCATGTGTGTACGTGAAATACTTTTGAAAATGTAGCCTTTTCAAAACGAATGAATCATTTATGCTAGGCCAATATTATAATACAGAAAAATTCATATTACAGCAAATAAAGTTACTTGTTCAAAACATTGGAAGTTTCCTAGAAGTGTATGAATCACAACTCCCAACCTTGAAATATGAAAAACGGGAAGCTCTTGCAACCCCAAAATAGGAAGGGAATTTCTTTTGCAATTCTGTGACCGAACCATTGCAAAAGAATTTCAGAGTGACTTAGATTCGCTGTACAATGCAGGACTCAAATTATTCAACTATTTTTAATGTGGTCCTAAAGTAAAACTTTTTAATATTGAAATAAATATTCTAAATTTTATGTAGTTTGGCTAATTTCATTATGTAGGTAATTGTCTTCCACTTTTATATAGAGAATATTCGAAGAAAGGAAAGCACTAATTTATTCAAGTATATTCAAACACTATGAAAAGATAATTTAATAATTAATGATTTTATTAATGAAATTTAATAATTAAATTAATAATTAAATTAATAATTAAATTTAATAATTAATGGTACTGTCTTGTGGAGAAAATTAGGAATGCGCGACATATTAGTCGTGACATACAATCTTCATATAAAGTATTAAAATGTCTACAGCTTATAAAAATAACTCAGATGAAATAAAATTTAATAAGAAAAATTATGCTGAAAATCAGTGGAGGAATGAAATTTCCATAACTTAAATTTCATTTATTGCTGACAAAACCTTCTTCAATAAAGACCAAAAATAAAAGAACCAGGGAAATAGGTAAACAACCTAAAGACAGGGAGATAATGACGAAAAATCGGACATTTGGAAGCTGTGATAAATGAATCGCAGTGAAGCATGCGAATGATTAAATATCGCTTTAAGAGTCATGCGTTTTTTTAAGATAAGGCAGAGCCTATCGACCTATTAGCGAGATAGAGTTCCTCCTGTATTCTTAACTTTTCGGCAAAGCATCCTCCCTCTAGATTTTCATGTTACATTATATAGAATAATACAACAATTTCACTAAAATTATCCGTATATGTACAAAATTCGTACCGATACTTTTAATAAATAATATATTAAGTCATCCTCATAAGCAATACACATTGTAAGGATCCTAAGTTTTACTAACGTTTATTTTATTTTAAATCTTTACTATCACTTCTTATTTTCTACTTCCGGCCAGAATTAAAAGCTTTAACTTATTTATGCAAATTTGTCTTGCTAACGCCAAGTACTTAAGTTGTGGCTTTTTGCCAAGCAAGTGAGAGGAAGGAGTTATTAGAAGCAGGCCGCTGGCCATAGTAGTTTTACTCGTTTGCTGGTTGCCTTCAAGGCCAGAGGATTAATCCTCTTGATAATTTTAAACGTATCGTAGTTTTAGCAGCTCTCTGTACTACATACGGCTTTTTGTTAATTAACGGCCAATCTTAAAGTAGGCACTTGTATATTAATCCAAAGTTAGTTTAGTTAGAGTTTTAGTTAATATTTTTATATTCTTACGTTCAGACCACAAGTGGTTGGTCTCTGTATTCCGAAGCCCGGAAATCTATGTAAAGATAGAAAAATGAAGGGTTTCGTATACCCTTCCTGTGTGTATTGTCTACTTCACAATTTATTGAACATAGCTTTAGTAAGCTCCCTGTTCCGAGTCAGGACAGTTCATGTTTCCAAGGCAAGTAAAGAGGAATACCAGTCCTGATAATATAATTAACAGCTTCGATAAAGCGCAATTATTTGCCCTAGATGAGGCTAAATCAGTCAGCTAGTCGATTAAATGGACTTTCAGACTGTAGAAACATAACTTAGCATTCTTCTTCATGTATAAGCAACAATCCACTTCAACTTTTATACAGCTACATTCGGCAAACACCCGACAAGAATTTTATGCAAGATACCACCATAAGCTGCCATATCCGCAGATTTGCAACCAATCACAAAGTTCTGGACTCATTCAATGTGCATTACAGGTTCAACCAGAACCTCGGTATGAAATATTCAATCTTTTTAATCACAGTAAGCAACATCCCAAGGCCATATAAAAATGCTACATTTAAAAATGTAAAAATGCTTCATTTAAATGCTTCACATGCCGAATCGGGTAGTGAAAGGCAACACTAACTTTGTCCTAATATGAAGATCTACATTGTTTTTTAAGTGATAAAATTGTTGGCTGTTACATTTTCAATTTCGTTATCCAGTATTCCAGTGTGGGCAGGTTTACACTGTATTTTGGGCCTATACTTGTCTGATATATTTATTAGGAATTTTTGTACTTCTATGACGAGTAGGGATTGCCTGGAGGCTAGAAGCAAAGTCTGTATATATATATATATATATATTGGAAAAGTTGTTAGCCAAATTATAGGCAAGTTTTAATGCAACCGTCTCAGCCTGAAAAACTGAGTTGTAGCTTTCTTTACCAGGTCCTTATGATCTGACTTCCATGTAGTATACAATATCCACTGCCAGCGCCACATTCCTATTTTGATTCATCAAGTGTAAATTGTGGGGCTCTGAATTCGGCCGGCACTTTACAGTTAACTGAAATATTGAATTCAGCCGGGTGATAAGGTGGCTCAGGAATACTTTGTGCATAGTCAGTATATACATAAACCTATCCCCTAACTTGTTATAGCTTTGAGTCGGAACGCAAGTGCTGTTGCATTCTCGAGCTGAACTAACAGATGCACAGGCTACGAATGCACTAAATGTAAGGCCTCTGATGCTTAGAAGACTATACTGTTTTTGCTCGCCTACTAATGCTTAGGAAGAATGTTCTTTTGTCTTGAGCGTTGCAGATTCTACATTTTAGTAGTAACAGTTATGCCCCATACGGAGGTCCCATAAAGTACAATTCTCTCTGCAACTACTGTGTATCACGGCTTAAAGAACTTCGAAGAAACTTCCCCTATTGGCTCTGCTGTCTGAAGCATGAAATGAAATAACCTTAACGTTATCCCTTGACCTCCTTTAATCGTGGGATTCAAGTGAGGGTGTCATCAATTACAGCCTCAAAACACAACACATGTTTTGTTGTATTTTGCAGAAGAATATGTTTTCATGGGATATATATAGTGAACTGTAAAGAACTGCAAATAATCTTGGTTATCATATTCGATGCCATTAATATATGACTATTAAACTATTTTCTTCAGAAATAACTTCAGAGAAATTGCTAGAAATAAGTGGAATCCATGTTTAACTCAAATTATTATTTTAGAAAGGGATATCGAAACAATTAAAATCGTTGAGTTAAATAAACACAAGCATATATATTTCAAAGCTAAAAATTTGCTCTAAGAGATATGGAAACAGCTTTTAAGACCAGAAGTTGTATTTTTAAGCATCAATAATTATTATGAAGAAAAGTGGAATGCAACAAAGACACTGTACCTCAAACATAAATGTATCGACTTCTTCTCTCACGTCTTCTACGGTAAATTTGTCATCTTTAAAATGATTTTCCAAGAGAAGTTCCAAAAATGCTTTTCTTCTTGTTTCCATTTCATTCTTAGACTGCGAGGTATAATTTTTCAGTAAAAACTCTTTCTTTTCTTTTATCATCTATTGTAAGATAAAAGCCATATGTATTTAAATCATTATTTAAGCGAATATTCCTAAATATAATAAAAGAGATCGAGGGAAAGTGCGAAAAGTTAAATTTTATAATTTTTACAAAATTGACTTCTTCAAATTCCAAAAGACCAAAATATTAATCTTTGTATATATATATGAACAAATGTTACGGTGAAACACCGAAATCAGAAGAATGTCGACTTTCACCAGTGAATATCAACATTCACATAGTCGCTTGGTGTCTGTCCGAAATATTTTCCAAATACTCTTATTTCTTACTTACACCGGTAAATGTCGACATTCACCATGTACTAATGGTGAATGTTGAACATAGGAGAATTTATATTTTTTTCTCCGTAATCGTGAAAAAATGCACTTCAGACTTAAAATAAGAACTTAAAACACACAGTACATTCAAAATGAGAAAGGAAAATAATAGAAGTTAAAAACATACTAAATTACGTGATTCATATCTTATTTATTGCAACAACTTAAACTATTATGACACTTTGAATTGCACAAGAGGCCCTTGCTTTTACAACTGCATTTATTTGTGGAACACTTCCTTTTGCAATGACAGCGTGTGCATATACTCCTCTCTTTTCGACCTACACCAGAGCATATCTGTGATTGTCGACATGTACCGGTGAGGGTCCGAATGTACAAGAATGTAATGCAATACTCGATCTTTCACCGACGCATTTGGTGAATGTTGACATTCTCTGGTGAAAGTCGACATTCTCCAATTTCGGTCTTTCATGGTAACATATACATAAACCAGCAATTCACAATAATTTATAATAAGGAAACTTTGAAACTACTATTTAAAATACTAATAATTCTGACTAAAATTTTTTTTCATTCATGGTTTTAAACTGAATTTGTGTTCTTTGAAGATCGTACATCGAAAGTTTTCTTATTATAAATTATTGATTTATTTGCAGCTTTAGCGCAAGTCATATATGATTTTTAATTTACTTTTAATTACTTCATTTTGAATTTATTTATTTATTTTATTTTATTTATTTGTCTATATATATGAATTTTGCTGGCCGAAGTTCAATTGCACACTTAGTAATTTGAGCCTAAGCTTAGCTAGGCCAGTTATATTTCATTTTATTTTACGCCACTGACCAGGCTTCTGTCCTAAAAGTCATACCAATCGCAATAATGACTGATCAGCGGAAAGAAATTCTACAACCAGCAGCCACCACAACCAGGGTGGATTGCATGTTCAACAAACGAGATTATACTTACCTAGCAATTATATTATAGTCTTCTGCTACAAATTACTTTAATTCGTGATTGCAACTTTCTATTATCAAAATACGGCAAAGTTTAATTTGTACGCACAAGTTTGTTTTTGGAGTTTTAATTTATACGCACAAGTTCAAGCTTTAATGAAAATGTTATTTAAAACTTTTTTACGACTCTGTTATATTTTCATATGTGAAAAAAGCGATAAAAGCGATTGTCAGTGTAAGCTAAATAGCACAAATTAAAGTTAACTTACGCAGAGTAAAAGACTCTAAAAGTTGACTTTTAATTAATAAGCTTTTACTTGTATGAAGCTGCAAATGAAATTAAATTGCACATTTTTGCAGCACTTGTATGCCAGCATGTCTTAGTGGTGTAACGATACCACAGTCAGCCGGTATTCGAGAGGTCCAGGTTCGAGTCCCGGCGAAGGTTTGCTTAGTTGTCATTCAGCAAAATCCTAATAACTCTACAACCTTATAATTTAATTACTTCATGTAACTACTTTGAAGCTAAGAGTGTTGAAAATTACCTTTCTTGTAAATTGATGGACAAGGTTTAAATTTTTTCGATGTTTCCAGCCTGAAGGGAAGAAATAGCAGTATATGAATTCATTCCACAGCCAAGGTCTCAGTAGTCTGTATAAAAAGGTGTCACTTATCCTGTGGGTAAAATGAAAGCAAAAATTTATAGCTTCAGCTAGAAGTGGAATTTAGAAATATACGCTTTATTACACTGAAGCACCGTTTATACGTTTCTCATTTATAATACTTTTGCATGTTCATCTCTATCTTGATTCATTCAGGCTTATATCAATATGAAAATATTATCACTTATACAACGCATAACTTTGACTATTTGCAGTTTTTCTCCTGACTTATTCATCGATGTTTCCATTTGCAGATATGTCAATATAATTGGGAAATGCTATTTCTTTCTATTGTTACATTTAGAAACTGTAAATTAGATACGTTGGTGAAATATGGAAATATGGCTAGCGTTTGGAGGATCAGAATAGATAACGGAATTTGTTGACCAGATGAGTTTTCTAATGAGAGACACTTCATTTTTGTGTCTTTCGATAAACATGTTTTAATTTAACTATTATCTCTCCTTTACATTTCTTTTAAATGTAACTTACTGCTAAAATATGTACGAAACGAAAGAAAAGACAAAACTAAACAAGAAGACAGGACTGGAAACTGCCGAATTGTTAAAGATACTAAGTATATCCGTGTAAATAATGCGATATTTTCTGACATTTAAAACAGAAAAAAGAGCAACAATTTTTGGAAAATTCCCAGAAGTAGTTTCTTATCAGAGGAGAAAAAGCGCCCGAGATTAAGGCATTTTCTGGATGTCTTTTATTTAAAGCTAATAAATGAGGTTGCGCTAGTGGAAAGGTAGAAGAAACAGCTTTACAACAGAGTGTAAATGCTTTCGCCTGGATGGTTACATAAATTTGAAATGTATCTCTGAAACCCATATCTTCTATTAGGGAATCCAAAGGTATGCTTAGAGAACACGAATTTATCCAACAAAGGAGAGAGTAAACACATGAAAAGTATTTTTAACTATGATAAAAGTGACCTGTTTTATCCCATATCTGCCAGAAACACAGCCTTTAAAAGTAATTAATTTTATGGAATCAATAAAGTAAAGGCGGCTTCACTATTTTAATCTGAGAAAATACACTCATGTACATAAATTAAGGATAATTCGGAGTCACGCGGAAATCGAACTCTAAAATAAATATATCACCTGTAAAATCACTACACACATCTTCAAGAATCATATGCAAATTTCGGGAAGTAACCAGATGACACCGATGGTACGTCACAATGACGAGTGTGTAAGAGAGTGATATATAAGTAATACAGGAAAAGAAGTAAAACTGTTCGCAGGCGCTTTATAAGCATTTCAGTGCAATAATCGAATAGTTATGATACAAAGGACGCATTTGGATGATTTTTTACGTGATAGAATTATCGGCCGTCTGGAATGTGGGCGTACCCAACTGGAAGTATCAGACGAACTTGGAATTGCCCAGAGTGTCATCTCCAGGTTTTGGCGACGATTCCAAGATGATGGTAATGTGAGTAGACGTTACAGCACAGGTCGCCCCAGAGTTACAACGCCGAATGAGAAGCGGTATTTGGCAATTACTGCCGAAAAGAACAGGCGGAGCACAGCCTCAGACCTGTCTCGCCAGCTCTCTTCAGCCACTGGTACGACACTTTCAAGGCAGACCGTGTACAGACGCTCAGGGCAGATTGGTCTATATGCTCGTAGACCTGTTAGATGCGTTCCACTTACTGCAACTCACTGTCGCCTGTGGTTAGCGTGGAGTAGAGAGCATGCATTGTGGACACCGCAACAGTTGGCTTGTGTGATGTTTTCCGACGAGTCCAGTTTTAGCTTGCAGTCTGATTCTCGCCGGACTTTCATATGGAGAGCTCCAGGTACCCGTTACCACCAAGAAAACATAATTGAATGACACCGTTACGGTGGTGCAGGAGTGCTCGTTTGGGGTGGAATTATTCTGGGTTCCAGAACTGACCTGCATGTTCAAATTGGAACCATGACAAGCCAAATCTATCGGAACGTCATTCTGGAACAACATGTACGTTTGTTTCGGAGCGCCATGGGCGCACAATTTGCGTTTATGGATGACAACGCCCGTCCTCACCGTGCAAACATCGTAAGCGAATGCCTTCAATCGGAGGATATCACCCGTATGGACTGGCCAGCATTCTCACCGGACTTGAATCCAGTAGATCACGTGTGGGACATGCTTGGCCGACGAGTTACAGCCCGTCACCTCCTCCTACATGTCTACCGGAACTTCGGAGAGCATTGCTTTTTGAGTGGTGTAATATCCCCCAAGATCAGATCGATAATTTGATACTCAGCATGCCTAGGCGTTGTACGGACTGTATTGCATCGTCTGGGAGACATACAATGTACTACCAACCATACCAATCATGTAATATTGGTTTTTTGTAAATAGGTTTTTTTTTTGTAATTTGCTCCAGAGAGAAAAAATAGCTAATTTTTTAATAATATCAAACATATAGCATCTTTTTTTGCTCTTTACCTTTTGTTTAATAAATAAGCTTTACAAATAAGTCAAATTTGTTTTGCTTCTAACTCTTCCTTTGCCTGATTTTGCATTATCCTTAATTTATGGACATGAGTGTATTTATGAAACAAACAAAAAAAAAAAAAAAAAAAAAAAAGATATATTTCTTTATAAAATCGCCGAAAGCCAAATATTTCAAAAGTGTTAAAATTTTCCCGTTAGAGTATTTCGAAGAAATGATTAAAGATGGATTTTAAGACATAAATTAAAATAGTGAGGAATTAAATATAAAATAAATAATTAAGCTTACATTTTTCTTAAAGAAATCCAATGAATTGAATTAAAATACAGAACAGAGTATACAGAAATTTCGGTAATAAAGTATGCGATCTACGTCTTTAAAGTTATTTATTTTTTGAGCCGCCGAAGCTGAATAATTGTTAGCAACTCTAACTATCGTACCATAGGGTCCGGGTTCGAGTCCCGGAGAAAGTATGGATGTTTGTAAATGTAGAGTGTTCGTGCGGCAAGAGAGCACTCTAAATAGTATGTGGCGAGACGAAAGTTAGGTCGAAAGAAGGTTAGTGGTGGAGGAAGATGGGTGTGGGAGATCCTCGCACCCGTCTCCCTGGGTTTCTCTTCATCAAAACTGAGGGAAAACTGAGAAAACCCGTATCGCCAAAGACACGCGCAATCTTGCACTCGTTATCACGACGAATTTCGTGGGCTTGTTTTGATTTTGCTATCAGACAAGTGAGACAAGCCACAACAACATTTTTTTTTGTTTAATGGCGCAACTAAACCTGGTTGTTTTAATCATTTTCATTTGCTGTCATTTTATCGCGCTTTTGAATATAATACCTATTGAATAATGTTATTTTATGAAGCTATTATTAGTGAATTATAAGTCTATGAAATTTTAATTTAATGGAATTAAAAAGTGAATAGGTTGTTAAATTTATTAATGGAACTATTGTCATTTATATATTATTAATTATTTGTATTTATTTTCATATTTAAAAATACTATTTTAGTAGCGGCATCTAAGAAATAAATGACTGACTAAAAGCGGTACATCATACACTACATATTTTTTTTAGAAATGTCTTTGTTAGTCATGACACCAATGAGAAAAAATATCAATAACTTCATTCATTGTGCTTTGCTTACGGCTCACTTTACGAAAAGAGCCTGAGATTACGTGTGGCATGTTTTTCTTCAAAAGAAAAGTTAGTCTTTTCATATAGTATATTAAAATCGTTTATGAAAAAGAAGACAAGATGACCTATATGAAAAATGGTATGATCGTTCACAGTTCTAAACGTTTTATATGATACAATTAGAATTCATGTGATTTGAAACTGAAACGCTTTAACATTATTTTAAATTTAGGTACCTGTTTAAGGCATGACAATTTTATATAATAGCAGAAGTAAGATAGTAATATAAGAATAACATTATTAGGATTGACAATATAAGCACATGCTTAGGGCACGAAAAAAATTCCAATAACCAGTTTCCCTGTGGGAAACGTGGTATAGCTAAACCAAAACCGAGAGAGGTACGTAATGAAGAAAATCTGGTGTAAACATGTGTAAAGATACCAAAAACCTTTGAGTATTTAGGGCCTCTAAAGGATCTTAAGCCGGTTCTGAGCATTGTAATCCAATAATTAAAATATAAGCATCGCATTTTAGACTAGCATTTCATTTATTCTCTCTTATTTATACATCCTTTATGAAAGACGTATAAAAGTATAAAAGGTGCTTTGCTGTAATCATTCATTACAATAGATTTGCAAATTCTCATTTTCAATATCAGACACTGAAGCATTAAAAAATTCTGAATAAGTTTTATAATATTAAATAGAATAAAAAGTAATTACCCTGAATTTAAACCTCACACATATATTTTAAAATGAGCCAAGAACTATTTTAAAGTGTATTATTAAATTTTAAATTATCTATATTTTAAAGCATATTATTAAATGTTTTAAAATTATTATTGAATTCAGTGTTAAAATTTTGCATAGCATAATTTCATTTAACTATTTCAAATTTTCAAAGAATATATAACCATTAAATGTAAATATAAACTAATAAATCTAAATTTTAAAAGCAACCAAAAGCATGATATGATAAACATAATTATATGTAAAACGTTCCTTAATTATTTCCTTAACAGTCTTTAAAGAAATTTGCAATTTATTTGTATAAAGGGAACAACATTATTACGAATTTTGTAGGATGATTTTAGTGCAATTGTATGTGAAATTGTTTTATTTTCTGTGTAATGTAACATAATAAAAATCTAAAACAGATAAGATATGCCGGAAAAGTAAGAATACAGAGGCAAGTTCATTTAACATTGAGTAAATGGGTACCTTGGTAATTTATCGAGATATCGCCAAGGTGGCAACAGTTATGGCGACTTATTTTGTCACAGAATTTGCGGAGAAATCGTCAAAAGTTGCTAAATTTGGAGACCATTTGGCGATATTTTAGTGCGGTCTCTGTATCACCATATTGTAATTGAAATCACTATATTAGCTGCAACTGTAATTCGACCCTCATATTGCTTTCCAGTAATTTCGAGAAGCAGAAAGTACTAGAAATATCTCTGCGGCCAGTTGAAAACTATATAAGGCCGAAGAGAGCATTTGTGGTTTTTGTTATTGTTGCAAGTTATTAGTTCAGCATGAGATCGGAGATAGTTCCAGGTTAGCTTTCTCTTTAGATGGACTTTGCATTTCGCTGTGTTTAACGTCCTTAAGAGTTTGAAGTGTAACTACTGATTGTACTCTTCGATACTGTGAACATCTGTGCGAGTAGTTCTGTGGAAAATTATAGAACTTTTAAGTGTTTCATTTGATAAAAATAAATTTTATTAGCCTATCATCGGACCTGTGTGCATTCAATCTGTTAGGAACCCGTACATACGCAACAATTTTGTACTCTCCCAGTTGATGTTTTTATCAATTGTATTTCCTAGTTATACACAGAAATTCAAACGAATATTGTTTTCCCCAATTGCAAAATCGAGTTTAAGAGATTCAAAAATGGTTTTGGGTATTTCATCCTCCCTTTTTAATACCTTGTTTATACTTTTTATTAGTTTTTGCAATAATTTATTGTTTGCCACTCAAAATATGCAACACCAACAGACTGTAAAAATAGGAATACTTTAAAATTTTTAATTGAAATAATGAACAAAAATATCAGTACATAAAATGACTTACAAGCTTAACATTCGTTCTTCAAACAAATATGTATTACAGAGTGTCTTATTATCTTTCTATTGCTACTTTCTATTGCTCATCAGGAACTTCTGTATAGCAGTTAGCACATTCATTTCTACCGCAGTGCGACATGCACAATCTATTCTCTCATTTGAAAGCTACGCTTGCACGTATGTGCATACAGGATAAGAAATGTATAGTATCTTCCCTGTCCAAAAATATGTAATACACTCTGAATAAAAAAAATCGCGCACCTTCAAAAATAGTCTGATGATCTCAAAACCTAATATAAAGCGTGTTAATATATCTTGATCGTACATATAAATCAGAAAAATTGCTGAAAAAAACTAACGAATGCAACAGTGTGAGTCTACAGCGCGCGAAAACCACATATATCAGAACACAATGTACTGTTACGAATTTTGTATACATGTAAATTGAATTATTTGTAAATTGTAGTACTCTTCGTATTATATAATACGAAAGGCTTCAAAGTGCGAAGCATTGCCGGGAAAACAGGGTTACTGGGCTAAGTCCATTTAACAATGAGGCAAATAGCTATTTCACCAATTTGGCGAGAAATCGACGAAAGTCATAAAAGTTGGCGATCATTTGGCCCTATTTTAGCCCGCTTCTTGTGTAGCTGTAATTGGTCTGATCCCTATGTAACTGCAACTGTATCCAGCCTTGTGTAACTGTAACTTTGTATACCTTTCAATAATTTCAAGAATTCGAAGGTACTGGAAATTACTCTGCGGATGAGAGAAAACTATACAAGTTGGGACAGAGTATCAGTTTTCCGTTTAGTTTAGAATTTAGCTCACAGTATTGAGAGATCTCTATGCGAGCTGACTCATTTGAGACTTTCTCAAATGAGTATAAGTATCTGTTCAAAGATGTATAAGTCCAATATATCTGTTCCTCTGTTGTACTTTTCAGTACGACAGAGCTGTATGAGTACTTTTATATAAAGAGTTCCAGAACTCTGAAGTGTTCTGGAAAAAAAAAGAAATCATCAAACTATCATCTGTTCTGCGGGCACTCAATCTGTTACGAACTCACACGTAATAGTATACAGTTCGGCCGCTGAAAAGTAAATTCGAAATGCTCCTTCAAATAAAGCTTACTGGTTGTCTACGAAAGCTGAAGCAATCGAAGAAATAGTCGTACAGAGAATTCATTACCTTCGCAAATATAGCAGTGCTTCAAAAAGTTTGATAAATAACAAGAGCTGCCTTAGTATATAGCCAATTTCACAGAATCACTTATCCACATCGACTGGACATCACAAAGTGCCTTGCAAAAAGATTGGGAGAGATCGCAATTCTTTGTTGGCCACCACTGCGACGTCTGTAAGAACGAACTCCTATGCTACAACAGCAACGTTTAGTTTAGCTTTTAGGCCGCGAAGCTTGAAATGAACCAGACTGGCGTTGAATGTCTTCATCTATGCAACACAGTTTACAAATAGATTAGATGAGTAGAAATTTCATACGTGGAAGAGACCTAGGCCAACGCTGCACATTTCCCTTCATTGTGAAGCTACACTTGCCCATCACACTTTGGAGTTCCTATTTGGGAAGCTAGCTCAGTTTTGAGCATTTTTCATTATATTTTAAAATTTCGACAATACGTTAACGTCGTCTTTAATCTGGTCTAACCCTAATTATTGATTTGAGCCACTTCACAACAAGATAATAATCTTAACAGACAGCGAAAATCTCTCGAAAATATCTGTATAATGTTGCAACTCTTTGGCCTACAAGAACTTTAATAGATCATACATTAAGTGCACTTTAGAATGTCGAAAGTATGAGATTATTTCTTCGGATGCACTTGTGCGTGGACTCGAATTGCATTCGGTTGTCAGTTGAGCCATGTATACCCATCCATATCTCTTCAGCAAACGTAATAAATAGTTTTTTACACTAGTATTCATTGATCGCGCGTTTGCATCGAACTCCCTGGCATCAATACCAATTGTATTGATTTTCTAAACTGGTTCTCTATTCTTACATTAATACTAACAACTGCAGCTCGAGAACACACAATGAGCAACCTTATTAGAGACTCTGCTTTCTACTTTTTGGGGTTTTAGAATCTAGCTTTTATCAAAGCTGATTAGTTGCGTTCCTTATTATAAGGAAACGTAGTCAAACAAATGATGCCTCAAAATTACTGGTCGCCGTTAAATAATATTTGCTAGTTTGTCATGAGCCATTACATCATTCATGCGAGTGTACATTATATAAAGATGGACATTTCGAAATTTGAGCAACGTAGTCCTCCACGTGAACATGTACACCTGGAAGCTTGATTCTGAGCTTTAAATTTGTTATATTATTTACTTCATATTTTGTAAAACTCTAAGGAATTTTTTATTAACAAACTCAAGAATTTGAAAGCGAGCTGTGGAAACACAGCAAAGAATAAAACATTTTTATCTCCAGCGCGCGAGACCATCTTTTAGAAATTCTAAAGATACGCTGTTTTTAAATATTTTGGGATTTTGCTGCTGAATCGAATTTTATGTGGCGTAAGGGCAAAGAATGTAATATTTAATGAATGAAGATAACACATAAAATGTTAATAATAAAAAGGCAAAAAGACAAACTTTGCTAGCCATCGAACTAAGAAAACTGAATATTGATACGATGGACTGAGAAAAGCCTGAAAAAAAATTAAAATTTGTGCCAACCTTTAACAATGCATCCAGGAATTCGAAACATATACTCCTATGCAAGATTTTGTTGATGAACTGCATATGGTGTAAGTTCGAAGAAAACGATGCTTGATAATAAAGCTAAAAACGACTGAAAAAAGAAAAGTGGGTTAGCAGGACTGTGTACCCACTTTTCAGGCTGGTAGCCTGCAAGTTCAGCGAGAGCGTAAAAAATCTTAACAAGCCTATATGAGCGACCGTTAAAGTCTGAAGACATTAAATTATTATTATTATTATCATCATCATCATGAACATCATCATTATGTTTGAAGGAACGGGATATAGTATATCAAGTCGGCAAAAGCTTTTTTTCAGTTTCAAGAGGAAATAAAGTTACTTATTTCACATGTTTTCTAACTTGATTTTCAAATTTCTCTCGCTTACTTTAATTACATACAGTTGCCTGTATCCTGAAGTTTTCGAAAGAGATATTTTCCTGTGCTCACAATTACCAGTAAGAGTACAAACATATTATAAAATTTATATATCAGTGTTTTCAGGGTGAAAGAAATTAGCAGTACTGTAAATCTATTTATTTATTAAATAAATATTTATTTATTAAATTTATTATTTTTATTTTATTTATTAAATAAATAGAGAATTAGAGAAAGTAAAGCTTTCTTCTCCTTAAGAAATATCACTTACTCATTTATGGCAGTGACGTATTCGCTGCATCCTCCCAATTGCGCATTAATGTGTACACCCATAGCTGTCTCTGAAAGGGAAATAAATTTAGATTTTAAATTATATTAATTTAAATCAACGAAAAATTAAATGCTTCTGCAATGGAGCATATGCTACCAGCAGCCTGTGTAATTAGAGACAGGAACAGGTGCGCGAAATTGAAAACCTGCAATAATTCGTGATATTTACCAAAACGTAAGAATAGAAAATATATATAATTTTGAATAAGGAATCTGTTTCAATGGTTCATTGGATGCGAAAGCTGCCAGATTAGGAGACAAACTAATAAAGTGACAATTTCATCTGCATATGATTCTACATGTGAAATAGCGCAGTTTGTATAGAAAGTTTTGATAAATATTATAAGTAGAATATAAAGTTAGGTTGTATAACACAAGGATAACAAGGTATATTATTATAATACAAGGATTTGGAAATACCTGGTAAAAGTGCAAAGGCAGGTAGTAGGGAAAGAAATAAGCAGATTTTGCAATGAAATATGTATATGAAAACGGAACAAAGAAGAACAAATAAGGTACTCATAAATCGCTCTTCGTTCTAGCTGCAACCAAATGAACAAACTGTATATAGGTGAGCTTCTGTAGCGACATATACCGTTCGAAATTAGCTCAGGGAATGATGATTTTAAGCCAGTAGAACCCTTTTCATCTACCGCACAACACCGCGCTTTACCACTATAAAAGCTGTTCGCACACATACATTCTACTACAAATACACCTGAGCAATACCGCTCCTTTAAGAGATCAGATCGGAATCGTTCGCTCACTGAAGTTAATCAGTACTTTTTAACGATCCACTGCTCATTAACAATGACCCTGTTGAATTTTTCGGGGAAGGATCAAGAGCGGTGTGCAAAGACGGGGAAAAAGCAGAACGAATTGAACAAGGAGTGGAATCGCTGGAATCAACTCAACCAAACCACTGATGTCTTTTAACTGTACTTTTGAGATTCTCTATAAAAAAAAAAAAAAAAAAAAAAAAAAAAAAATTCTACATAGAAAAACAATAAAATTCTGGAACAAAAAAAATTTTAAAAGTTAAAAAATAATGAATGCTAAACTAACTTTTGTTAAAGACTACATTATTTTATTACTATAACTGATATTTTGCCACTACAAAGCACATTGTAAAAATAAATTTTTAAATTGAAGGCAGATACCAAAGAACAGGAAATTGTCTTCTGACAATACCGGCATTTCCCTTCTCTTTTATTTAATTTGACAAAATGATAAGAGTTTCTTCATTTCGGTAGGATCTATATTTTGTTCTGCAACCTTGAAAAAATATATCAGATGGAAAAATTATGTTTATAAATATATCCTAATTCTAAAGAAGATTAAAGAGAAATTCATAGCTCTTGATTTGCAGGATTTTAGTGCAATAAGTAAATAAACAAAATAGAATTTATTATTTTACATAAATATTATTGTAATATTGTATAAAAAGGGCAATATCCAATATGCATTGCTACACCATGATACAGTATTCAAAGAATCGAAATAAAACTGAGAGGAACAGCTCCGAAGAAGCGAGAAGAGCAAATAATCAAGACTCTGCAGGGGCCAGATTTGTGGCTAAAGTAAGAGCGATAAAAAGAGTGAGTAATAAAGACTCGGTAGGAATCAGACAGGACTTAGAAGAGAAGGGCTAGCTCATAGAGCTTTTCCCCCTGAAGCAGAAAGTGAGAAGTGATGACGTAGCCATGATGACACTGAGCGCGCCAATATACATAATTCACAGCTTGGAAATTAGCGTTTTTGAACCAGCGTTTAAAATGAGCTGTGTATGAAAGATAGCTATAATTTGGAAGAAGCAATGTTACTGCTTTATGCATTTTAGACTGAACCATTAAAAAATTTAATAATGCTTACTCAATTTTAAAATAACAGATAAAATGTGCTACTCTTTTAACATAAAGTTCCATGTTTTTTTTTTTATTATTTTATTTTTTATTTGCAGGTTTTTTTATTTAATGCACGTTTATTTCTAATCATTTCTTTATTTGCATGCTAACTGAGAGAATTTTTATGCTGCTTCTAAGATAACTATAATAGCAGCTATTTAAATTTACTCAAAAAACAACTTTACATTGACAAAGGTTTAAATATATATGACATATATGGCAACATTTCTGCTAACTTACGTTTGATTTTTTGCCTAATTGTAAATTTTACATTGTTATAATTCTCTTCCGATTCAATATAATAGATATTTTTAAAATAATTTTGTAATTTATACTTATATCTATATTACAATTAAATAAATGTATGTAAGATTGTTACCTTAATATTGACAAAATAGCTTTATTCAGAACCTAAAACAGTTATTTAATTTTTCAAAAGTGTGAGTAAAGGAAGCAGGTCTTTTTATGCCAATTTTAATGTTTTATACTATTATATTTTATCTAGAATGCTAATCTAGCACAAAATCTAATCAATAATTAGTTATAAAGGATACAATAAGAATAACTTTAACAAGTACTTAACAAAATTAGTTTGTTAAATACTTGTTATTCTTGTTGGTACTATTTTGGTACTATTCAAAATACCGAAGATATTATCGATTAACTCATAGAAGTCAGATGTTTTCTGATTTCCTGTGGGGTAGAGTATACCTTTTGCGGTACTTTTTGAAAATAATGTTTTCTCTGGAGCGACTTTTTGTCTCTCGTTTCCCTTGACCATTAAATAATTTGGTTTCAGTTTGGGACACAATTTGATTTCTTTTCAATCTCTATTTAAAACATCTTTAATAATATTAAAATTTAAAACAGTTACATCATCTAAAACAAATCCTCTATCTAAAACGCGGTTTCTCAGTAATTTGAGGCAGAGCGCGAAATGAGACCTCTGATTAAAACAAACTGCACATTTTGAAAAGAACCAACTTAGTCCAGTTTAGAGTCATAGCAGAGTTTTCAATCTATACGCATTTCGTCGAAACTGAGAACGCATATTTTTTCTACAGAATACAAATATTCGCCTCTTTCCTTCTTCAGAGTAAGAACATTACTTTGAATTCTTGGACTACACTAAAATTTAGAAAACACTAAAAAATAAAATAAACACCATTTCTTTAATTTGATAATACTAGGTAAAGATATTCCAATTTTTTTTCTTTCCAAAAATCATAGCTTTAAGATGACAGAGCTCTTATGACAATGCAACGTGAGATATTTTCACTAGTCCACCTGATTTTTTTCTTCTTTTTCAGTAATGCATTAATCTACGTCTTTATAAAAATAGGCTTTAGACATTTTTCCAAATTCTCCGATTTGTGCTCCCCCCTCCCCCAAATTTCGCTATTTGAGATTTTAATTTCTGATACCAATTTCTGTCTAGATGTCGTCCACCTTCTTTGTCGCTGAACAAACATTCTAAAATTTTTCTTTTCTCTATTTTTCAATACTTTAATACAATTTAATACAATTTTCTAAGGATATTATTTTGTTCTTCAAATTATCAATGCGTTCTTGTTTATCCTTAAACATTCAGGATGATCTACATTTTCATTTGTGAGTTTTATTTCAAAACCATTAAAATTTGATTTATTATTGTCATCATCAATTTCGATTTATTATTGTCCTCATAATTTACTTTCGGCACAGCATTCCATTTCAACAGTTTCTTTTTTTGACTATCCAAATAAGCGATTTTTCATATCATCTTCATAAACACTGCATAGAAAATGTTCGCTGCAGATTTTTCCGCTTTTCACATTAATATAATCTTCTCTTTGACATTTGTGCATCCATTCTTTCGTCAAAAGCAAACTCTCATTTGGATCCTTTGGTCCCATGAAATAAAATATCTCATCCTTTCTTACTTCTGTAAGTGCTACGGCACGTTACTGCAGCGTAAAAAGCCATATTACGTAAACGATACTTTACAATATAGAATTTAAAATAAAAACTGACTAAAATTACATATATATAAATTATTTTAAATATATACATTATTAGAAAACAGTTATATATATTATTAAAATTAATTTGGGTTATGTAACCTCTAGAAAATCGTCTCGCAGCTCAATGAAACTACTGTTTTAAACGCGGGAAATCAGGACAGGTGGCATCACAGTGACGTCAGATTATTGCCTGTTACGTCCCCCCATTAGGCTCGCGTCGGCGAGGAGTCGAACAAAGAAACAAAGAAATGAGCTAGCCCTTCATCAGATCTGCGGCTAGAGCAGGAGCGATGAAAGAGCGACTAATCACGATTCAGAAGGATCCAGATCTGCGACTAGCGCAGGAACGCTGACATCTGGGAATCCGAGAAACTAGTTCCTACAATTTTAATAGATCCTCGCACTCCCAGAGGAGGAAAAAAACTCCGTCCATTTGCAAACAGAGGTGCTCCGTTTTGCTGAGATGCGTCGGTTTATTTAATGTTTTGTTTTTTAAAGATTAGTTGGAACACAAGCAAACCAGAAGTACGCCAAAATACATACGTAACACAGATACACACATAAAAATACAGACATAATACATACAGACGTTTCCTGTATGTAATAAAGCAAAGAATGCTAGTGTTTTCATTAAGAGGAAAAAAAAATTTGGTACACTTCCCAACAACAGCTTTCGGTGAACTTTTAAAGAACTGACGCTTTCGCTCAGTAAAGTGAATCGGTTCTGGAGCGGATCATTCATTCTCTAATTACAAAACCTGCTTATTCTGCTCCCTGTCAAAAATGGTCTAAAAAGAAAAACATAAACAAAAAGAGTAGACATTTCTGTTTTCATGAGATGGGGCGAAATGTTATGTTTTTTTTTTATGTCATTAACATTTCCAACAATAGTTAAGATTTCAGAAAGATATGTAAGATATAGGCTGTAATTGTGATTAAGTAAAAGTGACTTCCTTTGACTAAAGAAAATTTAAATCTTCTTTGAAAGATTTTACTATTTTTAGGAGTTAATTAGCAAAATAAGCTAAAAGGGATGAATAAGCACTTCCAATGTTTTTCCTATACGTAAGCTTATATGTAAATAGCATATTAATTAAAATAAATACATTCAATAACATCGCATATGAAATAATTGAAATATTTATATATAAATAAGGAACATTAAGTAACCAGAAATGTAAGCTCCGCAGATGATCACAATAAGATGAATCCTGAGTCTTTATTTTTCATAATCTTTGGTGGTGGTGTATTTAATTACGGCAAAGCACACTAGGGCTATCTGCCAAAGGGGAGGGATGCCTGTCGTGGAGGACTTTCTAAGGGAAACTGGCTCGTATACACGTTACACATGAGGAAAACCACGAAAACACCCATGCAGCCAGCCCGTTCGCGGGATTCGAACCTCGGACCGAACTACCAGTGTTCAGCGACTTTTACCGCTTGGCCGCTGGTGGGCCATAATCTTTGGACGTATGTTAAATTAGTTGTTGTATTGAGTTCATCTCTGATAAAACAAGGTAATAATATTGTAAAGCGACCTAAAATTAGTGAAGCAAAACCGAAAACCAGACACATTTTTTAAAAATCTTTACCGTTCCTTATGTATGTTTATATGAATTTTTTTCCTGGATAGTCACCCTGACCATCTTCGACACTGGGCAAATGGCTTTAGAAATATCCAGTAAAAATATTCCTTGAATTCGAAGTAGATTATAAGAAATCATTAGATGGGCCATTTTCTTTCCTTCATACGACTTACAACACAACACAAATATTTCAAATACAAAATTAGATTTCCGCCTCGAGAGTATATTTTAGCCAAAATATAATGAGCAGTTTTTCCCAAATGAACAGGTTTAAGCATGCGTTCCTGCAGAAATAACTGGAAATGTAACATGCTCAAAACATGACTTTAATCTATTCATAAACATTTACATGAATTATATATTTGAACTGCTGTACTTGCCTAATTCTAAGACATAATAACTATTGCTGCAAGCTATGTGTCTGAAGACATTAAAAAAAATAACTGAACTAAAAATCAGTAACAACTTATAAGAACTAGTCCTCTCAAAAAGCATACAATTAGACCAGAATTCTAAAAAGACAGCTGGTAACTTTTCACTGTGTCTTACTAATATCACAGAGACAGAGAAAGGGTGTAAAGGAAACTTTCATTAATTCAAATAAAGTTTAACAGACGGCACCAACTCGTGCTTAGAGAAGCCAACCGTTTTGGCTTTAAATCAAAGATAAAATTAATGGAGTTTAAATATAGACTAACCGCTTCACAGTATAACTAGCGCTCAAGCTGGTTCTGATCGAGTTAGGTGTAAACACGCCTAATGGCAAGAATAACTCAACGCTGCTGAATTCTAATCGCTAGAGAACCAAAGTTAGAAACGTGGACTTCACGCAAGCAGAACACGCTCTGATTTCCCCTTCCAAACCCTCCTTTAAATACTTCCTCTATTCTACCTAATTTGAATCTTTCGCGCACTGGAAATTTATATTCTGGCAGGAAAATTAAACGAGCCTTGATAGGAAAGTAGCAATGACTGGTTAGAAAATTAAAATGACTTATAGAAAAAATAGCAGAATACAACAAGACTACAATACGTATGTAAATATAAATAGTTCAAGGAGATTAGGAAAATTCTCCAAAAACATACCAAACATTTCGCAAATACCGATATCACCAGCAGCGTATATTCTAAAAAGCAATTTCTGTCAGTTTACTAAACTAAAACTCAAAAAACCACAACTCTGCAGTAACTAACTTCTCAACTCTGAAGCAAATGATGTCTGGGTCTGATAACTGAGACATATTTTATGTGGGGTTAGTGGGCCTTCTGGAATTCGAGAAAAACTGCTTTTAGAGCTTTGAAAATGCGTTTTCTGAAAAATCCCAGGAAAATACCCATTCTAATCATATCTATACTTCTAACTTACTTATTTCCACAATTAAAACATGGATTTAGAACTTAAGATCTGTAATTCTATGCATAAGATAAGCTCTTTAATAAAAATACATATTTTCAAGTTCCGTTAAATAAAATTTCGCTACGAAATTATTACATAAAATGCTACAAAAAATAAATAAAAACAATACATAACATTATAAAAATGCACGAAAACAGCACAATCAAATTAAATCATATGTACAGAAATTCGCAACACCACGTTCGGTTGTAAAATAACAACCGAATCAAATCAAAATAGATTTTGAATTTTGATTTGGAATTTTTCATTCATTTATGTTTGCAAAGTCATAACTAATATATTATTTTATCAACTTCCTCTGTGTTTTCCTATTCACATAATTTACAATTTTTATTCGCCCAAAGGAGCGTTAGCTCAGAAGGGCTATTAATTTCGTTTTCGTTTGCGTCGATTCACTTTTCAAACTGTTGCCACCAAATATTGTCACTCTGTGTTATATTTAAAGAAATCAAATAATTAAGAGTCTGCATAAATATATGTATGTTTCTCTCATTGTGATAAAACAACTGTACCTAGAGCAATCAAATTTTGAATAATGTAATCTTTCATCGAATATGGGCATTTGGATGCCTTATTTTGGAATTTGTTTTATTATCGATTTCATATTTTGTAACACTTTAACGAATTTTGGATTAACAAATTCAACAATTTTTAAGCAAGCAATGGTTACACTGTACAGAAAAAAACAAACATTTTTATCTCTAGCGCGCGAGACTGTGTATCGGAAATTCTAAAGATATGCTCTTTTTAAAATTATTTTGTGATAATGTGTTGAATTGAATTTTATGTGGTTTAAGTGCGAAGAACATGATATTTAATAAATAAAGGTAACACAAGAAACGTTAAAAAAAAACCCTTTGGGCGTAATGTAAAATCTGAAAGCTTTCACATTTTAGCTTTCAGATTTTTTAAAATTTTATTTAATATTATATTATTATATTATTATATTGTTTATTATTATATTTTTATATTGTTTCAAAGTGAATACACTGAGCTACTAGTAACTTTCTAGAAAAGATATATAAATTTAATTTTCTTTAAAATTTCTTTGCATAATTCAAAGCTAGAAAATTACAAGGAGAAGGTGCCGTAAGGAAGGAATAAGGCAATATTTAAATGCACCTAAATTTAAAGAAGCGAAGCAAGGTTATCTTGAGTAAAAGTATTTAAGAGCATCCTAAACCTTCCGCTTGTAATCTTAGAAAGCTTGCCTTGGAAGCGTTTCCATTCAGGACTAACAACAGTTATCATTCAACAAAAGAATGACGATTCAGGAACCTGAACGCTTTGCTTCTGATTTATTTCATTACATATGGAGCCAGATGAAAGTAATTCCAGGACTTGAAATGCTAAAAGAAATGTACCCTACGGCTGACAGCAACAAATTTGAACTTCCGGAAAAACTTGGAAAAGCAATTGTTTGTATGCAACTGTGTTACAGAAGTGCCTTGCAGAAAGTTTTTGAATGTGAAAAGCCATCGCTGTCAATAGATGATGAAAAGTTTCTTGGATTTGTGGACAATTATTTGGCATTTAAAATAAGCGGTGATGTTTTCGATCAAATGATAGCTTCATGCTTAATATATGCTGAATTTACCTTGTTCAAGTATGCTAAGTGTAATGAGAACTGTTTTCGCTCAGCGCCAAAATGCTGGTCTAAATACTTCTGCAATAGATTAAGCCAAACATTTGATCTACAGGGAGGCTGCAAAGAATTGGATGCAAGATTGAGCAACCTGCAAACTTGTCCCCTGACAGAGTATTTTCTTTGCAAGCTTAAAAATCCCTATGACACCATAGATTCAATAGAGTATTTTAATGTGTTTCGTTCTATGCTGAAAGAGAAAACGGAGGACCAGGATAGCTGGAATTGTAGCTCATGGAAAGGAAAGGAAATCGATGATCTTCCGGAACTTCTAGAAGGAATTGAAATAGAGTATCCTCGTGACATGGACGTACTTGTTTCCGAAGAAGAT
Organism: Stegodyphus dumicola; assembly: GCF_044657685.1. Classification (NCBI taxonomy): domain Eukaryota; kingdom Metazoa; phylum Arthropoda; class Arachnida; order Araneae; family Eresidae; genus Stegodyphus; species Stegodyphus dumicola. The sequence goes on along the minus strand of NC_140770.1, from coordinate 265,698,800 downwards.
GCTTCAATGGAACATTGTGTCCAATAAATGTCAATAATTGGAAAATTCTTGGTTTAAGATTACTGCCAGAGATTCTAAAAATTAATGAGGAAGTTAATGCAAAACGTTGCTGAATGAAGCAGTGTGGTAGCCACAAATGTGCAACTAGGTGATGTTTTTTCAAAGCTAACTGTCTAATATTTGAGCATTTCTGTGTTCCTTGTATGCCAGTTCTTGTGCATATTTCAGTATTCCTTTAATACTTCATATTTAATATTAAAGTTAATATTTCTTTATATTTGGTAGTTTTCTTGTTTCGCCAGAACTAGTTTTTTAAACCGTTAAATTTAATATTTATGAGACTCGTACAATTTAAGTGTTCTTTTTGTATATCAGAATAAATCCTTATTCATGAAATCCACATTATATGGTGTAATATTTAAATAAGGCAATCTTGAAGTTAATTTAATAGTCTACTCATTTGACGAAGCACTTTTGAAGTCAAAGTTTTTATTGATTTTATGCATTCTTGAAAAGATCTGAAAGCCTTTTTGCTCCAATAACAATTGACTTTTAAGCTTTAATTCTTAGTTTAAATATTGATCTTCAGATTTTAAATAGTCCTAGTAGAAAACTAGGTAATATATACTTTCCTTTAAGTAATAATTATTATTTAGCATTAAAGTTTAATAAATGCACATTTAAATTATATTTTCAACAAAAATTGCCGATAGCTTGAGAAATTCTTTCTAATTGGAGGTAACAAGAAACAATTTTTACTGACTGCAGATTGTACATTTTAAGTCATATAGCACTTAAAAACAAAACAGGAAAAAAAAAACTACAGCCTATTAATTCTTATTTTCTATTTTTAATTTTTATTTTATTTGTTCATTTATTTAAAATTTAGGTAGAGCGGTAACAAATATTTCGCGGAACTATGTTTCTTCATGTATACAAAATTTTATTTTGAATTCTCATCTCACTACCACAAAATTGAATTACGTAAAATACCGCATTTTAACTGAAATAAGACTACTCTTCTTACATTTTTTCAAAATTTTGTAGGTGTTTATAAAAAGGTATTGTAATGAGTATGGCTGCGGAGTAAGATGAAGTTTAATTATCCTTATGTAGAGAACAGTTACTGTTTAAATATTTAATAAGCCACACTGGTAATTATCATATATGTAAACTGGGTAACTACTGATAATTATAAGTTACATATAGTATAGTATATTGTAGTACAGTATTACAGTACTGTATAGTTTAAGTCTGTATATTATACTGTTTACTAAAATAGATAATGTTAAAAATAGATAAGTAATAATACACCATTATTTCCCCGATTTTTTTCTATATCAAATTAAAATATCGCAAATAGGTAACTTGCGTTTCTTTCTAATAAAATGTAAACGGAACCTAATCATAGTTTCATCAAATATACACCTACATTTTTAATTCTTAAAATTTAGCCCACTAGCGGCCGAGCGATAAAATCGCTGAACACTGGTAGATTTAACCTGAGTTCAATTCTAGACAAACGCGTTGGCTGCATGGGCATTTTCGTGATTTTCCCCATGTTTAACATGTATACGAGTCTGTTTCCCTTAGAATGTGTTCCGCGAAGGAATCTCTTCCGTTAGGTAGATAACCCTAGTGTGCTTTCCATAATCAAAAAAAAAAAAAAAAAACTTAGCGCTTACATTTTAGGGTAAATTTTATGTTTGAGAGGATATTAATTTCTAGCAAATACATCGTTTAGCATCACGCATGAAACCAAGCATGCACGCGTTTTTTTGTTGTTGCTGTTAACTATACGGGAAGCACCCCCATTTATAATGCTGAATTTTATCTTGGTGTATGCAAAATTAAATATTAATTCCAGATTCTTTATTTTCGTATTTATTATTTCAAATACAATTACGTTCTTTGTTTTCATGTTAGCAATTCCAAATGCATTTAAATATTTCAAACGCTTTAACTGATTTTAAAAAATAATTTAAGGTAGAGGGAGTTTGGATTTTTACGTTAGGTATTAAGCTTCTTAACATTCAATAAAAAAAACTGCTTTTAATACCACTGTTACTGGACCACCAGCGGCCGAGCGGTAAAGTCCTTGAACACTGGTAGTTTAGTTCGAGGTTCGAATTCCGATAACGGGCTGGCTGCATGGACATTTTCGTGGTTTTCCCCATGCGTAACGTGTTAATAGTCAGTTTTCCTTAGAAACCAGTTTCCCTTGGAAAATTCTCCACTAAGATGTCCTTCTCTTCCTTGTAGTGCCTTAGGGCGAAACACGTAAATAATACTTTTACTGCCAGAAATTTTCTTCAAATGCACGATCAAACGAGATCGTACATTATTGGAACTGACCCACGGTAACTTCATAAATGGCTTTTTTAGGACTTTAATAAAATGCCATAATTCTGTATTAAATGCATGTTAGGCGCCTTTGCGACAGCAGCATTAGATAATGTTTGAAAAATCTAGTCCTTTTTACTATTTATTATTTTTGTGCTCCGTCCTAAGGTACTACACGGAAGGGAGAGATGCCTTCGTGGAGGATTTTCTAAGGAAAATTGGTTCGTATTAACACGTTACATATGGCGTAAACCACGAAAACGCCTATACAACCAGCCTGTTCGCGGAATTCGAACCTCAAACCTGAACTACCAGTGTTCAGGTACTTTACCCCTCGGTTGCTAGTGGGCCTGTTTACTGTTGAGAGAGTAAATTTCATTTGAATGAAATTTTACATATTAAAAATTTTAAATAAAACGATGAAATTTCTGTTGAACCTAGCAAAGCGTTCAGATCATTTTCTGTTACTGACTTGGATGAAAATAATTCCTAATTTTCAACAGGACAATCGGAACATCTTTTGAATATTTTAGCAGCTGTGTGGAAGCTGCAGTGGAATAGTTTTTTTTTTTTTTCAGTTTTTAACAAAATTTTTCATAAAATTCTTGTGCATTCATACTAAGTTCATTATATCCTGGTACTATAATCCAGTACTGTTGAGTCTGGGATTTGCAGTTTCACAGTGTGTACATGTACTTTGAGCTTTTACCTAGAATCTACAGTGGTTTTTACACTCGCCAATGACGGAGTGGATAATAGAACAGCTGTACGCTGGTAGCTTAACTAGTTTCAAATCTCGGCGGTAATGGTCGATGCAAAATTTTCGTGTTTATCTCTGCGCAGCGTGAATACGAGCCAGATTTCTTTGAAACTCTCCTCGAAAACATCCCTCCCTTTAAGCAGATAGCCCTTGAATTAGTCTTAATTAATCTGTAATTTGGTTGCTATTTCACAAACTCACTCTGTGATACTTTGCATAATACTTCTGTGCAAAGTAAATTCAGTGTATTGTAAAGACCATAATTCCAAATCTGGTCAAATTATTAAATTTTTATATAATCCCAAAATCGAAAATTTGCAGACCTTCACTTGTTTCTTTCAATTTTCTTCACTGATTAATCTTTGGTTACTAAATATACCACCATGGCATCCAGTACTGATTCCTTAGGAATTAGCGTTTTATTTAAGAAGTATTATTCATTTTCTAATGCGGACTTAACGGCATAGAGTATATCGATTTTTCTCGCTTTAACAACAAGCTACGTTTCATCAAAAATATCTTTTGTACTTCATTTTAACTTTTTCAGTTATCTTCCCTAAACTTTGTCACCATATGTTGTGCTGTTACTTAAAAAAGATCATTTGAATTACAGTAGGCCTAACCTACCAATAGACAAAAGATCGTACCGCCAAACTTGGAAAATTGATAACTGAAAATAAACTCTATGCAAAAAGATGACTGGAGCCTAAATTAAATATTATGGGATAACTCCTTCCGACCTCGTCTTCCGAGGAAGATTCCCTGGCTTTGGTAACAGGACCTTTATTCTGGATGAGTTATACAGAAAATAAAATACTTAATAGCTTAACAAAAGAAAATTACTGCTGTGTGCCTAAGAGGAAAGTGCCTTTTCGGTGCACTCGTAAGGTAAACTGGTTTGCTCACATTAAACATGGAAAAACTACATAAATTGCCATGAAACCATTCCCGTTTGCTGGGGTTTGAACTGGGATCGAGCTATATCACTATTAAGAAGTCTTAACATTTGGGCTGCTGGTAGATGTTTAATAACTTCATGTGCACATTTTTTTTTTTTTTTTTCTGGTGAGAAAAAACGAATCACTCTCGTATACAGAAATCTTGTAAGAAACTATTTCAATCCTATAAATTTTACTTCCAAAAGTGTAGCTGTATCAGCTATCGGTAGCAAAGATTCCAGTACTACATATACCCTTTTTTCCTTGACATCAAAAGAGTAGTATTGGTGTGTGTGGTGTTTGGTGTATTTAATTACGGCAAAGCACACTAGGGCTATCTGCCTAAGGGGAGGGATGCCTTCGTAGAGGACTTTCTAAGGGAAACTGGCTCGTATACACGTTACACATGGGGAAAACCACGAAAACACCCATGCAGCCAGCCCGTTCGCGGGATTCGAACCTCGGACCGAACTACCAGTGTTCAGCGACTTTACCGCTCGGCCGCTGGTGGGCCTAGAGTAGTATTGAAAAGCACGCGTGTTAATTTGACGATCTTACCGCACTTTTGTATATGATCATCCGGAAATCTTTCAAATCTTATGAAAAATGCTATCTTGCAAATACTATGAAACTTGAATATTTTCTAAAATATGAACTTTATAAATTCAGTAACCTTGCAAAAAATTACATTGGACTGCATTAAAATAAATCTCTGAATATGTTTAATTTGGCAAGCATAAGAGTTTGACATCGTGTAATATTTCGGTAAGATGACTTTTGTACTCGAGAAAAATCTGGCTCTTTGATTTACTTTCAGTTCTGTATTCAGAGAAAAATTTGATTCAGGATTTCATACCATTTAAATATAATATGTCGTTGAATAACCAGACTTATCCTTCATTACAATATTTTTTTTCGGGGATAAGTTTTCCTCCGTTTGTTTACTTTATCGCAAATTGCCAAAAGGAGGTCCATTTAAAATTCTCAAGATGATTTAATATCATCGTCCCTCTTCACAGTATAAATCGCAAAAAATAAGTCTGAAAATTATTTTTTAAACCAAGCATATTGTGGACTTGAAAACCTAGAAGAAAAGCCCTGTTGTATGATTCGTAGAAAGCACTGTTGTTCGTAGAAAGCACTGTTGTATGATTAACTGAATGCGTAACTGATTCTACACAATCATCTTCAAGATCGTACGCAACGGCATATACCAAATACATCTCAACTTATAACTTCTTTGGTGCACAATAGCTTAAGCTTACCTAATGGCTATCCATGAAAGTTATGAAAACGCTTGGCGAGTTATTTTCTCCCATAGTGTAACATATTCTGTTAATAGTTTTAACATTATTTAAAAGTGGCCAAGCACGTAAGGGCTATCTGCCTAAGGAGAGGAATACTTTCGTAGAGGTCTCTTTTCAGAGGAATTGGATCGTGTTCAAGTTACACATAAGAAAAAAACAGGAATATTAGCCATGTAGGCAGCCCATTTGCTTAGGATCAAACCCAAGTTGAACTACAAGCATTCAGTGGACTTAACCACTCAGCCAATGGTGGAGTTAAGTTACTAATAGACTACACAGAGTCAAATGTAAAATTAAACAGAGCTATATTATCTATTCCTGGTAGGTTTTACAAAACAAAACTATAAGGTAAATAAATGGAGTCTTTTTCATACAAAATTTACAATATAAACGATTTATCTTGATTCTGAGCTTACGATTGTTTAAAATAATAGGAATCTTGGAACAAGCGAAATAAACAGGCAAAATCTCAACCTAAACATTTCGGTGAGATCTCATGAAACTAACTTCCTAACAATACTCCGAGCTGTAAAGTCGCTGAACACTGGTAGTTCGGTCCGAGGTTCGAACCCGCGAACGGGCTGGCTGTATGGGTGTTTTTGTGGTTTTCCCCGTGTGTATACGAGCCAATTTCTCTTAGAAAGTCCTCCACGAAAGCATCCCTCCCCTTAGGCAGGTAGCTCTGGAGGCTTTGCCGTATTTAAATAACCTAACAATAAGACCTTTCGGTATTTTCATGACAATATTTTAAGGCGAATTACGCAGACAGACGGCAGCAACGCTTTGTAACATTCACGAGATTTGCAGAAAATAATAATATCCTACTTTTAAACTATGGCATTTGCCCTTCAGTTTGCACAGTTTTCTCATTTGAATGAATATCGTAGCATACAATTTAACGGCAAATTAAGTATGAGTAAACTCTAATATAATTCTCACAAATTATATAAAAAAATTCGGGAATATTTACAGAAATAAGGACATTTGAGACTCTTGAAATGAAAGACTACATTGCAATGCGACTCTGCCCTGCAGAAATTTAGGATGACTGTCACTTTTACTGTTTGTCTTTAATCCATTATCTGTATGAGTGCAGCAGACTTGCATAAAGGCACTTTGTTAACGGAGCGCCACTTGGAGCCAAACATAAACGCTGATGCGATATCTCAGTAGATGGAGGCAAACTTAACGATACATAAAACTTCATGGAAGAAAATGACTGTTTTATTAAATCCATCAGACAAATACAAAATAAATTTTACCTACTATTTTCAGATTACACAGAAGGCATAAGTCTACAAATATGATTTAACACTGCCGAAAATATTTGTATCTTTTCATGCAATCGCCAAAAGGTCCATGAGGTTGAAATCTAGATGGAGACGGTCAGTGCCGCGCTATTGTTTATTTTCAAATTTTATACATTGTATTCAGTATCATGATCAATAACGTTGGATTTGCGGTTAACTTGTTCGTATTAATAACTGGCTGTTGAATGCTGGCTAACATATTATTCGCTTAAGTAACAGAAAATCTAGGAGAGAAAATTCGTTATGTTCATTTTCCCCGCTATTCGCTACAAGGCCATTAAACAGATATTCGTGTAGCGGCATGAACAGACTATAACATTTGGCGTTTTCGCGCAGATTTCATGCTTAGAGTTTCGTTAACAGAACTGTACCTTATAGCTAACGTACTGAAAGCAAAACTTCCATGATTTCACTATTTTTCAAATTTAATTCTATTGAAAAAAGATTACAATTTGCCTTCAGTTTAAGTTCTTTCATTTAAATACAAATATTTATGCTTTTTCAGCTTGTACATTATACAAAATAGTAGTGGAACAAAAAAAAAAAGTAAAAAAGAAAAATACAACCATTATCATAAAGGTATTCTTCGAATGTTCACAGAAAGCTCTTTTCAGAACTTCGAGGATAAATACTTTCATTTGGCTGATTGCCTTTATATCTCATTTGCTATTTCACTTTTTTAATTAACAAAGACAAGCACCTTCGGAAAAGAAGGTTAGAATCATTTGTTTTTTTCCGTTAACGAAAAGAATAAATAGAAATAATAAAAAAACATGATTATTTTTCATAGAGACTACGATGCAGACTTCGTTGAATATTTCAAAACTTTACTCAGTTCACTTCGTTTCGAGTACAAATGAAAGTGAGTAAAGTTTTTTGAATGTTTTAAACGCAAATGTAGTTTCTTTGGTTCATAGAATGTTTCATAGAAGATTAATAGAAATAAAAGCGAGAGTACTTGGGAAAGAGAAAATTTAGTCGAAAACTTTTATAACTCAGCACATATACGCGGACGTGCTTCGAAAGAATTTTATGATGCCGGTACTTCCCCATATTTCCCTTCAGTACCCATCTTCCAGCCTTGAAAATCATCTCTATTTCATCATAGATCAGTACCTAAATTTAAACTTTCGGGAAGCCATTCCAATATTAGATTTGTAAGTTGTAGATACAATTAGAAAATAAACAATACAATCTCTTATTTTTAAATCAACCCCTTTTTTATTCCTTAAAGCAAGGATAGACAGTTAATTTCTTATGCAATTTGAAAATAAACAATACAATCTCTTATTCTTAAATTCTTTATTTTTTTCTCAAGCGAAGATAGACAGTTAATTTCTTATGTGCAAAAGATTTCATTTTTTACAAATGCTTCGTGACTGCTGCTGGGCCCACCAGCAGCCGAGCGGTAACTTCGCTGAACACTTGCAGTTCGGTCCGAGGTACGAATTCCACTAACGGGTTGGCTGCATGGGCGTTTTCGTGGTTTTCCCCATGTGTAACGTGTATACGAGTCAGTTTCCCTTAGAAAGTCCTCCACGAAGGTACCGAAGCCCTAAATAAGATGAGCTCCCGTACTTCTTTTTATAAAACTGAACCATACTTTAAAGGGGAAAAAATTAGAATTCCTGACGTTTTAGTTTAACAATAAGCAGACTTTGCAATACTCTATTTTCCTAGAAATACGAACTCATGAGAACATGAAACGTTCAAGTAAAGTTCCCTCACTCACATGCGGAAACCTTTCACTTTAAGAAAGGCAATAAGTTTGGAAGAGTTTATTTCGGAACGCATAAATTTCTTGCCATGCCATCGTATCTAGTGTATTGTTATCGATGCTTACAGTTAGTTATCCTCACAGGAAGGAAAATTTGTATTCTTAAACGTGCGTTAAGTGACAGAGAGTGCATTAAGAGTGAAATACTGAGATAAACTGCTCAAGCACATATACATCGTCTTCCCACAGTATCCACTAATGGGGGGAAAGCGTAACCAGCAATTTTACATTCATCCTTAGGAGTCAGACTCAGGACTCATTTTACCCTGACACACATCTACTTGATGGCTATAATTATATCAGAATAGAGCCGCGGTCAAAGACAATGTTCTCTCTTATCAAGATTCCCCTCATTTTTTCTTTCCATCCACTCATATCCTCATTCTGTTTCGCCCTGGAATTTTCATCAGCTATACTTTAAGCATATTTAATTTTTGTGATGATAAAAGAACTCCCCCCCCTCTACGACTAGAGCTTAAATTGGGTCGGAGCCCACCGGATTTCGGCACCGGTGCTTCTTAGTTTTTGTAATAAATCATAATTCTAGCCGGAACGCACCGGAGCTCTGAATAAGAAGGCTGAGGCACTTCTTTTATGTAATTGAATAACAATTTCAGTAGAAATTTTATCTCAAAAATTTTATTTTAACAATAAAATATTATATTAAAAATCGGTTATTAAATTTCAATTTATCTCTTTACATTTTATTTAATTTTAATTATTTAATTACTTCAATCTAATTATTTCAATAAATAAAAATTAATTACCTGATCATTATCAATTAAATTTTAACTAATTAATTATATAATAATAATTGATTAAATAACAATTTAAAAACATTAATTAAATTGCTATTAATTAATTTGATAATAATCAACTATTTAATTTTAAAATTATTAATTAGTTTAATAGTCATTTTATTTATTTATTTTCTCTTGTTCCTCTTTGCTGACGGTCCTCCATAGGGCTCCGGCACTTCTAATCTTAGAATTTAAGCCCTGGTAAAGATCAAGCGCAGAATTTGATACTAAATTTCAAAACATGAAGCCCAAACAAGAGATTAATTTATTAGCATGAGGACATCTATAAAATTATGATGCTTGACTGCTTTAACATCAGGGCATCTTTAAATTTGTTTGACTGTTATACTAGAATTTAAAGTAGCTTGGGTCTCTTTTTCCCTAACAGCGGATATTTGCTCATTCGACACTGGCCACTCCCAAGGCCAGAAGGGGTGGCCATTTTATTGTGGAGGCACCTAATAGGCGGCCGCCGTTGCCTCCTATGAAGGAACGGATAGTTACAACCATACCTTTTCGGAGATTCTTCGGTATCACAGTCGGCTCTTCTAACCACTATGCTGTCTGGGCGGCTGTAGCTTGGGTGTCAACTGCATTTTACGTAAGTGTAAATCCCTTCAAAAATAATATTTGAATTTTTGGAATATATGGTGGGATGCCTTCGTAGAGGGCTTTCTAAGAAAACTGGATCGTATAAACCTACACATGGGGAGAAAACCAAGAAAACGCCCATGCAGCCACCCAATTGGCCTGGAATCGAATCCAGGTTGGAACTATCAGTGTTCAGCCACTTTTTACCGCTCGCTCGACCGCTGGTTGGCTTCAGTCATGGAAAGAATTATTGCAGTTATGTTTATCTGAGTGTAATTCGATAAACTTATAAAAGTGAATGCTTGGTAATCTATAGACGGTTTGGTTTGCAAAATAGACTTACCTTCTTTTGAGGAAATGAGGAAAAAAAAATTGTATTTGGCAGCGATTTAAAAACGTATTAATAAGAGCAGATTTCGGTCCTTCCTTTTTAAAACAAAAGGGGAGAAAAGGTTTATTTGCAAGAAGGTTTGGATAAAATCCTTAAGAGAACTTCCCATGGGTGAATCAGACAAGTCATGGGGGATCAAACAAATAGAATTTTATGCTACAAACCAAAATATATAATTTTTATATTTTCTCGTAATAAAAATTGCAATTACATATACGTTATGGGTTATAAGAAAATTTAATGCATGTATAATTTATAATAAATAAGTATTTGCAAGAAAAATGAATGCTTCATAATATAGACAGCCAAAAAAAAAAAAAAAAAAATAACAGAAATTTGAAAACTGGAATAGTTTCAATAAAACTCATTTCATTAAATATTATTATTAATATAAAAAATAGAAAACTTTTATGCGTTCTGTTACGTTTGGTTCATTTTATTGCGAAAATTAAATGAGTAGTAATCCTCTAAGAGTTCCACGTTGTTCAATTGTTACACTACTAAAAGCAAAGGGTGGAACATTGATATTCTTGTTAGTAGTGAATACATTAATTTCTGTTTCGTTCAGTGGCAGTGGTCAAGAGTTGTAGTTGTCTTACGGGATTTCGTGCAAAAGATTAAATCTTATGCAGATAATGGAATTGATGTAAAGTTTACTCTCGATTACCCGGGCTATTGCCGAGGAAGAAGGTCACGGATAATTTTAAAAACAGGGATAATCCAAACTATCAATTTTCCTGCATATTGCATGCGTTTATCTCTTTAAAAAACTACTAATTTACTTTCTTTTTGAGAATATGTATTATTTTTCGAATTTCACTGCGCATTTTTCAAAGTGTTACTTAATCACTGTATTCGAATTCCGTTTGGTCGACGAATTGCAATAGATTTTCAATAAAAGTCACTGCTGTCTCGGGATTAATGAAATTGCCAGCATCTTCCTCGCTTGCATTTTCAGTATCACTCTGCCTCTTATCTTCTTGTGACATTGAAACGATATCCGAATCACTCGAGCATTGAAAGTCTGGCTCACTGGAATTGCCGTTGAACCATTCCTTGATGTTTTCCCGATCGACATTTTTGAAAACAATTGCATTTTCAATCTTTTTGCGTAGAACTTAAGTTCGTGTTTCAACGTTTTCGCAATTAAATAAATCTCCGATTTCTACCGGATTTAAATTTTTACTTCTAAAATTTGAAATCAATTTTCGAAAGAATAAGAATACATGCACGTAAATAAGTACGAAACAAAGACATTACCGAAACGATGCCTTCGATTATGCAGATGGCAGAACGAACTTCGCGAGATAATCGTCGAAACTAAACCTAAAGACGTATTTCGGTGGTTTTTAGAGCTTATTCGGACTTGTGCGTTAGTTTTTTACACATTATTGCGGACAGTCATGAGCGTGCGTGTGTGAGCACCGCCAAGCACGGATATTCCGCAAACCGGATAATCCACCAACGGAAAATCGACAGGACACTCTAAAAGTTTTTAACCGAAACTGATAATATCAAAATTATTTTTAGAACGATTCATAATAATAATTAATACTTACCACAAATTATGTCTAATGTGCACATTTTAATTAGAGGCACGATATCTGTGGCAGAATTACTTCCTAAAGATCCAATTTTTTTCACTAACACTTGCGACTGCTCGTTGAAAATAACCAGAAAATCCATTAAAATTCGGAAATGGAAGGAGGGTGTGAGTAACTTTCTGCGTGTTCGCCATTTTTCTCCCGAGCTGTTAAAATAAAAGTAAGAAATTTAGCACATTAAGAAACTTGAATTGGCAAAAGAAAATAAAATTTTGTAACCCTGCAAATTGTCAGAAGAGCATGTATTTCTTCTTAACTAAAATTTAACTGCAGTGCTAAGTCATAATTTCTCACTATTAAAGATATTGTTTCCTTCCCTTATTAAGATTCTGTTCCACATGCCTTCTTGGTGTAATTGGAAGCATATTCGAGAGGTTTGTGTCCCGGCGAAAGCATTGCATATTTTTTACGTCTCCTGCTACAAAAGAACCTAATGACACTACATCTTAATGACACACAGAAGTTATGGATAATGAGTGGTTATACGTTCATGTGAGGTTTAAATTTGGGACATGGAACACATGCTTGTGACTATACGGTTATTGACGCTTGATAGTTTTTTAAATCTATTAATAAGAAAATTCTCTACAGAAAATGAAGGTAAAGCGATAAGGGTTTAGTTTAGTTTAGTTTACGAGTATGCTGCAACCCTCCTGGCCGACAGTAATCGGCCTCATGGTTAACGCAGCACACCCGACGCAGAAAAACAACAACAAAATAATAATAATAAAATAAATAAATAAAAGATTAAAATATTTAAAGTCCTATTCCTATGATAGTCTTATTTTCATTCACAATCCTCATAATTTCTGTTGCATAGCTATTCAAGAATTTTCTTTTTTCAATTACATTTTGTTCATTTATTTTTTCAAATCTCGTCCTCACACTCTCGGTCAGTTTACATTCTTCCATAAGCGATAAGGGTAGAAGAGATCCTCGGATATTAATTCTCCAAGTTAATCTTCAATTATTCATATTTTCTACTGAATGTGTAAGTAATTATATAATATCCGAAAAAAAAATCCTAGTTTTACAGTTCTTTAGTGCTACATAACTAAAAAACTTGTTCTTATGTGCCTATGATTATCAGTATTGTTATTATCAATGCTATACCTTAGGCTTAGCCGCCCAACACGGACAGTGGTTAGAAATGCTGACTGTCGTACTTAAGGGCTCGGTTTCGAATCCCGGAGAAGGCATGGATGTTTGTAAATGTTTAGCGTCTGTGCGACATGGGAGAACACTAAATATGCGATGAGCCCACAGTTCTCTCGAAAGGTTGATAGTAGGGGACTTTCGGAACCGCCTCTCCAGAGTGCTCTCTATCAAAATTGGGGGCGGAACTGAGCAAAGTCATACTGTCACCTGTACGGTGCTCAATGCTCTTGCCAACAACAGGCGCAATTTCGCTCTTGCATGCCTCGATGTATTTCGTGGGCTCTTCTGATATTACTTTCAGACAAGTGAGATATAAGTCGCAAAAACGTACCTTAGTCATATATAAATATAGTACGCATGAAATCAAATATTTCATGTAACATGTAATATATTTTGAATATTATTAATTAATGCTCCCTGATCTTTGTTATCTGGCTTTCGGCCAGAGTGTGACAATGTTTCGACTGATTATGTGCACAAAAGGTATTCCCCCGAAAATTCTCTTCAACTTTCGTATTTTAAGTCGCATTTGCTTCATAAAAGAAAGCTCAAAGGAGCGTTTTTTCCATTTACACACACATACAAGTTTCGAGAGCATTTGGTTTAAAAGTATTTAAAAGCAGCATATCTTTAGAATTTCCGATGGACAGCCTCGGGCACTGCAGATAAAAATGTTTTATTCAGCATAGTGTTGCCATTGCTCGTTTTGTGATTGTTGAGTTTTTACTCAAAAACTCGTTAAAGTTTTAAAAATATGAAATAGAGATATTAAGGTATCTGCGTACGTTCCGAGCACATTTTTATAAAAACATAGAATTCTGATGAAATATATATTTATTTAGTCAAAATATGATATCAAATCATGAAAATAGGTAAATTTTTAGGAATATTTTCATAAATTTTTGAAATATATGCAATTTTATGCACATTTTTAGGAGAATTTAACACTTACGTTAAATGTCATATATTTTTCCCACAGCATATATTTCAGTTTTATTTATACTGTATACTACTACAACACTCATCTGTGTTATGAACTAAAATGTTTGATATTGCTAAAATTTACTAAAATATGTGTAATTACATGAAAAAACACAGTTTTTTGTAAAATATTTCTTATCGTTTTATATAGAAATACTTAATAAAACAATCAAATTAATAAATATAACTTAGATTGTAGCTTAAAACCAAGTAAATAATATAGAAAACACTTTATTGAAATTTAATAGAGTTACCTTTAAAACATTTTGAGTAATTACATTTCTTGTATGTAAAAACACTAGAAAAATTAGTTTTCCAGAAAACGCATTTAAAGATTTCACATTAACAGAAAAATTGTTCTGTTGTATTTACAAACTTAACATTCTCCACATTTGTACATCACACCCTCGATATCTTTATACTTAAGTAATTTTGATTTCCTATTTGATTTTAATTTTTTTCTGGCTATTTTCGAAATGAGCGACGAATGACGTTTCGAGTTCTTTATTCTTTCGTTATCAATTCCAAAGTAATTTTTAATCATTTCTTGTTCAATTGATATGCCTAAATGTTCAAACACAGGAAGTAATCCAAGATACGCTGAATTAAAAATTAAAACTACTATATATGCATCCAGCAACATAGTATTTATACCTAATCGCAATATTGCCAGACCCAGTTCAAAAAATCGCAATGTTGCCAGTCCTAATTCAAAAAAATAAGGCAAATAATTATTACCAGAAACAAAAAAAGTACCCAGAATTAAAATGAAATGTTTTAGCACAATTTTTAAACACAAACAGGTAAAAAAAAAAAAAAAAAAAAAAAAAAAAAAAACACGGATAACAACATTGTTTACCTTTAAGTTGAGCCTTTTAAATGGCACTTCCGGTCTTTCTGCTTTCACTTCCAGTGCAGTTAATTGGCTATATCTTCTCTTCTAATTATCACAAACGTAAAAATGAACTATTTTTGGAATCCTACAAAACTGACCTTTCAAATTGGGTAATTAAAAAAAATCAAATTTTTTCGCCGAAATCTTCTTTTAACGTAATCTTCCTTAAAATAATTCGAAATTCAAAATTTGGGCTTCCAGGGCCCATTGGAGAACAACGTTATTCAAAATTTGGTGGCTGTAGGTACCGTTGTAGTTTTTTCACAATGCTAGAAACATCCATCCATCTTTCATGCAGATTCTTCATTACTTAATTCCTTTAAATATAATACGGGGCGATATTATTTGGTGGCAACAATTTGAAAAGTTATTCAACGCTTTTAGTGATTCGACGTAATATGCTGTTTAAGAGTAAAAGTGCTTCTGGACTAACGCCCGTTTGGGTTAAAAAATCTAATTTAGCTTTTTGAAAATTAGATTGAAGTTAATAATTGTGTACCATGTCAGAAGGAAAGGTTTAAACCGTCCGTACTACTTTCTCATGGAAACTGACTCGTATACATGTTACACATGGGAAAAACCACGGAAACGTCCCTGTTGCCAGCCCGTTAGCCTGAAATCACACCCAAGTCAGATATACCAGTGTTCAGCGATTTTACCGCTCGCGTACTGGTGGGCTCGGTGCAATCTAATCAGATTTGAAATTATCAATCCATCAAGTTCAATCTTTTAAATTTCATAAATTTTAGAAATTTATATAGTTAATAGATAATTGACAACAGACAAGAGCATCCGTGCTTTACCGTGGAATCAAGTGGTATTATTGCCCTTCCACTGCATCTTTCTGCGAATATAGTGCTTATAAGGGTTGCAACATTTCATCAGCATCGGTGTTTGAGTATATTTGTAAGAATTAATTTTTTGCATATGTGTGTCCTTTGCTTTTCTGGCGATTCGATGTTTGTTATGAATTGTCTTGATGATTACTTACCTGGTATTTGTTTTATCGGAATAACTTGTAAAATGAAAGCTAATGGCTTAATATCTGTTATGTGTGTAATAACATCCGGCTTGAATAGAAGACAAAGGGGGGGGGGGGAACTGTTGTGCTCACTGGAAGTTTTCGTCAGATGGAAAATTCTATCTCAGAAATGAAATTTTCTATTCCACGCGTTTGCAACCATATTCATTATTTTGACGATGTTTCTTCTGAGTTAGTTCTTTTTTATAAGAAAGGTTTCGTAACGTAGGAGGTCTTTTGTTATTTTACCGTCCTCAGTAGTAAGCGCCCGTAACCGGCGGACGGAAGTGACGTCACAGAAAGGGGATGTGGCCGCCGGAATGTGACATAGACGGAATGACGTCATGTATAGTTTAGTTTTTATTCTGTGACAACGACCTATGTTTGAAAGTTTTTATTTTTTATGGCAACGAACATTTTTTATGTTTATGGCAACGAGCTTTTGAATCACGTGTTGGGCATGACATCAGATTTTATTTTGTTATTATTATTTATTTAATATGCAATTACTTCCCTTATTATTTTAATTAATACGTTGTTATTTTTAATTATTTTATACGAGATTATATTTGATTACTTAGTACATCATTTTTTTTCATTAATACCTTTAATTACACTGGTGTGCAAAAATTAAGGACGAGACGGTTTTTTCAATATAACTTTGTACAAAAGCTTTCCAAATCAACACATTTAATACTGTAAGATCCCCAATACGTAAGGACATGAGTAATGTAAGCAACACTTACTAAAAGAGAAATCAGAGGAATAAAAAGAAGCTTTATTGAAAAAGTAGCATGGAGCGCAATGCGACTGAAGGCCGAAACATCCCTGTGATGGGTGTCCAGCAAGAAACATCCTGTCTTTAATAGGGGATATGATCTTCCCTGACTGCTAGGCAGGTTTCACAGCGTCTGCCCATGCTGAGAATGAGGATGTCAATGAGTTGTTGAGGCATTGCTGCCCATTCTTCTTGCAGTGCCAATCGAAGCTCCGGAATCTTTACTGGTGGTAAGGTACGAGCTGCCAAGCGTCTGCCTAGAAAATTCCATACATGCTCCATGGGATTGAGATCCGGAGATCGTGCCGGCCAATCCATACGTTCAATATCCTCACTCTCTAGGAGCTGTTCGGCAGCTACTGTGCGATGACATGGTGCATTGTCGTCCATGAAAAGGAACTGCGGACCCATAACGCCTCTAAAAAGACGCACATATGGAAGAAGAATCTCGTTACAATAACGGGTCCCGTTGACTGAACCTGCTTCTAAGATGTGAAGGTCTGTACGACTACCAAGCATGATGCCTCCCCAAACGAGAACACCGCCACCTCCATACCTGCCCCTTTCAATGATGTTCGAGGGATGATTGCGGCTTCCCCGCTCTCTCCAGATGAGTATGCGATGAGAATCGCTATTCAGACTGAATCTGCTCTCATCTGTAAAGAGTACTCGTCCCCATTCATTGTCTCTCCAATTCCGATGTTCCCGGCACCACAGAGAACGCCTTCTCCGATGGGCAAGCGTTAGAGGTACACACCGTACAGGGCGTCGTGGGAACAGACCACCACCGTGCAGTCTTCTGGCCACGGTAAAACGCGATATTGGTCGTCCAGTCGCCTGTGTCGTGTGTCTAGCGATTTCTCCCGCTGCCTGCGCCTGTTTCTTCTGGCCTGTAAGGCAATATACCGGTCAGCTGCGGGTGTGGTTCCCCGTGGACGACCACTACTAAACCCCCGGATAGCTGTTCCTGTAGTTTGAAATTGTCTCCAAAGTCGTGAAACGATGCTGTGAGCAATTGCGAACTCTGCAGCCACACTTGTCACACTGCGGCCTTCCTCCAACTTCCCAATGATTCGACCTCGGGTAAAAGCATCCAGATGTCGTCTAACAGATTGATTATTCGCCATTTCTCGTTGAGGCAGCAACTCGGTGTGATTTTAACTGCTATACGGAGTGCAATCTCTTTGCCAGAAATACTGATCTTACACCGACAACATGCTTTATACTACTCAGACACTCCCCCATTACGTCTACCTGCATGTCTGCGCATGTGCTACCGTACATCACCTTACTTAATCTCCTGATTGGTCTTTCTGTCCGCTCTGCCTCTTCGTTCAGCTGATATACTAATTTTTCGACTTCGTCCTCAATTTTTGCACACCAGTGTAATTTTTATTACATTTAATATTATTTTCCCTGAATTTTAAAAATAACTCCACGGACGGGATTCGAACTTGCCATCTCTTGCTGCTGCTGCTGCTGTTGCTGTTGCTCTTGTTGTTGCTGCTGCTGTTGTTGCTGCTGTTGTTGCTGCTGTTTTTGTTGCTGCTGTTGTTGTTGCTGCTGTTTTTGCTGTTGTTGTTTTTGCTGTTGTTGCTGCTGCTACTGCTGTTGCTGCTGTTGCTGCTGCTGTTGCTGTTACTGCTGTTGCTGCTGCTGCTGTTGCTGCTGTTGTTGTTGCTGCTGTTGTTGCTTTTGCTGTTGCTGCTGCTGTTGCTGTTGCTTCTGCTTCTGTTGCTGCTGCTGCTGTTGTTGCTGCTGCTGTTGTTGCTGCTGCTGTTGTTGTTGCAGTTGTTGCTGCTGCTGTTGCTGCTGCTGCTACTGCTGTTGCTGCTGTTGCTGCTGCTACTGCTGCTGCTGCTGTTGTTGTTGCTGCTGTTGTTGCTGTTGCTGCTGTTGTTTTTGCTGCTGTTGCTGTTGTTGTTGCTGCTGTTGCTGTTGCTGTTGCTGCTGCTTTCATATAGGAAAAAGCGAAAATTAGTAATATATTAGCCTTGGACTAGGAAACAAATTTTCAGAGATAATCCAGTGGTATGAAAATTAATCAAAATGTACAAATGTTTCTTCGCAATATAAGTTATGAATGTTTTCGTTTCAGTAGAAGAAAGTCAGAAAATACAAATTTGGTAATGAAACATTCATTTCAGACTTTTATTAAAAGATTTTATTAAAAGATGCAATAAACACGATCACTTGAAATGCAATTTAGTAAGTTAAAATATAACTCTAGTTCATCAATATAATATATTAGTTGTGCACGGTTAATTGTTCATTTTGAATCTGATAAAGAAGATTTTGAGTCAAAGAGAAACATATTTACAAAACAGTGATTTTTATTTTATTACTAATTTAAATCAAAGCCCTCATTGCGAAAGTAATTGCATATTAAATAAATAAATGAAAATAGTAAAATAAAAACTGATATCATGCCAAACACGTGATTCAAGATCTCGTCGCCATAAATATAAAAAAATGTTCGTTGCCATAACAATAAAATCTTTCAAAAATAGGTCGGTGCCTGCCACAGAATAAAAACGAAACTCTACACGACGTCATTCCGTCTACGTTGTCCAATTCATCTACGTCCCTTCTGCTTGTCACGTGATCCAAGATGGCGGCGGCCACGTCCCCTTTCTGTGACGTCACTTCCGTCCTCGGGTTACAGGCGCTTACTACTGTCCTCTAATTCTTCGCAGATGCAGAATCTGCTGGTGAATCGAGCCGAGTGGTATATCCGCAACAAGGGAATTCATGAAAAACTGGTTAAGGAGCAACTACGCTCACATTACTATAAACTTGCTAAAAGCTTTCATGAAAGACATAAAACAATTAACAACCCGTCCATTATGACTACAATGACCTAGCAAATATGGACAGGCCCTAAACCCCAACTGAATGTATATATTAGGTAATATTTATTATAATGCCTTTACGGTTTATGTTAATCTTCTTGTATTGTATCTGTTATGCATTCTTCTTAGTCTTACGTTCATAGGATTTATGTCTTACTTATCGGATTCAAATTACCAGTGTTCGCCTAACCTTGCCTTTATCCACACGCTCACCAGCTCGACGACTTCTGGCCTGCATTCATTTGACATCACTTAACACTTTAATTAGCATTGCCTAACTTTTGGCTTAAATATGAATCCTAAATTATTAATTATTCATTTTAAAAACTTTATTATATAAAAACAAATTACCTTAGATATCTTTTAGGTTATTTCATCATACCATTCGCAATTCCCCTACTGTTCTACAAGGGGTAAAGCCTTGTCGCTCAGGTACCCTGGTGTACCAAACCGTGGCCTTCGAGAACAGGGCCTTACAGCTCAGTGACGTAGAGCGGGTGAAGTCAGTCCAGAGAATGCACCCTTCTTTGGGTTTGAAGGCAGCGTTGGGTCATAGGTTATTGTTAGTCGCCATTGCTACGAGAGAAGTGGTTGAACTGCAATTATTGACTTAAAATCTTTGTATATACCATGCTTTTTTCGTAGTCGGCTCAGGCAAACTCGAAGAGTTTCGCAAAATGGGTCCCCGCGTTATGTCGCTATCCCGGCATAATGCTTCCGACTTTCGATTTCTTGAAGTTTCGAACAGTTTATGAAAGTAACGAAGCAAATAAAAGTTCAGAAGAGTGATGAGCTGAGAGAATACAATGACAGAGTCCGACGGAAAATACCCCTGCAGTGCAGGCCGTAACGAAGGTAAGTGCGCATGAATAAAGCAATGGCATGAAGAGAAAACAAGACAAAATGCCTAAATCTCACTGAATACTAGAGAGTCCACATATGTGTAGTAGTCATAGCAATAGTAGTTAGCATAAAATGATGAAAAATAACATTAAATATAAAACATAGTGGGAAGTAAAAAATATATATATACAATATTTACAGTTTAGATATTTGCAACAAAGCAACAAAAAAAAAAAAAAAAAAAAAAAAAAAAAAACAATCAGTAAAAGAGGGTGTACAGGAATATTTAAATTTGACAGTTGGGTGGATACAAAAGTTAACAGCATATTTACTATTCAAGGTACCTGAGGATCGCAAGCGGTCGTTTTCTATTGAAGTCATATTTGACCACTGTAATGGTGCTATTGTTTACATTAGGTATGTTATTGTAAAATTTTTCTGAAAGAAGAGCAAAGTAAGCATAAATAGTTGGAATCTCAAGCTCTTGGTGAACTGCCGTGTTTCTAATGAACCATCGACAGTTCGCCACTTGTCGGAGTATAACGTTTTGTAGTATTTGGATTTTCTTTGCATTTGTTATGCTCGCATATCCCCAAACAGGGCAGGCATAAGAGAGTATAGGACGCAAAAGGGTCTTGTAAATGAGCAATTTGTTATCTATAGAGAGAACTGAGTTCCGGCCAATTAAGGAGGTAAGTGTTCGTTCGTAAATTGGCAATAATTGGTAATGCGTGGGGTCCAGGTGAGTCGCCTATCCAAAGTAATACCAAGGTATCGGGCATGCTTAGTCCATTGAATAGGGGTGTCGTACATATAAATACATTTTTCATTATCGATGGTGGTCCTTTTTGTAAACCAAATGGCCTCAGACTTTTCTATGTTGATCTTGACTTTCCAGGCGTTAAGCCAGGACTCCAGTGTGTGGATGTGTGTTTCGAGTGTTTGTATAACCGAGCCAGGAGAGGATTGCCGTATTTTTTGAGAGGATTGCCGTATCATCGGCGTACATTGCCAGGGTGGTATGTGGTGATTGTGGGATATCGTTCGTGTAGATATTACAGTAAATGGGCCCAAGGAGGCTCCCTTGCGGGACGCCAGCCCTGAAGTCCTTGCGAGATCATTTCAGTGAATCTGTAGAGCAGGTGAACAGTTGAGTGATTCTTACGAAACCCATGCTGCTGTGGAATAATGATGTTATTAAGCTCAGTATAAGCAAGGGTTCTCTGGAGAATGATGTACTCAGCTACCTTGCTGAGCGAAGATAGGAGACTGATGTTTCTGTAAGAAGCTGGCTCTGTAGGTGGCTTTCCAGTCTTTGAGTCTGGTGTTACGATGGCTGTTTTCCATGGCGTAGGGTAGTGGCCCAGGCGAAGCATGTCGTTGATGATAGCAACCAGTTTGAGTAGCATGGGGATTCCCATACACTTGATCATCTTATTTAAGATCTTGTCCAGTCCTGGACTCTTGTTGACAAGTAGTTTCTCGATGTAGCCGTAGACCTCTGAAGGTTTGACAGGAGTAATGTTGTTCGTGCGTGGCTTTGAGAGGAATTCTGTTAGTGTACTGTTAACCAAGTATTCTGTTGGAGGGTGGGAGATGTTGTTTGTGCGGAATTGAGAAGCATAGTGATCAGCTAGTGACTCAGCGTTCTCAATTTCGGTGGTGGCAATTTTCTGTTGGCCGTTTAAAGGCGGAATGTTGGTGTAGCATCTCTTTAATTTTGCAGTCGCCTTCCAGACGGAGCTTTTATCTGCTGAAAGGGAAGAGAGATAGTTGGCCCAGTCGCGTTGTGTATGTTGGTGTGTGAGAGCCCTGACCTGGTGGTTTAGTCGATTAAGCACAGTCTTATCCGCAGGATACCTGTACTTTTGCCAATCCTTGCGGGCAGCATTTCTTTCTTGAATGAGTTTTTTTAGTTTTGGGTCTGTAGCTTTTTATCTGTGAGAGACAGGAGTGCTGTTTGCATCAAGAGCATTTGTTAGTTCAGTCGTAAAGCTGGTAACCAGTGCATCTAACTTTGTGGGTTGTTCCAGGAACAATATAATGTCTTACATGTGTTCAGTGCCGCGATGTAACGGAAATTACAATACATATTTTCGCTTTTCCTGTTGATGCAGATGTGAAAGTGGATACGTGCAATAAAACGGAAGGACTTCATTCGGACTAAAAACAGCAGCGTGAGGTTTCATTGCTATGATTTTATTGATATTTAAAGAAAACTAGATTAAATATTCGATAGGTTTAATGTATTTGTTCTTAAAGCTAAAATGATTTCTACTGAAAAACTAGAGTAAAGTATAAAAAAAGTAAACAATAACTAGTGTAAAATATAAAAGGAAACAATAAATTAATTAAGTCCATAATACTACAGGATTATTTAATGTATAGTAAATTTTGTTTCATGTATTGCTGAAACGCTGTGCATTATGAATATATATTAATCATATAGCATTAAATGATTTGTAATATCAAATTTATTTCAGTTTTATTTTTAATGTACTTGTCATTATAGATTTAAAGTAATACTGTTTTTCATTTAAAAATTCAAATTTGTGTTTTTCACATTACCCTTTTTTTTTTTTTTTAATTTTTTTTGTCATTTTTCAAAATTCTTGTGAAAATTGGAATTAAAATTATATTTTTAAAAATATATAAACAAAAGCTGAAAACAATATTGCTGCACCAGTTGCTTATAAAGCTTAGAATTTTTTTACCCTAAAATTTTGCTGTTACGTTTATTTAAATTAAACTTCATACATTAGCAAAATGCTACATTTTTGAAAAGCTATAGAGTATATGATGTTTTAAATGGCTACATTAGAATAAACAATTAAAAAAGATTAAATATACTGGAAGAATGAAGTACTTTTGCAAGGGACGTCCGGTATCCTATATTATCATTCCACTTTCCTGATCTGATATAGGCTCTACCACGTGCGCTTCGGTAACGAGATGTGGGAACCTCGGCTAACTGCCTTGCATATTTTAAAATTTAAAACATAATTCTGCAGTGTGTTCCTTTCAAATTGTTGTCTATTAAATTTTCAGAGAATTATTATTTTTTCCCCTTTACAATTCCTTAACTATACGCATAAGTAATCCAAAAAATCAAAACTCACACATAGTTGCAGGCACAACTTTCGATCTAAAGAGCTACGAAAACACGTTAGAGTTTATGATCATAATAATGTACTTGTCATTATAGATTTAAAGTAATAATGTGGACATATCAAGATTTTGCTAAAGAGTAATATAGAATAGTAAGAATTCATATTGCAATTAAAAAAGTGTTTAATAAAGACAGTCGGCAAAATTAAAGTAAAATGATCTTCTGTGACAGATTAAAAATAGATGTTTGGTTTTTATTCTGTAAGAATCTGGATCACTGCAAGTTTAATAATAATTTTAATAATAACAATAGCACCATTTGACAGTTTAAAACAATGTTGACATTAAAAATAAATTTTAATATATTTATATCGATAAATAAATGATGAAATATTCCTTTTTAATATTTAGTTTATTATAAAAGATCTTCTACACTAAAATTTGCTTAAAAAATTAATGTAATAACCGAAAAGGCTAGTTCTTTCATTTTATCGCCATACTGAAGAAAATTAAATATTATTTAAAAAGTCTGTAAGAAAAAGTTTGGTTCTTTTAAAATGCTCTTTTTTTATTCATATTTCTCATGTTTACATATAAATGAAAAATAATATGCAATGTTTCGTTTGCAGTTCGAAAGCTTAACATTTCCGCGTTATGAAGCGTTGGAAAGTTTATCCAATCTATGGAAAACAAAATGAGACTAATATAAATAATTATTGATCATCCAGGTGAAAACTTTTATCAAGTATTAAGAAAAATAAGCTCAGATGTCTGAAATCTTAAAGCGTGATATATAGTTTTTAAATATTAACATAGTATCATTTATTTAATAATCTCCAATTTACTTCACATCAGAATAATATAAAATTATCGTCTCTGATAAATTAGCGCTCTGTGGGTTCACTCGCTTCGAATGCAGGAGAGAGATTTCTTTGCACTCCTCATCGTGACGTCACGAGAGAGCTGGACCGCCTTGTTTCTCGAAGGTGACGACCAAACACTGTTCCACGGAGATAGTGGTTCTTTGTCTGGGATGAATGATTTCAGAATGCATTGGTAGCTCTTTCAAATGAGTGGTGAAATCCTGTGGAATGAGCTGCCTTTTTTCATAATTCCGGTTGCATCCTCGAAACTCACTTCAAAGGACAAGTCTTTTCATCAGGGTCAGAATATGGACACCTTTGTTATTTACGAGTGAAGGAATCTCCCCCCTCCGGGAGTTCAGGGCAAGTAACCCATGGAGGTAGGAAAGGGAGGAGGGGCCATTCCGCGCTAGAAGTGAAGCACTGCTTTGACGCTTGGGTCACCAGACAGGGTGTTCTTTGTTTACATTCAGAAGCTCGCTTGACAAGATTCTGATAGTATTTCGACACACGACAGTTCCATAGAAATCGAAAAAGGGACACTCTCGCATGAAAAAAACATTCATAGTGTGATGGATAATAGCAGTTTGTATAGTTTACTGACATTTACGCAAAAATCTTGGTTATTTTTCGATAACTAACAACAGCGATTTTGATTATGAATTTGTTTTATAAAATTATAAGCTGTTGCACTACAAAAATATAGATTTTAAGAAAATTGCTAAAAGAGATCTGCCAAAATTTATTTTCTAGAAGATTTGAAAATTTTGAAACTTGATGGCTAAATGTAAATATTAAATTATGTATGTTAAAATATTTGTAATTAGGCACATAGGTCAGATTAAGTTTTTATTAAATAGAGTAACGCATGCAAGGGCTATCTGCCTAAAGAGAGAGATGCCATCGTGGAGGAATTTTGAAGAAAAACTGACCTTTGAGTGGGTATTAAAAATAATACTTATAATTTTCATTCAAATTATATTCATATATATTTTTTATGTAAAACTTTCGGGTGTATGCTAAATTAGTGTAAATTACTTTACACGAAAAATATAGTGAATGCACAGAAATTAAAGATTTGCACATGCCGTAAATGATAAATAGGAAATATGTATGGGTATTTATGCATGTGCTTGCAAAAAGCATGTATCTGCCTTTGACAAAATACTTAAATATTCATTAACTTATTTATAAATGTATCTGAAATGAAGAATTTATTCACTTATAAACAACTGTGAAAGTACTGTGAAGAAATCTAATGATTAAATATATCTAATTTATAATGATTATAAATGTTATCTAAATATCTAATAACCTTAATATTGAATTGTAAACATAAATTGAAATCCTGTTGACAAATACGTTATAAAACTATTTAAGCAAGAATTGTTCGTATTGGAAAGCAATCTGTTAAAAGGTATTGTAAAGCAAATGCTATGAGATGCGCACTTAAGAACGTAATAAAGAGTTTTGGAATATGTATTGTTGAAATGAAGGGTAAAAAAAAAAAAAAAAAAAAAAAATCTGATAAGTATAATTAAAATAATTATTCCCTTTAGATTTTTTAATAACTCAGTTACAAGTTTTAAATAATACTTAAAAAAAAAAAAAAAAAAAAAAAAAAAAAAACTTATTTTATTCCCTTTCAGAAATGTTCAGAGAAAGTTAAATACTATTTAATACCTATTTAATTATTAGGAATTAGCGAAATACTTCTTTAAAGTATTTCGCTAATTCCTAATAATTCTCTAATTTAAAATGAACCGAATAGAGCATTAATTATAAATTGACTTACATTTTTCGATTTAAAAGAAGCCAACAAATCATGTCATATTTAAGAAAGTATTTTAGGAAGAAGCTCTATAAATAGAAAAGAAATAATGCATAATTTTAATATTAATAATACAATAAACTTTGATCTTAATTTTTGTACCTTAACCGAATAAAATCAAATTACCGTAATTTTTTTTTCTAAAGTAATTAACGAAAACTTGTGAAAATATTTCATTCAAATTAAACCATTCTGAGAAAACTGTCCTGTGAAAAGTATAGCATTTAATTCCGTTCAGGATGAAATGTTGTTTAAAAATATGTTGTTTTCACATACTTAGGACTCTGAAGTGTTGTAGAAAAAGAAAATATATACATTTATATGTATATTTGCGACGTAATTACAAAATATTTACACCCGAACGCGTCAAATCCCATAGAACTCAATGGTAAATGACCCAATGTTTTGGTCACCACGTAGGGATCGCCGGTGCTTCAGACCAGGGTACGGAGAAACTTGTTTAGGGCGACTCCTTCTTACTTCCTACCTCCATGAAGTAACCACACAGTGAGATATAAAAGGTGTTTTCCTGAAAAGACAACTTTCCGTTTCAAGGTTAAAAAAAAGTTGCACAAATGCACAGACTTAGGTCGCGTGCACCAATGTCTCTCTTCCAAATTCAGCTTGAAAATGTTAAAGGTGTTGCGAAGGTTTATGATACCACTTACTTTATGTTGAAATTGTTGAATACAAAGTGAGTGAAGGTGCTGTGCAGTATCAACAACTGCCAACACTTCCACCACCAATTCTGATTCTTGTAAGCTTAATCCACGCTGCGTAAAATGCGCAGGCCCACATAAAACTTCAGACTGTTCAGCTAAGAAATTAGATGTTGTAAAGTCTTGCAATTGCCTGGAAATAGGACACACAGCAAATTACAGAATGTGCCCAAAGTTCCCGAAAATAATTAAAAATACTAGTAACAACAATAAGGAAGTCAGCAGGGTGAAATCCACCCAGGCTACTCCTGGATTTTCTTATGCAAACATCACTCAAGGCTTTAACACTGTACAGAATGCTAAGACTGAGGTTAAGAAATCAAGCAGAAAATAGGATCAAACTAAAGAAGTTGGCATTCATGCTTTCTCAGATATATTTAAGTTAGTGAAAGAAATATACAATATACTCAAAGGTTTCTCCATTGCTCATATTCTTCAAAATATCTCAGCTGTGATGCTTGAAATTCAGGCTGCTAACAATTCTATTGATAAAATGTTTGTTTTATTTAATCTGTTTGAGGAAATCTTTATGAATAACGCCAACTAATAATGTTCAAGTTTCATATTTATATTTAAATTTGAAAAAAAAAATGTATTATGTACCTCTGTTTATAGAATATTTATATATCCTCGGTTTTAGTAGTAATGCTCTCTCTCTCTCTTTCATTCAGTTTTTCAATTAAATTTTCTGTCACCATAAGTTTGGCACTTTACCATGTTCTTAATCTACTGTAATTGTTTTTATTCAACTTTTCAAGTCACCAGCTCGAATTTTTTTCCAGATACACAACATTCAATCATTAAGTACTTACTTCTTCATAGTTTTACATATTGCTAACTCTGCTAGATTCTGCACTTACTCCTTCGCACTCTAATGTGAACTGTTATGTCTGCATAATTAAGAACAGCTCAAATTTTCGATCTAGGGTAGGGCTTTCGGCCCAGGCACCCGGGTGTTCTGACATCGCTCCACAGGAGACAACTTTCCTGCTGGAACTATGGGCATATTGGCCCGCTACAACTATCACTCCTTGTGTATAATGCGATAAATTATTTTTCCTGTTAACGAAATTCTGAAATTACGGGACTGAAGGTATCCAAGTCCTACATCGTCTAGATATGCACTTGTTAATGTTTTTATTTTATTAAAATCCCTGTTATTGTTATAACTTGAGTTAGAAGTTCATTACAACCCGAGGTTTGTGTGGCGGTTTCGCCTACTACACAACAGCGCGTTACCCCAGAAGGGCTATTAGTCTCGAAGCGGCATTTATCCAAATATTATCGCCCTGTAACGCAGTCCTCTACCCGTTAGAAGCGCGCGTGAAGCCTGAATTTTGAATTGATACTGCTTTATTATGATATTTAATTCATTTGCAAATTTCTGTCTTCCTGAAGAAGCGTTCCGAATTCTGTAACAATTTTCAAATCTTTTGACCTTGATACATTTTAAAATATTACACTACTGTACGACTCAGGTGATATAGTATGATTCTAGGTCTGTTCATCGAAATCTTATTAAAATTCCTCCAAAGTGTCTGCAGCTTCTTCCAGATTTTACTGAAATTTTCTGGACCATTTATTGAAAAAAGATCTCTAAGAACTTAATTGCTAATTATGTTTAAACTTCGTAATGAGTGATTCGGTTTCAAAATAGAATACGACTAATCTTAAATCTGGAAGATTAAAACTTTCGGAGTAAATACTGTGATTCCTATAAGATTGCATATTACTTTTAATCAGCAAACGCACATTATTTAATTCTATCTTTTCAGTTTCATTATTTTGTCGTCTGAATTAAAAACACTGGTCTTTAACTGGCTTACTATTGCTTAATGTTAAATAATCTTTAAATTTACCTTACCTTGTAAGGAGACCTGTTCCAAGCCATGGTTCTAAAAAGCGGTATTCAGTCGATTTTGTATTCATGGCGGAATTATTCAGCAAAACCTGTAAGGGAATTTTTTTTAAGCAAAAAAATTAAATTGCAAAACGACGCTAGTATGTTATCTGTATATTAATAATACGAAAGTACTGCATAAATTTTCTATACAATTCTAGTCAGGCTACCAATTCGTTTCTTGCTTTTGCTCCTGTTGCTTGTATGCCGAATCGTGCTATTTTCTGCACTCTAAGGGCCAGGAGTGATCTTGAGTGGTAATATTTGTTCTTGTCATTGTTCATGAAGCTCACTATTGCTAGTGAGACTTCATTAAGTTGTCTTCTAACGTTAATCAAGAATGATCTAATGCAAGAAATTTAGGGTCTTGTAATCTTTCTTCCCTTCGTATCAGTTTCTGGAAAGTGTTTCTGGTGTAAATGAGGCCTCTGATGTAGCCATTGCGACTAAATATACAGAAAAGCAGGTTTTTCTTTTCTTTTGTATTTTTTAATCACACTTTGTATTTTAAATATAATAATATTTTTGGGGATTATTTTTGGATGAAAGTATGCAATAAAATATATTCTCTAAGTGCAAAATCAATTGTTAAGAAAACTTTAATTTACATTAGTTGAAATTGCACATTAGTTTCCGTTGTTCAAAAAGAAAATTTACAGGGGATTTTGATGTGTGACTGCTAGCTTTGTCCTGACGGAGTCTCACAGATGGATGGCACTGTGGGTAAAGCAATGGTATTTCATTCAGAAAAATTGGCGATAAAATCTGTTCCTGATAGTATTTGGAGTTAATCTTGACATTTTTTTGCACTCTGTTTATTTTTAACTTGCCATTATAAGAAAAACTAGCAACAATCATGAATCCCTTAGAAAAACTTTCTTTCGATTCTTTGAACCATGTACTTAAATTTTTTCCTCTACTTTTATGATAATAAATGGCTCTTTTTTGTTAGTCATTTAAATATACCCATGCTTCATCTATTGTGACAATTGTTTTCCATTTTTCTTTGGATAAGTGTTTCTCATATAGAATTCTGCAGCGTGTCCTGCGTTGAGCGATATACTTTGGAAGAAGACGATGCACATTGTGTTTTTTCGTTTTCTTAAGGTTTAAATCAACGTTTATCATTTTGTTTACAGTGGGCACCGATCATTTTAATGATTTTGCAACTGTCCTTTGACTAGGGGGATTTTCTTTTAACATTAAACAACGTACTTTTGCAATAGTCGAAGATGTCCGCTTTTCCTTGGATACTTGTTTGGAATTTTTGTCCCACTTCAGGCTCCAATTTGACTTTTTTTTTTTTCCTTTCTTGTTGATGATATTACCTATCGACGCTTTAGATATCACAAAACTATGACTCTCACATCGTTTTGGGATAACGGAGTATGCATATTTCTCTTCGGAAAGAGCGTAAATGTAGTCTTCGAACCACTGCTTTGTTAAATTCGCCATTTTGAATAAAAATAAAACTTTCAAGCCACAGACGATAATTTTGACTTTTAAAAACATAGTACAATTGCAATTACTTCTTTTGTAGCAAACGATGTTTTATTACCGCTTACCAAAATTGTCTAAAAAATGTGCGAACAGCCTCTGTAGATTTCTTTCTAATTTAACCTTAGTTTTACTTTTTACACTTTCTGAATCGCCCATTTACTTTATCAAAATGAATCAAGCCAGCTTACTGCTACAGGAAATTATAGTTTGCAGA
Source organism: Stegodyphus dumicola (assembly GCF_044657685.1). NCBI lineage: Eukaryota > Metazoa > Arthropoda > Arachnida > Araneae > Eresidae > Stegodyphus > Stegodyphus dumicola. The sequence goes on along the minus strand of NC_140770.1, from coordinate 265,668,316 downwards.
TTACAAGTTTGTGAATTTCAAATTAGATTGCAGACAGTTCAGTTCCAGCTGGCACTTGGAAACGGTCACCGGAAGTCCTGGAGCAAGAGATATGAGAATATCAGATTTCAAACTCAGCATTCTTGATCAATCTCGGAATGAAGATGGCCAAAGTCACGCGATTACAGTTGGTACCTCTCATCCATCTTAGTCTATTGGTCGCCCATTATTTTGCTATGGGATCAACAATAATAAAGCAACTGAAAAGCAAAAACTTTAAGTAAAAGCAATACAGTTCATGATTGCTCACCTCAACAGTTTCTGGTTTGAAGAAGAAAACAATGGGAAGAATTGCTATCCAAGCTTGACATATTTTCTCCCTTTCGTACGCTTTGCAAAAAGCGCAGAGGTACTGGTTAAAAACTAATAGAGAATAAAAATTGTTCTGACGAAAATTATTTTGAGTACATATTATACATTGAATAAAACATGAAACAAAAAGAAAAAATGTAAAGTTACACGTATTTAGGACACACATTTTAATAATATTCTTAGAACAACGTGTTGAAGAACTCCGTCTGCGTAAAGACTGTGTGCAAGGCACTGATGTGCTTTTAGAGTTAGAACAAATTTTGCTTTCTAACAGTGCTGCGTATCTCTGGCACTGATAAAGCGCGCCACCGGAACAGTCGGATTTAAATTCTCAAAGAACGTATGATCCCAGAATATATGATGTAGTAAATCCGCGCAATACCATCACTTTTAAAGAATACAACATACAGCACAAACAAGCCCAGATTCTGTGAAGCCTAAATTCGTCAACTGCAAAATTTCATTGATTCATCCTAAGAAATTGCTCTCCCTCTGTCTGTATCATATTCCAAAACCATTCCGATCAATCACACAGAGGACAATAAACTAACGGGAACTGAGAGTCATGCGTCAAAATCATGTGGAAACAAGTGTTGTGCAAATACAAGTTTGTGAGGATAATTTTGGAGAATATTTCGTAGGTTATAACTGAAACTGGATGTTATCGCCAACGCCTGTACTACATGGCGAATACTAACGTCCTTAAAATTTGAAGCTCTTCCACATGAATCAAAATTTCATCTCTTATCACTAAAGGGCCTTAGTCTTCTTCCAGGACGAACAGCCAATGAACCTGTTGCTTCAAATTTCAATATCATTTTCCGAAATCCTTTGGTAATGGCTTGATCTGTCTAGAGTCCCTACAAAGTCAGAAAACGTGCTTAAAGAAGCTGATACGAAAACGGTATTTTGATAAAAGAATTTAGTTGGCAAAGCAATATCTTATAAAACAAAGTCATTGTGAGTGACGACCAGCAATGAAAACATGTTCTGAGTGAATATTTGGGTCTTATAACAGCTGCTGTATGGTGTTGAATAAAGTGGCGTGAATATGACAAGAGCATTCAGTAATTCTTCAGAGGTTCTATACTAAAAAAAAATTAATTTCATTAGAAATTAAGGTTATGTCAAGCTTTAAATAAATAATATACAGATACGTAACATAGTCATAAGTGTTTCTTTGAATATGAAGTTAATGAAAAATGAAAATTCTTAATTAGAAAATCTTAATTGTTACAAAAATGTATGAAATGAACAGTACAGTTGTATACTTAATAGGATTTATTGAAAATAATCCTTTACACGGAGGGCCCACCAGCGGCCGAACGGTAAAGTCGCTGAACACTAGTAGTTTCGTCCGAGGTTCGAATCCCGCGAACGGTCTGGCTGTGTGGGTGTTTTCGTGGTTTTCCCCATGTGTAACGTGTATACTAGCCAGTTTCCCTTAGAAAGCCCTCCACGAAGGCATCCCTCCCCTTTAGGCAGATAGCCCTAGTGTGCTTTGCCATAATTAAATACAACACACACCTTTACATGGATTTGTTTGAAAGTCTGTGAATTGAAAACATTGTTTCCAACGTGAATTTTAAATCCGTTGATAATTTTAAGTGATTCATTGGGACTAACTTTTTTTTTTTTTAACTGGGAGGTGTATGGCATTTCTATAGTTTTTTATGACACACTTTTTTCTTTGGCTGTTCCTCGTTTTCCTAACTACTTTCCAAATTACTTTTGTTGAAGCTCACATCATCAACTGCAACTGAAATAAAAGACTTTTACGCCTTTATTTGTGTATTCGAAACTGGAATTTCAAAGCCTGCTTTCTTGAAACAGCGCTGGACGCAACTTTGTAATACGAATTTAAGAGTCTGTGGTGTCCATTGAATAGCATTCAGTACATTGACACATTTCAAGCTAATCGCTGGTTTCTGCACCCAGCTTGACAAGGAACTTGCCGTAAAAATAGTTTTATGTAACTGGCCTTGAAGCTTGTACCATTATGTGGTAAAAGTACTGATCTCACCAATCCCAGTTGTATGTTTGGTGGATAGGCTGGCGAATTGTCAAGAAATAGCAAAATCTACCTATTTTTTCTAGACATTGTTGCGTCAAGAGCAATCATCCATTCTGGCATTATGCTTTGCGTCATCTATGACATTTTATTGTATTGCCTATGGACAAATACAGCGTTTGGATAGACGTGCTTGAAGCATCTTTGTTTTTTGCGGTTACAAGAGGTTGCTCAAACTCTCCTTCGATGTTGCAACAAAGCAGCACAGTGAGACGTTCCTTGGAGCTTTTAACCGCCAGAATTTTATGCTTCAACTCTATCCTTCAAAGGAGAGCTGTTTTCTCCTTTGAAGCATAGAGTTTTATTAGGAAAAATTCGACGAAATTATTCAGTTTCATCTGCAATGTAGATTTTTTCAGCCCCATTTCCTTACAAATTTCATTTAGGTATTTTTATCCAGTCTGTTACATGTTGAATATTGCTGTTAAAAGAAATGACCTGTCTTTACTTAATTTTTTCTAACCAACCATTTGATGCTTTTAGGTTTGTTTGCCCTTACAGAACAAAACCAATTGAACACAACTGCATCAATTTCACATGCTTCAATTTTTCTAAATTTTACAGTCCTGGGATGTTCATTTGAATTAGTAATCCCTAATATTTTTATTTTTTCTCTATCCTTTAGATTTTAGAACATGACTTATTTGGTTTTTTACTTATTCCAAATTTCTCCCCAAAATCTTTGAAACGAAGCTGTTCAGTTTCTGATACGTGAATTACATAATTCTTTAAATTTTAATATCAATCTTTTTCTTGTTTCAAGCTATGGTAGATAACATATATAAAATTAACAGTACAAAAGTACAAAACTACACTTCTTTTGTACCCAGTACTAGCAAAAAATAAGAACGACAGAAGTTTTCACACTGTTCACATTATGAAGTCCATATCCTTGGCAAGTAATCTGGTCATGTCACTACCATTTCTCTCCTATTGATTCTTTACAATATTGGTTACAATTTTACGATGGATTGCCTTACAACTTGCTAACATTGTGTTCTTCTCCCCACTGAGAATTGCAAGACAAATGCTTTCAGCAAAAATAGCTGGACTTTGAATTCTGGTCTTGTACACATCATACAGCATTGTTAGAAATCATACAACAAAATCACGTAATACTGGTTAGGAAATTGAGTGCTTTGCAGAGAACAAAGTATCGCACATACAAGCATGAAGACGCCTACAGCGCCACAGATCATTAGAGAGACAACCATTATTTCGAATTTTCTTGGCCCTACAGCAAGAATCAGAGCCTACAACGACAGGTGCGTCCATTAATATAGTAATGTTGTAGTTTCAGATGAAACCTATTTTTGCTTGTGTCATTATGAATGCGGTATCTGTGTCTAGAGATCACACAGAGCAAAAGGATTGGAAGCTTGCATTCTCCATTGTCATGTCTGCCCAGAATCTAGCTAGATCTTTTGTGTGTCTTTGAATAAATATCCCCATAATGCAGTAAAATAAAATATAACGTTTTAATTTTCACTATTTTCTCGATCTTCTGTGATTAAGAGCAAAATCATAATCAAAACAAAATTCGTTATCGTTAAAAAAATGGCGGATCTTCAACGAGTACTCACTAAATTTCAATTCACAATTATTCAAAAGGTGTTTAAAATTAACTCAAATTCAAACAAATGTGGGCAGTTTATATATAGGAAAATACAGCTATAAACAGCTATCGAGTGTGTTAGAAATAAAAGAACAAAAAAAAACCTGCTGTAGCCAGCACATGACTCCCCTCCAATTCCACATTAATATATGGAATTGGCGAAATAGCAACGAGCTAAAAATAAACTATTACTTCCGCTTGATCGTTTATAAATAAAATCTAATTTGTTTATTAACGTTATGATACAATGGTAATTATAAACACTACTCTTTTTTTATTATTCTATTCTCCCATACAACGGGCAATGATAAGTGCTTACGTATACATATCATGCTTTCATTAAAAAATTCCTATCGATAGTAGTATATCTTCTGATCCTTTACTGTTTGGGATTCGCAAGTCAATTACTTTACAATCAGACAATTTTCAAACCAGTATATCTTTAGAATTCACTATTTTTAAATGTTGGCATACATTTCTCTTTATATTCGTTATATTATTTATATCTGCTATATTACTTCTTTAAAAATAATACGCAGTGATGACGCAGCATCCTTTTATTTGAAAGTGATTCGAAACAACAGTGAAAGGAACATAAAATTGAGACCTGAGGCTGATACAATTAATTAATTCATAACTACAGCTTGACTTCGTAATGAGCTTAATCTCATTACATTCCGCATAATACCAAGAATACATTTAGTACTTAAAAATGTTGTTCTCAATCACATACCTATTTCAAATACCAAATTTGAGAACTTTTGTATTATCCCATAATATATATTTCTTTATAAAATTCTGTTCAGAACTTCAAGTAAAGGATCTCTTCCGGTTTATCAATTTTAGTCAAAATCTGTATGCTGTTCATATTGATATAAAATTCCTAAATACTTAACGCGAAAAGTTTTGAATTATATTTTAATACAGTTTTTAATTAAAAATTGCAACTGATGAAACATAAAAAATGAAAAAGCTTTGCAATAATTCCTTATCAGCTGAAGGTAAAGACAGGTTGGAATTGTTATCTAACTAGAACTGGATGATTTTTATATATCTGAAACACCTCTAGAAAATCTAATTCGCCAACGGAAGGTGTTTTTTTTTTTTTTTTTTTTTTTTTTTTTTTAATAATTTTGACTGCAGAAATTAGAAAACGTGATTTTGGAACAACATTGTTAGGCAACAGAAATTTATACGTTTCTTTTTTCCTAAAATATTCCTCATGTTCCTTAGCGCGAAATTTTAAGCTCTGTTAGTTTGACCAAAGTAAATTAAACCATTTTAGCAAGGAATCCTGTAATCCCCAAAAGTCCATATTTGAAGTATCACATCCATAAGTATGGAAGTTCGAATTTCACTGACAGAAGAGAAAGCGGGCCGAAAGTGGAATTTCTGTAAAACAACTGCAATTTTATAGCTAACCGATGGACAGGAAGAAATGACGATAGAATTCTGATAATCTCCTAAAATGAGAGGGTGCTTTTTGATATGCTGAGACGAAAATTTTTTAACTGCTTAGTCATTAATATTAGGTGAAAAGTCTCTGTCAATAGCAACTTCTTTTAAGTAAATTAATGCCACTCAAAAGAGATTAGTGACTCTGACTACCGAAGGACTCGGGTTCGAATCCCGGAAAAGGCATGGATGTTTGTAAATGTATAGTATCTTCGCGGCATGGGGGCTCTCCAAATATATGACAAGTCGAAAGTCTTCTAGTTTTGATTGGTGGTAGGGAAAGATGAGTGAGAGACCTTCATACCCACCTCCCTCAAATTTGGGATGAAACTGGGCAAAATCGGTGTCCGCCGATAACATCGTGGCAAAAACATCGCGGACGAAAACGTCGCGGAGAAAACAACGCAAGGCGAAAACGTCGTGCTACAAAACATCGTGGGAGAAAACATCGCAAAGAGAAAACATCGCAGTTCTAAAACATCGTGCTACAAAACATCGTGGGAGAAAACATCGCAAAGAGAAAACATCGCAGTTCTAAAACATCGTGCTACAAAACATCGTCGTCGAAAATAAAGCGGTTCAAAAACTTCGCAGTTTAAAAACATCGTCATCGAAAATATCGTGGTAAAAAATAAAGTATCTACAAATCATCGCATGACGATAACATCGCAGACGTGCTTTTTTCAGGTTTTAATTATTGTAAATGGATATTCCCATAATGATTTGTGAGCGCAGTACGTAAAGAAGGATAATTTTTATTTTCACATATTTTATTAACTAATAAATGTTTGCTGAAAAAGTAAGAAGGAAACTTAAGCATAAAAAATTAAATGCAAATTATAGATTATACTTTTCATGAAAAATTACCAGTAAAAACTTTATAAAAATGATTTATTAATGGTCTTTGTTAGTTAACTATGTCGGTTTAAAATTCTATTAAGTGCTATAAGTTGCATTAATTTTCTATGCTTAAGTTTCATTCTTATTTTCTCAGCAAAAATTTATTAGTTAATAAAAAGTATGAAAGTAAAAATTATCCTTCTTTCCATCTTGCGATCACAAATCAATATGGGAATATCCATTTACAGTTATTAAAGCCTGAAAGAAGCATGTCTGCGATGTTATCGTCATGCGATGATTTGTAGATACTTTATTTTTTACCACGATATTTTCGACGACAATGTTTTTAAACTGCGAAGTTTTTGAACCGCTTTATTTTCGACGACGATGTTTTGTACCACGATGTTTTCTCGTTGCGATGTTTTCGGCTGTAACCGCAAAATCGTACTGATAGCACATGGAGCCCAAGGACTTCAAAATTAGAAGTGGTAGAAAGGCAAAATTTAGATAACATTCAAAATCCTTATTTATTTCGTAAAGGTGTGATCTAGGCTTTTGTAAATATGTTCCTTCCTTTTAAGGACTCAATCCTTTAAAATAATGCTCAGCTTTGTGAAATTAATATGCTAGGAGTATGTGTAATTGTTTTAACAATTTCACACATGACTACTTTAAAAAAATACTTAGCTTGCTTATTTTACTTTGAAAAGGATTTGTACGAGATCACATATTTCTAAACTATAGTTGATTTTAATTACTATATTTTCGTGCATTTTATATAATATATATTAAATTACAAAATCTTCCTTAAATTTCAACAGTTGCTTTCAAAATTTTAATACGAAAAATTTTGCAGTGCAGTCAGAATGTAAAAGCATCCTTTTAAAAAAGTAAAATATAAATAAAGACATTTCGTTTTCGTTGAAATCGTAGTAAATAAATAATAATTTAAAATTTAGCAAAACAAGCAATCTTTCGTTAGCATAAACTCTGAATAAAATTCTATCTTATTTTCGCGCGATCAAATATAGATCTCTCATCATCAAAACCAAAATATTTTGTTTTTTTATTTATTCAAAATCTACGTCATTATAAGCTGCTTTTTTTTTTTTTTTTTTTTTTTTTGCCTAGTTTTGTATCTTTCATTGGCGTGTTTCTCTTCGAAGCAGACAATATTTTACTTAAATTTTTACTGATTCTTTTCTGAAAAAGAAACATAAATGTAAATATTTTACTTACACACCAAGGGTTGCTTTGTGGAATACATTTTCTTTAATTCTTTCCAATATGTTATTATTAGATGTACTTTAATATTAGGTAAACGATTATACGCTTTTGTACTTTCGAGACTAGCATACCACGTATAAAATGCTACAGTCAATCCGATGAAAAGGCCACTGATGAGTAACACTGCGTATAGAAAAACTTCCAGCATTGTTTATAATTATTAAATTCAAAATTACACTTCTCAAACAGATTTTCCACGATTTTTTCAACTACTCTGAATTACACAAATTTTTTTAATATTGAACTCCGATACGTTTCTGTAACACAATATGTTTTGGCTTTTATCAAACGTTTTGCTCATGAAAAAAATAAAAGTATGATTGCGATAACGCCACTTTTATCTTTTAATTTAAACTTTATCAACATTCTAATAGATATTAAATCTGCGGTCAAACACAATCAGCATTGAAATTGCACAATATTTTTGTCTTACAGTAAACATTGCAGCTTGTATAAATTGAAGATAATAATATTTTTTTTTTTTTTAATTTCGGTTTGTTATTCAGTGTCACAACATTTTGCACAGTAGCATTTAAATTCATCTGTAAGGATTTGGATTGATTTGAATGCGTTAGCAACTCTCAAATGTAAACATGTTTTCTCGAATTTTGAACTTTCTACAGGCAATGCGCAGAGTCAAATATTAAACTGTACTTTGTTTTTATAACACAACAAAGTTTGGCTTTTATCAAACTTTTTCTCATGTATAAAATAAGAATATGTCTCATGTATAAAATAAGAAGCAGTTTTTCCTTTTAAGAATAACTTCATTGCTTTTATTCTAGCCTCCCGATCAGCAAAACTTAACTTCCATTTTTCAGTTCTCCACGTGATAAACTAGGAGCCTGTGTGTTTTAATAATATATTACTTTATAATTATACATTACTTGATTATGTATATATATATATATATATACACACTTCGGCTTATATATATTTACTTCGGCCTTATATATATATATGTATCAGAGAAATCCGTTTATATATATATATATATATATATATATATACAGGGTGTCCGGTAAATGTTGCAACAAACTTCGGGGGAAGGTATGACACATCATAAGCATTAAGAATTGTATAGGAACCCATGCCCGGAAATGTCAGGGGTAAGTGGTTGCAGAGGTAGAAGATGGGCATAGAAACAAGAGAGTGATTAATTTGATACATTTATTGGACATGAATACAAATTGTGTACGACAGATTGAATGTTACAATAGATGTTCGAAGTTTGCACTGTCGGGCCAAACATGCCTGACACCGACGGAACATTGATTGGCGGACATGTTCAAACACACCAGGATTTTCTTTCATTGTAGCAGCTTGCGCAGGCGAGTCTTGCCACAAGATCTATTTCAGACACTTCACAGTGAAGAGGAAAATTTTGATTGCGTAGAATACTAAAATTTTCAATCCTTAATGAAAAGCAAACTTGAAAGTCGAGGCAGATTAAATAATAATTTTTATTTCAATTGATATTTGTGGCCTCAATTTGCGTGACACTCTAATCATGTCTAGTCAAGAGCAATTACATTTTTGATACTGTAGCGATAGGAAGAGAGCACAGCAAAACAGCATCCAAGAGACACAGAGGTTCAAGCTAAAAACGTGCGCAGTTATCCAGTATGGATGCTCACCAAGAGGAAAGTTTTGGTTTAGATTTAGAAAAGTTTCAGTTCTCAAAATTTTGAGTTCAGATTCCGAATATGCTACGTCATCAGCTTTACACAAGCTCTGTGGCATAGATTAACCTTGAAATGGCATAGTCCAGAAAAGTATTACGACTTTTAGAACAGAGAGCCGGAATACCGCTAGTTTAAATTATAATTTTGATACACGTGCTTGTGTATGTGTGTGTGCGAGTATAGAAGCAAGTTAGAAATAAAATACACAACATTAATACCTTTTATAGTGGTAAACTTACTAATAGGAAAACACGAAATACACTGCTGGCCACCGCAAATGCAACAACCTGAAGGAAGCATGCAAATAACATGAAATTTACAACATGCATTAGCGGCGGTGAGATATGCAAATGATTAGAATTTCAGCGTAGACGCACATCACGCGCGCCTGTGGCGCCGCTTCAAAGCGCTATGTAAGGCTTAAAGTTTTCGACGATTTCAAGTTCGGCAATTGTGTTTTTCTTGTGGTTTTTTTTCAAAAAAAACTATCAATTATGCGTCGGAGTAAACAGTGATCATCGTTTGATCAAGTATTCGAGTTCGACAGAGGAAGGATAGTGGCCTACCGAGAGAATGTATTATCTTTCAGGAAAATCGATAGTCGTGTTGGATGAAACCAAACAACTGTAAGGCGGATATGTGACCGTTGGATGCAGGAGGGTACGACGGACCGACGTGTTTGATGCATCCACCTCAGTGCACTACTTCACGTGATGATAGGAACATTGTGCGCATGGCAGTGACGGATCGCTCAGTCACATCACGAACCATAGCACAGCACATTCAGTCTGTAACGCATCATCCAGTGTCTGCGCGTACCATTCGATGCCGTTTACAGCAGAGTGGTCTGTCGGCAAGACGTCCACTGCTTCGTCTACCCTTGACGCAGGACCACAGATGTCTCCAACGCCAATGGTGCGATGAAAGAAGGATATGGACGGCAAAATGGAATGAAATTGTCTTTACTGACGAGTCACGCTTCTGTCTGCAACACGCTTCTGTCGGTTTCGATATCACTCTCGCACTCCTCTAGTACGCATTGCTGGTACTTTAAACAGCCAGCACTACATCTCCGAGGTGTTGGAGACAGTTGTCCTTCCTTACCCTCAGGGCTTGCCCACAGCCATAGTTCAACAGGGTAATGGGCGACCACAAGTGGCACGCATTGTCCAAGGGTTCTTTGTCAATCGCCAGATTGAATTGCTTCCAGGGCCGGCTCGTTCTCCGGATCTTTCGGATAGAAAACATGTGGTCCATGGTTGCTGAACGATTGACCCAGATTACATCCCAAGCTGCCACACCAGATCAACTTTGGCAACGTGGGAAAGCTGCTTGGTCTGCTGTACCCCAAGAACACATCCAAAGTCTCTTTGAATCAATGCTGAGGCGTGTGGCGGCGATCTCCAACAATGGCGGCTACTACCGTTCCCATCGTTGTAAGTCTCGATTTATGTAAACAATAAATTTTCCTCGCCAGAACATTAGCAAAGGTTACGATATTGTGGCTGTTCCAAGCTACGGTTTTCTTCTCTGCAGTGTTACAACGTTCCAATCTCCATTTTGCAGGACAGCATGCATGTCATTGATGGAGCGGATTTGAATGCAAAGCACTCTAGCTAGGGTTGTAGAAACACTAATTTAAACGGCAAAGCCTTACACGAGTTTATCCTCAACAATCTCTTTCTATGGACCTGAGGAAGCTAAGCATAGACCATTTCACCCAGAAAGATAACTTGACATTCTGGACATAGTACTTACTATCTCTGGCTTCACTATGCAATAGCTATTATGGTAGTATTCACTTCGGACCACATAATCGATCACTGCTGCTTTGGATATCTCAAAAATCAAGTCGCCGAAGGTCAAAACCCGTAAAGATCGAATAAATGTATTGATCGAATATCTATTTATACCCTTTTACTGAATTTGTCTGCCTACTGTTAAGGACCTGAGGATAATTCCTCTACAGTCTGTCTAGAGCTCATGATTTTTTGGTACCAGACAATACGAGGCTCTTATAATGCATTGTTAACTTTTATCCTTTTACTTCCTTGTACGAAGTAAAGGAAGTATTGTAATCATTAAATAATTCCGGGTATCGTATTTCAACGAAAATATCCATTTTGACCGCTATCGAATGAAATTTAATAATGGTTTCGCGTGACATCTGTACATAAGGAATGTACAAAGGAGTTTTTCCCCCAAAGGAATTATAAAACTGATTTTAAATGGATTCAGAAGAGATTTTTTTCCTGGCTTCTGTACGTACGTATTTATTTATTTACCTCGGATAACTCAAAAACGAGTAGCTTCAGAACGTTGAAATTTCGTATATAGGACTGCTATAACATGTAGTTGTGCACCTCCATTTTTGCTTGCAATCGGGCGCACCAAAAGTACACAAATAAACACCACTCTCTTACTCGGCTCAGTTATTTTATTCTTATATGTTGGTAAATTGTGCATTTTCCCCTTTAAAAACGATTGAATTATGTTGTTTTATCTTCCGGTTAAGGTTTTTTATGAATTTAGTTCATCTGATTGCGTGCAGATGATGTCCTGAGCATTTACGCATATCCAGCGAGCAACATCCTCAGAATATCCCATAGATGTTTTTGTGCGGGTGTGTGATGTTTTTTGTGGATAGTTGTAGAATGATCAACAATTTAAAAGTTGTTTATGTGCTGCTAAGCCTAATTTTTTTTGTTACCATGGCATCCCTATTTGTTTACATTTGAAACAGCAGAATATTAAATTTAGTCTTTCTGCACATTCAGTGCCTTTTGCTGAGTGGGAGCAAAAACAAACTTTTAGTTTTGTGCACCGAAAAATCTGCCTTTTTTCCCGCTGGCCTAATTGCTTGTTTTAAATAGTGATGATGTTATGAGAGTTGGTGGTAGGTTGCAAAATTTTAATTTAAAATTCTGCCAGAAACATTGAAATGTTTTATGTTATAAACATGTTAAAATATATAATTAATGTTTTGTGTAATGTCTATTTATGCAAAATGTGTTTTGTTCTCGATTTATGGACTTATCAGATTTCACCGAGGAATTCATCACACGCGACTACGCCACATCTTTGCTATGCTTATCGTAGGACTTTCTACATCTATTTAATAGGTAATTATTGTATGTTTCAGTTAAACATTACTAGAGGAGTATGAGAAAATTATAATTTTCATGATTATATATTGTATTGATCTGTAAATTGAATTTTTTCATGACTCCTGGACTTCTATCTCTGCAGCCAATCTGATGTCTTTGCAGCCTCAAGTGACAAAGTAGTCACATCCCATCCTCCGGACACACTGAAGCATTTCGGCATCTGCATCACTCTTTGCAGCAACTGCATCGTGATAGCCGGTATACAGATTGCAAAAATAGCAAACTAGACGCTACAACTGAAACTTGAACTTCCGTAGAAGAGCTCAGAAGTTCCAATTGCCAAGGACACACAATTTAATTAGAACCGTATAAGGTAATTAACCTTATACAGAAACGTAATATGCATCGCCATTCTCCACGACATGTTGCCGAAAGCAAAACGCGCTGCAGAATTGTCGATTAGAAACAATTATTCGGATAAAAAGGGAAAAATGTTGTCACAATAAATGAATCTTTGGTACATTTAAAAGACCGGAATAAAAAGAGATTCATTTATTATCATCAAAGAGAAGAATAAAATCCTAGAACATGGTTCAAAGAACCTAAATAATTTTTTTCAAAGGGATTTATGATTGTTGTTAGTTTTGATAAAACGACAAACAAAAATTAAAAAGAGTGCAGAAAACTGTTAAGGTCAACTCCACATATTACCAGGAACATATTTTATACAAAGTTCTTAAATATGAAATACCTTCTCGTTACTCACGGGGCCATCAATTAGTAGAGCTGCATCAAGACAAAACAAGCAGCTCACGTCAAAATCCACTGTTAACTTCCTGGAAAAAATTTAACAAGAAACGTTTATGAAGGCCATTCCCTTCATTCATATTCCTATTATACTCCCATATTTCCCCCTCTTCTTAGTAATATTACCATTTAAAAACCAGGAGGAAAAAATTACGCTATTTCTAAAAAGACGGCTTAAATGAATAGCATAGCACATTTAAAACACACTAATATTATTATTAGCCTAAAGGAGCGTTAGCTCAAGTGCTTTTCAAACGAAATTCTAGATCAAATTCGAATCACTCATAATTCAAAATTAATGCATGGCCTGGAAGGCTAAAATGCCTGAATCGAATATTAAGGCTCAAAAAGCAAGAACTGAATAGTTCCATCAAAGAATCTAAATCGAATTACATTGCGTAGTGCATCGAATTTTATCTTCAAGAAGTATAAAAATTTCAAGATCCGTGCTCAGAAGGGGAAGGGTTAAGTAAGCCAATGGATGGTCTTCTAACGCCATTTCTTGGCGATATCAAAGAATATTCTTTAACACACTCCCCACCTGAACTCTGACAAGTTTCATCTAACTCAGTTATGCCTACAATCAAGTACATAAATCACTATTCCATAAAAATACAAAAAATTCTAATTAGTCAAACAATTCAAAACATGTTGTACACAACATGTATCAAATAATAAATGAACTAATTTTTTAAAAAATTTTCAACTTAACTAAACAAACTTAACTAACGATATTCAATTTAATCATTAATAGGAAAAGAAAGGAAAAATGCACAAAAAATCGTTAAAATTCAATTTTTTTTTAAAGCTCAAGAGGATTGTTTTATAAAAAAAACAAATCAATGAGCTTCAATTCAAACAATACTAAATGTTATCTTTTAGCCTCTGAATTTCATTTTAAAATTTATTTTTTGCACATGGAATGAAATTTCAGTTAAATTTATCGTCAGTCAGCACACTCAGCACTTAGCTGAAGCCTATATTCGTCGCAAAAAGCAATGAAGGTTAACATAGTAATTTAATATGTCAGTTCCAAGTGGGGTCGCTATTGACCCTAGACATTGATCAAATTTTAAATGAGGTCAACAGTGATTAAGGGGTCGATAGGCGAATGTGCAGCGGTAATTGATAGTCTTAATTAACATCCCATGGATTCCCAAAAAATTATAATTAATTGTTTTTCAGATTAAGTTGCATTATGTAGAAAGGGGGAAATCACGTAAAATAAATATAAAGGAAATAAAAAGAATAAAATCTAAAAGCTTTCTGATTTTACATTACACCCAAATTGGCGTTTATTTTAACGTTTTGTGTGTTATCTTTAATTATCATGTTCTTCGCACAAAGGAACTGTAAAATTTAATTCAACAGCAATATCGCAAAATAATTTTAAAATGAGCATATCTTTAGAATTTCCGATATACAGTCTCGCGCACTGGATATAAAAATGTTAAGTGCCACAAAATATGAAATCGATAATAAAACAAATTTCAAATTCCAAATTCGTGCTTCCAGATGACAATATTCGAGTCTAGACATACGTTATTCAAAATTGGATGGCTCTAGATACCATTGTTTTATCACAATGAAAAAAACATACATAGATTTATGCAGTTGTTTAATTATAACACAAAACTCTAATATTTGGTGGCAATAATTTGAAAAGGGAACCGACATTTATAGTGAACCAACGCAAAATGCTAAAACGAAGTTAATAGCCCTTCTGGGCTGACTCCCTTTGGGGTAAAAATGTACAAAATCATTTGGTACGCTTTTTAAATCAATAATATTTTTTAAATATATAATTTTTTTTGTGAGATAAGTGGAAATATATAAAAGAAAAGAAAAATAATACAAAAGAAATACCAAGAATACAAAAGAAAAACATAACCAAAAAAATCATTTACTATTCTCAAAAGTGGAAAAGAAAAAACAAAATGGCTGTTACCGAACCAACAATATTAACTTTTCTATCTTCTTACCTAATCGAAAGAGACTCCGGTCAAGTCAATAATTTATTACTGAAAACAAGAAACAGACTGAAGTGATTTAAAATTAAGCTAAGCAATTTTATTCTGAATATTTTAAAAAAATGTATCAAATACATCGAGCACAGCAATCACATTAATCAAAATCTAACTTTTGTGCGATTATAATCTGTGATTTAAGTTCTGAAAACTTGCTTAATTTAAAAATTAATATTCCTAATAATACAAATAAATAAAATTAAAAAATCTGAAAGGTTTCATATTTTAAAGGTTGTCCAAAAGGGTATTTTAAGGTTTTTACGCTCTCGCTAAGCTCGCAATCTACCAGTCTGCTGTTTTATTCCTTTCGATTAACTCTTTTTTTTTTTTTTTTTAAATCTTTTTAAGCTTCATTATTAATCAACATTTTTTTTGCGCTTACGCAACGTAAAATTCAACAACAAAATTACAAAAAATTTTAAAAGAAACATAGCAGTATGAGTTTAGAATTCCCAATGCGGTGTTAAGTGTTGGTATACATTTATCTGTTTCATCAGTCTTTTTGGAGTTCATCATACCAACGTTCACTTTTGTCACTGAGATGGCTTTACAAAACTTTTTTTTTTTTTTTGTGTGTGTGTGTGTGTGTGTGTGTGTTTACTTTATTTATTATCTATTACGTTCTTGGCTCTTTCGCCACACAAAGTTCGAGTCAACAGCAAAAAATCACCAAATATTTAAAAATAGTAGATCCTTAGAATTTCCGACAGATCTTGCGCGCTGGATATAAAAATGTTTTAATCAGTACAATGTTGCCACTGCGCACTTTGAAATCGTTGAGTTGGTAATAAAAAATTTATAAAAGTTTTACAAAGAAAAAATAAATAAATAACAAAACAAATTCAAAATTCGGGCTTCCAGGTGCCCATCTTCGGGATGAGGACTACGTTATTCAAAATTTCATAGCACTTGGCACTGTTATTTTTGTACAATGCTAGAAACATACATACTTTCATGCAGATTCTTCATTATTTAATTTCTTTAAATATACTACAGAGCAATGATATTTGGTGGCAACAACTTGAAAAGCGATGCAATGCATTTGATTGCTTCGACGGAAAATGCCGTTTCGAGACTAATATCCCATTCGGGACTAACGCCCTTTGGTGCTAACAAAAAATAATGAAATATAAATAAAGTAAAACTTTTTTTTTCATAAATTAGCCTTTATCTTTAAGTTATTTCTGTGCAATTATTTGTATTATAATTATATTGTATACTGTCTATTATAGAGAAAAGTGTAAAAGGATCGATGAAGAACACCATTTCTTCAAAAGTCCACTACGCATGCGTGAAGCATTAACCATTTGCTAAAGTGCGACGCTACTGAAATATTTAACCGTTTATTTCAAGAGTCTAGGTTAAGTTATATACGTGAACATTGAAATCTTTAAGCAACTGAACCAATTCACAATTTAATAAGAAAACTTTCCACCCCCTTTTTTTTTTATCTGCAAGTTGTTTGTTAGGGCACTTTTCTCTAAGGTTTGTTTATCTAATTACAGCAAAGCTATCTGTCTAAGGGAGGGGGAACAGGGATCCTGGCTTATTTCTACTTTGCACGTGGATAAATCACAAAGGTCCGTACAGTCAGTCCGTTTGCCTGCGATCAAACCCAGGGTAATCTACCAGTGCTCAGAGACTTTACTGTTCGTCCGCTGGTAGTCCAAGTTTTTCTCTTTAATTGTTTTCATTAAGCTTCTAATCAGGTAAATGCAAGTTTAGTGATGCCCTGTAAATCAAGTGCCTGAGGTTTTGCCTAGAAAAGAAAGAAAACAATGACCAGTAATCTTTCTCCTTCTGCTTTAGAACCTTTTCATAAATGCATTTAAATGAATATTAATGAACTTCAGATGATAAAATTGTCAATTACAGAGGATCTTACCTTCAGCCAAGATTTCTGTGAATGAGTAAAATAAGATACAACAACCTGGCATTTAAAATCTTGCTACTGTCACATATTTCTGAACAGCATCTTTTATTTTATGAAAAAGACACGAATGTGCACCAATGAACTTAATAGCGATTAGGGAGGCCCTCGCCTTATACCCAGCTGACTCGCAAGCTATGAACTCCACGGACGGTCTGATTGTCTTTTCAGATTCCAAGTTACCTTGGAAGCTATCAGAAACGGAGAGACTAATATCATCTCAGCTATTAATTTCCTACTAGAGCGGTTGCAGAGCAGGGATAAATCGTTTTGCTACAATGGAATCCTGCACGTGCAAACATCGAGGGAAGTGAGTGTGCAAAAGAACTGCTTCTTTGGATAAAGAAGAAAATCTCCATCACAATCACTAACGTAAATACAGTAGCCAGATATAGACTTCAGATGCCTCTTGTCGTAGACTTCGATTGTCTCCGAAACATAATATCCATAATAGCTAGATTAACAATAAATCACTTTAAGAGCATAAAAGTTCATTAAGACAAATCATGATCATACATTAACTGCATGAACTGCCCCGAGGTAAGGCCTCACACCAAGACATATCTTTGAGTGCTAGCTTTCACCACAAATGCATTAAAACTCGGAATGGTATCACTCATTGAACCATTGCAGGAATTCTGAATGGACCTGAGACACCGGAGCCAGCGGCCGAAGTAGTCTGGACATTTCGGAAGGTCTGATCTTGGAACCATGTTTTAAATCATACCATCTTCTATCTATTAATCCATGGCCACGAGAACAACAACAACACCGATGTGGAGGAGAGAAAGAAACCGAAGCATCGAAAATAGCAGATAAAGTAAGGAGTTTATATCTTGAATTCTGTTGGGGGAAATGACTCCCGTAAGCGCCCACATACGAAAGTAACAAGTATTTCTAAACATAAGCACCAGTATTGAATTTGATCTTTTTGAAACGACTCTCTCCAAATGCGTTCAGAATAATCAAAAACAGTTAGTAGCCGTCTTAGAGAGGGTTCACTATACATGCTCAAGTGATTTCTCTTTTGGAGTTTTGTTACGCACTGAATACTGTCGTGACGACCACTTGCCTACTGCGCCCATCTCTGAGAGCGACCAGTATATAAATAAGCATCAGTACTGAACGTCATCTCTCAAAGACGTCATCTCTCCGCAAAAGATAATATTGTTTACAACAGTGGCTGGTTATCTTAGGGAGAGTTTACGGTATCTGTGACAAGACACTGGCTTAGTTTTATAATCTTCTCTCATTTTCAAAGCTGCTTTTGAGTATTTTTAGTGGTATGATAAACGTAGGTTAGTGACGAACGTGCACTTGCCATTCTATAGCTAGATTGCGCAGAATCTATCATTCAGAATTGAATTTATTGAATATTGAATTGAATTCAGTTATTCAATAATTCAGGATTGAATTGAATAATTGAACTATCATTCAGAATTGAATGATAGTTCAAATAAATCAAATGGTTTTATTTCTCGCGCAGTGCAGCGCGTGACGAATATTAAAAGAAAGCTAAGCCGGAAAATTAAAAATACAAGAGCGCGTGCGTTAAACAAATAAATATCTCTTTTTTTTTTCATTTCGAGAAAGTACTGGAAAATTCTAGCGCGTGATTTTAAAATGTTATAAAAGGAGGAAAACATCTCAGTTTGTAGTAGTTGCTTAGTTTGTTGTTGTTTAGAAAACTGCTGTTGTTGATTATAGCGAAATCGCGGATTAGCGTTCTTTAGCTGTTTTGAATTACGTTCTATTGTACATTTGAGTAGTTAAAAGATAACTACTGTGAGATATTGTAATACTGCATGATAATTTGAGAAAATTTAAGCATTTTTGTTGTGATAATAAAAAGTTTTGTTCATTTTTCATCGGACTTGTGCATTCACTTCATAACGAACCCGTACGCACGCAACAATTTTTGGTGTCAGAAGTGGGATTTGAATGCCAATAACAAGAGCGATGGAAGAGCAGTTAAGGCAATTGATAACAGCCTTTGCCTCGTTTAAAGAAGAAATGAAAGAAGAGATGAAATCTAGCCAAGGAAAGATGGAAGGGGCCGTCAACTCCGTTAAGGAAGAAATGAAATTGGGCCAGGAATCTGTTAAGGACGAAATGAAAGCCGTTCAAGCTGGTCAAGAAAAGATTGAAGCAGGTCAAGAAGAAATGAAAAGAGAGATTACCTCCATAATAGAAAATAAATTTGAAGCTATAGAAGGCAGAATTGACACAGTTGAAAATAAAGTTGGACTAATTGAAGAAAGAGTTTCTTCGGTGAAAGAAGAAATAGAAGAAAGAGTTTCTTCTGTAAAAGAACATATAGAAGGGAGAGTTTCTGCTGTGGAGGAACGAATTGAAGGAAGAGTTTGTGCTGTCCAACACCAAATCGAACAACAAATTGATGAGAGAGTTTCTGCAGTTGCCAAAGAAATGGATACTTTAAAGAAATTCGTAGCGTCAGCAGGGAGCAGGAGTGATGATTTTAAATTCTTACCAATGCCTGCTCGTCCACCTCTGAAGCTATCCACATATGATGGGAAGACCTCCTGGCAGGTGTATAAGACACAATTTTCTATCGTGGCGGATGCGAATGGATGGGATTCCCAAACTAAGGCCTGCCATCTCGCCGCTTCTCTGAGAGCAGATGCAGCGGATATCCTGCAGACGCTTCCAGAAAACCAAAGACTTGACTTCGAAGCTTTATCCGGCGCATTGGAGCTGCGCTTTGGCGAGAAATGTTTAAAAGACTACAGCAGGCTTCAATTAAAATCCCGTCAACAGAAGCCCACCGAATCACTCCAGAAACTCGCCACAGATGTTGAAAGGCTGTCCCACCTCGCTTTTACGGAGTGCCCGAGAGAAACGATGGAAATCCTGTCCCTGCAGTACTTTATCGACGGCATCCGAGATACTGAAATACATAAAGCTCTACGAATGGCGGATGTAAAAGATTTAAAAAGTGCTCTAGTGTACGCCATGAAATTTGAGGCAGCCCAGCAAGCCACTCGTCGAGACCGCCACCCAGTCAGAGCTGCTCAAGTCCAGGAGCCATGGGATCAAGTCACCGCTCGACTTGACGATTTAACTAGACAACTGAACGCCTTGAGACGGAATATTGGTGAGAAGAAACCGACCGTTAAGTGCTGGAACTGCGGTGCTGAAGGACACATACGACGAAACTGCAGAACACCACAGGGTACGGATGTTAAGACCGTTCCTAACAAACAGCAGGGAAACTAATTAGTGGCCATCACGCGGGGCGGAGGTTGCCAGATAATGAAAAGCCCCAGTTTAAAGCGCTTCAGATTTCTGCAGTGAGAGGCGGCAGTAATGGACTTTTCATAATAGGATATATTAATGGAGTTCCCTGCAATATGACTATAGATACAGAAGCCAACGTTACCATCATCCGAAAAGATTTGGCTCAGCAACTGGAAAGCAAACTTATTTGGACTCCGCCATGAGTTACCCTCCAGACTGTGTCCGGTGAGAAGATCGACATCAACGGGAAAGTAAATGTTAACATCACATTTGGAAATGCCGCTTACCATCACACGGCATATGTAGCAGAGATCACTGATTCTTGCATACTCGGATTGGACTTTCTAAGGAAATACAATTTTTCCTTGGACTTTAAAAATAACGAATTGCATTCTACATCTGAGGACATAGCGTTATTTGGAGTTAATGACGAAGAAGTTAAATCTATCCACAAAATTATAGCTCAAGATGATATAACAATACCCGCAAGAACCGAGTTTTTACTTCCTGGATCCATAGCCGAGAATAGAAATTTCCGCTACGGCATCATAGAATATCCCAATAACTGTAATAGCCCAAAAGGAGTACTAGTAGCCTCAACACTCGTCGACCTATCCAGAACGGTTATCCCGGTGAGAGTCGCCAATGTAACTGAGAAGGGGAGAATTATTAAGAAAGGTGAAGTGGTTGCAGCATGTACTCCAGTAACCAGCGTTGAAAGAAAGAGTAACATCCAAGAGTCCGTGTCCTCAGAGAGCATTACATCGGAGTTATTGCAGAATGCGCAATTAAACGATAAAGAGAGGAATGCTGCCGATCGCGTCATTAAAGATCTTCAAGTTGTTTTCTCCCGCTCGTCTTCTGACGTGGGTCGAACTAGTTTGACACAACATAGAATAGATACCGGCGATCATCCCCCGATCAAGCAACATCCAAGACGTCTACCGTTTGCTAAACAGGAAGAGGTGCGAACACTGTTAAAAAATATGGAAGAAGGCGATGTCATCGAGCCTTCAGTAAGTCCATGGGCATCTCCTATCGTCCTAGTCAGAAAGAAAGACGGCTCAACAAGATTTTGCGTCGACTATCGCCGGTTGAATGAGGTTACGAAGAAAGACAGTTACCCTCTTCCTAGAATTGACGACATTCTAGACATTCTTTCTGGAAGCAAGTGGTTCTCAACACTTGATTTAAAGAGTGGGTATTGGCAGGTAGAAATACAGCCTGAAGACCGAGAAAAGACGGCATTTACTACGGGACAAGGGCTTTGGCAATTCAAGGTGATGCCGTTTGGACTGTGTAATGCGCCGGCAACATTCGAACGTCTTATGGAGACTGTTTTGAAAGGCCTTTCCTACGAAGCCTGCCTGATATACCTGGACGACATCATCATCGTCGGAAAGAGTTTTGAAGAACATTTAGAAAATCTTAGGAAGGTGCTTCAGAAACTCAAAGAAGCCAATCTGAAGCTGAGTCCCGCTAAATGCAAATTGTTCCGAAAGGAAGCGACTTACCTGGGATATGTCATCTCTGCAGAAGGTGTGCGCACGGATCCTGAAAAGGTATCAGCGGTTAAATCCTGGGAACGTCCCGAAAATGTCCATCAGCTGAGAAGCTTCCTAGGTCTTTGCACCTACTATAGAAGATTCGTGAAGGACTTTTCTTCCATCGCAAGACCCCTTCACAAGCTGACAGAGAGCAAGCAAAGATTCTTGTGGACAAAAGAATGCGAAGATGCATTTAACAACTTAAAGGAAGCTTTAACATCTGCTCCAATCCTGACGTATCCTCAGCTCGATAGACCATTTATTCTCGACACCGACGCGAGCAATGAAAGTGTCGGTGCTGTTTTGTCCCAAGAAATAGACGGCCAAGAACGTGTAGTAGCTTACTGGAGCAAGTGCCTGTCTAAACCGGAGAGGAATTATTGTGTCACCAGGAAAGAGTTGCTCGCCATATATAAAGCTGTAGAACAGTTCCATCACTATCTATACGGCAGAAAATTCCTGCTCCGCACCGATCATGCATCATTGACCTGGCTTTTAAATTTCAAGAATCCTGAGGGTCAAGTAGCCAGGTGGATACAGAGACTCCAAGAATATGACATCACTATCCGTCATCGTAAGGGATCATCACACGGAAACGCCGACGCCCTGTCTAGAAGACGTTGCTAAGAAAACTGACGATATTGTTCCAGGGTGGAAGCGAAATACGAGCTGCTGACTCCGGTCGAAGACAAATTACAACATCAACATCGGCTGATCGAGAACCGTGGAGTGATGATGAAGTCAGGAAAGACCAGCTGGAAGACCGCGACATTAAACCCATAATTGATTTAATGGAGTCGTCTAACAGAAAACCTACCTGGCAGGACATTTCTATCTGTAGTCCTACAACCAAACAATATTGGGCACTCTGGGATTCACTTCACATTCGAAACGGCGTCTTATACCGGAAATTCGAATCGGATGATGGGAAGACGTTCCGATGGCAGCTGATACTTCCAAGATCCCGCATTCCTGATGTCCTTAAAGAACTACATAACAGCCCTACGGGAGGTCACTTTGGAATAATGAAGACCTTACAGAGAGTTCGTGAGTGCTTTTACTGGAATAATGCAAAGGATGACGTGCAAAAGTGGTGCCGATCTTGCGATGCCTGTGCAGGTCGGAAAGGACCGAAGAGACGCAGCCGAGGCAAGCTGCAACGTTACAACGTAGGGGCGCCTTTTGAACGTAACGCCTTTGACATCCTGGGACCTCTGCCACGAACTGCTGATGGCAACAAATACATACTCATTGTCGTTGATTACTTCACCAAGTGGCCTGAAGGGTATCCTATTCCTGATCAAGAGGCTGTTACAGTAGCTGAGGTGATGATACAGCACGGGATTTCCAGGTTCGGAGTGCCTCTTCAGTTACATTCCGATCAGGGAAGGAATTTTACCTCGGTAGTAATCAAAGAACTATGCAAACTACTCGGCATTGACAAGACCCAAACGACGCCATTACATTGTCCGAAATTACAGTCACCTTGGGATGGCCCGTACACAGTCCTAAACAGGCTGAATGACGTCGTGGTTCGGATTCGTAAGTCTTCGAACTCTAAACCTAAAGTCGTTCATTACGACAGGTTAGCTCATCACTATGGCCATAGTACGTAATGTAAATAATTGTAAATAGTATCAGACCATGGTCCTTTATGTTTTTAAATGTGTATTTGATTTGATTTGTATTTAGTATTTGTTTTGTATTTAGTATTTGATAGCATTTGATTTGTTTAAGTTAGTTATTGCATTTATTGTTCATGTTGTTTGATATTGTAATGTAATGTTTATGCCACAGTTGTAAGTTTAGCTTCCTGTCCAGGGATTGTACTGCCCGGGACGTGCAGTCCTTGGGAAGGGGGCAGTGTTACGAATTTGGTATTTAAAAAGCTAATGATAGTTCAATTATAAATCAAATGGTTTTATTTCTCGCGCTGTGCAGCGCGTAACGAATATTAAAAGAAAGCTAAGCCGGAAAATTAAAAATACAAGAGCGCGTGCGTTAAATAAATAAATATCTCTTTTTTTTTCATTTCGAGAAAGTACTGGAAAATTCTAGCGCGTGATTTTAAAATGTTATAAAAGGAGGAAAACATCTCAGTTTGTAGTAGTTGCTTAGTTTGTTGTTGTTTAGAAAACTGCTGTTGTTGATTATAGCGAAATCGCGGATTAGCGTTCTTTAGCTGTTTTGAATTACGTTCTATTGTACATTTGAGTAGTTAAAAGATAACTACTGTGAGATATTGTAATACTGCATGATAATTTGAGAAAATTTAAGCATTTTTGTTGTGATAATAAAAAGTTTTGTTCATTTTTCATCGGACTTGTGCATTCACTTCATAACGAACCCGTACGCACGCAACAATATTGTTTACAACAGTGGCTGGTTATCTTAGGGAGAGTTTACGGTATCTGTGACAAGACACTGGCTTAGTTTTATAATCTTCTCTCATTTTCAAAGCTGCTTTTGAGTAATTTTAGTGGTATGATAAACGTAGGTTAGTGACGAACGTGCACTTGCCATTCTATAGCTAGATTGCGCAAAAATTATACGCGTGGATTAAAATTGTTTTATACTTTATAAAATATTTTATTACCTTTGATTAAAAAAAAGGGCTTAGCTGCAACGAACACTTCCGTAGCTGCTATTTGTGAAAATAATTAGACTAGCTAGTCTGCTGGATGGGC
The DNA here is from genome assembly GCF_044657685.1 of Stegodyphus dumicola. Taxonomy (NCBI): domain Eukaryota; kingdom Metazoa; phylum Arthropoda; class Arachnida; order Araneae; family Eresidae; genus Stegodyphus; species Stegodyphus dumicola. The sequence continues at coordinate 265,643,649 of NC_140770.1, read as the reverse complement.
ATTATGAAAATATAAACGTATAAACATTGTGATTGGTAGTCGTACAGTTTACTGAATATATGTCGTCCTAACACCTATTTTCTGTATTATTATGTAAGTACTTTTTCGACAGTGTTAAAGTACTAAAGCACTTATAATTTCTTACGGGTTGCTACTTCGAAACACTTAATGGCTCTCTGCCCTAGGTGATGAACCCATTTGCAAAGGGTTTTCTAACTTGGACTAATTCACGTTTATATAAGGTGAAATCACAATAACGCCCAAGTATCCAGCCCGTTCTTAAAGAACAGACCTCGCTCGAAAACAAGCTCTAACAGTGTTCTGTAGGTTTATCTACTTGGCCAAAGTGAATTCTGAGATATCTGCTATGCTGTGCCAAATTCAGAAATAGTCTGATGTATACAGTGATCTTAAACTCGCAAAGCCCATGCATCCCACGAATGTATTTCACTTAATGCATTACGATATTGTAAAGATTTCAACGTTTTAATTATCCGAAGTCCTGCTCTACGCTATTTTTATTACCATTAAAATCGAAGGTGAGTAATACACTAGAAAATCTGTAATTGGAACTAATTAATTTACAATGGGATATAAATCTTATTCAAAGATTTTAAGACATAGCTGTGATTCATTTTTAAGGTATTTTATCCCATTGCTCTCGAACAGAAAAGGAGGTTGTAGGTCGACGCTTGGACAATCTTCTTTTTAAAAGTCCAAAAGTGCACAAATACATTAGTGACAGATCAGGAGATTTAGTAGGTATATGAATGAAGCGTATGGTCTTGATACCGTTTCGTATTCCATTTTTTCCAGGAAATCAACAGAACACTGACGTGTCGCTGCTTGCACTGTTTTCATGTCCTATTGATTGATCACACTGTGTGTGTAAACAGAAGGTATTTCATATTTAGAAACTTAGTATAAAATATGTTTTTGATAATATGTGCAGTAGAGCTTAACATTTTCCTCCACTCTCTTTATTTTTGATTTGCCCTGTTGAAATTTTGACTTTATACTGACCAGATAAAGGAAATTAATTTTTGGCTAATTGTCGTAGCGGAAAGAAAAAAAAAAGTACTAATAATTTTAACTGCTCACGAGGCTACTAAGTAGTCTTAGAAAATATGGAAATAGGCTCATTTTTTTAGTAACAGCAATAAAGAGAACTCCAGAAACAGTGAGTTTTACATTATATACAATTACTTCAGTAATTACACTATTTACAAATCCTTTAACTGATAATCTCCAACATATACCGCCTTTTCAGGTTTAGGAATAAATTTTCATATCCCAGTTGGCCAAATGGTTTAGATATAGTGCTTAATGCCTGTTCATTTAAAACAGTGATTAACAAAGTTATTAGGTATTTGTTTATGTTTGAGAATTTTAATAAGTAGCAGAACTTCACGTTGTAAATTTATTGTATCTGTACAAATATTTTTAATGCTTTGTATTTCATTTAATATAGTACTACTAATAACTTTCTTGGAAACGTTGAAAGTCCAATTCATTAATTTGTTAGTATTGAAATTGCAGTCGCGTGTTTTGCCAAACAATATAATCTTTTTGTAGTTAATTATTTGAAGATCAATATAGTCGATTACATTTTGTGAATTATTAGTTTTATTAAGAGCAAAGCATTCTAGATAAATGGCGGCGACGACATGTAGACCAGATGTGAGACGGAGGACATAGGAATGCTCAAGGCCCGTGACAACGACAGACACAATCTTCATTTCGTTGCAATGTTAAAATTGATGATCTTGTTCTGGTTAGATCAGAAAAGTAAGATAAGCCACAACAGCAACATGAAAGTCCATAAGCAAATGAGATATCCCTTTTCTAATGAATTCTAGACGTAATAATTCAGAATTTGTAGCAAACTTATTCAGGAAATTTGGGGTAAAATTTGGCCCCAAAAATATAAGCATTATGTAGCAGCATTATGCTACAGCTTATTAAACTTCAGCATTATGTAGTAACCACCTTGAGGCGGTTCAGTAATCACAACACTGCATTTGGAACTTCGTGAGTACTTCTGCATACAGCATACACAGTGTAGGTTTTACGTATAAGCCAGTCGCGGATCTAGAGGGGGGCAAGCCGGGGTCTGTGCCCCGGGCGGCAAATTCAAGCGTCTTACTGGATCGTATTTGGAATGTTGTCTAATTTTTGATACAATATTAATAATTTTAAAGACCACTTTTAAGAATATTTATAATTAATTACTAAGAAACATTTTAATGAACAAACAGTTGAAAGCTAAGTACATCCGAATACGACTGTAAAAATAAGATCAGAGAGAGGACAATCGAGGAACTCCAGGCGTCACTGACAAGGTCAGATGATCCTGTCCTCAAGGCTCGCGCCTCTGCCAATTCAACACAGCCTAAATATAATAGATCTGGGGGGGGTGACCAACCTCATTTGATTTTTCACTGCCGTTCACTTGCCTTCCCAAAAGGGATTATTTTCCCTTTTATGCTAGCTCACTTCAAAATGTCTTGCCCGGTCGTGTACCAATTTCGCGGAATTAATTGAAGACCTCCTCAATTCTCTATGGAGGTAAGAAAGGAGGTTATTTCCTACCTCCATGCAATTCTCCTCAACTAACAATGGTCAACTTTTCAGTCCCTCACTTTAATGTACAAAGGGTGATACACAAAGAAGAAACTATGACTTACGAACGAATTACTTTCTTTTATACTCAGATTATATTTTTATAATAAAGAATGATGAGTCAGAACTTGTTTATGCTCCACAGGAATTAAAAAATTTTCAAGTTGCAACTTTTAGCTGCTATACGTTATTTTTGACAATTATTATATAAAGAAGAAATTTGGGACTTACGTAGTTAAAATCTTGCAAAGCGATAGTTAATGTACTAAAATATTATCTCCCAATTGTTGAAATTAAAAGTGGTCAATTAATGTCAAAAACTAAATAGGAAAAAATTGAAATTAAATTGAGTTATCGTGTTTCTTAAAATTACCATCCATATTTACTGATGTAATTTTAAGAAGTGTAATAACCGAGTTTAATTTGAATTTTCTCCTATTTAGTTTCAACATTACTTGTCCACTTTTAACTTCACTTTGGAGGTAATGTTTAATATATCAGTTTTGATGTATGTAAACCAGATAAATTAATAAACCTACAAGAAATTGATATATATATCTACTATATATATATTAAATCAACCTATCAAATATCGGATTTAAGAGAAGATACTACGGTACTAATATTAATTTGTAGCGCAGTTTATTTTTTTTATTTTTTTTTTTTTTGTCTAGATAAATATTTATGAATTTTCTTAGATCTTAAATTTCAAATTCAACATTTTAGGTAAATAGTTCTAATCTAATTTTAAAATTCTTTTCATTGAATCCCAAAATAATTCGGCTTGTTAAATGGTTCTAAATTCATACAAATATTGTTATATGTCATATTAAGCCGTTATTTACTTTTCCAATTTTTAATCACTGAACTTGAAGTTACTTAACTCTCTTACAGACTCCATATTTTAAAAAATATAAGAAATGTTAAAAAATTAATTTTGTTTCCCAATACTTCTCCCACCGATATGCAATGAAACACATTTAATTTAATTAAACACACACATATGAAGCATGTTCATAATGTTACGAATTCGGTATTTAAAAAGCTAATGTTAGTTCAATTATAAATTAAATGGTTTTATTTCTCGCGCAGTGCAGCGCGTGACGAATATTAAAAGAAAGCTAAGCCGGAAAATTGAAAATACAAGAGCGCGTGCATTAAATAAATAAATATCTCTTTTTGATTTCGAGAAAGTACTGGAAAATTCTAGCGCGTGATTTTAAAATCTTATAAAAGGAGGAAAACATCTCAGTTTGTAGTAGTTGCTGCTTGGTTTGTTGTTTAGAAAACTGCTCTTGTTGATTGTAGCGAATTCGCGGATTAGCTTTTTTTAGCTGTTTTGAATTACGTTCTATTGGACATTTGAGTAGTTAAAAGATAACTACTGTGAGATATTGTAATATTGCATGATAATTTGAAAAAATTTAAGCATTTTTGTTGTGATAATAATAAATTTCTGTTCATTTTTCATCGGACTTGTGCATTCATTTCATAACGAACCCGTACGCACGCAACAATAATTATACACAAAATTTCTAACTTTCTAATCTATTCATCGCTTAAAATTTTTAATGTCCTGTTCACCCATTTCCTTTTAAACTTGCATTATATATTTCTTTTTACTATACATTAGAATTTCTATATTGTTGTATTGTACTCATCCAATTTGTATTTAAATGATAATTTTTAGAAAGTTCTGCATCATAACTCTAGTTAACAAGTTAACAGATGTTCCTAACGTCATTGTGTTGATGAATCGTTAATATGCATCTTATTTTTTCAGTTTAGGTTTAGGTTTCAATAAAACTATTTTTAAAGAGAGATGACGCTGAGTTATGCTAATAATATCTCTAACTGTCGCTATTTATAATACAAGTTAACGTGATTAATAGCATAGCTCATTTACAATTTTTATAAAAATTTTCAGCCATACTGTGAAAATAATAGCAAATGCTCCTAATATTTTGATTACATTTTCTTCTTCCTTTATATTTTTGTGATATATTGTTTTATGATTGCATAGAGATAAATATAATTCATTTACCAGATATGTAAATCCATATTCAGCGCACTTTTGCATTTACTAATATTGTACCTTCTATCTTCTTTAATATAATGTTAACACACAGCACATATTTGCAGCAATAGTTACTCATACTAATAAATGATACTAATAGAAAACGATTCAATAAAAGCACTAAAATAGTTCAGCACAGTACAAAAATGTTTACATGAAATTTTTAATTTTTAATAATGTGCACAGTAATCACACATTATTAAATAATTAAAAATTTCATGTAAACAAATATAAGCAAATTACGAATCATCTCATAAGACTAATTTCAAGAGCTGTGCGTTCACAAGCGAAACCGCTGTACGCTAGGTTCAATCGCAGACGAGCAAGTTGGCCGAGGCAGATATCCTTCGGGTACTTTGCCATAACATACAAACCAAGAGCTCTTTCTTTTGTGTGAATATGTAAATATTTATACTGTTATCGGGTTGTGTGAGGCCGATAGTAGAGTTCTTGAGTAGTCTACATAAAGACGTTATAGTGAAACGAAATTTTAAAGTGCTAGGTTAAAATGACTGTTAATTTCGAGAAATTGGTGTGTTAATTACTGAATCCATTGCATTCATGATTTGTAACTTGTATATATTTGTTTCAGATATTAATTAGTAATGTGTCATTCCTATTTTTTGTACTATGCTGAACTGCTTTAGTATTTAGGACTGAATCATTTTCCATTAGTTTGGCTAGTTATTGTTGCAAATATTTCAAAACTGCACATTTCAGAGAATTTCTATGTAAATTTGATTATTACAGTGCAAAAATAGTGCGAATATGTAAATATATGTTATCGAGCTGTGTGAGGAAGATAATAGAATTCTTGAGTAGGCGTTATTGCGAATTTTAACGTGCTAGGTTAAAGTTACTGTTAGTATAGAGAAATTGGTATAAAATTATTCAATCCATTGCATCAGTGATTTGTAATTTGCTTATATTTGTTTACATGAAATTTTTAATTATTTAATAATGTGTGATTACTGTGCACATTATTAAAAAATTAAAAATTTCATGTAAACATTTTTGTACTGTGCTGAACTATTTTAGTGCTTTGTATTGAATCGTTTTCTATTAGTATCATTTATTAGTATGAGTAACTATTGCTGCAAATATTGAAAAAATGCTTATTTCAGGGAAAATGTAAGTTTGATTATTTGATTGCACCGGAGAGACAGCTGCATTGGGAGGGTTCGCACGGTTTTTATCCGTGTAACTTTTGATATGTATGTCCGGCCTCCGCCCACCAGCGGCCGAGCGTAAAATCGCTGAACACTGGTAGTTCGGTCCGAGGATTCTGGCTGCATGGGTGTTTTTGTGGATTTCCCCATGTGTAACGTGTATACGAGCCAGTTTCCCTTAGAAAGTCCTCCACAAAGGCATCCCTCCCCTTAGGCAGATAGCCCTAGTGTGCTTTGCCATAATTAAATGCACCGCATGTCGGGCCTTCAGCGGCAGAGCGGTAAACTCTGAACGCTGGTAGTTCGGTCAGGGGTTAGAATCCCGACGAATTTGCTGGTTCCATGGGCGTTTCCATCATTTCACTCATCCGTTATTTGCATACAAGCCAATTACTCTTCGAAAGCCCTCAGCAAAGGCATCTCTCTTCTTAGGCAGATAGCCCTCTTATGCTTTGCCATAAGTAAAGAAACTAAACAATTTGTTATGTATATTTCTTTTATAACAAAAAAGGCACATAAAGAATTTCTTTCTATAAAATGGATTTTACATCGTTGAACAGCAGAGTCGAAACATGATATTACACAGCGCTTTGCACTTCTCTCTTACATGCAATACTCACCATTCACTTTGGCTAACTGCATATTAACTAAGTATAAATATTACGCAGCAGAGAACTTGCTTATCATGCGCAAGCGCTAGGGGAATCAACGGCAGTTGCCAACATACCCCCTTTTGACGTCGATTCTCCTATTCCTGAAAAGTAAAATAAAATACATATTAAACAGAATTCAATCCTATAATTGTACAACAGTTTTGATGTTTAACAGGAGTCAGGGGTTTGGTTAACACATCAGCTCCCATTTCACTGGTAGGTATGTACTGCACATCTAATTCACCACATTCATATACTTCATGCACAAAATGATGGCGTATGTCTATGTGCTTTGTACGGGAGTGAAACACAGAGTTCTTTGTAATTTTCTGAGCTCCTTGATTGTCGCAGTATATTGCTGTTGGGTTTTCTATGTTGTAACCCAGCTCCTTCAGAAAATGACGTAGGTAGACGGTTTCTTTGGCGGCCTCAGACAGAGCCGTATATTCCGCCTCCGTTGAAGATAGAGCTACATTGTGTTGTTTTCGTGATTCCCAGGTTATGGCTGAACCACTTAATATATATACAAAACCTGTGTAGGATTTTCTATCATCAACATTTGATGCCCAATCTGCATCCACAAAGGCGATGAGTGGTTTTCCTGTTTTCGTATAAATTAGTCCTTGATCTTGTGTTCCCTTTAGATATCGAAGTATTCTTTTCGCAGCATGCCAATGTTCTTTTCCCGGATTGTTGTTAAATTGACTTAAGAAATTCACAGCGTATGTGATATCTGGCCTAGTAGCTACTGAAAGGTACATTAGTGATCTATTATTAGCGATTTCTTTTTCGTTTTTAGGACTTATCTCTTTTGATAATTTTTTGCTGTTATCTATAGGTGCAGACACGGATTTAGCATTTTGCATATTATACCGATTTAAAATATCATCAACGTATTTCTTTTGAGAAATTTTAATTGAATTCTCATTTTGGTAAAATTCTATGCCTAAGCAATAATGTAATTTCCCCAAGTCTTTCATTTTGAAAGCAGAAGCCAAACTATCACAAATTGTTTCATACGTTTGCTTAGAATTGGTAAAAACGATAAGATCGTCTACATTTACGATTATAATAGTTTCACTGTTAGATGGCTTTTTAATATAAACACAATTATCTGAATTCAGAGATTTAAATTTGATAGATTTTAATTTTTCATCCAACTTTTTGTACCACTGACATCCATACTGTTTAAGACCATATAATGATCTCTTTAAAAGACACACTTTATCTGAATTAGTTTCAACGCGAAATCCTTCGGGAATTTCCATGTAGATTTCTTCATCTAAATTTCCATTTACATAGGCCATTACAAAATCTAATTGGTAACCTTTGAGATTGTGTTCTACTGCGTAGGCTAAAACTGTTCTTATGGAACTTAATCTAGCAACAGGGTAAAAGTTTTCAGTCAAATTGAGACCAGGGATTTGAGCACACCCTAGTTGCTTACTTCCCTAGTTGCCTTGTATTTTTCGATAGTGCAGTCGTGATTATATTTTAATTTAAGAACCCATTTACTACCAATAACTTTCTCGTTTTTAGGTCTTTTTGCTAATTCCCAAGCCTATTCCTAAACAAGCGAGTTATATTCTAACAGCATGGCATTATGCCAATTTTCAGCATATGGTCCATTTAATGCTTTTGCACTGTAGGATTAATGCTTTCCTCAACAATCTGTTTTTATTTTCTTGGGCCGACCAGGCCGCCTTTTAATCAGAATAGGAAGTTTTAGTGAAAGATAATGTATCAATATTATTCTTTTCTACAAATTGTACACTGCTCAAAAAAAAAAAAAAAAAAAAAAAGGGACAGTGCTATATCTCTTCTTCTACTGGGCCGATTGACAAAATTCAAACTGCGTTTTTCATGTCTCGAATGCGCGACTTAGGATATATATTAGATATATATATAGCGCTACTCTAACATAGGTATTTTGACACAAAATTGGACTTTTTCTGAAATAACATACCAATTTTTTTCCATATTTTGATTCTACGACTCAAATTATACCAAAATACCAAGTTTTGTAAAAATCGTACGAGTAGTTTTTAAAATATAAGCTCTCAAAATTTTAGCTCCTCAATGTTAATTGAATTTCGCAAATATTTATTAATATCTCTTTTTTTATTAAACTTTTTTGATTTTTTCTCTCACATTTCAAAATTTAGGTTCATTCCAAATAAAATTTACCCATTTTTTGTGTTTTATTTTTTAAATTTCTATTTTTAAATAATTTTTATAAATTTTTTGAAAAAAATTTTGAATTATAACCTATAAAATTTTTATCATCATCTTAAAGTAGGTGTATTTTTAAGCATATTTGCAAAAAATTAGACTTTTTTATTCAGAATTTTCTAAGATATACACAAATTTACATATTTTCGCGTTTTGAAATTTGGCATCTTTTTTTGAGCGATAATAATGCCAAATGTGGTCTATGTATTTTTGTTACAGTGAATTGCCACAGCTATTTTTAACCTTAAATTTCAAGTAAAATTTTACGGAGAATTAATTATATAACATTTTTTCCCTCAATGATGCATAATAAATATTTATTAATAATATATGAAAAGCTATTTTTTTAAATTATAGATGATGATATTCAAATTTTTAACTATTTTTTTAAATTTCTCTCTATCTTTAAAAAAAAAATAATAAGAGTAAATTTTTGTAAGAGTAAATTTTTACCTTCGGCGTTTTATCGTCTGCTACCTCACTTCGTTTAAATCAAATTGTCTAAAACTGAGAATTTTTGTTTGATGTTTATTTGAATTTTATGACATTAACTGCATAACTTATTTCTAAACAAACTGTTGCTTTTGAAGTGGCTGAAAGAGAGGCTGATACTAGCATCCATATTTTTAAAGCACAGTATATTTTTATAAAAACATAATATTTAGAATAATCATTTTTATAAAAGTCAAATTATGATATAAACATGCAAACCTCTAGAGACTCAATTAATGGAAGTTCAATGGCTATGCAGAAATGATCTGCAGCTACTTAATGGCTGGATAAGTCAGCAGATGCTGTGGACAAGTAAGAATAATTATATAAACGACACCCAACATTCTGGATTCAATTAATAACGAGGATACGATGTTTATTAAATAAATATAAGAAGTTTTAAAACATAAAAAATCAACTCCTTTTTTTATCCTAAAATGTATTTTTGTGCGTAGCATATTTTCATTATATCCTTAAAATTCTAATTTAGAATGTAATTTTCAAGAACTGAATCCTAATCATCAGTAATATAATATATATTTATTACGGTTATTAATAAATCCTTCTTATAAAGTAATTGCAAATATTTCAAAAAACTTTCTGTCTGAATGCAAATACTTTTCTGTTCAAATATTTTTAATTTTATATTAATCAAGATTGCACACGATATTATTTATTTGCACTTCAATTCTTACCGTCAGTTCTAGTAGAAGTTACAAATCAATTATATTTAATTAAAGATTGGATTGGATTATTTAATTTTGGCAAAGCACACGAGGGCTATCAGCCTAAAGGGAGGGATGTGGAGGACTTTCTGAGGGAAACTGGCTCGTATACACGTTACACATAGGGAAAACCACGAAAACACCCATGCAACCAGCCCGTTCGCGGGATTCGAACCTCGGACCGAACTACCAGTGATCAGCGTCTTTACCTCTCGGCCGTTTGTGGGCCTTTATGAAATGGAAGGCGATAACTTTATTTAAAATGATTGTCAGAAATACCAAAATGTTTCAAAAAGTTGGATACTTTTTAATATACTTTCAGAATGCTTAAAGAAAAAGAGAAGAAAAATAAATTTTTTCGTGAAATTTAGTATTTGTATTTTTTTTAATTTAAAACTTTTCAATCTTATGATATTTGATTCTTGCAATTTCAAAAATAAAATATTTGACTAAAATATGAATAACATTTTAAGAAACCAAATGTAGGATAAAATTGTGTAAAGCAATGGGCACAATGATAAAACTGTTTAAAGCAGTGTATGCAAGTCATCCTAAGTTAAAATGTCGGTTATACATCTCTCTTATTTATATATATCTTTTCTGAACGGAACATTGAAAGGCGTGTAAAACTGTGCTTTACTGTATTTTGTCTTTTAATATGGTATGCAGTTTTCAAACTCATCGTAGTCTGGGTTATAAAGTATTCTTCCGAAAGAAACGCAGTTCAAATAAATAAAATCAAATTCTGGAAAATTGATATTAATAAATATATTTAAAATGCTCAGTTCGAAGGAATAAATAGAAAATTTTAAAACAATTATCTGAAGAGACAATGCAACACAAATAATTAAAATAAAAGTATAAAAATTTAAAAATTACCTAAAATAATAACTATGACGAAAAATATATATGTATAAATAAAACTATTTGAAAAAAAATAAATGCTGCACCTTTATTTACGCAGTTCGAATAGGTAAATAGAAATTTTTAAAACAGTTATTTGAAAAAAGAAACGTGCAACTTAAACAATTAAAATGAAATTCGAAAAAGAAAAAATTACTTAAAATAATAAGTTATAATTAAAAATATAATATAAAGAATATTATTTGGAAAAAAGGAACGATGGTGACTTTTTTTCCTCTCACGGGAAAGGAAACTAGGTTGCCATATATTAAGAAGTTCACCAAGTGAAATATTCTTGGCGCAAACTGACAAAAAAGTGCCAACATGAATTTCTGAATTTCTCCGTAAATTTCGCTCCAAATTTTACAAAATTTCATATTTAGGCGTAATTTGAGTTGTAGAATCGAAATATGTAAAAAAATTGGTATGTTATTTCAGAAAAAGTCCGATTTTGTGTCAAAATACCTATGTTAGAATAGTGCTATATATAAATCTAATATATATCCTAAGTCGTGCTTTCGAGACATGAAGAACGCAATTTGAATTTTGTCAATCGGCCCAGTAGATCGGGAGATATAGGACTGTCCCATTTTTTTTTTTTTGAGCAGTGTACATTAATCATTCAGCCTATAGATATCGGAATAGTGTGTGTGCTGAAATAGAAATATAAAGTAGAATTTTTAAAATCCATGTTAAATTTCTTGAAGGCTGGGAAGACTATTTAAGAATTTTTTTTAATATTTTAGCGTAAAATCTCTTTTTTGAAAATATGTGTCTCCAAATACTTAAAAAAAATGTTTGGCACAATTTATGGCCAGCTAGCATACTTCAAGGATGCTCTGGATGTAAACAAACACCCCTTCTGGAGACCAAAGCTTGGGAACCACTGTATCAGTCGAAGTGAGGGGTTGGCACCTCCTTTTATTCTTACCTCTATGGAAATGTGAACTACACATTCATAAATGTTTTTCCGTATTATGCCTTCTTTTACAGGGTTCGTACACATTTCTTCACACAGAAATTAAATACTTTTAAGGACCATTAATGAAAAAAATTAACGACCTATGAGCAAATGGAAACTGAATAAATTCAATTTAAAATATTATCTATGCCTGAATTTCACTTTTGTAATACCATCCTAAAAATAAAATCGATCCTTAAGTATTACTAAACATGAATTAACATAATTATTAATAAGTTTGAGAGTAAAATAAACTTTAGAGAGAGACCTGTTGATTTGAACAAACCTGAAAGGCCTGATGTAGGCACGGTTGGCAAGTGTTGAAAGTCAGTCAGGCTCTTTTTGATGCAGTTAGTGTCATAGCTTCATGTAGAGTTCCAGGGATTGTAACCCAGTTAATATACTTTAAGTTTACAATAAGCCATTAAAGCACCAGAGATGATAAGTTATTTTGTATTATTTTAAGTCTGACTAGATGCAAAGAGAAAGTTTTACTTGAATTTTTACATTTTTGTAGTTTATCTTGTGACCACCATGGGTGTTAGTGAAAGGCTTTTTAAGGGTAAACAGTTAGTTATAAATAATTAAATTATGTAGTTTAATAACCTTAGTTAAAAAAGCTCTGTTAAAATCAAAATCTAATAAAATTTCACAGTTTAAAATACATGCAATTTATGACATTGACTCTTAGGATAATTACACATTAAAAGCTACAAAGCATTTATGTTTTATAACAACAACACTCAACAAAATATTTATCCGTCATTTTAATTTGAAGCCTTCCCAGACATTTTAGCTAGTTTATATCGATTTCCTTCTCTTTAAGCTTCTTTTCTAACAATTAGAGATTTTGTTTCAATATGCAAACCAATGCTCTTGCTAGTTTCTGTGTGCTTTACCTCCTAACTTGTCAACCTCTCCACAATGTACCTATGAGAGTTTACTTGATCTGGTAAAAGTTAAATAGTCCAAAATTCCCGACAGATGTGAAGCAAATTATCGCTATGTCTGAAAGTAAATACAATATGAGACAAAGGTTTAAACAAGCCTCTTATTTAAAGAGAACTTAAAAGATAAAGGCATGTTCGGATGCTAGCAAAATCAATTACATCTCACCATGAACATAATTAAACAAGAATAGTCAAATTCAAACTAAAAATGGGGACTAGTGGTCAAAGATTATACAATTTAATTTTAATTTAATCTGTCTCAATAACTCTATCATATGAAGAAATAGAAATGGGAAATTATAGTAATTATAGTAAAGGCTGAAATCATAAACAATTGGGTAATTTACATAATAATAACTGCACATATCTTTGAAGAATAATTTTCTTTATGTATTCAGTCCTTCAACACGTTTCTTTTTCATTTTAGAATTTTTGGATTTAATTAAGGATGTCTGTTATTCTAAAAAACACTAAATGCATTTAGAATGTACAGAAAAAGCAGCTAGTTTTATTTCTTTTTAGTAATATGAATATTCAGAAGAAATATGAAATACATATGGTAAAGGCCAGTTACAGAGCAGATGTGGCAGAAATTTTAGAATTGAATGACACACCGAACAACAAAATCTAGAAATGGCAAAACATTTAGAATTTAGAGCTGGCATTGGAAGCATTTAGAAAGTCACTAGGCAATACAATTCAGGATCCACACAGATTGCATCAAGTGGGAAAATGCCTAGTGCCAGCTATGTGTATAGTGCATTAGGACATATTAGATGAATCTTTTATATTGTAAATTTTTAATTTCTTTATTAATAAAAAAATCCCTTTCTACAATGCCTACCCATATGATAAGATTAGATGCATTTTTGATATTTTCCATGTTTGTGTCTAGTGAAAAGTAAAGAAAATAAAGGGAAGATAAATATGTTAAGATTCTATTATCAGAAGTAAAACATTCAAATATGTTTTCATTGTTCTTCCAGACGTAAGAAATTCATTGAAAACTGTATGTAAAATACATCCATTACGTGTTGATACCATGGAGACATTTTTTATTTTGTCATATATTTCTCGAATCTTCTAGAATCGTGGCTCTACAAATCTTGCCTTCAAATCCTTCTAAACTTTCAGGGCTGCAATGTCTAAAATCCTAAAGAAAAACTATCCCTACCAATTCTGTAACAGCAAAAGGCCAGATATAATTTGAGGAAAAAAAAAAGGGAGGGGAAAAGTGTAAAATTAATTGGTTAATCTTTGGATTATTGTAACTTGGCGATTTTTTAGCGACCAACTCTGCTACAGCAACACTCTAATTTTTTTTTTTCGCCGCCATTTTGTCTTCACGAAGTAAAGGCATGTTTCTTTTCTTTTTATTTACTCAACACTTTTTCCAACAATCTATTAGCCGAATTACACTTATGCTAGAAATTTTATCTAACAAAACTGCTTAATCATGACAAATATTCACTGCAAAATTGGGAAAAAGTGCACAATAGCAAACTCCTTGCGCGTTTTTCAGAATAAACACATACACATAAACCATGTACATATCGACTTATTTTTACTTAAAAAAACATCCCAGAATTGCACAAAAATGGCATTGCGCACACTCTTCACTATATCCATGTACACTGCTTTTTTCTCATAAATTAGAAAAATTTCATGAAAATACATGACAATTTTCTGAATCTTTAAACCCGGTAAAAACAATACATATGAAATTACCTGATCGCGAAAAAGTATATACCCTTTCCAAATATGAACATTTCCACGTATAAAATAAATAAAATATCCAAAAACTTTTACCTCTAAATTATGTATTATATTATAAACGTCACCAACGAATTCATACCGTAAACATTACAAATACTTAGTGTCAAATATTTAAATTATTTCCATGAACGTTTACTTCAACTTAAACGTATACCAAATTCCTACAAACATAAAATTCAGAAAATAACTATCATTTAATTAAAATATCACTAAACCATGTACACGTCGACTTATTTTTACTTAAAAAAACATCCTAGAATTGCACAAAAATGGCATTGCGTACATTCTTCACTATATCCATGTACACTGCTTTTTTCTCATAAATTAGAAAAATTTCACGAAAATGCATGACAATTTTCTGAATCTTTAAACCCGGTAAAAAGAACATATATGAAATTACCTGATCGCGAAAAAGTATATATCCTTTCCAAATGTGAACATTTCCACATATAAAACAAATAAAATATCCAAAAACTTTTACCTCTACATTATCTTATTATTACAAACGTCACCAACTAATTCATACCGCAAACATTACAAATGGTTACAAATACTTAGTGTCAAATATTTAAATTATTTCCATGCACGTTTACTTCCACTCTAATGTATACCAAATTCTACAAACATATAATTCACAAAATAACTATCATTTAATTAAAATATAATTAAATTCAAGGTTGATCTTTACAATATGGTAACTGGTAGTTTGGCGACATTTTGGAGGCGATAAAGGTTACTACCTGGGACTTTGGTAATAATGTGAGCAGTACTCAGTTCCGATTACGCATTATTTTGTGTGAGGGAAATGAGAGATCATGGGATATGTCATGTGATATTAACGGACGAATTACGGTTCTTTAATCGGAAAAGGGGGGAAATCGGGAAAATATCTGGAAATTTTGTATTTGGTTTATTCTGTGTTGTGTGAAACAGTGTTCGTGAATTTTTGGATCCCATGGCCGTAACTAAAGAAAAGTTTCTCGGACACGTAATCAAGATTCTGAAGAAGATGAGGTAAGTTAGTATTTTTAATTATTTGAGGATATTATTTTTATGCATTGTTCTAAATGTAAGGTGGAAGTAAAGGAATTTGGTATTATTGGGAAAATTGTTATTAGCAATGATTTAGTTTAAAGTAATTAGGATTGTAAGGTAATTTTTATTAATTTAATGTATGTGCTCATTTATATTTTAAGTAGTGTTTTTGAATTTAATTATATTTTAATTAAATGATAGTTATTTTGTGAATTTTATGTTTGTAGGAATTTGGTATAAGTTTCAGTTGAAGTAAACGTGCATGGAAATAATTTAAATATCTGACACTAAGTATTTGTAATGGTTGCGGTATGAATTCGTTGGTGACGTGTATAATGTAATAGATGATTTAGAGGTAAAAGTTTTTGGATATTTTATTTATTTTATATGTGGAAATGTTTATATTTGTAAAGGGTAAATACTTTTTCGCGATCAGGTAATTTCATATATGTTCTTTTTACCGGGTTTAAAGATTCAGAAAATTGTCATGTATTTTCGTGAAATTTTTCTAATTTATGAGAAAAAAGCAGTGTACATGGATATAGTGAAGAGTGCGCGCAATGCCATTTTTGTGCAATTCTGGGATGTTTTTTTAAGTAAAAATAAGTCGACGTGTACACGGTTTAGTGATATTTTAATTAAATGATAGTTATTTTGTGAATTTTATGTTTATAGGAATTTCGTATACGTTTAAGTTGAAGTAAACGTGCATGGAAATAATTTAAATATTTGATACTAAGTATTTGTAATGCTTGCGGTATGAATTCGTTGGTGACGTGTATAATGTAATAGATGATTTAGAGGTAAAAGTTTTTGGATATTTTATTTATTTTATATGTGGAAATGTTTATATTTGTAAAGGGTAAATACTTTTTTGCGATCAGGTAATTTCATATATGTTCTTTTTACCGGGTTTAAAGATTGAGAAAATTGTCATGTATTTTCGTGAAATTTTTCTAATTTATGAGAAAAAAGCAGTGTACATGGATATAGTGAACAGTGTGCGCAATGCCATTTTTGTGCAATTCTGGGATGTTTTTTTAAGTAAAAATAAGTCGGCGTGTACATGGTTTATGTGTATGTGTTATTTTGAAAAACGCGTAAGGAGTATGGTATTGTGCACTTTTCCCAATTTTGCAGTGAATATTTGTCATGATTAAGCAGTTTTGTTTGATAAAATTTCTAGCATAAGTGTAATTCGGCTAGTAGATTGTTGGAAGAAGTGTTCAGTAGATAAAAAGAAAAGAAACATGTCTTTACTTCGTGAAGACAAAATGGTGGCGGGGAAAAAAAATAGAGGGTTGCTGTAGGAGAGTTGGTAGCCAAATTTTCGCCAAAAAATCACCAAGTTACTATAATGTAAAGATCAACCCTTAACAGCATCCAAACACTTCCTAAAATTATCTGAATTAGAATCTGTATACTGGTGTAGCCACAAAAATAAGAGTAAAAAATATCCTCCGTTTGAAAATATATGATTGTTTGACCATATACTTTTCCTTCCTCCAAACAGGACACTTAATAATGGCTACTAAGTAAACCTTCATTTACAGACCAGACAATTAATGCTTTTTTCCTTTTCGTTCCAAATCCTACAGGAACTTCAAATTAATCTTACCACATTCAGCCAATTTACCATGTAAACTACAAAATAACAACGTACTAATCCATGACACAGCAAGCCCTTACCCAAAATCCGACACACACTTTCCAAATTTTTTTCCACGATTCAAATTCACCACAACCAGTTACGTCATAATAGGGTTTTCAGGTTGTCATACATGAGACAACAACTTTGCGATAAATGAAACAACAATTTCGCGATAATACAAGGGGTACCCTAAAGTCAAGTCTAACCAAATTTACTTTCCTTTTTAAAGTTTCAAAAAATAATACAATCATGTCCCCATATTTTTACTCCTAAAGTATTACACCATGTTTATGCTTAGAGCTTATTAAACACTCTTTGAGCTACTAAATAATAAAGTATAAAATATATACATCATAACTATAAATTCGTTACCAAAAGTTTGCCATAATATCCTCAATAGAAGTTTTATTTTATTTCACAGCATTTAGGATACGAGTTGATAAAAACTAGTTGTATTAAAATTGCAAAAATGTCTACAGGTGAATTTACCATGAACAGAATTTAGAATGCAATATATATAAAGATAAGAAAAATTAATTTATGGAATCATTAATATATATAAAACCATTAAATTTATATTTTCTCCAAATGATCTAATTAAAAGTATATAGAGTAACAAAAAAGTTACTTCACACAATACTGCTTATTCTCATATTAATTCATACAAATCTCTTTAATTAAAGAACATAAAGAAAAACTTTTTATTAATAATAAAAATAAAAAATTAGCTTAGAAATTATAAGCATATGAATGTCAAAGATATAAAAACATAAAATATTAATAATATCAAAAAATAACTTTAGTAATCATTAGCATGCAATGTAAAAATTAAGCATATAATGTAAAAATCAAGGCTATAAAAGTGAAAAAAAAAGAAAATTTTTCTGTTTTAAGGCAGGTTTAGAACAAGTAACCAAACATGTTAGTAATTTCACCAAAAGTTTACAGTTTAATGAACTCATTTTCTACCATGTTTTCCATTTAAAAATATAATTTTTGCCTTTTTTTTTAAATAATTCAGATCTTGGTTACTGATAAATGATGGAAGGGCAAAATAATCTGTTCCTACAAAAGTTCCCATTTAAAAGCATAAATGCTGTCAGGACATGGAAGTTGTTATATCCTTTTAATAATAATGACAATAATAAAAAAGAATATAAATCTTTGTACAGGTTAAATATGTATTTCTCAAAAACAAATTGCATACAGAAATAGAAAAAAAAAAAAAAAAAAAAAGTATATTTTTCTTTTAAATTTTAGTCAACAACATACAGCCAGAAAAAGATTTCGATGATAAATAGCTTAAATAAAAAGTTTATCTTAATGGTAAAGCCCATATTCCTACCTTAGCACACAATAATTCTTGGTACCTAATAAATTAAAGGTTTCAAAATCGACGCGATCTACCTCCACCACGGAAACGTCTACCACCTACAGCTGCATCTTCTGCTTCTTTCTTACGTCTCCATGCTCTGTATCTATTTGCCATATCATATAACTCATCAGGGACAAACTGATTGGCCTCTTCAAGGATCCTGATTAAACCTTCAGCATGCATCCAGTCTTGACGGGTAAATATTGATATAGCAATTCCAGTCCTACCAGCTCTTCCTGTTCGACCTACTCGATGAACATATTCTTCAATATTATGAGGGAAATACATGTTAAATATGTGCGTTATATCTTTGATATCTAAACCTCGTGAAGCAACATCAGTTGCAATCAAAATCCTTACATAACCAGTTTTTAAATCATCAAGAGCTTGTTCTCGATCACACTGCTCTCTGTCTCCATGAATGGATTGACACTCTACACCACGTAATACTAAATCACTTGCAACATCGTCAGCAACACTTTTTCTTTCCACAAAAACTATCGCTTTATCATTTGGTGACATGTTAGCAATGAATTCATTTAAAAGATTCCTTCTGTCTTCATCTTCCGCAAATATAATTTCCTGAGATACAGAGTGAACCGCAGCTAAATCAAGCGCACCAACATTTACTTTAAATGGATTTGTCATATACCGAGCAGCCAGTTCTTGCACTTCGTTTGTCCAGGTCGCACTTGTCATTATTGTCTGCCGATCTGGACGGACATCAAGGAGCACTTTGCGTATCTGAGGTTCAAAACCCATATCTAACATGCGGTCAGCTTCATCTAATACAAGGTATGTTACACTGGTAACGTCAATTATTTTGTTCATAACCAAATCATTCAGACGACCTGGAGTGGCTATCACAATATCAACACCTTTTGTGACAATTCCAATCTGGTTTCGTCTACTTCCACCACCGTAGACACAAACACTAGTAATATTATGATAAGTATACTTCTTAGCTTCAACTTCAATCTGTTGAGCAAGTTCCCGAGTGGGTGCCAGAATGAGACAGCTTGGCCCCAATCGTTGACTTCTGGGTGTAACTTGACCCACAATATGAATTAATGCAGGGAACAGAAAGGCAATGGTTTTACCAGTTCCAGTTTGAGCAATACCTATCATGTCATAACCTTTCATAATAATAGGCCATGCTTGACACTGAATCGGAGAAGGAGTGGTAAAACCTTGTTTTTTAAGTTCTACCAACAATTCTGGGTAATGTTGAAAAGCATGATCAAACGTAGAAACAGGATTAGGAATCCGTCTCTCATCATCAGGGTTAATTTTAACAACAGATATGGAATTATTTGATGCTCTGAATGCAGAAACTTCTCTGGGGCTCATTGCTGCAACCGCTGGATCTTCGAAATAAAATTCTTTTATAATTGGGGGCAGAGCTGCTAGCTTTCGTTGTCTTGCCTCTTCACAACTCTTATTCAGTGAGTCCCAATCTATAAGTTTGGGACCATCATCTGTGGATGACGCATACGAATTTCCATACCATGAATTATCACCACCTTCGTTTGTAATAGTAGTCCTTCCAAAATTCGAAGTCAATTCTTCGATTAAATTTTTTGCTTTCTCGCGAGATTCAGATGAGCCAGTTAATCGAACAGGAGTCGTTTCATCGCTGCTGTCGTTCTGCAGGACTTTAATTCGAGCCCCACTTTCTCTTTCTAATTCTTGAATTTTGGAACCACCACGACCTATAACTTTACCTACAAAATTCGAGCCGATTTCAATTTCAGTAGCTTCTTCATTCTGCTTCCATGCTGAGTTTGTATTATATCCATCATGGGAATACTGCTTTCTTCCTCTACTAGAAAACTGACGATTATTACCTCTAGGTTTTTCTCTCCACGAATCTGTGTCTTGATTTCTGTAAGGTTCTCTAGTTCGGTTAGAGTTCCATTCAGAGTTTCTTCCACTTTCACTTACTCGCTTTCCGGGAGGCACATAAACAGATTCTTTATATGCATTGGAAGAAGGAGGAGGGGTATACTCTTCATCGTCCCAGCATTCTTCCATAGTACCTAAATAATGTTACAGAACTGTACAGAGAAAAAATAACTGCATTCAAAACTTGACAAGTGCCTTTGCAAACAAAATACACGACAAATGAAAAGTACCGGGCGATTTGTTGCCATTCCCTGAAATAAAAATTGAACTGTTGCCAATTTACGAACAAATATTATTCCAAATGATTAAGAAGTTTAGTAGGAAAAAAAGACATTGACGCAAAATAAAGGATGCAACACTGGATGCAAATCTTTGCAAAGAAGAAAGTCCTCGAATGCAGCACATTTCGATCAAAAGGCAGCTTACTACGAAACAGAGTAGATTAAAAATTACTCCCCGTTTGCTACTAATTATCATTTTAAGCCATCAGTAGCTGAAAGAAGAGAAAGAAAGTTATTTCTCATTCTTTTTATATTCGTCGTCTTACTGTTCTCCGATTAATATCCCTTATAAATTATATAAATGAGAAATAACTTAATCAAAAAAATTAAACTTGATAGTAATAATCCCAGCATGACATTAAGTTACAGTAAAATTTAAGTTATTTATAGTAATTTAATGTGCAGTCTTTCATAGGGAAAGCAGTGGTGTTGCTAGATTGGGGCAAGGAGGGGACATTTGTGCGCAGCATCTATGGGGCGCCAAACTGATTTTAAGAAATTTGAGAATGAAATGCTTTCCACTAACAGAAAGGTGTGTGTTACAACTCGAACACGAAATAAGCGAAAGTTTCGCTTCTGCCAGTGGCAAAGAGGAGTCGAAAAACGAACTTGGAGGGTAGCTGTCGCTCACTCGGTTTCTCATGATAGAATTTGATGAGAAGGGGGATAATCCCCATCTTTTGATTTGAAATAAATCTCGAATTATGTATGTATTGTAATATAAAATATGTGTGTAAATAAAAAGTCTTTAAGACTTAATTGAAGTAATGATTTGAATCGAATATAGAAATCGAAAGCTCTCCCAAAAAGAACTATGGATTAGAAATAACAGTGTGCGAAATCGTCGTTTGTCCCCGGGCGCTGAAAACCATAGCTACGGCTCTGCGAGACAGTGAAGTTAATTTAACAGAGGCTAAAATTAAAATTGAGAAAAAGGTAAAACAGCATGCAATGAGATGCGGATGTGAAATTCACGACGTTTCCGATGTTAGCATGCACCAGTTCCCATCACAGACGTTCCCATTCTAGAAAACTTCATAAGATTAAGTTATTCATAAAACTAAACATTATATTCATTGGCGAAAATAAATATGTAGTATTATGAGTAAACAAAAGTATTTACTAATAAATATTAAAATAATAAACTGTGAGTAATGTTAAATTAAAAAATAAATTCAACAAAATTATTAGCTTAGTACTGGAAAATGATAGCTTTGTAAATGTAAACGTATCATGAGTTGTGAATTTAATAGATCTGAGTTCAACAGAACGTTTATATTGCGAGCATCTTAACAATGCCCTATCACAATATAATTTGCTGAACAATTTTCAGACTCTGATGATAGCTTTGCGACGATCAGATAAAAAAAAAAGGGGGACATAGCAGGATGTAGAAAACTGTAACCAAGATTATGATTGAGAAACAAATGTGAGTTTCTAAAGCAAGAAATTGGTTTTGAGATGAAGTAGACTCTAAAAAGAACATTCGAAATCTTAGGGGTATGGCCAGATTTGGGGAGATAACTATTTGTATTAAAATACAAATTTCAGAGAACGATAATAAAGTTAATTCGAATATGAACGTTAATAAAACTTAATTAGTTTAATTAAGCATCAGTAAAAACGATCAGCGAGTTACAAGGAGCTTTACCCTCTCATCAACTGACACTGGATAGGCAAATATGTGGCGGGCACCAAAAACGTGCTACGCGCCACAGAGCGCTGAATTCTGCAGTCTGGGGTAGCAGAAATTAGTGCAGGTGACAATTTTAGAATTTAGAGGAGTCCGAACAGAAAATTTAGGGATAATAAATTTCTAAGAATTTAAGGGAGGCAATAGGCTGTAGAAATTAACGACGGGAAAAGTCTAAGAATTTAGGGAACTGATGCGCAGCAGAATTTAGGGACGGGAAAAGTCTAAGAATTTAGGAAGCTAATGCACAGCAGAATTTATAAGCCACAGAGATTTCACCGGGCGGCAGAATGCCTAGCGTTGACCATGGGTAAGTGCAGGAACTTTAATGAGGTGCTTTAATTTCAGTATGTCGAGATAGAAAAATATTGGAATCTAACTGTGGCTCTTGCTCGCTTTCTGTTATCATAGATATTGACATAACAATTTAAAATTGGCGTTGAGTAATTATTGAAGTTTTTCATATTTTTAGAAAATTGCTGGAAATTTTAGCAATGAATAATATGATCGTAAGGATTGGATTGGATTGGATTATTCAGTTATGGCAAAGCACACGAGGGCTATCTGCCTAAAGGGAGGGATGCCTTCGTAGAGGACTTTCTAAAGGAAACTGGCTCGTATACCCGTTACACATGGGGAAAACCACGAAAACGCCCATGCAGCCAGCCCGTTCGCGGGATTCGAACCTCGGACCAAACTACCAGTGTTCAACGTCTTTACCGCTCGGCCCCATGATTGTAAGGACGCTATATTCATTATGAATTGCGGCTCTGAGTGCAAGCCAACCGCTGTTAGTAATCTGCCTGAGTGTTGCATTTCAGCCTTTTGAATTTTTGAAAAAGTGGTTTTTAAGAGATATTCCCAAACTGAGCAAGTTTAACTAGTAGGGTACACTATATATTCTTATAAATAAGCTACTTTTCGGCAAATGCTAAAACACTATTTCTACTAATTGAGAGGTAAAATGCAAATTTACTGTCACGAAACTTGGTAATAACATGTTTAATATGGAGGTTCTATATTTAACATCTGAACAAAACCTATATAGTTTATTTGCTAGGCCCAAGCAATAACTTCTTCATATATGACAACACAGAACACAGTCATAGGTATTTTACCAGGTGGATATAATTTATTGTTGTATTATTGGGCTAATATGTGCATTTTTAGCTAGTTTATAACTTGCAACTGATAAGCGAATGAAACACACTGTTTAACCCTCTTGCTCTGCATCAATGTAAAAGTAGCAAAATTTGCGCAACCCACGATTTCCGCGGGGATGAATTTTTGCCATTTATTTAACTGTGCAACCCACTCTTTCCCCGTTCAAATGTTTCCTTTCGGCTTTTCTGTGATGATTAATTGTTTATTTAGGTGTGGGCTAACAGATGGCGTTAGTTGTCCACATTTCTGCCAAATATACAAGAATACGTAATGTAGCATTTTGCGCGCGCTTTTCAGAGCTCAAAGTTGTCTGGCAGAAAGCGTTACGCGAGTGATATAACCTATATTCCTGACGAGATTTCCGACACTAGTAGTAGTTCTGACTCTGATTTCACGGATATTGAAGATAGTTATAGCGAAACTGATGAGAATTTTTCGGATTCCCCTGCAGATAGTAATGAATCTGAAAATTCAGTTTCTAATGAAAACGTTCGACAGTGGTGCAAAATTGATATGCAAAATTTTACATTATGCAAATATTTTCATTAGTATATATATATTTTTTACCTTTGTATTTTATAAAATAAATCATAAATTAACCACTATTAATTTTCAAAATTATTCCTTTTATATCATTATTCTTGAATTCCAGTATTCTGACAACCTTTTTCTATGATCTAATTCTACACTGAAAAAAACCTCTTTTACAAAACATTTTTATATATATTAACTGTAAAATATACAAAATTCGTATTTCAACTCTAAAATATATGTAGATTTGAAATATGTAACAAAAAATACGCAATTTTTGAACCTATTTTAATAAAAAAACGTACGCAGGGAGAGGGTTAAGCAATAATGTACAAAATTTATCATTATATCATCTTTTACTAAGTTGCGGACATTTATATACGTACTTTGAACCGTTTTTTTTTTATTATATAGCAGGATTATGTTTGAAACTCTGGTAAAATTAGATATTAAAATTTTTTTAAATTTTTATTTGTTACATAGGAGTGTTTACGGTTAAATTTTCTTCCTGGCAGTTACTTAAAATTTTCAGTGACTTAAATTGGACATTTTATTTAAAACGATTTATTAATCGCATTATTTATTTACTTTTTTACGCGTTTCGAGAACCTTCCATATCCCCAATTAAACGTAATTGTCATCAACTCACTCTCACAGTTTTGAAGATCTGCGCCAGAAATCTTTTCTAACCTCTTGAACGATTTACCATTTGAGGTTCAATCAGCCAGTCAGAATTCTTTGTATATGCCCAGGCAATAACTTCTCCAAGCTGAAGAGAGTAATCCTGATGATTCGATGGCTTACAGTTATTGAGACTATGTTCAACACTAATTTTAATTATCAGACGAAACGAAAAGAAGCTATGGTGTCTGATTTCTATCTGCACTCATTTCGAATTAAGATGGACCGAAACAGTGCATTCAACGTTTTCTCTCTTCTTTCTTAAAATCTTTGGATTTTTATAGGATGCAGTGTATAGTATATTATATAACCTTTAAAGTTTTTGTTTTTAATAATTGAAGAATTATTAAAAACAAAATTATTAATGCTATTATTAATGCTAGAAAAAACTGAAAGAGAACTTTGCAGGATCCTAACTTGTGTAACACTAACTAAAATGTTAGATATCCAAGGGAGTTTTCGCACCGTCTGTGTAAATACAACGAAATCCTATGAAGATTTAAGATAAATACTATTGTTAAAACTTTCAATTTAACAAAAGGCACAACTTCTGCGTACAATCAAAACGCTGCCACTTGCGGACATTAAAATAATAGGAACAAGTAAAAGCCAGGCTAGCTTCTCTGTAGGGCCATGAGTGATTGACTTACTACTGTAGTTTAACTGTTAAGCTTCCGCCTCAGTTTGGAATTTCGAGAAAGAACATCCTGGGGGCCTCCGAGAGCTCTCTCTCACTCCTCTTCCTAACACCAATCTCTCCAGAGGCTTTTGATTCGTCATGTATTTTGAGTGCCCTGTGTCGGCACAGACACAATACGCTTACAAAGAGGGATATGGAAAGTGGACGGAGCACCAGAACTTTGCATGCTCACACATGTATTGCTCCGTCGCACTACTCTACAACACTGACAAATATCCATGTCTTCTCCGGGATACGATGACTTAAAAATTAAAATGCATTAGTAGCTGAGACTACACAATATGACTAAAACTTTCATGGCGCGATTTAACTTCGGTTAGCAAATGGCTAATACCGTAATACTAACTAGTGGAGACGAGCGATAGGAAACAAAGCTGCGAGCGTCACTGCCAAAAAGTCCACATCTAAAATATTCAAAGTCTTCGTTTTAAATAGATGGAAATCATCTGCATCTTGGTGAGGGCTAAGGAAGGAAGAAATTATAATATGTAGATTCAAATCACAAAAGTGGGTTAAATTACTGTATCTGTATACTCCGGCGTATAACGCATTCCTACAATTTTAAACTTTTTTTTTTTTTTTTTTTTTAATTTTTAGGTGTATTTGCCTTTTAACGCGCGCCCTTTTCTTTAAGAAGAAACCGAAAAGGCACACGTGTGATGCTCGTATCTTTTGAAGTGATTCACTCGAAGATATTCCCAAGACTTTGGAACAATTCTTTACTGAATTGACAAGCGATAAGGAGAGCAATATTTGTGGGGAAAGTGCTTAAGACAGTAAATAATTCTGCAAAAAGAGCGGGCTGTATTCAATGCAATATGTACAAGAATGCTATTCTGAGGTTTCGAGAAAAGAGAAACATAGTTTGGGGTAAGAATACACTTCCAGCCCGAATGAAAACGCGGAATAAGGAGTCAGATGTTTTCTCTAAATGAAGGAAAGCACAATAATTAATACGCTTAATGTAAAGGAAATTATCTGATAATGAAGAATTATCCAATGAAAATGAAAAGTTTTAAGACCATAAGGTGTATAATTTCTCTTCAATAAACATCATTTTCATCATGTAGAAATCTAATTTCTATATGCTGTTCCTTTCTTTATTTTTAACTGTGTCATTTTTATATCCGGCGTATAATGCTCACCCGTAAATTATAATCTTGTTTTTTGTATTAAAAGTGCCCCTTATACGCACAAATATACGGTAATTTTTTTCAGACTGTCTTTTGACGATGTTATAGCCATACGCAAATTTTTTACCGGGATATATATTGAAAAGAAGTTCTGTTTTAGAACACGTTGACGATATTTAATTTCAAATTGCAGGGGAAAAGTACATAAAAAATACTATGGTTTACATCTTATTAACTTAATTTTAGTCCAGACGGTATAACGGTTAGGAAAGCCGACTGCGATACCAAAGGGCCCGGGTTTTAATCCCGGAGAAGGCAGGGTTGTAATTGTTCGTCCCTTCATAGGAGGCAAAGGTGACCTATCTACTGGGTGCCTCCATAATAAAGTGACTGCTATACCAAAAAGTCGAGATTCGAGTCCCGGACACGGCGTGGATATTTGTAAATGTATACCGTCTGTGTGGCATAGGGGCACTCTAAATATGAAGCGATCCGAAATTCCTCTCGAGAGGTTGGTGGTTGGGGAAGAGGAGTGGGAAAACCTCGGACGGGGTGCTCTCTCTTTCAAAATCGGTGTTGGAACTGAGCTGAAGTCGAGGTGTTATCTACATTGGTGCTCAAGGCTGTTGCCAACAACTGGCGCATATGACTTCTTGCCACAAAGAATGTCGTGGTCCTGTGTTGACTTTTGTTAGAGAAGTGAGATTGGTAACAGCAACAACTGAAGCCAGCGAAGTTTTTACAAAAAATATCATTGACTAATCAAAATTACCAACATAAGTGACAGCTAAACCCAACAATAATATTTCGTACCAATTTATGTAAGGAGAAAGTGCTACATCTGGGGGGAGGGTTGAAGTAGTATATTTAAAATAGCTTTTTTCTCTTCACTGTCCTTAGAGATCTTTGCGGTGCTACTTTCTTATCAGTAAACTTAATGTAAAACTTCTAAATTAACACACATTCTTTCAGTATGAAAAGCAAAATGCTAAGATTAATCGCACTAAGTTATTAAATGTTTCCTTTTACATATAGACATTATAGTTGTCATTTATTTTATATGTTATTTAGATGTGTGCTAATATTGAAGAAAAACACTAGAAGTATTTATCGTTATTTCTATCAGATTTTGTTAGAATAATTAACTTGTAAGTTATAGTAAATTGTGTTCCTTATGAATTTTGTAAATTGTGTCCCTTTAGTTTTTCCTTTATTAAAATGCATTTTTCTTTAAGAGAGTCTGTAGCTGGTTTCGTAGTTTATTCCTGTTGGAAATAGTCTTTTAGGTGAGGGTGACGAATGAGGAAGGCTTAATGTAGCTTTAATTAATGTTAGAAAATATTTGTGCAAAACTTTTAGTTTTCAATGCTTCTACTGTCCTTAATAGATTCCTATTTCTATTAAGATCTTCATAATTATTTTTAATTAAATTTTGAAAACATAAAGCCAGCGGCATAGTAATATAACAGGAATTCGATTTTTCTCATTTCAGATTTGGTATCTATAGGCGTTTTAATATAGGATCTTTATAACTTATTCGTTTGAAAACTTGATGAATAATTTATTATACGGAAACTAGTACTTTAAACTAAAAGGTCGTAATGTCTCTTTCTGGAAACTTCACCCTTACTAAACTCATTTCAGAAGTGTGTGTGTGTGTGTGTGTGTGTGATTATGGCAAAGCCTCGAGGGCTATCTGCCTAAAGGGAGGGATGCCTTTCGTGGAGGACTTTCTAAGGGAAACTGGCTCGTATACACGTTACACATGGGGAAGACCACGAAAACGCCCATGCAGCCAGCCCGTTCGCGGGATTCGAACCTCGGACCGAACTACCAGTGTTCAGCGACTTTACCGCTCGGCCGCTGGTGGGCCTCATTTCAGGAGAGCGTTGATCCTTAAGACTAGATATTTGTTTCCTGTGTCTAAAGACTGAACATTGTCGGACGAATTTATTTTTTCGTTTGGCGTTATTTGAAGCTATGATTTTATAAAATACTTCGTGAAAATTTTCATTTCGCATCCTACTAAATGTTAAATTAGAAGACGAAGGTGATATTCATATAAAAAAGAAGAAAAAATTTTTCATTTACTACTTTTGATGTATTGAATAAGAGACAACGTATCCTAATAATGGGATTTCATACTATAGCTAAAATTGGTTTAATATGCTAAGTCCTTGTAGTTATATTTTATCGTTATTACTTGAAAGAAAGAAAGTACTAGATTTGATAGCAAATTTTTAGAACACTAAACATTTACAAAAACTACTAGATGTACTACGAAAATATTTAAAAGTGGTCATCTATGGACAGGCCACGCACTTTGAAATAATTTCATGCATTCTTGCTATGAGTAAAGCACGAAATTCTGTGAAAAAAATCAATCATGCGCAACTATTAAAGGACTTAAAAAAGGTTAATTGTTAGCATGGAAATACGCACTGACTAGTTTACAAGTCATAAATTTTGTTATGAGACTATTAAGGGTGTCTTTTCAGATTTATTCATTAACTTTGGTAACAAAGATTTACAAGTGCATTGGTTTTATTCGATATTAAAATTTGATGTCATACTAAAACCTGTCCGTAGAAAATATACGTGTATTTATTAAGATGATAAAATAGTCACTAGCAAGACAATCGATTAACCTATTTGGGATTTATACGAAGCGTTTTCGCTTCTAAAAGTAGCAGGTTTAAAGCTTATTGAGGCCAGATATAAATTCATGGCAAATGAGCGTCGTTATCTCGGCTATAAAATATCTGAAAGAAGAACTGAAACAGAAGCTTTTAAAATCGTAGCGATAAAAAATATATAAATAATGCGGCAAAGAAGTTAGCCTCAATGTTGGGATTGCTCTTCTATTATAGGACTTTCATCAAAGATTTTGCTCATGTAGCAGAGCTATAATCAACTTTTTTTTTTTTTTTTTATAAAAATGCCGAGTTCACTTGATTGGCAAAAGCAAACACAGCGTCTGAAAGACTTAAAGCGGCATTAAACCAAGTAATGGGTCTTGCAGTTTCCTGAACCAGCCAGCTAATTAGAAATCTCTGCAAATGCATCAGATTTTGTGGTAGAAGCCATGTTTATGCAAGACGGGCAGCCGATTGTATATTTAAGCAAAACACTTAACCCAGTTCAAAGCAGTTATATGGCTACGGAGAGAGAAATGCTAGAATCAGTCCTTTTTGCGGTACAGAAATATCGAGTGTATTTTGGGAAGGCCTGGATTACAGCGTATACAGACTATGCGACCGTTGTTTGTTTGTATTTCGGAAACAATTGATCACCCAGACTCATGCTGGGGGCTCTTAAATTACAAGAATATAGTTTGATATTTAAATATACTCCCGAGACAGGAAATATAGTAACCATTTTCTCTATCAAGAATTAATCTAGATAGCGACGGAAAAGAAGTAAAATGTGCAATATTATATAAAAAAAAATGTAGATTCTTGACAAACAGTTCCGGAATTTAAGAATATTTACACGAATTTGAAACATCCTGATCGCTTTGAAAGCCATGATATGTCTGGCATTAGAAACAGACTGGCAAATTACAATATAATTAACATGGACAATAATCATCGACAAGCTCTTGTTCTTCTCCAAAATTGCAAATAATAATAACGATTGAGACCGGTTTACAAGCGACTTTAAGTATTTTGCTGGAATTGCATGAGCGAACAATTTCAGATTATCCCGGAATAAGAAAAACATTCCAGAGAGTAATGGAAGCTGCTTATTTTACAGAACTGCGAAATTTCGGAACTGAATATGTGAATCCTTTAACATTTGTCAGTTAGTTAATGACATTAATTATAGCCCGAAAGGGTATTTAAATAGAATAAAAGCTACTTTTCCTAAAGAAATAATAGGAATTGGCCTATAAAAACTAAAAATAGATGTATGAAAAAATAAAAGTAGGTATTTGCTCAGAATCGCTGATAATTTTTCAAAATGGGTAGAAATTATTCCCTTCAAAACTTTTGCTAAAATTGTTGAATATTCATTTTTAAAGAAATTTATATTAAAGTATGAAGCTCCACTTAAAATAATATCAGGAAACAGAAAGCAATTCGTTAGCCAGATATTTGAGTATATATGTGCATATACATTGGTATGACAGCAACAAGGTAAGTTGCAGAAAGTTTCACATTCCCGCATTCTGTAGCATACGTATTCATATCTTTTGGGTTGTAATTATTTTGAATTTTAATATTATATTTGCAATATAATTTGTTTAGAAGTGTACAGTTTAAACATGTACAGTAACCGGCTTTGCATAATCGGACAAACGAATCACTAACATAAAGTAACAATGACTTAAGTGATGTTCTGTATAAAATTGTATATTCTGCACTGGACTATTATATTGTATTTTCTGCACTGGACTATTATATTGTATTTTCTGCACTGGACTATTATATTATATTTTCTGCACTATTATATGTGTGCAACATAGAGTGTTCACAGGTTATATATCGTTCTAGATGCGTTTTTAATAATCACCTGTGTGGTGACTCGATTTTTTAATTCTTCGGTGCTGCGAATCTCTGCAGTTTCTGCAAGTCGGTTTTTCAGGTACCCCAGGAAAAGAAGTCAAGTGGTGTGACATTCAGGGAGTAGTTATGAAACTGGTCCACCGTTACCAACCCAACGATATGGGGATGTTTCATCAAGGAAATAAGGCACATGTATTGACCAATAACAGGGGTGCCATCCTATTGAAAAAAAAGGTTTTGCTGCCTTTCTTTTAATTGCGATATGGCAAACAATCTCAGCATATCAAAGTAAATGTCCGATTGATGATTCGTAGAAAAAGAAGAGATCAATCACTTTGTTATGAGCTCGTGTACACTAAGCGTTAATTTTAGGGCTAACTCGCTCAGCTTTCCTTGTATGATGCAGATTTTCTGATCCCGAAATCCTGCAATCAATTAACTGCTTCTGATCGATTAACTCTGGGAATTTGATGCTGTCGATTAACATCTTCTGAAACATGAAATGTTGCTTCGTCACTGAATACGATCTTTTGAAGAAACTGATCACCATTACTGAGAACTCCTTACGAATGACTTTATCATTAGATTTGATTTGCTGATTAAATCTGCAATTTATACGTAGTGAGTTTCAACCATGCCAGAGAAATTTTACTGAACAGTCGACCTGGAAGTTCTTGTTTACAGGCTGGCATGGCGAATGCATTTACTGGGACTGCGCGCAAACACATCTCGAATGGCGGAAACATTTTCATCACTTACTCTTGGTTTGATTGCACCTCCTTTACACATCCGGTCTCTCGAAACTGTTTTCGACAATCTTTTAACTCATTGTTCCTTTGGTAAGTTTATTAAATTCCTGTCGGAATCGTTTCTGAGCTCTTTTCGGAGATTTCATTTTCCATAACCAGAAAACGCCCATTGCTTTTTCAATGCATGATGCTATTCTGTTCTGTTAAACTCCCGAAGCCATGCTTCTGGGCCGTCTTGCATTGTACAGTTGTGGATTTCGGACGATATCCGAACAGTCCTTGTAAGCCGCCAGATGTCTGGACTCGCTCTCACCTGTCACCTGCTGTTTATTTACATCATTACGAGTTGTTATTTTATCACAAGAGCAATCTTCTCAAGACTTTGGCGTTGTTCTCATACATAGCAATAACTCGCTTTACGTGTGTTAGGGTTTACAGGACTAAAATAGCCTTACCAGATTTAGTGTAACCCTATAACATAAATAAATAATAAACAAAAACAATGTGTCAAATTATTTTATTTTGATGGTAGCAAAATATTCACTCAAAAGTACATTTAAATGCATGAAGTTTTTAAATGGCATATTTCAAATATCTTTGCTACAGTAATAGGCATTCTCCATCCCAGTCATTTGGGATCATATTGCTCATCAAGTTAATTACGTAACTCAGTGGGCAGAATTCGACGCATCCCGGGACATACAACAGATTTATGTACTGTGGCTCTCTCTCTGGCATAGTAGAGTTCAGATACAGGTATCGGACGAAGTAGTTATTTTCATGGTCGTACAATTCAATCAAAATTGTTGCGCTTGGTTCAGGTCTCAAGTAATTCCACATGCCCATAGTTGACAGGAAGGCGGCAATGTTAAAATCATGCTTCCGAAAGAAAAGAAAAAAAAGACATATGTTAATTAAATTAATAATTTTTGCACATTAATTGCACAACAAGCTACTGCTATTTAAATTGCAACAATCAAAGCAAAATTTTGCTTGAAATTACCTTATGAAAATATCAAATGACATAATTTTAAATGATTACAGTAAGTTTTAAAATTTATAAGTAAAATAACATTTACCGAATGTTTTGCCTTGAAGATTTATAGAGAAAATATTAATTGCTGTTTAAAATGTTTAAAATCAGATTTTGGAAAGTAATGGAAACACAACGCATTGAAAGCAGCATGCAAAACATGAAACAAATACCTCTCTTACATTTTGACTGATTCTTTAAATAAGATAACTGTAGCAATCATTACAAAATTCTAATAGAAGCCAGTTTATATTTTAAAATTAGGGAAAAGAATTAAATTTCTGATTTGCGTTCATCATCAGCTTTGGGACGACAGCCCTTTGTAGCCCCTGTCCTTCTTCAGAAGTATTTCCCACTTCGCCTTTCTTAAAGCAACTGATTTGCAGCTCTTAATTTTTAGAATGGCAAAATCCTCATCCTGGCAATCCCTCCATCTTTTTTTTAGGTCTTCGTTATGATCTTCCATAAAAAAGACTTGCATCAAAGACATTAAGGACTGTTATGAATTTATTCTCAGGATGTGACCTGCCCATCTCATTCTACTTAATTTTATGCTTTTAATAATATCCTCAAGTTTTGATTTTTGTTTATCTACAGAAAAGTTGTATGCATTTCGAAACAACCTGCTAAAAGGCTCCTCTTCGAGAAATAAACTGGAAAGCTTGACAGAATTGCTTCCCAGAATGCCTTTAGTCGGTGCCTATTATAGGAAACAGCCTCAGTCACCTCTAGCATCTATAAATCTCAGGAAATCACTCAGCCTGTTATTCAAGGACCTACCTGTACACGCTCTGGTCACTTTAAGATGGTACTAATTACGGTTGAGGGCGCCCTCTTTTTATAAACTTTATGAGTGGAAAAGTGCTCTGATTCATTAGTATGGCCATTTAGATTTGTCTTTTTGAAAAGAATTTTAAACTCAAAACTCTGCAACCTATTTCATATATATCTTTGTAAGCTCAGTCTATTATCCAACAACAGCAACCAAAAAGAAAAAATAGAGAGAGAAAGGTTGGGTGGGGGAAGAAAAACTGGTATACTGGCAGAGCGCTGTGAGCAGAACGACTTAATAGTGTCATTTCACAAGCAAACATATGAATGGTTCGCTCTTCTTCAGAACAGTTTTATCCTAGTTGTACTTCTTTAACTGTAGGTTTACCGTCAGTTAGGAGATGGTTTTCAAATGTGATTCTCCGGTTGGATGAAATGTGGCTAGCTCAGATTTTGTCGTGTGAGAATTTTAAAAAAATTTTTATTTAATAAATTTTATTTAATTTTTATGAAATATTAAAAAAGTTATGGACAAGGTAAAGTGAAGACTCGAAGAGACTGAGGTATCAGTCACAGTGGTTATGATTCGCAGTGCGTGATGTGAACTCATCAGTGGACTTGGAAATGTAGATGATATTTAGTGTGATCATATAGTTGTTTATTGATAAGAAAATTAACGTGCTCTGGAAACTATTTTATTAAATAATGTAGTGACATGCCTTTTCCTTTCTCTGGAATTTTTTTTAAATTTAAGTATTTTGATGCATTTAAGTATACTCTATATTTAAATCTTCGGTGCATTTGGAACGAATTTATAAATTTATCTCTCAATATTTTCTTGAAGTCTTTTATTTTGGTGTTAAAATTTCTGCATTTTTTAAGATTTCTCTCTCTGCAGATCTGATAAATACTCACAAGACCTCAATCTAAAGTCCAGATTTTAGACAGCAGGAATATCATGTTTAATGTTTCAATTTTTAGTAATTGTTTTACTCATAAAAAGAAGAAATTTGGATCTGGGAGGGGAAACCTTCTACCTAAAACTTTGGACTGTCATAATCGGATTCTTATTTGCAGAGTGTGCAAAGCGACTCAAATGTACAACTGGCATGCATAGAGTATATATCATGCAGTAGTATATATATGCATAGAGTATATATCATGCATAGAGTATATATATCATGAGTACATGGCAGGAGGAATCCAGCCAACAAAGCTATTTACTATGGCCCATGTACCGAATTTCCCCGAAAGTTATATCTAATCGAAAAATAAGATCTGATAGAGTTTCCCAGAGTAATCTTAATATAAGCATTACTCCTAAAATAAGCCCTAGTTAAGATTGTCAGAGAACTGAGGAAACCTCCAAGGATAAAATTCAAATAGCTTTCTGCAAAGAGACGAAGTTGGATGCACAAATGTTTCAAAAATGGCGATCAGAGTACAATAACATCAGTCAACATATAGACGACGAAATGCCAGGGGCTGTAAGTGTGGATCAGGTCGGCAACCATTATTTCCTGAGATGGAATACATCATCTGTGATGGATTGCTGATAATACAGTAGTGTTTGGTTGTTCGCAGGGATGGATTCAAGTATTTGTCCTTGCAATGGCATCAGAGACAGACATATCGCCAGACGAATTCAAAGCGTCACAACACTGTGTGGATGGCTTTCTTCAGCAATATGAACAGTCTCTAAGAAGATCAATAACACTGTTCAAATTGGAAGATACTGAAGTGATTAAACTTGCAATTGCATTCAAGTGTTTCGTTGATGGTAGTGCCAACTCTTAAGCATCTATATTGTGGATATTACCATTGATAAGCTGTATGCCGCTGCGAAATTCTTTCTCTCCACTGGTTATGAAAGTGCTCGAAGAAAACGTATTTTGTCCTCACCGTTACCCATTTAGATCAAAAGAACTTTCATCTAATCTCTGAAAGCAGTAATGAAATAGGTATGCTAATGTGGGATTCTGCCAGCACTCATCGTGCTAAAACCATGAAGAACTTCCTTGCAGAAAGAAGAATTAATCAAATAATAATTCCTGAAGGAAGGACTGCATGCCTAAAAACTCTTTATATTGCAATACACAAGCTATTTAAAAGTATGTGTACATGGAAATCAATGACTACATTGAAAACAGAATGGACATAAATCAACGAGGAAACTTTCTGCAGCCTAAGCTACAAGAAGTCATTACTTAGGTGAAGAATGCTCCCCCTTGGGAGAAAATAACGGACAGCTGTGTTGTCAGTGTTCTAGGAGCAGGCTACATAGTATATGTACAAAAATAGCTCATTTCAAAGGAGCCTCTATTGCTTAACATGAAAAGCTGGGCTCAATGGTCTTGAAGAAAAAGTCGCAATACATTCAGGTCGGAATTTTTGATTTGGAGCTTTGACGATGTTTCAGAAGAAGGCGACATAGAATAAACAAATGATTTTAGTCATTTGTGAATGTTACTTGAACTTGAATAAATGTATTTCTTTAACTTGGATAAATGTATCTCTTGAACCTGAAGAAATATATTTCTTGAACAGAAAATGTTAATTATTGTGCATGAAAAATAAGCCATTCCTTGAAAATAAGCTCTATAGTGTCTTTTGCAGAAAAAATTAACATACGACTGAGTCTTATTTTCGGGGTAACACAGTATTATTTTTATCTAATTCAATTGATTTTATTTTCCATACTGCTTGAATAGTACATTTTGTTCGCTTACTTGAAAATGTCTTCAGAATGGTCTCATGTATTTAAATTTACGAAATTATTACGTTTGATTACACTTCGCTCACATACAAATTTCCAGCACAGCTTCTAACTTCAAGAAGAAACTGAAACTATTTCAATTGAGTTTGCAAGCGGCTACTTTATTTAGCCGCAAGAAAACGTAAACGGCATAAAACACGTAGAAATCTCGCCCCCTCTTATTTTGCTTAACTCTAATTACATCTCCTCGTGTCACAGAAATATATATATATATATATATATATATATATATATATATATATATATATAAAAACTGATGGTCAAGGTACAAGTAGTAAGTGGTAGTTAGGTGCTTTAAAGTGCCTTGATTTATCTTCCTTTGTTGGATATGATGAATACACTCAAGAAGGATATGAATAGCATCTTCTCACAGTTACCGCAGATGGACAAAGATCTAGAAGCAAGTCTACATCTCTTTAAATAGCTCTTAAAATTGCCATGCTTTGACAAAATTTGCGTTAATTTAAAATCTGTTAAAAACTGATCAGCTTTTATTCTGTGAAAAACTGTTAGGAAAAAACTTTTTTGTCCATTGCGCTTTTGGTGACGCAAGATATTCCCTGATCAAAATATAGATAGCATCATGTTTATAAAGGCAATTCCAGTGAGAAATTGGAATACGAAGATTTGAATCAATATGAAGTTCAACCCTTTCCGGCACGCTACCTTTTAAAGTCGGAGTTTTGATAAAAAAAAAAGGTAGGCAGTCTAATTAGCCTAGAGGCCTAGTGTCTAATTAGTCTTAGTTAGGCCTAGAGGAGTACACAAGTAAAATTTTGTGAAGATAGCACTTATCGTTTTAATTCTGTGGAATAGTCCAAAGTGGCACACTGATTGAATGGAGCTTCGAAAAGAGTGCTGAAACGAGCATTGTTGTCAATGAACTGACCGATGAGATGCGGAGAAACAAAGAATACAGACTC
This sequence comes from Stegodyphus dumicola, assembly GCF_044657685.1. Lineage (NCBI taxonomy): Eukaryota > Metazoa > Arthropoda > Arachnida > Araneae > Eresidae > Stegodyphus > Stegodyphus dumicola. The sequence goes on along the minus strand of NC_140770.1, from coordinate 265,606,180 downwards.
TCAGTTGTCGTAGATTATCGGTGAGCCCGGTCTGGGCACATCTAGGGTTCGCCGTTTGATTTTAGACAAGATTTCGAGGTAAAAATTTAAAACTAATATAGAATAAGAAGATTAGCATACAGCCAGAGAATAACACAGAAATTTCTTTTCAAACAATTCCTTTTATAATCTAAAAAAACTCTGGAAGATATCTTTGAAAAATGAGGGTCTTAAAAAACTAAACATGGCTAAAATATATGGACTGGTTTGTTTTGAGCTGACATCTACTATAAATAAAGAAGGTTTAGAGTAACCCATAGTAACCTATAAATCCTTTTTCATTCAATTTTTCTGTGCGTACAGAAGGAAATTTTTAGGTGCCGCAAAGGCTTAATGATTAGATTTGCTAGAGCATCAGCCTGTCGTTTCCGAAATTTCCACATTGCTCAAGCACATAAGCAAAATGCATGTCTATATCAAGATCTTGCAAGGTTTTAATAATAACCTTTTTAGTACTTTAATTTCCTCGTTGCGTTTCAACAGCAAGTTTCTCTGGAACATCGATTTTCTGTTGTAAATGTAGCGAAGAAAGACATATCTACATATTAAACGCAGCTATCTACATATTAAAGCGCACATTGTTCTCAAACCCGTACAAGAATTTTGAATCCATTTCACAGCAAGGGTTAAGTGCAGCAACTCAACCTGAAAAACAAAGCACTCATCACTAATACTGTATAGTTGTTTATTTAAATAAACAATAAAAGCAAGGCCTGACTTATCATTCATTTTGCTTACGTCAGTAAAACAAATTAATTAATATTCTTCAAGAATAGCATCGGAATAGAAAGCAACTGGTATAATGTTCCTTTTAAAAAAATACTGTAAAAAAGAAACTGGAAAATTGCCGTCAAGAAAAGTTGACAAGACTGCTTGCAAATTCTCTCCTGTATGGCAATGCTACTCAAAATTTCAATATCAATTGGTAGAATACCAGAGATAATAAAAAAAGCCTCGTAACCTAACCTCGTAATTCTGAAACCACAAAAACTCTTGAAAGAAATCATCTTTGAACTTTCCTTATAAGCTTCCAGTTCACTTTCTTCAGTAAAACACCATTCCAAAAGAAATCTCATTGAAGATCTAACTTTAGAGTTTAATTGCTGATTCAAGATTTCTTTCAGAAGTTTCGTACGTATATATTCTCATCTTTTAAGGTCTCTCGCAACTTCTTTTTTCAGCTAAGAATTAAGTCAACGAGATGACCTTAAAAAAACTCATTGTAAAATTAACGCTGCTGAAATATTTTGTGCGCACAAAAAGGACCATTTTCGGTAATCCGTTCAAACGCAATGTGCAGCTTCCAAAAGCAGATTTTGCTGTTCAGGCTGCATTTTAATTTTCATGTGATCCAACAGCGCTGGAAGTTTGAATCTCATTTTAAAAAAAAATTATCCCGTAAGAATACACATTTCTTAGAAAATGGACTTTTATAATATACATTTGAAGATACTTGTTTTATCAAATCGAGTAAATGAAGGGACACTTTCAAATATTCTCAGAATTGTAACTTCAAAAACAGCAGTAGACATGAAATCGCTGTTAAAATGTTTAAGTGCTATTAATTTAAATGACGTCAAAACATTAAAAATAAATTCGATTTTCACAAATTACAAAAATATCGTTTTATAACTTATTTTATAATAGAAATAAATTTATTATTTATTTTTATAACAGAAATAAATAAAAGAAAAAGCATATAGAATAAAAATAAATAAAGAAAAAAACAATGCAATAAAAATTAATAATAGAAGTAAATAAAAAGTAGACTTATGAATCAATCAATAAATAATGTTGATTGATAATATTCACAGTTTTACCATTGATTTTTAAACAAATAATTAATTAAAATAAGTGAAAAATGTTTATAAATTTGACTCTTTGGTAATAACATTTATAATTCAGCAACCCTCCATTCAGTTCTAAATGATCATCATTCGTAGAGGGATTGTTCTTAACTTAAACAGGAATTTCCTAGTTTTATTACTTACCGTAGAATAGATATAGACTTTCTTATTTTCCAACTCTCCCGCAGCTTTTTTCTTCATTGTTTTAAGAGTTAAATCAACGAGTGGACCTAAAGGAAAACTAACTGTAAAATTAATGCTGCTGAAAGAAGAAAGAAAGTTAAACATAAGTGAAATTGTTGTTTTAAGTTCTGTGAATAACTGTAAAGAAATGGTCAAGAACATTGAGCAGGACCGAACACTTAGGACTGAACAAAACCACTGAATAATAATTTAATAATTCTAATATCAACGTTTTATAAGGAGCGTAGTTTAGGTTTGAAAAGCGCAGCGCAACTAACATGAGCTCACAGCATAATAAGTAAAAAAAAATTTTTTTTAATTCCGCTATTATTTATCTAGTCTCAAATACAATTTCAGCATAAGTGTCTTTCAAAACATTCAGGATATAATAGGAAGATAAATTGGTATTGGATAAATTCAATAGAGATAAACTGATTGTGTCCTTCAGCAGTTCCTTCTGAACTCAATAACTGAAGAGATTATTTCTTCTGCTGAACTTGGCTAACTATGTATTGTTTTCGTGGTTTACTTTTGAGCAACGGGAATACCAACCCAGTTTCGTCGGTACCGCAGGTAGCCCTTCAGCACTCCCCCACAAGCGGTAAAGACGCTGAACACTAGTAGTTCGACATGGTTTGATCTTGGTGAGTGAGCTGGTTTTATGAGCGTTTTCGTGGTTTTTCTCTATATGTAACGTGGATACGAGCCAGTTTCACTTAGAAAGTCCTCCCTGAAGGCATATCTTCCCTTAGACAAGGCAGATAGTTTACGTGTGCTTACCCATAATCAAATAAACACAACCAAATCTTCAAGCTTAGTGCGGTTATCTCATCTAGCATCGCCCAAAGCTAGACGAAACTTTCCGAGAAACGAGTTTTACCAGCTGGTTTAAAAGTGAGGATTCTGTAACATTCTCGTTGGACGCTGTGTTATAACACTGGCGAAAATGCCCATACTGTGTTGAGAGTAGGCGGAAGAACACAATGCATTTAATTCTGAAAAGTTTTGGGGTAAGTCAACCAATCAGATTTGCTGAAAGCGAAGTTTCCCGGAAATGTTTCTTTCAACGTAGTTCACAAACCACAAATATTCATCCAAGTCTACTCTTGGGGTCCTCCTCGATTTACAAATAAATAAATAAATAAATATAAATAAAAAAAAAAAGACAAAAAAGGAAACTGAAATTAGTGAGTATACCACTCTATAGCTTAAAAATCTCAGAGTTTGGAAATAACACATAGCAACCATCTATTATTTTTTCTCCTAGGACTGAAATTTTATGAAATTTATTGCCGATTACCTTACCTATGAACTTCCCACTCTAATTTTAGCTACAAAAGAGAGATTTAAAATTGTATGACTGCGGTGCATTTAAGCTTTCTTTTGCTGCACATTCTGGTGCCGCACACGTAACCTAGCCGGAGACCATCCCAGTTTTATGATGATATTCATAAAGGTAATGCTACATTCAAAGACTGTCATCTACATACAAATGGAGAACCTACTTATTAAGTTCTATAGGATCACATAAAGCAGCTGGAAACAGTGTGGAGGTTATTCTTTGAATATTTTCAGGGCTTAAATTCTAAAATCAGACGTGTCGGAGCCCATGCTACGCCGTTAGAAAAAAAAGAAAAATATAAATAAATAAAAAAATTAACTAACTAATAATTTAAATAATTAAAAAATCTGAAAGCTTTCAGATTTTACATTACGCCCAAAAGGGCATTTTTTTAATGTTTTATGTAGTACCTTTATTTATTAAATATCCTGTTTTTCACACCTAAACCATAAAATTCAGTTCAACAGCAATATCGCAAAATAGTTTACGACATATCTTTAGAATTTCCGATATACAGTCTCGTGCGCTGGAGATGGAAATGTTTCTTTTCCGTACAGTGTTGCCATTGCTCTCTTTGAAATCGTTGAGTTTGTTGATCAAACGTTTTACAAAATGTTAAATAGATAATGAAACAAAACCCAAATTCCAAATTTGGGCCTCCAGATGCTCATATTCGGGTGGAAGCGTACGTTATTCAAAATTTGATGGCTATGGAAATTGTCGTTTTATCATAAATGCTAGAAATATACATACATTTACGCAGATTCTTCATTACTTAATTTCTTTAAATGTAACTCAGGACTGTAATATTTGGCGGCAACAGTTTGGAGAGTGAACGGAGGTTTAAAGTTTTGAACGCAAAATGCCAAAACGAAATTAATAGTCTTTCTGGTCTAACGCCCTTTGGGCTAATAATTAAATTAAATTAAAATTCTATGAAATATAAAGGTTTAATAAATTATTAAATTCATAATAAATAGTTAAATAAAAGAAATATCAAACCTCGTCTTATTTGGGGCTCCGGCTGCACTCGCAATTTCATTAAAAAGTTAAGGAGTATCTCAGCCTGTCTAAGGCTGAATTCAAGCCCTAATTATAAGATATAACGTACTACTTAAAGGGGTGTGTGAAACAAAAACCATTTTTTTTTCCAGCACACCAGTGGAAAAAAGTAAAATGAATAAATCATCACTAATGAGAACAGAGAGAATTCTAGGAGCAATATGAGAGTAATGAAAGAAATTTTAATGGAGAATTGTAACTCCGAAAACAAAGAGAGAAGTGTCCAACGCTTTCTGAACACAATTACCTGCCAGTATAATTTTAGCAGACGAGTAGAAGGCCGGCAGGGCAAAAAATTCCGAATGAGAACAAAGGAAAGCTCTGCACAAGGGTCAATTTTTGTCCCCGTATTTGGCTACACTCTGCAGTGAAAGTCACTAGTGTTGGATGCGCAAGAGCAAGGCAATCACTTTTAGTACTTTCGGAAACAAAACTGTTACAAATCCATTGCAGTACCTAAAGAATAAGCCTTTGACACGTGTACTGAAGACTTTTCTTAAAAGCCTTAGCCTCGATCACTTCTTTTTCAAACAAAATTTACCCGCTGAAACTGCGTTTAACTCACATAAAAAAAGTGCTCTTTTATTTAGGGCTGCGGTTGTTCCCTGGCTATAATTACGATGCACCTTAGAAACTGAGAAGCAACGGAGCCAGGCACTGACGCAGTTTAAGCTCTGAATATTTCCACTGCAGCTTTCCGACAAAGTAAATTAAGACAGACAAAGATTGTTGTAACTGAAGCTGAGTTGTTGGCATTTGACGTTACCTGGGCCCAACGTTTCGTTCATATGGAAGTCTTGGTCACCAAGTGTTTGTCATCTAAATCCAGAACTGTGTTAGAAGACAACATAAAGATAATCAACTTGATTAAGAAAAAGCCTTTGGACAGCCTTAGTATATGATTCTTCATTCTAAAGTTCGCTGGTTGTCAAATATTTTAATTATTAATCTCGTTATTTATAAGCGAATTAATGAAGAATTTCTTACCAATAATATGCGTCTAACTGCATTGATATATCTTTTAGATGTATTCTCGAAAGCAAATGAACTAAATTTCCTTCTATCTACAGGATGATAAAAATTAAAAAGGCCAGATAGTTGTTAAATATACAGGGTGATTCAGAATTCATCTTCAATATTTGGTGGGGAGATAGGGAATAGGAAAAGAAGGAGATTTCACATAGGAAAGTATGGGCGCAGACGAACGCATGGTGTTGTAGAGGGCGCTATGTGTATACAACTTCCATACATAAGCGGAACTGTTTGATGTGTGCAGCCAGTCGTCATTCGACTAGGTGAATTTGCAGAAATAACATGAACCGGTATACGTGGAATGAACTTGCAGATATGCATGTAAATGCCAGGCATATTCCAGAAGGTCCGGTTGTCCATGCAACGCCATTGTGAGTCATGCATTCTAGTACATGGTCAGCAGTTCGAGCACCTCTTGTAGGTCTGTAAAACCGATGCAAAGAAATGTTGCATGTAAGATAATAAATGTTTTTTTCCCTTACTACTTCCTTTTTATGTGTTCTTTCCATTATTGAACTGGGTCATTTTGCCCTACTACATGGAATATGCGCCCATGCATTTCCTATGTGAAATCTCCTTCTTTTCCTATTCCCTATCTCCCCACCAAATATTTATGATGAATTCTGAATAATCCTGTATAAGCGGCTTTTTCTCTCCCTTTGCATGTGGATGCATGGACCGAATTAAAAATTATGTTATCAATCTCAGCATTTAAATGTAACTATTAGTGCAAGTCTACACAACTTAATTTTACCTAGCAGGCTGACCCAGAAACCTACACCGGCGAGAAAATAATATAATTTCGGTGGCAATAACGCGAAGTCGAGATTCAAAAGTCAAACAGCTGGAAACAATAGCAACTCGCGCACTCAATAGCGAAAATATGTTCTGATTAACCTTTTCGCTACTTCAGTTTGTGGGAATTATTTTAATTTTCTAATAATTATTTTTAATTTTGAAAACCTTTCTTTTAAATTCTTGTTTTCCATCTACAGCTCGCTTCCAGAATGAGATTTCCATATCGCATTTTATGTAAATGAAGTAGAGCCAGTATTTAATGGGAAGTTCGGTCACTTCCGTAGGAGAGCTAGGAAGTTCTCAGTACAGCGTGTTCTGCGTTCGGGCCAGTCCGTTGCTTTAAGCCTATCTTGCTACATTCGGCCGTAAATGTTGGTATTCACCGGTGAGGTTTAATTACGGGCCAACTTGGTTAGTTATTTTTGTACAGCTTCGGCTAAAGTTTAGCTACTAATTAGAATTGAGTCAGTTTTTTTATTTTCTATCTTGAGCTAAAGCCCAATTGGAGACTTTCCTGTGAATTCGTCTGTAATATTTCTTTGAAGGAATAAAAGGGTATTTTGACTTGTATTTCTTCTGACCCTTCTTTGGATTTGTATTTCTTCTGACCCTTCTTTGGATTTGTATTTCTTCTGACCCTTCTTTGGAATTGTATTTCTTCTGACCCTTCTTTGGATTTGTATTTCACAGTTGTAAGAAGACCAGCGAATAGTCGCTAGACACTTCACTAAAGTTCTAGTAGCTAAGGATACATAAATTAACTAGAACTTTCAAGTTTAATTACACACCCTAACTTATTCACACGCTCGCCAGGGAAAGCAGACAGGAAGGAAAAGATGACAAATTAAAATACTTAAGTAAAGATAATAGAATCCTACAAGTATCATTCACAGGAAACTATACTCTCACAAAAGAATAGCAAAAAGGAATTAAAATCTTTAACATGTTTAAGGATAAAAATATATTCTACCTATCTATAAGTAAATCATTAGTATCCATTTTAAATTAAAAGTATGATCAGAGCTACAATCGTTTACCTCCTCGCAGTCGTTGCAAATGCCTTGTCTTGAATTTCCAAGCGTAAGAGAAATCGTGAAGGTAACGCATATCAGTCCAGGAATTTTTGGCCCACTCTGGAACTGTCAAATTATAGGTAGCCTAGAAAGAAATTAGAGATGAAAAAAATCTTCTAAATAGACCGTTGTTTTAAAGACGAGATGCTTATAACATGTTGCTGACCAATGGCGTAAGGTAACTAAAGTTATCTATCATTGTCAAGCATGCATTTCAACGTTATCAACCATACATTTTTTTTTATGATGAGACATATACTTAAGTAGCCAAAATATTGTGTTCACCTTCTCAATAACGACTTGCGCGACCTTTGGCCTGGAAAAAAGCTGCAACTCACTCTAGCATGTATGCCACAAGTTCTTGGTGGATGACTGGAGACACGTTGTACCAAATGTCTAAGCAGCGTCACACAAAGACGAGGTATTTCGACATGGTGGTATTTGAGCTGTGAGCTGCCGCTCACTGACATCCCAAATGTGCTGTATAGTTTTAAGATCGGGCTAGTTAGGTGGTCAGAACATTAATTGGAATTCATCTCTATGCTTTTCGAAACACTCAACACAATTTGAGCCCTGTGACATGGGGTGTTGTCCTGCTGGAAGGTTCCCCATTTCTAGATGGAAAAACAGTCGCCATGTAAAAGCGCAACTGATTTGCAATTATGTTTAGATAGACCACAGCTTTCATGGCCTGTTCTACCATTTCTAAGGGTCCCAGAGCCGCCTATAAGAACTTTCCCAAAGCATGATACCACCACCAGCAACATGTGTGTAGCCTGTTGTACAAGGAAGAGCAACAGTTTGCCTGGAAGACGGCGTACCCTGACACGATCATCGATGTGGTGAATGAGAAATCGTGATTCATCCGACCAGACTTATCAATGGTCCAGTCTCGATGTTCCCGAGCGCATATTTCACAAGTGCACATCAGCGTAGCCACTGAGGGAGGGGTTTCGAAAATGGACCAATGAGCTGCTATTGCTCTTGTGACACTAAATCTTCGTGCTTGTGAGCGTATATTGTTTGCGTTTTAATTTGCATTTGTTTCGCAATTATAAATATATGGCGCAACAGTAGAAAATCTCGTAGTGCTTTCATTTTCTGAGTTTGATTAATCGCTGACATTTCACTTTCGCGAATTTTTTCACGCATAATATTAGGATTGATGTTCACGGCATATTATGTGGATTAAGAGAATTCAAGTGTATATTTTTTTTTAATTGTGATGAGAATGACTGAAAGTGTTACAATGAATCTAGTGTTTTCTTATTTCAGTGCTTGCATTCTTTTGATTTTTAAAGTGTAAGATTCAGAATACATATGATCTGATTATATCCATTGTTAACATTAAAAATTATATGTGAATAAATTGAATATACTCGTTGTGAATACGATAAATTCACTCTGTTTGATGAGCATTTCTTGTGTAGACAGTACATTTAAGAGTGAACATTTATTAAATATGAAATTTAACGCGCTAAATGTATACGAATGCAAATGAGTAAAGTTCACTTTGAATAAAAATTCTGCATTGGTTATTATTATAAAACATCTTTTTCATATAGACTGCAATAAAAAATTGCTGACTTCCATTTACATTTATAATTGTTGTAAATATTTTTCCGATACGCTTAGGTCTTATGTAAAGATTGCATTTGGGTTCAGATATTTATCACATGGAAAATTGCGTAGCAGAATATTTTCGACCATCTTTCTTAAATATTAAAGCACCCGAAAGGTCATGTGACATGACAGAAATATTACTGGATTCTTATTGGTCCATCCTAGAAGCCACTCCCTCGGTGGCTACACAGATGTGCACTTGTGAAATATGCTTCCCGAGCCCACTGTAGGCGTAGTTGACAATCACGTTTGTAGTTAGGCGTAGTTGTCCCGCCTTCTTAGCATGCCTTCGTGGTATAGTGGTCAGCACACTTAAAAGGTCCTTCGTTCGAGACCTAGCGAGGGCGTTGCTCATTTTTCCTGTCTCCTGTTTAAAAAAATACCTAATGTATCTAGACTGGCGCGCGAACTAAAAACGGTAGTGGATGATGATTCTCCACCACCAGGATTTGGCGATTGCGTCCCCTAATCCCAAGTCGCCTTTAAAAGGGGGAGTCTATAAGGTTATAATATATAAGGTATTTCTCCTGCCTTCTTAGCAAGCTTTCTTGGTGTAGTGGTCAGCACGATCGGCGGGTATCGAGAGGTCCGTGGTTTGAGTCCCGGCGAGGGCATTGCTGATTTTTCATCTCTCTTGCTTCGAAATAATCTAATCTCTCCACACAGTATCCGCACTGTGTGGAGAGATGTGTGTTCCAAAACACTTGCACTTGGACCTGTAATGTATTGGGCTGTCATCTGAGCCACTGTCTGGCGCTGATTTTGCTGTCGGGCAAGCGGGACAGTCTCCGACGTCACTTTTTTTTAATTATGCACTGAAGTTCTTCACCTTGACGTCTACTGCTGGTTTCACTGTCATTTATCCACTTTGCATAAATACTAACAACGGTAGATCGTGAGCACCCTATTCATTGCGCAGTTTCCGAGACACTCGTTCCGAGTCTTCGGGTCATTACAATCTGCCCTCTATCAAATTTGCTTAGATCAGCAACATTTCCTGTCACTCACAAAAGTAAGTGCAAGAATGATTCCTAACATGTCTTATGTCTTAACTTCGGGTAAGAGGTAATCGGCCTATTGCGGCCTTTACCAATATATTATTCTTGACTTTTCTAAATCTTGAGGATTAAGGGAGTCGAATCTACTAGAATAGGAACGTACTTGTACCCATACTGTGCTAGAATTCAGAGATTTTTAATGAAGGCTCCAGTGCCGCCATCTGTTGAGAGATAAGTAAACTTAGAAGATAAGAATGTGCTCATGTGGCTCCATCTATTTTTGAAAATGAAAAGCTTCTTAGTATGATTCCTAACATTTTCCAGCAGCAGTTAAATATCTCTCCCACTTTCTCACGTGCCTTTTACGTTATCCAGACGAGTTAATTGGAAAATGTGGGGATGGACATAATTTGAATGCCTTAATCTGTATATTAGCTCCAGGCTCACCATGCTATTTTCATCACTCTTTCTAAATGTCAGATTTTTATTTGAATGCCAAATTTTTATTCAGAAACAAGCTACTTCAAAGAAATGAAACTTACTTTTCTAAAAAAACATACGTATTCAATAAATGAACAAAATTTTGTAAATAACTTAAAAAACATATATATACTCAGTTACAAACATGTCAAAAGAAAAGCTGTTTACACGAACCCTTAATAAATTAAGTTTTTTATGCTTTTATTTACGCTGCTCTGAACTCACTGAATTCAACTTAAGATTCATGTAATTATATAATACATTTTAAGCATGTAATTACATGTAAATAACTACATATAACTATATAATACATATTAAAGAGATAAAAGATTTTAAAGATAAAGGTGATAAACAATAATTAGTCACCACCAGGATTTAACGTTGGGTACCCTACCCTAATTCCTAGTCGCCCTTTAAAATGCGGAGTACATAAGGTATGAATGAGAGGAATACGATCCAATTCCAGCTGGTCTAAAAATAAACCGTATGATCTTGTTTTAGTCGCCTCTAAGTTCACCACAAAACAAACTCACACACAATCACAACATTAAAACACAAACTATATCCACACAATTAACAGATATCAAGGAAAAAGAACATGTAACATATAGAATAAGCATCATAAGGCATAAAATCATTAGTATCTCAATAAGTGAATAAAATTACAAATAAAAACTCCAAATCAATTCTAAAAAATTCTAAGATCACTAAAATACAAATAAAAATACAATAAAAGACAATTTTTAGTTAATATAGTTGTAATTTTGCTTATATAAAAACACCACAAGCACTCCGTTTACCCTTAATAACTCCTACAATGTTTTTGACAAACTTACATAATTTATTATAACTTATATTTGCAAAATTTGCAATTTTCATTTGTAGTCGTACATTTTCTGTTAATTTATATTCAAATGCTCAAGTGCTCAAGTAATTCAAGTGCTCTCCGGAGTCAGGTGAATTGCAAGCTAAGCATAATGAATTTTTCTGTATACCAAATCTCTAAGATACTCCGGAAATCTACCATGATTTGTTACAAACTGATTTACATCTATATCATTATATATTGACATTTTTGAGTTATTTTTATATTTTCCAATAAGCCCTTATTTCTTATTGAACTGTTCCATTGTTGAGACCATTTACCAAGATAATGTTTTTGCATTACTTTAATTGCATATTTCTTTGAAACGGATATTTCTATCAAATTTTCATTGTCCACCATGGCCGCCTCCTTAGCCAGCACGTCTGCCCTCTCGTTGCTGGCAAAACCCACATGAGCTTTGACCTAATGTAACAAAATACACTGTTTCTTCTTTATATTTCTTAAATTTTCTTTCATTTCATTAATTAATAGATTTTTAGAAATCGAACTAGACAATGACCGTAAGAAGAAAAGATAACCTGTTTAATACTAAATGAGTAGGAACACTTAAATTTCTTTAATCCACATCAAGGCTTTATTGAATGCACAGCATTCGGATTGAAAAACTGAGTTATCACAATTCAGTCTATACTTTCCATAGTCAATTCAATTCCACAGTAAAGTACTGCGAATGCTGAACCATAATTGTTATCCTGTCCGGAGCCATCAGTATAAATGTCTATTACTCCAGTCTTTGGCTCGTATCCAGCCAAGACACAGAGCACCTCGTTAGAAACTGTTCTAAAGCAGGCACCAGCCCACCTGGATAGAATCTAATTTTAACGAAATTTTTTCAGTTTCCCTGCTCTGGAATTCCTCGCTCCAATGCCGTACATGACTATTGGAGTGATGACATTTTTGAATATTTCTCTAATCAATCCTGACCTTTCACTCAAAGTACAGGAGGAAAATGCCCGTTTATAATTCATCAATATATTGTCCGTCCTACGCTGCACATTTTTCAAGTGTTTCTCTCGCCTTCCAGCATGTCTGCGTGATGTTACGGTAGCACACTTTATGCGTATTCGAGAGGTTCAGGTTTGAGTTCCAGCGAGAACATTGCTCATTTTTCACGTTTCCAGCATCAAAACCTAATGACTCTACACAGTATAAAATAACATTAAGTGTACAGGAAATTGGACAGAACCGAAAGGCAGTATCCAGAATCATATCTGTGCACATAAAATTTTTAAATAGCCTGTATCTGATCAGAGTTTAGCACGAAGATGAATTAGAAATGGTTTGAGGTCACACTGCTGTGGAAGTCTCAGAGATCGATCACTTCTCTTGATGGTCAAATCTCTTTCAAGGGCTATCAATATATTTTAAAGCAGCAAGATCACCCATTTGTTCAAATATAATATTTCGAAGTATCACCTCGTATTAGGTACACCAGTATGAAAATACACCAGTTCATACTGCAAAACTTCTCACAAAGTGATTTAAATAACATAAAAGAGAATTTGGAAACCTACACATCCTAGGCAGTATTCTGCTCTCAACTCCTTTAATTTGTTTTGAGTTGCAGGATTGGAAAAAATTTCCCTCTTCTACTAACATAAAAGGGAAAAGAAATGGCTAAAAAAACCTTAAAACTTGGACCAATCATTTCCAGTAAAAATAAAATTGGAGTATCAAAAAATTCGCCTACGCTACATAGGTTGATTAACCCTTTCCGGCACGCTACTTTTTAAAGTCGGAGTTTTGATTAAAAAAAAAATAAATAAATAAATAAATAAAGGTAGGCAGTCTAATTAAGCCTAGAGGAGCACACAAGTAAAATTTTGTGAAGATAGCACTTATCGTTTTAATTCTGTAGGTGTGCCCAAAGTCGCCCACTGATTGAATAGAGCTTCGAAAAGAGTGCTGAAACAGCATCGTTGTCAATGAACTGACCAATGAGATGCGGAGAAACAGACTGTCAGTTGATTATCGGTGAGCTCGGTTCCACCTAGGGTTCGCCGTTTGATTTTAGGCAAGATTTCAAGGTAAAAGTTTAAAACTAATATAAAATAAGGAGATTAGAATACAGCCAAAAAAATAACATTGAAATTTCGTTTCAAACAACTCCTTTTATACCCTAAAAAAATCTGGAAGATTTCTTTGAAAAATGAGGGTCTTAAAAAACTAAACATGGTTAAAATATATGGACGGGTTTGTCTTGATCTGCCATCTACTATAAATAAAGAAGGTTCAGAGTAACCTATAGTAACCTATAAATCCTTTTTCATTGATTTTTTCAGTGCGTACAGTAGGAAATTTTTAGGTGTGTCCAGACCGGACACACTGTGCCGCAAAGGGTTAAAAAATAACCGGAAAGAATGTAGATGAGATCGAAATATGAAGATTTGATAACAGAATGTGTATGCGAAGGTGGAACCTTGAGGTAGTACAGGGGTTGTTGAGTGGGCATAAGTTGTCATTCTCTACATAAGTTTAGAGCGGTATGCATTCTTACCCGAACGCCGAGCTTGCCGATATCCAGCTCATTTACGCGGCTGCGGCTAAAATACAGCATCTACTCAAAGGAAGTACCAAGAATGAATCCTGTGCCTCTTTTAAGTAACTGTTCCGTTTCCTTTCGAAGGCCCACCAGCGGCCGAGCGGTAAAGTCGCTGAACATTGGTAGTTCGGTCCGAAGCTCGAATCCCGCGAACGGGCTGTCTGCATAGATGTTTTCGTGGTTTTCCCATGAGTAACGTGCATACGAGCCAGTTTCCCTTAGAAAGACCTCCACGAAAGCACCCTTCACGTTTGTGTAGTGATGGTCGAAATTCGCGCTGGGAATGGCTATTTACGACATTAAAATGCTTTTATCTACCACTCAACAGCTTTTTCGCCACATCAACGTGCCATTTCCGCAAATGCATTTTGTTACAAAATCTGCTATTTGGGTCTGCTCAATCTGTTTTTTTATATTTTTACTGGATTATTTTTGAATCATCCTGTACTTAAGCGCCCACCAGCGACCGAGCGGTGAAGTCGTTTAACACTGGTAGTTCGGTCCGAGGTTCGAATCCCGCGAACGGGCTGGCTGCATGGGCATTTTCGTGGTTTTCCCCATGTGTAACGTGTATACACCTCCACGAAGACATCCCTTCCCTCAGCGAAACACCTCCGCGAAGGCATCCCTCCCCTCAGGCAGATAGCCCTAGTTTGCTTTGCCGTAATCTCAATAAACCAAACTAAACCACCCTGTACTTAAAACCTTATCCTCTACAAGTAAGTACTTCATTTTTGTTGTCCAGCCTTTGTATTACTGGCTCACTCTATGAATATTATGTGCTATGTATGTGCTCTGTATTATGTGCTATGAGCTTCAGTATTGTCTTCTGAAAGTGAGATAAAGCATTACCTGTTAATAAAGCATTACCGTCTACAGGAAAACATTTCGAATTTGTTATCTAGCCTCTGTTTTATTCACTCACCTTCAAATAATGTTCTGTATTCTGCTCAGAGCTTCAATGTTGTCTTCCAGAAAAAGGCTTACTCTATTTAAATAAAGCAATGTACCCCAGATGCAACTATTTGGATTTTGTTGTCCAGCCACTGCGTTATTGGCTCTGAGAATAATTTCATTGTAAGTATACTTTAAATTTCTCAAAATGCAAGAATAGACCGCAGTTTTCTTTAATTAAAATAAGATAAAAGAAGACCAAGTAAATTTATTAAGACCAAGTTATTTTAAAATAGTTATGGAATTGGATTTTATTACAGATAAACATCTTAAACATGAAAGCCAAACAAGACTTGTTGCTATATATTGTATGTTGTATAGTTGCATTATTCTGTTCTATACTACCTCAGATTTTTCTATCAAATCATATAAACTTTCAGTATTTGAATTAGCAAGTACATTATTTATGGATTAACATAAACTTCAAAAATGTGTTGTTTTTGTGACTTACTTCAGTTTTCAGGATATCAAAAAGGTTTTCTACATCTTCTAAATTTTTCAACTCTAATCCACTATTCGTCTGCCAAAACTGAATTAATGTCTATAAAAGAAGAATATATGTTTAGAATGTTTTTATAATAAAACGATTCATAAATATTTTATTATAAAATCTCATATTAAACTAATATTATTATAAAATCTCATATTAAACTAATATTATTATAAAATCTCATATTAAACTAATATTATTATAAAGTCGGTACTACTTGATTTTCGCGGTTTCCCTTATCAAAACGGTGGCAAGAATATCGCCATGTTTAAACTACTCGCATTGCGGCTGCCATATCTTCTCGATTAGCACATCAGAAGGCTTACCTTTCTCAGAGGATTCCGCCATATGAATTTCGAAAGATACTATTCTAGATGATGTGGAGCGATTCCCCTTTGCCTTTTGTTTCGCTATTTAAAAGAGCCCCACAATCTTTCCATATTTGGGGTTTGAGCACCCGTTGTTGGATCAACCAAAGTAAATTTGTGATTCATAATTAAAATGCTGTAACGAGCCTTTTTAAGCTCGTCTGTTTTATAGGTTCGCCAACAATCTGAATATATAGTCGATCCTTACACTACGTGGTCTACAATCGTTGATATCAGTTCCCACCTGCAATCTGAATATATTGTCGATCCTTCCACTAAGTGGTCTCCAATTGTTGATATCAGTCTTCCATCTGCCCCCTCTGCAATCTGAATATATTGTGGATCCTTCCACCAAGTGGTCTCCAATCGTTAATATCAGTCTGAAGACTGAATATATTGTCGATCCTTCCATCAAGTGACCTACAATCGTCAGTATCAGTCTGCAATCTGAATATATTACCGATCTTTCCACTACGTGGTCTGGAATCATTGATACGTCTGCAATCTGAATATACTGTCGATGCTTCTACCAACTGGTCTACTATTGTTAATATCAGTCTGCAATCTGAATATACTGCCGATCCTTCCACTACGTGGTCTGTGTGATCCTTCCACTACGTGGTTGATATCAGTCCGCTTCTTTCCGGATTTGGAACCTTAACAAGAAAGCATTCGCCACTTTCACAACAGAATAACCACCGACGTGGATCTATCCTGCCAGCGTTGTTTTTTCGCCACAAGAAAAAAAAATCTTGTCAAATTCTACTATTTTTCTAGCACGCTTATCCGCCCTTTAGGTTGTCGAAGTAACTCTAGCGAAAACAACTTCTGTCATAAAATATCTCCAGTCAATCGTGGTATTTTGACATAGTTATACTGAACTATTTATCGCACCAATTAAGCAGTGTTAGTTTCTCTGCTCAGCAGAAATGCAGCGCTGTTGTTAGGAATGGTATTCTGGAACCACTAAAACAGTTGCCGGATTGAATGCTCTTTTTTTTTTTTTTTTTTTTTTACAACTTTACATTTTGTTCCTCGACATGCTTTCATCTATCTACATATAATTTCACTGCGTGGCCATTTTTACGCACATTCGATTGCGATGTAAGATATCTTTTTCATGAAGACGACATGGCATCTTCCACGGTAAATTAAAAATTATCAACATTTTTTTCACAATTTCTAATTGAGAAAAGACTGCTACAATATCACGCGGTTTCTCATATTTGGCAAATACAGGTCGAATGTCAAAGTAGTGTTTTTTACATAAATATTTAAACTGAAAAAAGACTATTATGATTTCATGCGGTTTATATAACTTTGCGGTTTCGCGGAAGGGGACATGAAGATCAAGTAGTTTAGAATGTTTTTAATAATAAAATATTTCATAAATATTCTATAATAAAAAACTCATAGTAAACTCAAAAGACTCATATTATTATAAAAAAAGATATATTCTCGTAACTGTAATTCTGCGTATTATATAGTAAATGCCATTAACTATAACAATTTTAAAGAGAGTTCTATGAAAGTTAATTATATGTTTAAATTGCTCTTTATACTGACACTTAATAACAGTTTTTCATATTTTGAACTCATATTTATGCTCTTCTAAGTCTATTGAGAAAATTAGATTTCACGATCAATGTTAATATCATCATTTCTGATGTGCCCTTGAGCTTCAAAATAGTTAACATTCTTAGTCAGTATTACCGAAAGGGTAGAGGGGAAAGTGAAGATACGAAGTGAAAAATCTAATAAAATTAAGGTATTTCTCAGAAATATGTTTTCTAGAATCTGAGGAAATATTTGCTCAACTCTGCCAGACGAAAACTTCTTACAACTGATCTTCATGGCTGCTTAAAAAATAAAACTGAGTAGCATAAAATTTCATAGCAAAAGTTCTTCACTTAAAATCAAAATACATAGTAAAAGGCAGTGTAATTTTATGGTTGCAAGAAAATTATTCTTTTTAAAATGGCTGAATTAAAAAGAAAACACATGTAAAGAATTTAGTTACATTAAGAGTTGTAAGAATATATTATAATCATATATAATTATAATGATAAGAATTAAATTGAAATGAACACAATAAATGTAACACCGTAATTATAAACAGAAGAGGGAAAGAAAAAGGACAAATAAAATCCAAATTTCAGTATTGTTCTTGGAAATACTACTTGAAAATAATGCTGCATTATTAAAAATAAACTGAGAAACCAAAAAAGTAATTTCAAGGATTATTATCAAGACATTTTTAAGTATCTCTAAACTACAAAACTGAAGGACCTTTTACATTGGTCATAAGAATGAAATGGCAATAAACGAAGCAAAGTGAAGAAAAACATTCTCATTTAAAACTTTTTAAATGACACTTTATAAATAAAGTAAAACGAAGGACCTTTTAAAACTATGGTTATGTAAAATTTACTTTAAAATTTAATTAAATGTAGGAAATTTTTAACGTTATTTAAATCCATAAAAGATTACCCTACCTGATATGTCTGCAAGATTACATCCGAATCTCTAGCCAGAAGTTGTTCATATTCCGTATCTGCAGCGAGGCAAAATGGTTTGGAAAAGTACTGCATAGAACAAAAGAAGTCAATTTAATTTTATCAGAAGGCATAGTAGACAAAAACATCAATTTAGTTTTATATTTCTGATTAATAACTTTATGTAGAATTCATTAGTTAGACCGGAAGTGATTTTACTCATCTTCTTTCATAGTTCTGTACTTTTATGTGGTCTTTTGTAATTCACTCTTTGCAGTTTATAATCTTTTGTAATTCAGAGAAGTAGCGTAGAGTCCCCATAAAAATCAGAGATGAATTTCGAGAACGAACAAAGAAGATGATCTTACAACAGGAAAATTTAGAAAATAGAGTCGATTACTGTTATACAGGATGTTAAATCCTTTATTTTCTAAAGTATTTTTATAAAATACGGGGGTTATTTTAAGTACGTTATTCCTCTTTCCAGTATGCGTGGTATTATTCCGTGGTGTAACGGTTAGCACACTCGGCGCGTATTCGAGAGGTCCAAGTTCGAGTCACGACGAGGGCACTGCTCATTTTTCATATATTCCTGCTTCAGAAAAACCTAATGACTCTACAGCTAACTTTTTAGTGCCAACTGAAGGATGCATACTAGTCTTGACTAATCAGCTATTGGAATTTCAACAATAATTTCAGTTTTCGCAATATCCACCAGGAAAATCGAATTCTTGAATTAAATTTTGATAGTCTTTTTAAAAGTTTAGACGTATTTTACTCCAATGAAACGGAGTTACTGTTAAATTAACGATCATCAGCTATTCTCTGTCTACGAGAACATGTCCCGCCACAGTGTCTGGAGGGTGGCGGTCGCTCTAGTAACAGGGGCAGTATATTTCAAACAGGGGCAAACCAAGGTTGCCAATTCATCTTTAAATACGCCAAGATGGCAAACTGAAAAGTAAATCTTCAAGACATCCTTACGGAAAATGGATCGAGGCTCGTTTCTATGGCAACAGACAGCTTCAGACTAATTGGCGAGAGCTTTTCTTATGATAGACAGGCTGTATCAATACTTGACACATTTTGTTTTCCAAACAAAAGTGAAACTCGAATCTGAAATGCAATAAGTGATCTCTCTTAATGCGTGAATGAATGACAAAACTGCTGTAAAATGTAATAACATTTAGCATTACGTAGTCATTATTCAGTATTTTGTAAAGGGTAATTTTAAGAACAATATTTAGAAATTAAATATAATGATAGAGACCACTTGTGGTATGGTGTAACTTACTGTGAACAGAAATAACACTCCATGTTAGGCTGTAGACTATAAGTTGTAGACTACTATGATCTGTTCTGGACTGTTATAACTTTAAGAATTAGATTTGTTTAAGAATATATGGATAATTCTTGTTATGCTTTTCAAATAAGATAGGAGGAGATCATTGATAATTAATAAATTAATATCCTCTCTTGGGTGTTTCCCTCTGAAAAATATGTTCCCGAGCAGACGATAAGAAAGACATTTTCTTCATAATGATTTCAAAATGGCTGTTGCTCATGGAAATGGACAACATTTTTCTTTAATTATTACCTGCTCCGCCCTTAGACACTACACGGAAAGAGAGAGATGCCCCTCCGTGGAAGTCTTTTTAAGGGAAACTGGCTCGGATCCACGTTACACATGGAGAAAACCACGAAAAACGCCCATATAGCCAACCCGTTTGCCGGGACTCGAACCGCGTACCGAACTACCAGTGTCCAGCAGCTGTTACTGCTCGGCTGCTTATGGGCCCTAAAATGGATGGAAACTGGTATTGTCATTGTATATTTTGATGGAAACTGGTATTGTCATTGTATTTTGATGGAAACTGGTATTGTCATTGTATATTTTGATGGAACCTGGTCATTGTATATTTTGATGGAAACTGGTCATTGTATATTTTGATGGAAACTGGTATTGTCATGGAAATTGAGAATCTCTGGGCATAATTCAAGAAGCGAAGCACAGTACACATAAATTTGGCGCATCCGGAAGTTTCATATGAAGATTTCTCTTACTATTAAAAATCCCCTCGGATTATCTCTTCCCCTCTTCACTATCTTCAAAATCTTATTTCGAAATATGCCATCTTATCTAATAATTATGTAAGCACTTACCTTGCCTTCGTCTTCATTTTCGTATTTAATGTAGATGGGCTGCCAAGAAAAATTTTTGACCACTTCCCAGTATGGATTGGGCGCGTATAGAGCTGTAACTAATGACTGCGCACTTTTCACAGTAGCTCTTTTTGCAGAACTGAATACTTCAACCTGAAAAGAATTCATTATTTGCTTCTGAGCATCAACATGATAATGTAATCGAAATAAAAGACCTTGATCTCAAGTATAGAAATGTAGAAATATATTTAAATGACACGTTCTATTAAATAGAAGCATTCTATTTCTTCTATAAATTAAGCGATATATCTATAAATTAAGTGATTGGATAAAAAGTGATATTTATTGTTAGGATGCGAGGGTGGAAGATTACGGAAAAAATACATCACATATTTGAACAAAGCGAAATTAGTCTGATGCTGTTTTGACCTATAAATTTAGGTAAAAGTAATTCACAGCGGTCTTAATTTTACGAAACTGTTTCATGAATTTTAAGGATAATTATCGGAATGTTCATCGGACTCGAAAATCTTACCTCTATAGGATCAGAAGTGATGAAGTTTTCGTATCTCGCTCGCAAAAAGCTTCCTAAAGCATATGGTTGAAATTTTCCTAGCTGCAATAATTAAAAAGGAATGCGTTAGAAACAGTATATGACAATAAGAGCACAAAATAGATATAATACTTTGTAAGGTTGCTATTGTAACTGGAGCTTGCCAACCCTACTAGACAACGAGTTATCGCTACGCCTGAAACAACGTGCAAGGTACCAGAGAAGGTTTAAACAAGCTTTCTAGTTTAATCACAAGTTAAACATAAAGGCACAACATGTGCTGCAGACGAAACCACCAATTGGGTCTATTTAAATTAAACAATAATAGACACTAAATTCAAACTTTGACAACTCTCTACGCATTCAATAGAATACGTTAGGTCAAAATATTTTACTGGAACGTAAACAATCGGCTTGTGAGACTGCTAAAGCCGCAATAGTACGCCTAAGCAAAGCTTCTAAACAAAGTGTACTTCTAAGCAAAGTAATTTTTTATGAATTAATAAATTAGTTTCATGCCTTTACACTTAAAGAGATGTTCTACAAAAAATTTGCTGACTTCGAGAACTTATTAATGCTTGACAGGTATGAAAATTCTGTTTTTTTTTTCCGTCAATACATGAGAAATTACACAGCAAACGTCGACGAACTACCCTTTTGCGGTTGATAATGCAAACAGTAATACTTTTTGATTGATGTCGCAAACAGACGCAATTTGCAATTGGCATTAATAATTTTACGTAGGGTAAAATGTCAGTCATACTTAAATTACTGCCTCATGAAAGCAATACCTTCATGAACATAATGATAGCACATATCGCTGTGAATAGTTATTTAGAATACTTATTTACTTTTATCACACTTTACTAAATCTTTACTAAAATAATTTAATATTTTAAATTCTTTATCTTTCATTTACTCTTTTGTTTTATTATATTATCTTTTATTCTTTGTCCATTCTTTATCTTTATCTATTCTTATTATTTATATTTCAGCAACACAGTGATTTAAGGAAATAAAGCCTATAGGTACCTTCCACGAATACACTTTATACTTGGAATACACTTGGAAATTTTATTAGCCTAATTTTGCTGTGCAATAAAAGCTATAATCATTTACTTATCCGTTGCACACCATTAAACGTAATACAAAATATTTTACTGTTACTTGTATTTTACATATGGATTCAGATTGTCTTTGTTTAACCTTAAGAATAAAAGTCATATATACATAACATTTCATTAGTTTCTCTTGTTAGTTTCTTCAGAAGCGGTTAGCATCTTTTCCTTGTGGTACGCTGTCTATGTTTATAATTTTAGCATTCGGAAAGATCTTGTGATTACTTACTTATAATTTAACGTCATAAATTATACAAATGTATATTGTTTTAAAAGAGTTTAAAAACTGTAATATGAATTAGTTTCAGATTTTGTTTAATGTGTTTACAAAATGAAATCCAAAGTTTATTTACTAAGTATAATTTACGTATTACAGACGGTATGCGATAAAAAAGTTATCGGTAGTATTGGAGACAGGCCAATAATAATTGCAGGTGGCTGCAGAGCTCAATAAAACGTCCAGTATCATCTGCAATTTGTGGAACAGTTTCAGGACATTGGATCATATCGAGAAGATCTGGACAACGTCGACCAAGATCCATAACGAGAAATGAGAACTTTTATTTGTCTCAATTATCGTTATCAACGATCTAACACAGTACAGCTAGAGATTCACAACTTTCACGTGAGCTGAATGCTGTCTCTGGAACCCAAGTTTCACGGTAAACATTTTCCCGCAAGACTGAGATTGAGATGAGTCCGGATTCAATATGGATGTTGATTCCCAAGGTTTCTAGAGAACGCCTGGAACACGATACCATTCCTCCCTCATCAGGAGAACTTACCATTATGGAGGTGCAATATTTTGGTCAAGCATTATGTTGGACTACCGCATATCCCTGCATGTGTTTGACAAAGGCTTTCTGCTGCTATGAGGTATAGAGAGGAGATCTTACAACCTATGTTCGACTTCTCAGGGACGCAGCTGTTAATGGTTTCCTATTAATGGATGACAACGCTCGTCCACATAAGACTGGTCGACAATTACATGGAAAGTGAGGATATTCGCCGTATGGATTGGCCAGTCAGATCTCCAGAATTAACCCTTAACTTCCTGACACTCCTGGGTGTATCAGGTAAAATGAGTAATGGTATGGGGGACGGAATAAGATACAGAATCGTCTGCAGATTCGAGGCAGGCCAATCACAAGAGCAGGTGGCTAAAGAGCTTAATGTAGTGTCCAGTGTCATCTGCTATTTGCGGAAGCAGTGTCATGATGCTCAATACATATCGAGAACACCTGGACAAGGTCGACTAAGCTACAAAAAGATGAAAAAAGATCGTTATTTGGCATTTTCAGCGCTGCGACGCAGGGCAGCTACAACTTCACAGCTCTCACGTGAGCTGTTTGCTGCCCCCGGAACCAGAGTTTCACTGTCTACAGTTGCCCAAAGACTTTATGAGATAAGGCTGCAAGCCAGAAAGTCCACTCTTTACGTCCCGCTCACTGGAGAACACAAGAGAATGTGTTTAATATAGTCTATAGTGTAAACAACACGCGCCATGAACCAGAATTCAGTGGAGCACCCTGGTATTATAGATGAGTCAAGATTCAGTCTGGACACTGATTCTCGGCACATCTGTATTTGGAGAGACCCCGGTGTATGATACCATCCCTCCCTCGACAGGGAAAATGATCATTATATTATTGTAGTGTAATGGTTTAGGCAAGTGTTAAGGTGGGCGGCATCATACACCTGCATGTGTTTGGCAAAGGCTCTCTGAATGCTATCCAATATATGCAGGAGATCATAGAACCCAACGTTCGGCGTTTCAGGAATGCAGTTGGTTCTGGATTCCTGCTATTAGACGAAAACGGTCGTCCACATAGAGATCAGCTGGTCCACGATCAGCTGAAAGTGAGGATATTCGCCGCATGAACTCGCCACCCAGATCTTCTAACAACTCTACAGAGCATGTCTGGGTCGCTGTTGAGAAGGTAATTTTACCTCGCTACCCTCCTTTGAGAATCATTCCGAAGATGAAAGCTGCGTTGCTTCAGTTGTAGGTTCGACTGTCAAAAAGACTCCTGGACTACCTGCTGTCCAGATGACCGTCACGGTGCGCGACTTAACTTGCTGCGAGAGGGACCATAACCTATATTGCATTCACGTTCAATTCGATATCACAACGTGGATTTTGGACATCTCTGCACTATTAGCGTTACTGATAATGATGCGTACATAAAATGATTTTTGAATGGTATACCTCTTTCTCTCTTATAAATGCATGTTTATACAAAATTTAATTAAAATCGCTCCATTAGGTTTTTCAGAAATTCAACATAATATGAGAATTCGCTTAATTTTGCACACGAGTGTACATAAAAGGGAAATACAAGCCAACTTAGACAGATAGCAGATAGCTCTGCCTTAAACTATATAGATGTACTCAATCATTTATCTAAAAAAATGTTACATTATGTCTGAAAAGATTAAGTGAAATAAGAATTTTTTTCATATTCTAAAACTCGTTTTTCCTTCTCTTATCCATGTAAAGAATGGTTATTACAACTATAAATAACTGATAAGATCTTGAGATTATTACAAATAAATGCATTCAGGGTTTTAAAGAAAAAAACGAATAGCATGCAAAATGTTTTTTATACCATCGTCAAGTCGTCAAGTCCTTCTTTCCATAATTCTTTGGGATTAGGATCCGTAGGGTAAAGGAACTTAGGCGATGTGCTTCCATGTCGAGATACCTGAATGTAAAAAAAAAAGATCATTCTAACAAGATATTTGAACATATATTGTTTAAATTGAAATTATAATTAAAATACCAAGCTATGAGGACTTATGCATTCACTCGTACATGCTCTAGCTGTAGTTTGTTATTTTCGGCTTCGTTCAAACAAGGGCTTTTCATTCAAAAGGCGTACTAGATATTAAATTCGTTCACACCTATGTAACAGAACTTATTAACAGGAAAGTTAACATAAAATTGAGCGTGCCTAAATGTGCAGCTGACTGACATACATTGTGTCATTTAAGTTTGCTTAGGCTTATCTCGGCAACTTGTGTGTGTGTCGCGAATCCGGCACTCCAGCCCATTACATAACAGCATGCCCACTCACTAAGGTAGGGAACATGAGGTTGTTGGTTAGTGATGCGCCATTCATGCGCTTCTTCATTGAGCCTCCAGCTTTACTCAGAGAACTTAAATTCTTGACGGAAAAATTGCAGGCTTTGGGATAGGACCTTCGTCATGCCCCCAGGGCACTACCGAATCCTGCCCCATCTTCAGCATTAACTGTCTTGCTCCTGGGTGTCTCGTTGTATCTTACTAGTGCTTCTGTGCGTCATGTTAATGTGCTATTTAGTGTGTGAATGTTGGAATGCTGTACACGAACACTCTGAAGTAACTAATGTATCCACAGCAACTATATATGTAAAATTCACCAGGGGAATTTATATGCAGGGTGTATCAGTACAGCGGTGACATACTTTCAGGAGAAAGAGATAGAGTACACCTAGACGATAGGAAATCACGTACGGTCGGAAATGCTTCCGTGGAGCGGTAGTGACGACACAAATCACAAGATAAAGGACACAAACAGGATGAGAAAACATGTTTATTATGCTTAAAAGAATTAAAGACAGCAGAAATTGAGAAATAAGAACAAAAACAGACAACAATTGTCATCAAAGAAGGTATTCAAAACTACAACTCCGGACCATGATGCAGGAACCGTGTGTCACGCACGCATCTTCCATGCACTGGAGATGTGACGCGTGCATGACAGTCCGGGGTCACAATTTCGAACACCCTCTTTAATGACGATTGTTATCTATTTTTGTTCTTATTTCTTGATTTCTGCTGTACATGTTTCCTTACCTTGTTCATGTCCTGTAATAAACATGTTTCCTCACCTTGTTCGTGTCCTTTCTATCTTGTGATTTATGTCATTACTACCATGACAGCATACCGTTACCGGCCATGAATTACTATGTGATTTCCCATCTTCAAATTGTACTCTGTCTCTCCTGAAAGTTTGTCACCGTTGTACTGATACACCCTGTGTATATATATATATATGATGGCGTGTGTGTGTATGTATGTATCATTGTAGATCTAGCCTGTAATGAAGGGTAACGACAATGACAGGCGTAATCTTGCGCTTCTTGCCACGAAAAATTTTGTGGACTTGGGATGACTATACGTCAGACAAGTGAGCATTAGTCAACAAAAACAACAAGAGTTATTTTCTCGCGCCAAGCTTGTCTCGTAACACTAACAAGATCTGCGGCAAATGATCAGCTGTCTTGTAGAGACATTAGGTTAATTAGAAAATCCGGAGAGAAGAAAAATTAGCAACTGCCTTCGCCGGAAATCGAACCACGGACTTCTAGAATACCGGCCCAGCCTGCAGAACCATTACACCACGAAGGCACGCTAGAGAGCCGGGGGAAATACCTTATAGTCTTTATTGTTTTTTTTTTCTCTTCGTTTAAGTTTAACGTGTGTGCTTCGTAAAAGACGCATGAATTAAGACTGACTTAAAATATATTCTCAAATGGCTAGAGAAAATAAATGTTGTGCGGTCATGACGACAAGCGAAACGAAGGACTGTGAGAAAAGGCATTAAAAAGCCTAGTTCAGAACAACAGACTGAAGCAAATGAAAGTGCTGTGTTCCGAATCCACTCGAAGCAGCAGTTTATGTTCAATTTTTTTTTTATTTTTCTGTTTCGAACAGCCTTAGTAGTCACTAATTACGCCCGAACTAAACGTGTGGTGAACGATAATTCGTTGATATGTTTTGGTCGACTACGTCGCCTTTTAAGTGGAGAAGAATTTAAAAAATAATTGCATTCTCCTATCATTCACATTTTTCAAATCACTCTTCCTAGGGTTAAATGCTTTGAAGAATAAGTGTTAATAATAGTAATAATAGTAATCAATTCAGTAGAATACCGTAAACTAAAACTCTGGGCTAAAAAGACAGAGATCAAAGAAAGAAAAATGAACAACTAACAAGAAAAATCTTAGTATTTCACTGAAATGTGAACTTTTAAGTAAAAGGCAGACAAATTTTTGATAAATGACGAAAGTTTCTTGAAAATAATTACAGAAGATTCTTAAAGACTTAACGGAAGAATTTAAATTATTTACATCCAAAGACAAGACATTTAATAATTTTCTTTTCGTAATTGGCTTCATGTGCTTTAAATTTGCACATCAGTTTCGTTACTTTTACCTTTTTAAGTTTATTGCGGTATGAATTTTCGCGAAATTTGGAAGACTTTTTTCAACTTTCGTGAATATCAATTTTTTCAGTAAACGTCAAATAAATTCGCGAATTTCAGATATTTTTCCTATTATTTTCTAATTTTTTATCCTGATTCTTAGACTACTTTTCACGTTTAAATAATTTCAATTCTGAGTAGCTTGAGAATTAATCCAAGTGATACGATACTTTGTAGAGATATTAGGTTATCCTGAAAGCAGGAGAGATGAAAAATGACCAATGCTCTCATCGGGGCTCGAACCACGGTCTTCTCGAATACGCGTCGAGCGTGCTGACCACTACACCCTAAAAGACTTTAATAATTTTAAATTGTGTAGACTCTTAATTCTCTGCAACTGTGTAGACCCTTAATTATCTGTAACTGTGTAGACTGTTAATTCTCTGAAACTCTGTAGACTCTTAATTCTCTGTAACTGTGTAGACTCTTATTTCTAAGTATTACCATAGAAAATGGTTATTGTAAGACCATAATATCAAATCTCGATTAGAAGTACTTTTTTCTTTGCGGTATTATTTTATACGAATAGTATATGGGATAGATAAGTGCCGATATAAAATATAAAGAAAAGAAAGAACATTTCTGATTGTCATAGACTTTTTAATGTAAAACTGTAATCATTTCGAAGGAGCTATATTGAAGGAGCTACTTTATATAATATGATAATTATATTTGCAGCATTATTCTAAATGATGTAAGATATAATTTAATATATAGTTCGTTTTTCCTTGTAAAAGTAAAAAAGTTAATTTATAAAGACTTATTTGAATATTCAAAAATATAGAATAAAAGAAAAATTATTTATGATGAATTTAAAAAGAAGTAAAATTAAATATCTCTTACAATAAATTAATTCTCTAAGATTCTTCAACCCAGTTCGTTTAAAATTGAAATTATCACATATACAGATCTCATAGGTAGATAAACCATTATTACTTATGTTTAATAATACTTGAGTATTTAAAATATCTCTTGCAATAAGGGAATTAACTGCTTTCCAATTCTTCAATTCAGTTAATTTAAAGATTAAAATTATCACATATATAGATCTAATTAGGCATATTATTATTATTTATGTTAAATAATATTTAATTGATATTAATATTAAAATTTATCTTACAATAAGGAAATTAACTGCTCTCAAATTCTTCAACTCAGTTTATTAAAAAATTAAAATTAACACATGCACATATCTAATTAGGCAGCTTATTATTGTTTGAAAATTATTAAATATCTCTTGAAATATGTGAATTAACTGCTCTAAAATTCTATAATCCAGTTCATTTAAAAATTGAAATTATCACACATACAAATCTTATAGGTATATTATGATTACTATTTCTGTTTAATAATAGATTATATTAGACAGATTATTATTATTCATATTCAATAATAGAAAATTATTAAATATCTCTTGCAATAAGTGAATTAACTGCTCTTAAATTCTGTAATCCAGTTCATTTAAAAATTAAAATTACCATATTTACAGCCCTACTAGAGAGAATATTTTAATTTCTTGTAACACATTGATTTGAATAGTTTTACGTCTATTTTCATATGTAAAATCATAAAATCTATTTTTATGGAAAAGCTTTTAAATGCAGTTTTCTGCAGTGGACTATAAACTTTTCATATCGATTATTCGAAAATCATTTTAGAATGCTCTTGAGCATATAAAATTACTTATTTTTAACATGATCTTCCATTAAGAGTATTTTTTAAAACATCATACCACTTGGAGGAACACTAGTTCATCTTCTGTACAGGCATTGGATAAATGCCCATGAAGTAACAGGAACAATACGAACGCAATTCTAGACATCACAACTGCGCTCATTGTATTCCAAACAGAACTTGCCTCCACTCTTCAAGTTATCAAATACTTGTCTACGGACGACAGGTTGGCCCTATATAAATTTGCTGTTATCAGCAGACTGTAACATGTTACCGAATAATTAATTCACTCAGTTTTTCTTCTGACAGACATAATTCTTGTGAAGCGAAGTGTATTTTATCGCTTCGAAAAAGCCATCGTGGGACAACATACAGGATAAACGGCCTTCGGAGAGAATTGATGTCCCAAAAGCACAATGGGATACCACGAATATGAATAGTTAGGGTTTCCCAGCAGTATTTTATTTTAAGATCTTCGTAGTTTCAACGCAAGACAGGGACTGTCAGTTTCGGTAAAGACTCTTTATGTTTTAGATAAAATCCTCCTACCATTTTCGTTCAGTCTACTTCTGGACTAAAGGCTGATAATACGATTTTGAAGGTTAGAGTGCTAGGATTTATGTTTTTTTGTAAAGCCTGAGAAATTAATGAAAAAGAAATACCAAAACAGTTAGATTTATCAAGTCAGGGTTAAAAAATGTTCATAAGGTATCGAGATTATAAATACAACGGTGAAATCATTCAGCTCATATTTCTGTATGTCCGGTCAGTGAACTTTTGAATACAAGAGCTGATTAGACTGTTGATACTTTCTGTTTAAAATGATTACGTAACCCCTTGATAATATTAATATTTTAAAAAAATTTTAAACTCAGTACTTATTGAATAATTTAATTGCCGGATTAGCTAATTACAGCTAGTTATAGAGCCAATCACTTCTTCTGTAGTGGAAATACAATATATTTAGTTTTAAGGGGAAAAGTATTTATTCCCCAGAATATCCAAAACTCCAAAAAAAATTTTTCTCCAATGGCGGACACTTGCCATTACAGGCGTTGGTCACTACTACCCATGTCTTCTACAAGATTCGAATCCGAGAACTTCGGTTCGGCAGTTAAAGTCACAGAACGCTTTCCCATCTCAGGACAAATTCCAAAATGTTCAGAAACGAATTTAAGCAATACGTTTGATTAAAAATGTTCATTTCTGTATCGAAGTGGTGAACGGGCTAGTAGAAGAATCATTACATTAAAAAGCTGGAAGGCCCCCACCAGCGTCCGAGCGGTAAAAAGCCGCTGAACACTCTTAGTTCGGTCCCGGGTTCGAGTCTCGGCGAACGGGCTGTCTGCATGGACGTTTTCGTGGTTCTCCCCAAGTGTAACATAGATACGAACGACTTTGAGCTTAAAAATACCTCCAAGGGGCATCCGTCCCTTTCTGTGCAGCGCCTAAGTTGCGGAGCGCGTAATAAGTAAAAAATTAGCTGGGATCAAAGATTCATTTACAAGGAATTGAAACTTCATTTAGAAAACTTTAGTCAACTGAAGTTTCTGAATGCAAAATTTTAATCGAAACAAATATTCACGAATCTATTCACTGACAGTTTTTAGAGAATATTTTCATTCTGGCATTGAGGTTTGGATAACCTTTAAATCACTTTCATTTTACTCTATTTTTGTAAGTAAAAAAATTATGACAGAAGCATGTAAATTTCTAAGCTTGTGAACGGGTTAGGGTTAGTTGATTTGAATATGGCAACATACATAAGGGTTATCTGTCTAAAAGACTCTAAATAATAAAGGTGTTAAACATTTTTCATAATTCTATCATTCACTGATAAAGGACAAAATTACCGACAAAGCGCATCATTCTTTGGCAACACTCGTTGCTTTTGCATTGTAATTAAGTTAAAAAATATTCTTAATGCAGTCATTATTTTTTTTTACAGTTTCATACATACAAAAACGTTGTAGAGGGGCACTTCCGTATAAGTCATTAACCTGTACCAAATCCTTGGACTTAGGTCGTACGAAAGTTTCCATTAAGAAATAGAGGGGAAATAATGCATAAATAAATCCTTATAAAATAATCCTTTTGTTATTGCTACCTAAATCAACAGCCATTTTTCAACATGGTGTAACATCTGTGATCTTTGTTTGGTAATGGATTTGCCCTTTCTTTACGCAAGCCGATTCAACATCGTCTTTGGTTTTTTACAATCTTAGACACCATCGTACTTGTCATATGTTACGCAAGAGCCAATCCCGGATACGCACGTCATCTTCATACTTTTCAACAATTCCCTTTTTTCACCTCCATGATTGGTCTTAAAAAATTTCTTCATCACTCGTTTCTTCTCATTAACATTCCTAAAACTGGTTACAGGTGAAAATGTCGCAAAGAAAACAACGCAAGGAGAAACGTCATAAGAGAAAACAAAGCAAGGAGAAAACATCGCAGTTCTACAACATCGTGGTACAAAACAACATGGTCGAAAATAAAATGATTCAAAGACTTCGCAGTTTAAAAACATCGTTGTTTAAAATATCGCGGTAAAAAATAAAGCGCCTACAAATCATCGCATGACGATAACATTGCAGACATGCGTTTTTCGGGCTTTGAAAATCGTAAATGCATATTCGCCTAAAGATCTTTGAGAGCAAAACGGAATGGGGAATGTTTTTACTTTTATATTTTTTTAACTAATCAATAAATTGTTGCTGAAAAATACAGAAGTAAACGTAAGCATTCAAAAACTGAAAATGAGTTGACAGTTAATGCTGCTTATGAAAGATAATATGATTTGATAATTAATTCAACAACTTTAATAGAAGTAACAACCAGATGCAGCTCCTGTTCATCTTCCTATTTCTAATCTTTTTTAGACTATGCTTTCATGAAAAATTACCAGTAAGACTTTATAAATATAATAATTAATTAATTAACTTTATTAGTTAATTATAAAAGTTAAAATTTCTATTAACTGATATATCTAGAATTGTTTTCTAATCATTTTCAGTTTTTGAATGCTTAAGTTGCTTTCTTATCTTTTTAACAAAAATTTATGCATTAATTCAAAAATATGAAATATAAAAGTAAACGCTTTCCTCATTCCTTCTTGCACTGACAAATCATTATAAGAATATGCGAATTTTCAAAGCCTGAAAAAGCATATCTTTCGTCATGCGATGATTTGTAGGTACTTTACTTTTTTACCATGATAATTTTGACGACAATGTTTTTAAACTGTGACGTTTTTGCACAGATTTGTTTTAAATGACGATGATTTGTACCATGATGTTTTAGAACTGTGTTTTCTTCTTGCTTTGTTCTCTCCCACGATGTTTTGCACGACGACGTTTTCGCTCTGCGTTGTTTTTACCGCGACGTTTCCGTCCGCGATGTATTTGCCTCGATGTTTTTGGCGGACACGCATAAAACTCATTGTTAAGGAAATGTAAAGCAAAAAATGCAAAATCACCTTGAAAATTCCGAATTGTAGCGCCGGTTATTTACTAAATAATAGCAACAGGTCTACTTGGTGCCCATGGGCAATCGTACCATTGTTTCGAAAGTGGTAAACAAAAGCAGTGTTACGCAATCGTGACTCATCCGAATCGTTCTGCAAACAACTGTCGTATATCAAAGAAATATTTTCGCGCCCAACAGTGTGTATACCAATTCAACTTATTTCAAGGCGGACCTATACCGAGGTACTATTTTACTTCAGTTTACTATTTTAAAATACATTTTCCTATAGTTATACTTCACTCACTAGTTATTAATAAGTCCGTTTATAGAACTAATCGCTTTCCTACCTCCCACACAAAAAAATATTTTGGAAAATTCCTCATGCAGACATGTAATTGCAATGGTAAATTTAAAATCTGACAGAAATTTGAAAGTTTCGTTGCAGAAATTATAGGGGTTTATTTTATACTCATTACTGAATGACGTGAAATGCTGGTTTCGCTCCGTATTAAAGGTTTCAGTACCAAAGAAATAAAACAGTGTTTAGTCATGTGCTTACTGATTCTTGTCTTCTTATTCTACAATGAATGGGCCCACCAACGGCTGAGAGGTAAAGTCGCTTAACACTGGTAGTTCTGTACGAGGTTCGAATCCCGGCGAATGGGCTGGCTACATGGGAAGGTTGCATGGGCAGGCTACATGGGCATTTTCGTGGTTTTCCCATATGTAACGTGCATACAAGCCCTTAGAATGTCCTCCACGAAGCTATCCCTTCCATCAGGCAGATAGAGTGTTTTGCCATACTCAAATAAACCAAACCAAACTATCTACTATAAATGATTGGGGAAAATTATTTCGTATGAGCCAAGAATCTATCGACGCTGATACTCGCGAAAGTCAAAATTTAGAAGTATCGAGACATTAGAAATTACTGCTCGTTTTTAGGAGAACATATAGAGTAGGAGATTAAAAGCAGCAAAATAGATCTATCTAAAATGAACATGAACATTTTCACATTAACATCAAGTGTGTGGAAGATGGGTATCCTGACCAATTTAGCAATTCACAAATGGCAATAAGTCAATTCAATTCCAAATTGACAACGTGGCTTTAAAGAGCTTGACACGCACTTATAGCCCAGGTTTAGCTTCAAGTGATTATTATAACTATCTATTTTAATATTTTTCACAAAAGAAGCAAAGAAAAATTATTTTACGTTAAAAAAAATGGAACCTACCATTTTTGTCGAGAAAAAGGCTTAGAAACGCTTTCACAGGCGGAAAACAGAAGAATATAAAAGGCTTAGGCTTTATTTTAAGATGAAGTGAAAATGAAAAATCTGAAAAACCAAACTTCAACGCAAGTTCGAATACGTATTTAAAGAGGAGTTAAGATAGTGGGTAATGAGAATCATGAACCTGAGTTCCACAAGTTTCCCCTTCATTTGTAATAGGTCCCAAATCTTCCGATTTCTAGCCGGACGTGCGTCATGTTACACTACAAAAGCACATGATAAAAAGGGAGAAATTACTTTACGTTAAAGCCTCACATTATCTTAGATTTCCTTATAAGGTATTTTCTCGTATTCGTGGTTTTCCCCATGAGTAAAATGCGAACCAGTTTCCCTTAGAAAGCTCTCGATTGCGTTGCCGTAATCAAACAAACCAGACCAAACCTTAAGAAATACAGCTGTCGCAGGATAGACGGCTATTGTGTGTTTAACCAATTCAGAGTAATTAAAAATTCATATAAGGTCCTCCTGACTGACTGACTATCAAATTCGGAAATACTTCATGCAATCTTTCCTGGAAATGAGCTCTTGTTGTTGTTGTCTTGTCCATGTATATTTTATGGAAGAACGTTTGCCAGAACCTCAAAGAACTAAACTGCCTTGGGGGTTGAACTTCTACTTCCACTCCAGGTTTTAGGATGAGCACCCAGCGGGTAGGTCCGAAGGTCTCCTACCCCTCACCCTTACCACCAAATCACACGAGAGGACTTCCGCCGTCTCGCCATTTTTTAGCGTACTCCACAAACACACTATATATTTACAAACATTCATGCCTCCTCCGGGATTCGATCCTGGACCTTTCGGTACCGCAAAAGTAGGCTTCCCTAACCATTTGTTGTACTCTTCTTCAAGTACCTTGTATGCATATGTATATCTCTTTTTTGCATTTTATAAATGTCGTCTGCTCAGCCGGGCTGCGCAGGGCTGCGGCCTGGTAGCTAGTGGTTGACTCCCGCCGAGTTGGTAACCAATTCTGCATGGATATATCTATACCTGGGTCGAAAGCCAACTCAGCGGTTTACCTCCTTTAACCATTATACTGTCTAGGCGGCGTAACTTTTTATTATTTAACAAATAGTTATATTTATTATCCTTTGATATTGGTGGAGCAAGGCCATATTTGTATCATGTAACCAATGCTCAGCAACGTAAAAAATTGTTTAAAATTATTATTCTGAAAGTTTTACCAGCTAGCAAATGTATGAAAATTTTGTAACTGAAAGATTGTATTCAAATTATCTATCTCCGTAAACTAAAAACAAAATTTGTGTTTTACTTACTTTGTTAAATACTGCAAAATACGTTACAATGGCACTGAACCAATTCGTGAAGTTTAATTCATTCTAGTTGCATTAAGATCTTTCAAATGAGAATATTTCAATGGAAATTTTATGCGCATTTTAAAGTGTTACGGACGAGAAATTACTGTTTGCAGTCTTCAAATTAAAAAAATCTGATGTGTACACCACATGACTTCCTTGTACGGAATATTAAATTATACGCATTTTTTCTTGCATTTCATTTAAATTTATTGGATTGAATTAAATCTACTTCGCCGATAGCGCATAAACCACAATAAAATAAATGCATTCTTTAAAATTCACTCTAGTATTTGTTTACCATAGCAACACTCTGGCGCTAGATTCACTTAACAGTATTAGATTTCGTTCATATTATAACTCATAATGCACAAAATTTATATCATTTAAAGAATAGAATTATCTAATCGTTGCCACATGTTCTATTCAAATACTATAATAAAGCTAGAATGATGTATAAAAGAAATTAAGCAAATAAAACAGAAAAGGAAACAGTTTTTCACAGACGATTGAGTATTTCTCGATCAATTAATTCAGTTCTCACTTCGCGAGAAGGCAAAAATACATAAAAACTCAAAATATCTATATTAAAAATTACGAAGTAAATCTTAAACACTTATTTCCTCGAAAACATTCCAGAAAGAATTAAGCATGATTAAATTGGCAATAATAAATGAAGGCGTTATCCTTGTTGTTGCGAAGCTAAGTTTCTATAGATTGGCAACAAATCCACTAGTCTGCTGTTTCAAATGTAAACAATCAATGGTCGCCATAAAAAAAAAGCTTAGCAGCACTTAAACAACTTTAAAATTGTTGATAATTCTAAAAATATTGCACACAGATTTACTAAAGGCATAAAAACTTTAACCGGAAGATAAAAACACCATAATTCAATCATTTTTAAAGCAAAAAATGTACAATTTACAAACATATAAGAGTAAAGAAACTGAGATCACTGAGCCGGGTAACAGAGTGGATATATAGATAAATATATTTATATACGTTCGGTGCGACCGATTGCAACCAAAATACCAGGTGCACATCTACATGTTATAGCAGTCCTGTATACAAAATTTCAACGTTCTGAGGCTACTCGTTTTTGAGTTATGCGAGATGCGTACGTACGTACATACGTTCGTACAGAGGCCACGAAAAATTCTCTTCAGAATTAATTTTAAAGCGGTTTTATAATTTTTTTGGAGGAAACGAGTCTTTTATTCTGTTCTTTCGTACAGATATCACGCAAAAACATCGTTAAATTTCATTCGATAGTGGTCAAAATGGATATTTTCGTTGAAATATGCTGCCTGAAACTTTTCGCGTTTACAATACTTCCTTTTTACTTCGTACAAGGAAGTAAAACGAATTGCCTGTCAGAAGTCTGTGGATAACAAATCCTGAACAAATTCTCAGGAGTAAGTGCTGAATCTTTCAAGGCTGATACAGAATAGACATAATTTGAAGAGCAATAAATTATTCCATCTGGTAAATCATTCTATTATTTCATTCCGATTTTTCTTGTGAGATAGCACCTTCAAAGAAAATGCAAATTAAAAATTTGGTTCTAGATCTTCGGTAAAGCGAAAAAGATATTCGGTAATGTAAAGCAAAGCCTTTTCTCTCTCATCCATTTATAAAATCATATTCACAAAATCATTTTTAACAAAAAAAAAAAAAAAAAAAGGGGGGGAGAGAAATTTCCAATATAAATTTGAGAGAAAAAAATAAATCTATTTTTATTCTTCAGTGAGCGCAACGATTTTAACTTTAAATTATTGCTTGGAAAAGATGAATCTTTCAAAATTGCTGTCATGGAATTCTTTGTGACGATTCATAGGAAAGGTTTATCTTCAGGAAGGTTTATTATTAGGATAAACACAGAATGTAAAATATTTGGAAGTTTAGAAAAGAAAGACTTCTTAATAATACCTCGTGTCTTCTCACTGATTACCTAGACTGAGTTAGTTAAAACTGCAAAACATATCTTTTATACTGGTTTAATGATTTGTAAGGTTGTAAAATTTAAAACTGGATATTGTGCATACTATGCCGTATATTCTCAATTTGAAATCTTTATCCTAATTCTGTAGATTCAGAACTGAGTAGTCCTAACATTTGTAACTTTATCAGTTTCACTACGTTATGTCTTGAATTGTAGTTTGTCATCTTATCTTTGAAACTAGTATCAAAATTAAAATCAACTCCTACTGAGGTCAACAAAGAAAAATTTTATTTTAGTTACTTTTTATTAACATTTTTTCGCTTCTAATTTATGAAGCTGATGATGGTCTGTAATTTCTCATTCTATCCATCTCTTCTAATGCTTCATTATTGCAAGGAACCTTTCCAGTGAGTTTCGAGCAGTCCAGTTCTTCAATTAATATTCCATCTAATGATTTTACATGACTCAAGGCGACATATGTTTGACCTACTGCGAAGAGATTTCGTAGGAAGCTTTTCTTGGCGCTTATGTTTTTTCTTCTCTAAATTGTCGCTTGCATTGCATTGTAGTTTCTTTTCACATTGTCCGTTTGTGAGGCAAGGGACATTTTTAAAGGGTTATATTTTAAACATATATTATTATCACGTTAACATAGAAATATGGGATGAATTTTCGCTACATAATGGAACATGACATCCACGTCATCCAACTTCATAAAACTACAATTCTTTAATTCCATACTCTTAAAAATCTTTAGAGCTCTGTCTTACTGTTGCCACTTATTTTTGTTAAATATTACAATCCCATTTATTACAGCCATGTACTATTATTTATAAGTTGTTATAAAATTACTTTTTACAGCACGTGAGAATTCCTAATAAACAGCTATTATTTGTATGTCTTATAATATATTTAATAAAAACAGCATATCTTTAGTTTCGATAAACAGGAATCAATAAGTAGGAATTGACTTGAATATGTGAAAAAACTGTATTAACATCAAGTGTCATCCACTGCAAGTTTTAAAAAATGTATTTGAAATTGAGTGGATAAATAAAAAGTGTTAACGAGTGAAAATTTAAACAAGATATAGAGAGAGTGTGAGCTAATAGCAGGAATTAGAAAAAAATATCAGACCTAGTCTGTCCTCGCAATCAAACGTAGTCGAATTTGGTTTGGCCCATGCTGTGTATGAATCGTGCTGATTATGCACAAGGCTATTACCATCACCATCGAATGGTAACAACGCTAAACACTAGTAATTCGACCTAGTTTCAAATCCTAGGTAACAGGTCGGTTTCATGGAAGTTTTTATGGTTTTGTCCGTGAGTAAGTAACTTGAATACGAGCTAGTTGTTCCTCTTGGAATGTACTCCCTGACAGTATCTCTTCCTTCAGGTAGATAGTCCTAATATGCTGTGCCACAACGCAAATAACCAATCCAAATTAAGTAAACTTGCAAGGCGATGAAATTTTTCTTCTTTGAAACCACTTAAAAACGCTTAAAAGCTAAAAAACGGGTGAAAACTCATTTTAACGCTATAAAAAATGTGAAATTTAACCCACTTCTTGAAAAGTTGTTATATTTCAGCAAGTATATGAAAATTCATCTATAGTAGAACCTCTTTTAACCGGCAGCAATAGGACCTACCTGATTCCGGATAACAGAATTTTTCGGATAATTGAAAGCATATTCGTATAACTTTCTTTTTCATGCTTTATGATGCAATTTGTATAAATTTCAACATGAATCGTCCGTCGGTTTGTTTCTCGCTCTATCTGCCACACTGAAATAAGTAATATCGAAAACCATGTGCGGAATATTTAAAATTAAAAGTTACGAATTTCTTAGTATGATGGGATATAACTTTAAATATCTGATTGCTTACAAGATTGTCTCCCTAATTTTAAACATTCGCTGAATATACAATATGAGGAATACCTCGTGCAGAGTGCGATATGTCCTACTCAATTACTATTACATATTGCAGTATTAATACCAGTACGTATTCCTATTGAAATTAAAAAAAAATAATAGTATGTTTTTTTTTTTTTTAATAATAGTGTGATAGTTATCAGCTGTTATCCATGATTACTTTTTATTTGTTACGTTCCTAGTGTAATCGCGTTCCTCGGAAATTGAAGTACTCCCATAATTTTCCCCTCTCAGTCTTCGGATCATAAAATCAGTCAACAAAAGAAGGAAAATAAGTGAGGAAATCAAACTTCATCGTATGTGGGTTTCACATTCGGAATTATTTAAGAAATCATATTTTAATATGAAGCTTTATATATTCAAATTTATTAAGAAATCGTAGGATTAAATTTCGTGTTTGAATTTAGATCTTCGAAGATGATATTATTTTGATATTGCCGGTTATAAGACATTTCCGATAATTGCTTCCGACAATTGTTTACAATTACGTTTTACTCCATTAAAATAAACAGATTAAAATTCTATTGTGAAATTTCGTTTAGTAATAATTCGCCTTCGATTCCTCAGCAGGGATGGATTAAACATCTTTACATACAATAAAAGGAAGAGCCTTTGAGCGTAAGCTAATAAACCCACGGCTACGAAATTTGGTACATAAGTGTATCTAGACAATAGCCAGTCACTTCGGAGCGATTTTTTCAAAATTCGAATTAGTTGTTTTTATTTTATGTTTTTTGATGAATTTGCATCAAATCAATGGCACGCAGCCATTGTTGCTGATATCAGCACTGTTGTCACTCGGAAAAATGAGGGTGATGGTTTGTGTTTAAATTTAATGTTTCTCTTGGATACTGGACGTTTGTCGAGAGAACGTTTGTTTTTCGATACATTTTAAAGCCAGACGAGGGCTGGCGCATAGCGGCTAGTTAAGCAATAAAAGCACATGACACATTAAATAATTAAAGCACATGCTTGGGGCATTATGAAAGGTAGTAAACGTATTCAGGAAACGGAGAACCAAAGAATTTCCCATTACCGGTTTGATCATGGAATGCATGGTGCAGCTAAGCCAAATTCGAAAGAGAAGGAATGAAGAAAAACTGGCTTAAACGTATAGTAACGTATTCAGGAAACGGAGAACCAAAGAATTTCCCATTACCGGTTTGATCATGGAATTCATGGTGCAGCTAAGCAAAATTCTAGAGAGAAGGAATGAAGAAAAACTGGCTTAAACGCATATGAAGGCACCAAAATCTTAAGTGCTTACGGCCTTTAAAGATTTTAATTCGGCTCTGTTACTCACTTACCAAATCTCCTTTTTAATGAACATCTGTACTAACATTGGAAACAAATGTTTAATTTCGAAACTCCATAAAGAGGTCTTGCTTAACAATAATGTGCAATTTCAAAAGACTCGCCTGTATTCCTGAGTTCCTCTCAAATAATAACATAACAATAGAAAAAACTTGGAGACGAAAGGATTTATTGTTGTCATTATTCTTCATCCTAAAATACTTGAAAACAAACGATACATACAGAAAAAAAAAAAAGATCACTTTTATTATGATATACATTTAACAAGCACTTTTTTTTTAAATTTCGTGTCAAGAAAGGAAAATACTTAAACAAAATACATATTCGTGAAAATTTTATTACCAAAAAAAGAAATGGCGATTTAATGTCATATAAATCAGTTAACAGCTTTGTGAACTACGATGATACTCGAACGTATAACATTTTATGACGGTACTTGAAAAGCGAATGAATGCATCTAGACAAATGATCGAAGTTATCTAGAAAACAGAAAAATATATATGTACATTAATCATACTACGAGGCGACTCAAAATATTTCAACAGTTGAAAGTGAGGAAAATATGAATGGTTGATTATTTGCCAAGAGAGCATTTTTTAACAGTTTCAGCCATGCAGCCTTTCGAAATTTTAGGTTCGGCAGCAAAACTTTTCCAAATTTTACAATGCGATTACCAATATAAGAGAGGAGATATAAACGTTATATTCTCCTCCACCTACCCACCAGGTTCGTAAATACTAGCATGGTCTGACAGTCACCATTCTGGAGATACTGGACCAGGTTCCTGATATCCAAATGGGCAGTCTCTGCTATCCTAGACTGTAGGTGGTTTATGACATATGAAGACACATTTACAGCAATTTTTTTCAATGAAATCTGGCTACTGAGAGCTGACAGTTCGTTTCAGATTCAGATAGCCGTTGAACATGGTAGCAATATAGGCTTTTCATTGTTTTTTTCTATGAATATCAAGAAAGGGAGCCGATTCACCTCGGAAAATCTTTCACGAGAGCAGTGTTACAGTGCTTTGTCGTAATAACTTAATCGCAAGCAGTTTCAATAATTTTTTA
The DNA here is from genome assembly GCF_044657685.1 of Stegodyphus dumicola. Classification (NCBI taxonomy): domain Eukaryota; kingdom Metazoa; phylum Arthropoda; class Arachnida; order Araneae; family Eresidae; genus Stegodyphus; species Stegodyphus dumicola. The sequence continues at coordinate 265,564,868 of NC_140770.1, read as the reverse complement.
ATCCAGTGGTCCAGCCATGAGTGAACAAGATTTTTCTCATATATAATGCAAATGCTAGACATTTAGAAAGACCGTGTAAGGCATAGTCCTCAAGCGCTTTATCATAATAAATAATTTAATATATTGATATCGTGAGAATAATTTAACCATTTCAAATCTTTTTTTTAAAACTTTGGTTTGTGTTTTCTGCTGACTGTTCAACAGCAGCAACTGAATAGTACCTTCAATGCAGTAGCATCTGTACGAGTTTCAATTAAAGTACAGCCTAAATAACGCAATGATATGGGAACTGTTCAGTAAATTTGGAACTGCAGTTTATGCCGGCATTTTGACAACCGGTTTTGACAACTGCAGTGTTTAACACAAACGCTGTTTTTCATCGAGAAATAGCATCAACGACATTTGGAGTAGCTGAATTTGATAAATATCACAAAGCTCAAAATTCCATAAAAGATGAAGATGGTCATTTACCAAGAAAAAGAAATGGAAAATGAAAAGTGAAATGGGAAAATGGAAATGAATAGGAAATAATAATTAAACTGATACATTAATTAATCCTCTGGACTTTAAACTTATCAAATAATGACACCACCAAACTTTTTCTCTTGAGGGGGGGGGAAGAGAAACTTGTGTTTGATCACCCTTAAAATCAACAGTTTTATTCAAAGTCATGTGTTAGCCAATTAAGACTGCTTTTTTTGGGGGGGGGGTAACCTAATTTTTTAGTTTTTCATTGGCGTGTTTCTCTTCCATTAGATATCACAACTGCTAATAGTAGCTGTAATTTAAACTGATATAAATTTATTTGTTATGTGAACCCAATGTGTTTGAACAAGGAATTAGTCATATGATCTTCTGCAGACTTATAGTTATTCATATGCATTTGCTCACTGCCGTTCGTCATAGATGTTTTTGATGGACCTTGGACCATGTTTTGCTTCATTCAAAATTTTTCATTGGCGTGTTTCTCCTAATTGATATCACAGCTGTTAACATTACCTGTACTTTTCATATTACTGCTTCTATTACCGTCACAGATGTTTTTGATCGACCCTGGACATTGTTTCTGCTTAATTTATTCATTATTTTCATTGGCATATTTCTCTAACATTTGATATTAAACTAAACTCAGTGGCGTAACAGCTCTAGTGGGCCCCGGCCTGCAGTGCCTTTTTTCTGCTTTCTCGAGTCCATAGTGCATCAGCATATGCCCTGGAGAAAGTTGTCAGCCAGTCGTAGGACCCCGGGTGTTTAGTCTCCAAGCGAACTTGGTACTCATCTTATAAGCCCACTTAAGGGATGAAAGGCTGAGTGGACCTTGCCCAGCCCGGTTGATCGAACTCCGGACCTGTGGTGCAAGCGCTAGCCACTTCGCCCCCGGTCGGTCAACATTTGATATTACGGCTGCTAATATTCCCTGCAATTCTAATCGCGGTGAAGCTACCTGTAATGTGAGCCCAAATGTGTTTGACTAAGCAGTAAATCATACTGTCTTGAATAGAAGTCTCTGCAACCCTAAACTTATTCATATCCTCCTAGCCGTTCGTCATAGATGTTTTGACGGACTCTGAACCAGAAGAAGAAAACAGATGAAACCCGTTTTTTTGTTATACTAAATGAAAGAGGATTCCTTGATATGAATTAGATAAGCGTATAGACGCTAAAGTACCCTTAATATCAGTTTTTTTTTTAAAAAATTTATTACATATACTTTACAATACCTTATTGCTCGACTTGTGTTTCAGGTTTCTGCGTCGAAAATGCATAGAGACAGAACTTCAGAAGGCCAGTGATTGTTCAAGTAATATTAAACAACAAAATTTAGCTAAGAAGAAACTATTTCTGTTTTGATTTCTTCATATATTTATTTCGGATGACCTCGTACATTTATTACAGACTATTATATGATTTCCAAGTTGCCAGAACTTCATTTCAAACAATTCAACCTTCTTTCGTTTTTTCAAGCAAAACTTCTGCTTGAAAGTTGAGCTGATACTCCAGATCGAAGAAGCCGAATCCACTTTGAGGGGGAAGGGAATATAGATATGGTGCTAATACTTAAAAATATTCAATAATTGATCGAATTCAATTCCTTATATCAAATATCATCTAAACAAATATCCAGAGGCATTAAAAATAAAAGCAGGACAATGTAGCAAAAGAATAAACACCAGAAAATAAACATAGATTGTAATATTTATTCTCTTTTTATATAACAACACACACTTTAATAAACATATATAATTGCAAATGTTTACATCACATTTAGTTTTAAGCTTCATATTCATAGCTGTATTGTTTCGACGCCAGGAATGTCTCCAAATCGGGAGGTTCGGGTTTATAAGTAGCAAGGCCTTCTTGGAACAGGAAGCGGGCTACTTTGGCCGCAATGGTCAGGGACACTTTGCGAATTGTATCTAAAGGAGGATAGACGCGACCTTCCGCCATATTTTCTTTGGTCACTTGATCCGCCAGAGCCTATAATACATATAATTATAAGATTAGAAAAATTGCCGTGTTCAATTCTACCTACTGTTTACTGTAGTGTCCAGTTCTTCAAAATATTAAATATAATTAAATATAATTTTAATTTAGAATTTTAAATATAATTTAATTAATAATAATGTTCATAATTTGATTAAAAAGTATAAAGCATTATTACTGAAACAAAAGCTTTCCAGTTTCGAAACAATTTTTAAATCTTTTAAAAAATTTTAATTTTTTACAGACTATTTTGATAAATTTTAATATTTTGAAATCATCACTTAAAGAAATGAAATTAAATAAAATAAATTTGATTTAAATTTCATTCTAAAATTAAGTTTTAAAATATAGACTAAACACAGCAGTATTCGGGTTCTGCCTTTCTCAAAATAAAATGAGTTGATTTCAAGATAAATCTATACCAGATTTTTTTTAAAAAGGTTAAAATAGATTTAATAATTCTGCAGGAGTTGACAATTTGGTTCAGCCACGATTACAATAAATGCATTAAGTGGGTAAATAGCAAATCTGCAATAGGAGTTTCTACTGCAAATTTACTATTTACCCATTTAATAATTTGGGTTTAATATAAGACAAATTACGTTTAATATTTCGTACATAATTTATGTTTTCTTGAATGACAAATTATGTAGGAGATATCTTATGAAGCTTTCTGTACATAACTGCTGAGAAATACTGCAGTGGTTTTTATGCTTGTGTATTTCACTCTTACTCTGCTTCTGAAAACCAATTACAAAGTAACAAAACACAATCCATTAATAATATGCCTTACAAAAACAGGAATCAATACAACAGAAAATTTTTAATATAATAGAAAATTTTCAACTTCAAAATTTTTCACATACTCCACTTGAACACAAACATTTCTCCACTTGAAATTTTTAAAACAAATTTTAGGCCAAATTATTTTTTTTCCAATATTTGCTCTTGTCCCGAAATGAACAAAATTATCAGTGAATCTTAGGAAATAAACTCACTGTTGTCAAAACTAACGTATGGAGAGACAAAGGTTGATAATTTTGGATTCACTTAAAAAGTTAATGTGTAGTCTTCAATATTATAAGATCAGTGATCTCACTGGCAAATTCAATTTAGTGGTTTATGATGATCAATATAAGAATGTCTCATTTAGAGACCAACTTAAAAAGTAAAGCATATAAAAACCCAAAAGTACTATAATACAATTTCGAACTAAAAATTAAATGCAGAACAAATTTTTTAACGATAACATTAATATCACTAATTAGATACGAATAAATATACCGTTAAGCTTGTATGTATCTGGAAATCTTTGTAACGATTTAAGTTTCTGGAAAAGGTAGTCGTTAATGGGAATCAATTCCTTACCTTGGCTGCTACTAGGAAGACGCGGTCACCCACAGACCGAGCACCACAAGCAATTAAGGCGAGGGAGACACCTGGAAAAATGTAAGCATTGTTGCCTTGGCCCGGATGGAACGTCTGACCATTTACAGTGACAGCAGGGAATGGGCTACCACTGGCAAAAATGCACTTACCCTGTTTAAAAAAGAAAGCAACTTATAAACATACGCTATTTTACTATTATACCACTACAGAATGTTTAAAATATTTTTAAATCCCATTCAAGGACCATTTAAGACGGTTGGAACATTAGACACAAAGGTGTAAGGGGTCATAAAGTTCCCTTTCCTTGCCTTCATGAGAAAAAATAAAAAGAAGTTATGATTTTGTGGTCCCCTCAAACATACGTCTCTAGCATTAGCTGGTAATCAGGCTCCGATCCCATTTCATTTCAAGGTATATTCCTTTTCAGACGATAATGGTACATGCTGTGGCTAGTTAACCATTCGCCTGTCTTATACTTAAAATCTCTTCCAAATCTACAATTCAGATGAAAGGACCTCACTATTTTCGCCAAGAAGTTAATTTTAGGGCTGACTGTAGTTCCGAAATAAACTTTAGAATTCTGTTACTCAAATGTAATGTGTACAACAATAATTAGCAAAACTCATGCTTCTTGCTGATCAATTTCAAATAAATAAAAAATGAAGTCTGAGACATACGAGATGACAGTATAGTAGTTTCAAGTAAGAAAATTGTATATTTTGTGCTAGTAGTACAAAAATTGGTAAAAGTTTACAATTGCGTGCCCCTTGTTTTTTGGTGATTCTTTTTTTGACCCCAAGATCGGCGCCAGAGGGGCAAAATTTCAAGATGGCCTCTACATAAAACCAAAATAAGAAGTCAAAGAATTGTACAAAATCTGTGTTCATGTACACATCGATCTGTTTTCACTTAAAAAAAAATTCTAGAATTGCACAAACTAGGCATTGTGCATTGCCTTAAATTTTTCCATGTACACATCAATCTATTTTCATTTAAATAAAATCAGGAAGCTAAAACAAAGTTAAAACTATCATGGTAACCAGAAGTGAGGTTTCATCGCCAAAATTAAAAAAAAATTATCACTAATCGAAGGGGCACCCTATTCTACACTAGAGCACAAAAATTTTAATATCCCAGACTTGGGTAGCTAAGAGCAGTTTTTTGAAGAGTTATCTACCTAAAGAAAGAACATTTTCATGGAGGACTGTCTTACAAAATTACCTTGCATTTGTGCTATCCATGGAAACAATCAAAAACATCGTATAAAATCAGCTTGGTTAGATACCGAGAATAGAAACCATCATGAACTACCAAAGCTCTGTAACCACTATAGTCTATTACTTTTAAACAGACACTTCTAGCTCGGCTTGATCTCCTCGTTTATTACTATAAGATGGGCCATCATCGCAGACAGAATTTAACAAAACAGAGGATTTGACCTTATTCCGCAGCAATCGTTGCTATGGTTATGTTACTCGTTTTCGAGGAAGGGAGGACCTTGAAGTGCCTATTCTAAACCAAGAAACAGCTCTTGAATGTCTCTCCGTGAACATGAGAGAGCTTGTAATATCGCATACATTAAGGTCAGGATTACCATTAAAAGAATTAAAATCATTAATACAAAATGGGAGATTTTTCACACATGTAGAGGGCTTCAAGTAAAGCTGATTCTTCAATATGATACATAATTCTGATGATACATTTTCAAGATGTAAAAATTCCTCTTTCACACATTACAGCAATCTTGTCACTCTGCTTTATAAAATGTTCCTTCTTTGTCCTCTTGTTTTCTATATATTCAGTATTCTTCCACAGCATTCTTATTTAGAAGCTCATTAGTTTGAAATTCATCATTGTTGATTGAGATTCGTTTTGTTAGTCACGTGCTTAGCAGGCTTTCCTCCCTCGTGTTGTATAATAAACTAGCAGCTTTCTAGCTTTTAAATGTACTGGAAAAATGGCTGAAGGAAACACCAAACGTTAAATTTAAAAACTGCGTAGAATTTTACTCTGCAGAACAACTTCATAAAATAGTTATGTATAACAAAATTACAATTAAATAAGCAATATCCCTTAATGCAAACATTAATTATCCTAATAAAAAAATTACCAACTTTCCGTTGAAGAAAAAAAATCATGCAAAACTTTTTAATATCTTACAAACAGTGAAATAAGCAAAAAATAACATGAAAGCAACTCAAAAAACATTAAATTCCACGCAGAATTTTACTCTACAGAATTACTTTATCAAAAAAAAAATCAATAAAAATGTATTATATGTATATCAAAATGACAATGAAAGATGCCAATCTCTTAAAAACAGTGACATAAGAAATACGATGAAAAATTGTTGCCAAACCCATATTTCTAAAAGAATGAAACTATTCAAAATGATGCGATTTCATCAAAATCTATTTCATCTATCAACAACAATAGACAGGAAAATTGTTGCTAAAATCACATTTTTAAAGATGTGAGCAGTGTACTCGGAAGCTTCCTTTAAAAAATTTTTTAAAAATACACAATATTATCATTTTTCCAAAATTCTTTTTGTAAAAGCAGTCGCAAGGATGAAAGTTTAACGAGTCCAAAAATCAAAGAAAATAAACTGTATATTTTAAAAGAAAAATCTTTTTAGAAAAAATCCCGTTGTTAATTAAATTCGTATTTAATCGATTTATTAAAACACGAAATTTATTTTAAGTTCGTAAAATAGCTAAGTGCCTACGTTTCATGACGATGTGAAAATAGAGTGTTAAGAGTAAAATCTCGCTTTCCTATAGCCCATGTCTCAAAATGACGCGATTTCGTTACAAAACATAAAATAAAAAAAATTCTAATTCGAAAAACTCGCTTCGAGGTGCACTGGCTCTTGTCTAGATGCACCTATGTACCAAATTTCGTAGCCGTGGGTCTATTAGCTTACGCGCAACGAAAACGAAAGACACACACAGACAGACTCTTTCTTTTATTATATGTAGAGATTATACTTTTTTAGGTGTAATTATAATTACCAGCCTTTTTCAATAGTTATAAAACGGCACAAATTAATTACAATGATTCAGTTCCCAAATTACTCTCTCTTCTATTTAAATCTATGTTCCCGTCATTTTCAGAAAGATTTTACTAGATTTTAATTTCGGCAGAAGACACTAGCATTTGCCAGTGTGAATTGATTAATATATATCAGCCAATCTTGTAGTGAGGGAATAATTTCTAATCACTAATAACTTTTAATATTATAAAAATATTATACCTTTTCAAACTCTCTTTGTTCACTCGAAAAAAATTATCCGAAATCTGTGAGCTAAATTTTATTTGATATCATTCGTCAAATATTGCATTCATTAAAATGTTTTAGTCTGAGTTAACGATTCTGTAGCTGTATCTTACTGCTAATACTTTTGTATTTTTAAAGCTTCTGTATTTTCATATGTTAATGCTTCTGTACATTTGAAGTTTGTATTCGCTGTATATGTTCATTAATCTTGTCATGTTCGTTGGCTAATGTTGGTTTGGCTAATGATGTTAGAATGTGTACAGTTGCATACTATAATTATGGAATGCGAATAGTGTGAATTGATAAAATTAGTTCATGACATTCAAAGCAAAGCTTGAATTAATAAAAAATAGTTATATAAAATCCTAAATTTTTCAGTTTTTACCGAAAGTAAAATGAAATGAACGTTGAATTTTGACATTAATCAAAGCAAACATCTGAACAGTTACATATTACTTTCATCGGCAAACCATGTCTCCTTGCTCGTGTAAATTATTTTACACATTATTTTACTAAACAACCAAACTTTCTTATTTTTACATTCAAATTTGTAATTTCAGTATCAGGTAAAATAGTCCAAAATATTTTTAAAAACCTCACTCGTTTCATTATTTCGGAAGAAAAGAATATGAGCTAAAAGTAAAAAAAATATTTTTCTTTTCAATTTGCACAGCTACAAAAGCTATCTGCCTAAGGAAAGGGAGGCCTTTGTAGAAGACTTTACAGAGACAGGTGGCTCTTATTTACTTTATACCACGAAAGGGGGAAACCATAAAAACATCCATGCAGCGGACCCACTGCTAGAATTCGAAATTGTGTCGAACTACCAGTGTTCAGCGAACTCTAGCGGCCCTAAAATTATCACTTTTTTCCAAATTACGGAGCTATTCTGTCCAAATAGAAATCCTTTTTGCAGTAATATAAAGACCACTACATCATTTTTTGAAATATACTTTTATTAAAATAAACAATTATAAACAGGGGAGCGGCAGAAGAAATTAGAGAAAACTGATTTTCTATTTGGTGAAGATATTCTGTATATCATAAAAGGTTAAAATTTGCATATCATTGCAATGCAATTTTTTAATTCGGAGCTAAGAGTAACAAGAATTATTTAAATAGCCATGCAAATTAAAAATGCTATATTTCTTATTCACTTCAAACCTTCTTTTTACTCAACTATTTTACCTAAATTAAAATGACGTAAATATCTAGTTGCAGCTCCAAGAAATACATAGCAGTGACTCTTGAATTCACCAGAATTCTAACATGCGACTTCTGTTGACATGAAGCCTGGCCGTAGTCTAAGCTGCATTCATAAATACCATACTTTTGATTGTAATTTTATAAATAAACAAATAGTAACAATCAGTATTGACATTCATTCCTAGTGCTTATCAAAATTAATGCGTAGAACAAAACAACTAAACAGTAGTCTAGTGGACTGACTGAAAGCGGTAACAATATTTCTCTGCTGAATCATGTTTTAAGGATGAATTTACTAAGCAGATTGGCTGGCAGTTGCACTAAACTCTGGGCCACAAACGCGTCTATGAATTTGGCCCATTTCACTGCTAGGTATTGGAGCCGGGAAAGAAGTATTCACATTTTACGGCTCCAGCACACGGCTGATGAAAAGCATAGCATTTCAAAGAAAAGGCTTAAGAATTATTTCTCTAATTCGAACTTCCTTCTGGTACAAAAAAGTGAAATTAAGAAATGTATTTTAAATTGTATCGTTTGATATGCTTCGGAACCTTGTTTGAATGCATAACTTTGACATGTGGTACAATGTTCGAGAGCCTCTCGTAATAACTTTGACAGTGAGAGATTCTGAAAGTGAGACAGACAATGAGAAATACAGAGAAAAACTTTCAGACATTTTGTGAGCATGAACTCTAAATAAGAACAGACAGGAAAATGGCATAGAAAAAGGATATGATATCCAAGCACGAATGTAAGCACTGGGAAACGGCTAGCTGGCTGTGAGCATATCTGGTAAATTAATAATAAATACGTTAATTACTGTATTAATTAGATAGTTAACTTCGCAGTAAATAGACTCCCTGCATGCCTGGTTTCAAAGAAAATTATGAACTTTGGAGAAATATATTAGATGTAAAGAATACATAAACCTTACAGTGACAAATCAATAAATATTAAGAAAGTTTATCTCCGATACAATGACCCTGCTAAGGTAACCTGGCACCTTTTAATGCATCAGACACAAACAGGGCATAAAACTAAATACTAATTATGATTAATTAGCCAATACAGCACACTGAGTGGTCAACAGCTGCATGTATAGTAATATTCATAACTAACTTACAGCAAAACTACTTCCAAAGTGGGTATAAAGGTGATGTTTTATACCATTAATTGATAACTAAATAAATCGATATTATAACACTAAGTCAAATTACTTTGATGGTTGTGCCCTTGTTTGATTTTATATGAACTTATTAAAATTATTACATTCTTTCCATCCTCAATCTCTGTGTACTCACATTAGTGTAAGTGTAAGCTTCTTCTGCAGTACATTCGGCCTTGTCTGTTGGATTGCTCAGCGCAAAAACTATAGGACGGTCACATGTACTTAACATCGATCGAAGCACCTTTTCTGTGAATACTGAAGGTTGTGCAGAAGCACCTGAAATAGAAACAGGATTTCAGAAAAACATACACATTAATGAACGAAATTATCAGAACACGAACAGAAACATTGATAGTCATATCCATTAATATAGGTAATTTTTGATGCATGTATTTCGAGACGCAGTTACAGACGTCAGCAAAAGAAATAAGACGACACATCAACTATGCCGTTAATAGCAGGCGAGTATCAAATAACGCATTTAAATATTTTCGGATCAGTGATTGAATTTCAATGTTTCAAGACGCATTAGTTTTACCTTCTTCGAAAGTGTATTGAATGCTCATTCAGTAAAACGTACACACTGGAAAAAAAAATGGGACTGTTCTACTGGACCGATTGTCGAAATTTAATTTGAGTTTTCCATGTCTCGAAAGCGCGACTTAGGATATATATTCGATTTATATATAGCATTGTTCTAACATATGTATTCTGACACAAAATCGGACTTTTTATGAAATAACATGCCATTTCTTGTCCGTATTTCCATTCTACGACTTAAATGGATTTCTGCAGTCAGTCCGTTCACCGAGATTTCCTTACAGCGTGGCAGAACATTCTTCAGATAACGATTAATGACCTCATTAACAGCATGCCAAACACAGTGGATTATATCCAGAGTAGCGATCTCGTTTGCCCATGCGTGAAGTGCCAAACATGTAGCAAGTTCTGTGCATATTCAGAAAAGCGAATTTGAAATGCTGCCAAGTGACCAATGCCCGATCAATTAATTCAACACAAATATTATATAAAACTCAGAGAGGAAAAAATCTACTGTAGCGCAGCAACACATTTTTATTCGAAATTTGGAACAAATATTGGCAATCTGCAGTAGAATAGTTAAATACATAACGCTTCTCATTTTTACCAAGTATAGATTTTAACATACAGTTGTCAGAGATTCTTCAAAGAATCTCTTAGCGTCAGTACTAAAAGAAGTAAAAATATCGCAAACTTTTTTTGATAATGTCAGAATACTTGTATCATATCCAGAAATTTAAAAATAATTCAAGTAAAAAGTTACTCTTTATTTAGAAGACAGGACTTGAAATGAAAGTATTATTTCTGAAGGCCTAAAACAAAAAATATTAGAAATGGTTAAAGAATCAAAGTAAGCTATTAATTTAAAAAGTAAAAATATTTTAATTCTTGATATTCCCGAACTTGAACCATACGGTATGGCGAAATAACTGTTGCATTATTAAGATATTTGTTTATTATAATGAAGAGAGTACCTTAGAAATATTTTAATGTTGTTTTAAATTTATATTTGCCCATGTTTGCTTTGGTTAATTCGATTTGGGCAAATCACAAAACGGCTATCTGCCTTAAAGAAGGGAGGATTTCGTGGAGGACATTCTAAGAGAAACTCTCGTATACACACAATTACATATGGAAAATCCACATGAGGCCAGTCCGTTCGCCACCGAACTATCATTGTTCAGCGAATTTGCCGTTCGGCCACTAGTGGGCTTATTTGGACAGAAATATTCGAATTTTTAAGTGCAAATGCGCAATTAAAGGGTACATTTTATCAGTTGCTGTGTAATGGCTTAAACTAGTTATTTACCTATAAGTACGGAAGGTTTAATATGGTCCATCATTGCTTCTAAATCCTTGGTGGCAGCATGGTCTTTTGCATACAGCACTTTATGTCCGTTTAGAGAGGACGGGTCTCGATCCTAAAAGATAATAATGACATCATTCATTAGAAATTAGTTTGCATTTTCGTAATGAATTATATAATATTTTGTGGCTTTCTTCAATTAAAAATTTTATGAATTATTTTATTTTGCCATGATTATTTACTCTTTATAAATTTATAAAGCATTTTCGTTTTAACTCGCTGCATATATCAACTTATTTGAAATGATGGCAAAAAAAAATTACTTTCAGTTTGGTTTTCTTAAATTTGGCAAAGCACTCCAGGGCTATCTGCAGAAGGGAAGGGATGCCTTCGTGGAGGACTTTCTAAGTGAAACTGGCTCGTACACACGCTACGCATGGGCAAAACCACGAAAACGCCAATACAGCCGGGGCCTTTTGCCGAGATTCGAAACCCGGACCGAACTTGTTTTCGACTTCATTAAATTTTGTCTCGACATATTATAAAAAGAAATGTCAGCAGGTTACCTACGTGACATTAAAAATCATCAAAGCACCCCAAAAATTATTTTGATGAAACACATGAATGGAACCTCCAACTGAATTTCTTTTCAGTTTAAAAATCAGCACTATAATATAACATCTGGCACTTAAACTCAGCCTGTTTAAAAAAAAAAAAAAATAGAAGCATTCTCTGCTTATACTAAAATAATAATTGATTTTAACTTTTAGTTTGAAAGCTTCATAATCTGGATTACTGCAGATGCACTTGATCAGCACATCTTACCATCGTGTTTTCATGGATTGTGCTGTGTGCATCCTGCTAACACGTTCTAAAATTACCATGCCTATATAAATATCTTTATGCTTATATTACGTATAACTACTGATACTTATTTTTGAAACAAAAGATTGATAATTTAAATAATGCTCCAGGCTCATAGCTACCATCTTTTTGAGAAGGCACAGCGACTTGTTCACAGTAACCAAACCAAAATACACAAACCTACGTGATTGTGTGGCTCGTGAAATCATTTTATAAAATGCTGTGCTTATCATCATATAAATTTCCTTATCTATTAAAAACAAAAAGCTATGTACTAGCATTTTCACCTTAAATAATCAGTCTCCGTGTTATAAACACAATATGAATAGCCTATCACAACCGAATAGATAATAATATTAGAAAAAATAGTTGCAGCATACAAGAGAAACACCAGAAAATGGAGTAAAATAAACCATATAAAAAAGTAGTGCACCATTTAAAGCTGAAAACTTGACTTAATTTTGACTCCTTTGAATATAATTCAAAAACTTTTTTTCCAAAACAGTCGGACTCTTGCTTTGACAGAGAAAAGTATTTTTTAATATCTATTTTTCTGCTTAAAAAATGTCCCATTTTATTTGCATATACCTGGAAATACATAAAACCTTCATCCATGTACATATTTCATTTGGTTTGGTTGATATGATTATGGCAAAGCATGCCAGATTTATCTACCTAAGGGGAATGATGCCTTCAAGCAGTACTTTCTAAGCGAAGCAGGCTCATATCCACATTACACATTGTACATTTGATTTAAAATATTAAAGGAACGTATCTTCCAAAAAATGTTGTATGTTGATATAAGTAACCGTCTCTTAGTTGTTCAAAGAGCACATTTAAATTTCTTGTAGTATTTATGTCGTACAGAAATGAATGAAAAAAAATGTTGCTACAGAGCGGAATACAATTTATTAAAAAAAAAAAACTGATAGTACGTCAGTTAGAAGTAATCCCCGCCCATGTCAATACACTTCTGCCATCTAGCTGGGAGGTCCCGAAGGGCTTTGGTAAACAGTCTGTGGGAGAGTTGGTGCGCCATCTATGAACAATTGCATGCAATTCGGCAGAAGATTCGACATGTTGTCCCTTGACTGCATCCTTCATGTAGTCAAGCAAGGTGCAGTTCGAGATTAGAGGTCCACCCACTTTGCACACACATTTGTCATTTCAAAATCACCATGCACAATCGCCTTGCAATGTTTCTAGCGCAAGCCCTGTCTCTTCCATCTTATTGAAAGTTATGCGCCTTTTCGCGATGATCAAATCAGACACGACTGGTGCATTTGTTACTGTATGCGATGTTGCTGGTCATCCCGCGCTGGCACCTTTGCCTGTGGTCTCCACCCTACTGCTGAACTTGGCCAACCAACTGGATACAGTACACACCTTGAGGGTGGTTTGTTCCCACACACCGACACCATGCGACGATGTATCTTACTACATCGTCGCATCGTGTAATCCCATCGATCTACGACCTGTATCCTTCCACAAGAACCATGCTGTCTACCGCTGACCATGATAATCACCTTCCATCATTGCTGTCCATGCTCTCAATGACAACGGTGAAAGGGACGGGCGCCGACTTATACCGTTTGCTTGCGGCCAGCTCCATCTATACATTGAGTAGCTCAAGGCTCCTTTGTGTTTATTTCATTTGTTTTCTCTTCTCATAATGTAATAGTTTCGTTGTGAGAGCCATTGTGTTAATCATTTCTGTACGATTCAAATACATCACATGAGGATTATACACTAGTGGTGGAATGCCTTTGAGGAGAATTTTCTTTAGAGAAGGCAGTAAGCGTTGACGTAATATATGGAAAACACTACCAAACGCTAATGCATGCCAGCCGTTCAACCACTGGGCACTGAAACCGGGAAGAACTATAATCTGTAATTTCAGAATAGGTACCTCAAGTCCATTTCCTACACCCAAACCATGACTCATAACCATGCTAACGACTGCCGCGGAATCTACTCCTCTAATTTTCTAAAATCCCCTAATTTCCTCTACGTGGTAATGACAACAGACATTACGATCGCAAAATGGGAGAGGGTGGTGTCTGTCTATTTTAAAGAAACAGATTAAAGTATTCTGGGGCTTCAGTCGCTCGCCATAGGTTAATTGTTACATATCGAACAAATCTTTTAAAAAACTATTTATAGGGAAATCTTACTTTCACTACGAGTCCTCTCGAATCGAACATCCATATTCTTGCTGCTGCATCTTCCTTAGTTAGACCTTCTTCCTCCATTTCCATAACCAGCAAGTCGGCTATACCCAGAGCTGCCTTAAATAAAAAAAGATAATGCTTGTCATTAACTACAAGTTTTGAAGCGAAGAGGTTCACGCAAATGAATTACAAAACTAAATATATAAAAATTCCACACCATCTAATAGTCCAGATTTTAGTTTAAATTCTGCAGGTACTTCAAATAAAAATTTTAATTCAATATGATCCGATTAATTCTATTATAATCATGTCTCTCACGTCATATGCAATACCCAAACACAGCTACAGAACAAGAAGTATTACAAAGCCATTATGCTATAAAATTTTACCAACCATTTGTATTGCCTTTTTTATGTAGATATTTAAATATTTAAGATATTACAAATACTTAACTGAATTTTTTTCTCATGTTCCCAATTAACATCTTCCTAATTAATCCTATCTTCAAAAGAAAAGATGTGCTACGTAACTTCCCAAGGTAACTTCAAAAATTCATTTGATTTAAGAAATGCCACTAGGTAATTTGCAATTGTGGTAAAAAACGAAACGAATCAGGCTGAGTTAAATTAAAACACTGATTTTAACATTTTTATGATATTTTCACTCCTTTATTAGCCCAAAGGAGCATTAGCTCAGCTTGCCTATTAGTCTCGAAACGGAATTTTGCGTCGAATTACTAAAGGCATTGAATCACTTTTGAAACCGTTGCCATTAAATATTATCGTCCTGTATTACATTTAAGCAAATTAAATAATAAAGAATCTGCATGAATGAATTTTCTTGCACTGTGAAAAACCAATGGTACCAGGAGTCATCAAATTTTGAATAACGTAATTCTCAACCGGAATATGGGCACATAAAAGCCCGAATTTCGAATTTGTTTTATTATTCATTTCATATTTTGCAAATCTTTAACGAATTTTTTTATTGAAAAAAACTGAACGATTTGAAAGCAAGCAGTAGCAACACTGCATGGAATAAAACATTTTTATCTCCAGCGCGCGAAAATGTCTATCGCAAAATCTAAAGATATGCTGTTTTAAAATACTTTTAACCCAAAGGGGCATTAGCCCAAATGCTCTCGAAACGTGTATATGTGTGCAAATGAAAAAAACGCACCTTTGGGCTAATATAAAATCTGGAAATTCAGATTTTTTTTAATTTTATTTATTTTTAATATAAGAAAAATAAGCTTGTCTAACTGAATTTAGATATCAGCAGTATGAGGTAATGTTCATTGAAACGTTCATTGATACATGCAACAAATGAATGCTAATTTTGAATGTAGGCAAGATTCAACCTCAGCCTGCTTCCATGTTTCTGAAGGTTAGCAGATTACTGCTCCTCAGAGGAGATATAGTCGTGTTAATTTGTCGCCGAAAATTCCCAGTTTCAGTAAAAATCTACGTTTGAACTGAATTAAACTTCAAACTTCAGTGTTTAGGTAATCAATGGCTAGCTGATCTGATTTATTTAGATGAAGCCACTTTTAGCTTATTTACATGAAAAGTTCTCTTAAATTACCTTTTCACAGAAAGGTTTTTTTCGAGAGGAAATGGCTCATATATCTCACATGAGAGAAAGTATGAAAATATTCATGAGGGTGATATGTTCAGCCACCGGGAATGGAAATTTGGATGAAATTATACTTTCTTAGTTTTTAGTGGTTATTCAATTATGTAATAGGTCTGTTTGTGTAATGGGACAGATGTCTTGATTTCTCTTAGAGTATTTTCTAAGTCACAAGCATTTACATTATTCATGGAAAATACCATAACATTGGTATGCACAGGAATCCACTGAAATGTCAGGAACTAATTAATCACTTTTCATGTCTCTCTTGTATTCCGGACACACTCAGAAATAAAAATTTCAGATTCTATTGGAAATACTTATTGAAAAATATCCAAGTTGAGTGATTTCTTTCAACAGTTACTTTCCTGTTTTGATGAATATAAATGTCTGTATACTTGCATCTACGTCTACAAAAGAAATTCAGTTTTCTTCCGTCGAAGTGCGGAACAATCCGGCCAATTTACTGATATAAAATATAACTGTTATAAAAGTCATGTTATGGTCATGCGTTGAAATATTTCAGCCACAAGCGCTCTGCTGTTTTGCATAAAATGGAGCTTTCGTTTCATCTTGTCATACTGTACACCCATGTCTACAGGTTGTTTCAAAAGGTAGTTGCCAAAATTAACATGCTGGTCCGTTATATTATGACAAACAAACATAGGTATTTGTGACCCGAACGGCGAACGCTAGGGGCCAATGTTCTCAGGCTTTTTATGGGAGAGCGGGAAGTCTGATCATTTCAGGCGAGGTCGTTGCAGGAGAAGATGAATCGATTTACTAACTTAGTTCTTCATCGACAATTTGAGTGTTGACGGATCTGATGGTTGACGTTCCAGCACCTACACGCTGAAACAGCAGGTTTCAGCATGATTTAGAGCCTGCACATTTTAGCAACACTATACGGGAATACCTCGATAGGACATATCTTGATCGCTGGATTGGCAAAAGCAGACAAGTTGCATGGGCACTGTGATCCCCCTACCTGACTCCCATGGATTTATGCCTGTGAGGATACATGAAATCCATGGTGTATGAGATGACCGTAACATCGGTCATATAGAGCTCGTCGGCAGGATTGCGGCACACCTGTCCATTTTAAACGGGTTCGTGAATCCATGCGTCGACGTTTTGAAACATGTAGTTTGGCGAATGGAATGAATTTTGAGCATCTTCTATGATTTAACCATGTTCTTTAATAAATGTCGTACAAACACCTCTTTCGATATCCTTTCTTTCTTCCCCTCTACGCTTGCGAACATTGTCTTCTAATGGTCGCCGAGACATTAGTCGTGCAGTGCTCAAATTTTTTAATCTCCTTAAAAATATAATAAGCTACTGTTTTCAATTTTATATGCACATTTTTCTATCTTCCTATTGCTCTATCCAGCTTTTGTTGTTGTCGTTATTGCTACTAATGCCCATTTGGCTGACCAATAGTCAGCCTAAGCTTACAAAATTCCTCGTGGGAAGGAGCGTAAGATATGCCTGTCATTGGCAACAGTCTTTAGCATTTTGACAGTGTGACAGTGTGATTTAGCTCAGTTCTGCCCCCCAATTTTGATGGAGAGTATACCGGGAGGACGCGTCCGAGGATCTGCCCCTCTTTTCCTAGGACTTTCGGCTCGCCGCATATTTAAAGTACCAACATGCCGCACGGGCACTATAAACTTACAAACATGAGAGTCTGTATTCTTTGTTTCTCCGCATCTCATCGGTCAGTTCATTGACAACAATGCTCGTTTCAGCACTCTTTTCGAAGCACCACAGAAATAAACGATAAATAGTTGTACAAACTTCATAAAATTTTACTTGTGTACTCCTCTAGGCGTAATTATACTGCCTACCTTTTTTTTTTTTTTTTTTTTTAAATCAAAACTCCGCCTTTAAAAGGTAGCGTGCCGGAAAGGGTTAACAAATGGCATTAAATGTCAAACAGTAATCCAAAGCTTCCATGCCCCCTCGGAAGCAGAAAATGTAAACGACTATTATCATCATTTACGTATTCTACCCTAAGGCACTACACGGAAAGAAGGATGCCTTCGCGGAGGTCTTTCCAAGGGAAACTGACTCGTTGGTCAGCCTATTAGACTTACAATTTTCTACTTTACTGGCGAACCCTGTATAAAATTCTGCGAAAAAAAAACTATTCAGATAAAACAATGGAATGAATGAAATATTTAAAAAGACAATGAAGGTTGGTTAAAGAGCATAAGTTTCACGATAAGTTCAAATTTACCTCTCCAGCTCCATAGAATAGAAAGGTGTGCTCGGATACTTTCGTGCCTGTTATTTTCACACTGGCCAAGATACCAGCCACAGCCACGGACGCTGTACCTGCAATAAGAAATATAAACAAATATTTATGACATGCAAGAGTTAAGTAACAAAGTATCATTAGTTATTATTTTTACCTAAACTGCATTTGTTTTAATGGGGTTTTTTCACGGGGCTTTTTCACACATTGAACAGTTCAGGTATTTTCAACTTTTGTATTCATATTTCTGAATGAAATGGATAAAAGAAAACTAACACTATTTGGGTGCGTAAAGACTCAATTTTTATGCGTAGTTGCATAAAACGGAACATTATCAAAAGAAAAATAGTTAATTCATTGTTAATGGGAGACCCAAGTTGGCGTTTTCCGATCTATTACGATAAGACTAATTAGAGTCTTGACAATTCATGCAAGAATTTGCAAAACAAAAGTTAAATATATGCTTTGGATTTTCTAATAAGGGATAACAAAGTTTATATTTATTACATATGCTTTCTCTTCCTCAATGAGCTCCTCATGGCGATCTACTTCGACGGTTATCTAACAATACGAGATAAAATACTTTGCGGAAAATTCCGGGAAGCGGAAAACAAACAAATGCTAAAAGGAAATACTGCATATGCATTGGAACAAAAGAAAAGGAGACACATATGGTATATCTGCAAATTTCATATGGTAAGTCTTCACCAAGGATATTGTTTTCAGGCATATCATACTAAAAAAATTAAATGTTTTTATAAAATATTTTATTATCATTGTATAACAAATAACATGTGGGAATGAAGACCATAAGTTTTCTGAAACGGCTTAGTGAGTAGGCATTCGTTAAGAATAGCCCCAAAACCACACCATAATTTAATGAAAGGCCAAATGAAATAGGTACGATTGTGAAAATTTACACATAGCTATTTGAAAGTATTTAAAGTACCTTTCAGAAACTCATCGGAAAGCATTTTATTAACAAGGAATTATGAGGAATTCACATCAAAAGTTTCTTTTCAGCATATATTCTTGGATTTAATGTTTGCAACATGACAACAGAACATGAAATAAAAAAACTATTGTTCATTTTTCAAAGACGTATACCATTATAAATCCAAACCATCACCACCTACTCAATACATAACACGTTGCGCTACCTTCGGCCTGCAAAATATCTGCAACTCACCTTGGCATGGATGCCACAAGTTCCTGATAGATGACTGGAGACAGGTTGTACCAAATGTACAAGCAGCAGTTACGCGAAGTCGAGAAATTTCGACATAGCGATGTTTGAGTTCTGAGCTGCCGCTCCATGATATCCCAAATGTGCTCTATCCGGTTAAGGTCCTGCGAGTTAGGCGGTCAAGACAGTAATTGGAATTCATCCTTATGCTCCTCAAATCACTCTAACACAATTCCAGCCTTGTGAAATGGGGCGCTGTCCTGCTAAAGATTCCACTTTCAGTTGTGAAGACAGACACCATGTAAGGATGCAAATGGTCCACAATCATGTCTAGATTGGTCATAGCTTTTAGAGTCTGTTCTACAATACCTAAGAGTCCCAGAGCCGTCCAGTGAGAACGCTCCCTTCCCGAACGACAATGACGCTTGGACAACAGACGCACACGAGTGGGCATTCCGTATCCAGTGTCTGCTGAATTGTCCGCTCCGAAACACTTGCAGTTGAACCTGTACTCTATAGGCTGAGCCACTGTTTGGTGCTGAGTTTTCTGTACAAAGCGGAACAATCTCCGATATGCCTTTTCTTTGATGACGCATGGACGTCCAACACCTAGTTGTCTATTGCTGATTTCACAGTCATTTATCCGCTCTGTAAAAATACCAACAACGACAGATCGGGAACAACCTATCAGTCTTACAGTTTCGGAGATACTCGCTTTAAGTCTTAGGGCCGTTACAATCTGCCCTCTATCAAATTCGCTTAGATCAGCAGCCTTTCCTATCACTCGCAAAAGTAAGTTTAAGAATGACTCATTACCTTCTCTAGCAGCAGTTAAATACCGTTTTCACTTAATAACGTGCCTGCCACGTCATCCAGATGATTTGATTGAAAAATCTGGAGATGGTCATAATGTTTTCCCTGGTAAGTGTATATAAAACTTCACCATCATACTGAACGAAGACATTTATAAACGAGATGTGTTCAGAGTAATACCCATTAATTCAGTATTAGAGAATAAGAATTCGAAGTTTGGAAAGTTGAATTCTATAATGCATTAAAAAGGTTTATTTTTTATAAGAGACAACACAGACTTACCTTGTATATCATCATTGAACGTGCAGTAATCATCATTGTATTTTTCCAATAAACGAAAAGCATTTTGATTGCCAAAATCTTCGAATTGGATTAAACAAGATCTTCCGTACCTAATGAAGTAAAATAATATATACACAGTTTACCACTTTTAAATAAATGCTACTGAATTCTGTTCTGCATTTAAACAGAACTGCTTTTGAGAGAATTTTAAGACTTCAAGGTTTTCAACTCAAGGATAGCATATAATTAAGGCACTAACGTCCCAAATACAGAAACGTAGCCAAGATTAATATCATCCAATTTAAAAATGGAAACATGAATTCTTAAAGGTTTGGTTTGGTTTATTTAATTATGGCAAAGCACACTAGAGCTATCTGCCTAAGGGGAGGGATGCCTTCGTGGAGGACTTTCTAAGGGAAACTGGCTCGTATACTAGTTACACATGGGGAAAACCACGAAAACGCCCATGCAGCCAGACCGTTCGCGGGATTCGAACCTCGGACCGAAGTACCAGTGTTCAGCGACTTTACCGCTCGGCCGCTGGTGGGCCTGAATTCTTAAAGAAAGGTAATAAGGAGTCATGTAATAATATGTAATGGGTATTTATATATTAGCGCAACCATAATAACAATTCTTTAGGCAAACAGGCGCAAAACATTTCATCAGATTTAACATAGTCACCATTTTCTAGTTTTATTTTTTTGTTCGTATTTATCTAAAAGAGTTTTTATAAATAAATTCTCCATCAGTTCGATTTAGTACATGCGCTTGAGGGATTTGCTTTCAATGAAAAAAATATATTAAAATTTGCGGAGGAGTGCAATATTTTCCTGCGAGGTCAACAAAGATCAACAGTAGCTTTAAATTTGTTTCTTAAAGTGATCATGAATGTTTCACCAGAATAGGGGGAAAAGATTTTTGGGATAAATTTCCGAGTAAAGCGTAAAATATGTATGTGGTAATTATGTAACAAGTGAGGTTTTGCAATTATAAGTCACCGCATTTTTTTCTTCCGTGAAATTTCGTCAAACTGAGCCAAGATGGTTAGGCTAGTACGTACTTTTCTCAGACAGTCTTAAAAATGATTATATTGAAATGTTTCATTTATAGTGCTAAGTTAAACATTTCGAAGTTTCACAAGCAAAATCTTAAATAAATTAATTAGCACTAACAAAATATGAAACTGTTTAAATTAAAATTATTAAATTATAATGAAATTGTAGCAGAAACTGTAAAGACTTGTTAAAAGCCCGTAGAAACTAATGAAATTTTTTTCTCGTAACTAAAGCTTGCACGACTAACCTTCGTTTTATACCTTTATAACTCGTCTTAATGATTAATATGAAAACCTCAGTAAGATTAAAAACTTATGATATTATTATAAATATAAAACTTCATTGAAAACATTATCATTTGGCTGCTGATGGGTCTATTACTAAAGTAAAGACGTGAAATTTACATACAGTTGCGACTGTAAATACGTTTACAGTCGTCGAAAAATTACGACAAGCACGCTAAAACAATCAGCAGCACAGCCTTCAGTCTATCAGGGTGAAGACAGCTTCACGACAAAGCACTAGAGCAGGGGTTCTCACATGTGGTACACAAAGAAGCAAAGTATTTTGAACTATTAAATTCAAAAATTAAAACCCCCAACATCTTGATTGTTTCTCTAACACTCGTAAATTTATGCGATCTAAGATTATGTTCAAGAGCGGTTGTGGTGGTGGTAGTAGTACTTTGCAGTAGTGGAACTAAAGGTTTTCAATTTTTGTTTAGATGGTACGCGTCAAAAGGTTGAGAACCGCTTGCACTAGAATACAGCTCCCGACTCGGTTCGGTCGTTCTCGGAACTCAACGTACTCTCGACTCTCCACGCTACAATTCGTGATGCACTCGACGATACACTCGATAGCTTCAACGATGCACCAACTTGCGATACACTCGACGACCAGTTCGACAGTAGACTGCTACTCCGCGTACAAGAAGGGTTTATGTAGCTTTTTAGGCTTCGTTCCAGAATGTTCTCCAACCATCTATGGCATATCACCAATTTCGTCGTAAATTGGGCAAATTTCGCGCCAAGTCTGGCAACCCTGCCTTCCTTTGTGATTTTCTGGTAACCCTAAACTCGCCTTGCCTGGAAGCTATCTTAACGCAACTGGATATTTCGTAAGAATACATATTATATAACTTAATATTGAAAACACTGAATGAGTCAACAGATAATTTTATCTTCTCCAATCCATCCGAAATACTCTTCCGATTCAGGTACACTGAGCCTACAAATCTGCAGGATGTCTCACAAGACAAATATAACACAGATTAATCGGCAGTTTTGAAGATACTGAAGAAGTCACCAAAGGGACCGTAGAAAAACACCGTACCAAAGGAGAAACGATTTAGGTAGTTACTTCCTGCTAAATGAGAGGAAGTGAAAAATTAACATTTACGTGTAATTGTGAAAGTGATAACTGTTCTGAGGGTCAAACTGTTTTTGCCTCAGGCATTAAAATAAGTTTGCAGTATTAAGTCACAGTCGTGAAACTCGAACCTGGCAAGGATGAAGAGTTTGGTACCTCTTTTAGAAAAAAGGTGAAAAATTTATACTTTGCACTAAAGTTGTTATATAGTAAAATACAGTAGTTTTCGTCGATTTCCAGAATTATAATGAAATGGAATTTAATTGTGAATCTTCACGCCTGAAAAAAAGATTTGGGAGAAAGATAAACCCATGATTGTCTACAACATGAATAGTGGTTCATTGATGCATATAAATAGTACAGTAGGTTCAGATGGCACGAAATCGATCAAAAAAGTGCGATGATTACCTTCTACCTGAAAGCGATATATTAAAAAATAAGTCCATTTATAAATGAAAAATGAATTTTTCCTAAACCTCCTGAAAATCAGATCTTCCATGCAGAGAGCTATTTTCAATTAGTTCTTTTGTTATTCGCTTTTAAATGAATCTGAAAATACGTCAAAACTTTCCTGCATTTTAGTTTTATTGTTACAGCTGAATGATTTAAAATGAAGTTATAAGAATTTTGCAATGGATCGTATGTAATCATTGTGGTGATATTTCATTTTATTTTGTAATTTTTGTAGACTTAAAGCTACATAAACGTAGTCACTTACCAATTGAAATACTTCGATGAAACAGATAGTTATTTTATTATTACTAGTGGAAAATGAATGTACTCTAATAAAATAAACAAAACTAATTTAATAAAAATGTGAAAAGTTTCAGATTTTAATTATGCCTAGAGGGGCGTTTTCTTAACGTTTTATATGTTAACTTTGTTTATTAAATATCATATTCTTCGCACTTGAGCCATAAAATTCAGTTTAACAGCAATATCGAAAAATAATTTTAAAACAACCGCATCTTTAGAATTTCCGATATACAGTCTCGCGCGCTGGAGATAATTTTTTTTATCGTACAGTGTTGCCATTGCTCTCTTTCAAATCGTCGAGTTTGCTAATAAAAAATTCGTTAAAGTTTTACAAAATATAAAACAGATAACGAAACAAATTCCAAATTTGGACTTTCATATGCCCATATTCGAGTGGAGGAGTAAGTTATTCAAAATTTAATGTCTCTAGATACCGTTGTTTTTTCACATAGCGAGAAACATACATACATTCATGCAGATTTTTCATTCTTTCATTTCTTTAAATTTAATGCAGGGTTCTAATATTTGGTGGCAACAATTTGAAAAGTGAAACGCAGTTTATAGTGAAGCAACGTAAAATGCCAAAACGAAATTAGTAACCTTTCTGAAAAAATTGGCCCTGTTGGCTAATAATTTCAAAAACTTGCCTGGTGCGCAAGTTTGCGATGTTGTTACGTATCTTTTATAGCTAAAAATTTGTTAAAATTATTCTTACAATTTTCAGGTCTCACAAATCACTGATTATTGCTGAATATTATTAGCTCGACCTGGGTTCGAACCCAGGCGAACGGGTCGGCTGTATGCTTTATTTTTCTGAATTTATGATGTATACATGAGCCTATACTTTAGAAAGCCCGTTATAAAAGCATTCCTCTTCTTAACTAGATAGCCTTCGTATACTTTGCCATACCTCAGTTTACCTAACCTTACAATTCTAAAAAATAATTAATATTCTCTTGTTGCCACGAAATTTTCCAAAATTTTTAGTAGTGTTTCTATACTTGAAAAAGTATTCATTTTTTTAAAAAAATTGTTCATCAGTGGAAATAGCTTTTTGTTTGATTTCATGGCATACTGACGGAATTATAAAAAGCTGCCCCAATGATCTAACGTAATCTAGGAATTATACTGCATACATTAGAAGTTTTCCATATATAAAATTTTGTTATGGGAATAGTTAATATGTTCTAGCGAGTCAGAAATAGTGTATTGTCTTACCTTTTAACTACAGCTTTCATGAACTCATCTATCAGTTCATCATATTTCTCTCCATTCACTCTTTTCTGCTTTAATCCAATGTAAAGTGGGTCCGCAAGCAAAGCCTATAATTAATTAAAAACATTCTTAATCCCGTCATGAATTCATTTGCAATAATAAGAGTGTCTGGTCTACAGATAAATTAACATTCTTAATCATGAATTTAAATTTTCCTGAACCTGTGCCTAAACTGTAGCCGAAAGTATTCAACAAGCCCAAATTAGGAACAAACAAACAAACAAAAAAAAAAAAAAAAAAAAAAAAAAAAAATGTGCAAATAAAATTTTATTTCATACGCTGGTCAAGTAGTAGGAGGATAATTAAAAACGTATTTGTGCATTTTAGGCATATACAGTAAAATTTCAAATATAAAACCTAATTAGAACTTTATAATCGGGGCGGATTGAAAAATTCCAATTATTCAGGCACTTATACCAATACACAAGTACGTATAAGCATATAATTTTACTATTATTTTAGTTAATCATATTTTACTTAAAGCTACACGCTTATGAAATATTGTAGCAAAACAAAAAATACTCTTTAACAAGCTTAATTAATGAAATTATTTTCTATTTGCACAAACATATAATCCTTTTGTACACCGCTGGCCACCCAAATTGCAACGAAAGACAAGAGATATCACAACAAAATTTATTTAGTAGATAACATGTTGACCAAGTATCAAATGATTAAATTTATAGACTTCTGTGAAGTGTGGTTCTTTCCAGAATCAGTAGCCAGAGTAGCCATTATTGTTGGAGATCACAGCTGCCACACGCCTCGGCATTGATTCAAAGAGACTTTGGATGTGTTCTTGGGGTACAGCAGACCCAAACAGCTTCCACACGTTGCCAAAATTGATCTGGTGTGGCAGCTTGGGGTGTATTCTGGGTCAGTCGTTCAACAATCATGGACCACGTGTTTTCTATTGGATCCGGAGATCAAGCCGGCCAGGGAAGCAATTCAATCTGGCGATTGACGAATAACCATTGGACAATGCGTGCCACGTATGGTCGCGCATTATCCTGTTGAAATATGGCTGTGGGCAAGCCCTGAAGGTAAGGAAGGACAACTGGCTCCCACACCACGGAGATGTAGCGCTGGCTGTTTAAAGTACCGGCAATGTGTATTAGAGGAGTGCGAAAGTGATATCCAATACCGCCCCATACCATAATACCCAGTGCAGGACCAGTGTGCCGGTGCATAACGCAGCTGTTCAGCATCCTCTCTCCACGGTGTCTCAGACTGGATTCCGACCATCGTGGTGTTGCAGGCAGAAGCGTGACTCGTCAGTAAAGACAATTTCATTCCATTCTACCGTCTACATCCTTCTTTCCTCGCATCATTCGCGGCGGAGACGTCTGCGGTTCTGCGTCAAGGGTTGATGAAGCAATGGACGTCTTACGGACAGACTACTCGGTTGTAAAGCGCGTCGAATGGTACGCGCAGACACTGGATGATGCGTTACAGACTGAATGTGCTGTGCTATGGTTCGTGATGTGACTGAGCGATCCGTCACTGCCATGCGTACAATTTTCCTGTTATCACGTGAAGTGGTGCACTGAGGTAGATGCGATCGAACACGTAGGTCCGTCGTACCCTCCTGCATCCAACGGTCACATATTATTCGCATTACAGTTGTTTGGTTTCGTCCAACACGACTACCGATTTCCTTGCAAGATAATCCACACTCTCGGTAGGCCACTAACCTTCCTCTGTCGACATACTTGATCATACGATGATCGCTGTTTACTAAGAGGCATAATTTATCTTTTTTTAAAAAAAGAACACAATTGCCGAACTTGAAATGGTCGAAAACTCCAAGCCTTAAATAGCGCTTTGAAGTGGCACCACAGGCGCGCGTGATGTGCGTCTGCGCTGAAATTCTACTCATTTGCATAGCTCACCTCCGCTAATGCATGTTGTAAATTTCATGTTATTTGCATGCTTCCTTCAGAGTGTTGCATTTACAGTGGCCAGCAGTGTATTTCAACAAAAATAAAGAGTACTTACATTTTATCTCGTCGACTCACCAAATAGCGTAATTTAGTGCCAATTATGGATGAATTCCAATTTCTTTAGAATTCCGCAGTAAAGACTGACGATTGGCGACTGTTGTCAAAATTTCCGCAAACGGTCGAAGGAATAGCAAAGATCAAATAAAGGCATGAAATAAACCTTTATATAAGCATATCCTAAAAACTCATTATATCATCGTTGTTCCAATACATTAAAACTACGCAAAGAAAGGTACTTACGAATTATCCCATCGACCGTTAGCGGAAATTTCGCAAAGGTCGCCAATCTTTACTGCGAAATTCCAAAGGAAGAGATCACCCATAATTGGCCGGTCAACGGGATAATAGTTAAGTACACAAAAAATTATTTTTTACTTGCGTAAAACAAAACGCATATTTTTTCCGTATTCAAATGGAATTAAATTTAGATTGAACTTGCATGATAAAGACTCTCTATGGTCCGTTAAAATAAGATGCTATATCAAATTGTCATTTTATTGAAAGGAGCATAGTATACAGAAGACCAGTTGAGGCTTATTTTTATATGTGGTCGTATCGGGGATCCTATAAACGTACTAAATTATATCAAATGTTTGCATACGCTATGTTACAAATTTATGACTTCAATAAGGAACGCCAAAAGTCATTACTTGACGTATTTAAATCAAAAACATTTAAAACAAGTTAATGAATTAATATGCTTAATTTTTCTTGGCTTAGAAAGATACCAGGAGAATTAAAAGTTGTTACATTTATCCAATTCTCCTCCCCAAATCAACTTCTTAATTACTTTTCATTAAGATTCTTTAGTGTAGAAATTTAGCACTGCCAAAATTTACATATTAAAACACTTCGGAAGGTGCATATTAACACTTCCGAATTTCACTTTAGCTGCTGTTATTCACTATAAACATAGAAGAGAAGCTATAATCTGTATGGATTAAAACTACGCAAGTATATGTGCAATGCTATAGCAATATATGGATATCAGTTTTCTAAGTGCGTAAGTGTATAATTTTATTAAACGGCAATAGGCGTTTTAATTTCCTGTCTGCACCATTTTGCATTCAAATGAAAAATGCAAAAACACGCGGCTCTTCCATAATTGATTTTTTGAGAGCTGGAACTTCAGTTATAAATTTTATTTAACTACAGAGATGACGTTTTTATCAGTTGGGAATAAACTTTTTATTTAATTGTAAAATCTCGTCTGAGATTTTGGACTCTGATCTCAAAATTTTCAGAAGGCGACATTTTCCGACGCTAAAAATCTGGTGAAGGCAAAGTTCAAGACCCCATCATGTGAAAAAACTACTATGAATCCCCAACACACGTGAAAGAATTCTGAAACGTTGTTATCGGCATCATGTATTTATCATGGATTAGGATACTTTGCAGTATAAATATTTAAGATACGGTTAATGGGAAGAATATTTTTACGCGTAGACAGACTCTTCGTTTGAAAAAAAAAATTATCTTTATTTGAAAAAATTTTTTCCTCTGGAAAATCAATTAGGGCACGCGTGTTTGAAAAGAGTCCATGTTACGAGAATCCAAGAGTTCAGAAACCCTCCGTCGTACCCATACTATCAGACGCGTGCTCATGAGGCTGATATCCGAGTGATTGAAAATTCTGTGTTATCTGTCAAGTTGAAATCAGGGTTTCCTGTCTGCTGCGTAGCACACGAAAACATACGTCAAAATATTGAGTTCTAAAAATACATATGACCCTGAAGATATCAGCAGGAAAAACTATATTTAGGAATATAGTAAACAGTCAACGGACGTATTTTAAAAAAGGAAAATTGAAACAAATCACTGTTTTTTGAAAACGTACGCTAAATGCATCAAAATTTCCCAACGTCGTCTTTAAAAGCATTCATAACGCAATTAGATTTAACGCAAAGCGAAATTATCCTTTGAAACACATAAAAAATATCCCGATTTTCTTATGAATCACTTTCTATTTGTGGTAAATAATGATTCATTTTTATCTTCTTCATTTACCTAGCACTCTATAAGAGCAAAAAATTAAAATCACAATTATATAGCTTACATATGATTGCAGTTTCATTCCAAATATTCGAATTAAAAATATATTGTATATCCAAATCCATAAGATTCATTTTTGTGAAAAAATACAATGAAAGCATTAACGAATTGGCAATAGCCTAGTAAAATGCCACAAATCTTGATGTAGTTTCTATAAAACTAAAAGCTAAAGTCGCTGAAATAATAATGGGAACATCAACATAAATTTATAATTTTCGAGTTGAAAAGATTTGAATCAAGATAATAAAATATCGATATTTGAGAAGGATTGAAATACGTCACTCTTTTGCTGTTCACCAAAAAACAGCTATTAGGTACCTGCAATCCAGAAAATTTAAATATAATTCCAACAGCTGGTCTATTTAGTCGATATGCAAACTGCCTCGGTAGACCGGCTGCCTAGGTGTGAAGAGTTAAATAAAGCCTCTAATTACACTATTCCTAAAAAATTACTCCTTCAGCCAGGAGTATTTTAATGCTTAACAGTTTCATCCTCTCGGCCATTGGATGAAGTAGGAAAACAAACCCCCCTTTTGTCATAAGCAAATTAAACAGAAACTTATATTTTCCTAAAATCTTCGATACGTGCATATTAATGAGTATTGGAAACTTTGGTTGGCCGATACGACAATTTCAAAGAAATAACTATTTTCTGGTTCTAATCATGCCTTAAATATGTATAGTCTTCTTTCAAAACATGTGTTTAGCTTTGTCTTAGTAGCTTGTAGAGACAGGTTTTTTTGGGGGGGGAAGCAGGAGATGATGAAAAAATAAGCAATGTCCTCGTCAGGGCTAGAACACTGGACCTCTCAAATACGCGCCGAGTACACTAACCGTTACACCACGAAGGCACGCAGAAAGGAAGAAGAAAATACCTTATATACACCCGCCACTGTAGCGTCATTAGGTTGTTTTTTGGACAGGAGACATGAAAAATAAGCAAAGCCCTCGCCGGAACTCGAACCTGGACCTCTCGAATACGCGTCGAGTGTGCTAACCGTTACACCACGAAGGTATGCAGAAAGAAGGAAGAAAATACCTTAAGCTTTAACATATTTCATCCTTCGACGTATTATATGTCTGATGATTCTTTATGAATCTAAGATTTGCCAAACGGTAAAGCACTATCCTTCTGAAAATCCAGTAAATTTAGTGAAAAGTCGAGAATTTTCTAATTCCCATGTAATTATATTATGCCCGTTTAATGGCATTATCACTAAGAAAACACAATATGGAATTGCAACACTGAAACGTCAGAATGAGAACAGAAAATTAATTTGAAGAAAAACCACACAACTGCGGCAAAAATTATTTATTGCTAATAGAAACATTTGGTTCAAATTTTGACCAGAACTTGATATGGTGGGTAAAACTGCTGCTACCTGCAGCAATTATCTTTGAGAAATTTGCATTACCGAAACACATGGAGAATATCGATTTCTTCAAACATTACCTAGGCTTCATCTGAAGTTACCAGTATGAATTAAATACTATGTGTAAGAACTGATGTTTCGAAAAATTCATGAAAAAGTTTGACCTAATACGAAGAGCAAGTTATGTTTAACTGCGTTTACTTGCTAATTTAGCTAAGATACTATTATTACTTTTCAAAGAATAATAAAAAAAAATCATATATTCCGCACTTCATTACTTTGAGGATTCTAAGAAATCCGCTGCAAGACGTATGGTAAAAATTCAAAGGACATTTCTGAAAAAGCATATTAACTTTTCCCTATGACAGTTTATATTATTAATGCCAACATCATCAGCTCTACCACAAAATCATTAATTTTTTTTTTTTTTTTTTTTTTTTTTGCAATCATCGTTTACGCATTTATAACCATTTCTATGCTATTTTCGAGAGTGTTACACTACGTTAAAAAAGAAAAAGGCGTATCCCATAAGACAAGTCGGTGAGAATTATTCTGAAGTCGTAACTAGACCTTCCCCAAAACTATGCACACGGCAAACGTTTTCAAACGCAGATTCGTGGCTTTGGCGGGAGGATATCAATTTCCTTGCAGTCAAAAAGAACCATTCACAACAGCAGACGTCTCTTAAACTGCAAAAAATTAATGTATCAACACAAAATTATAATGAATAAAATTTCCTTTACTGAAAATAGCGCTTAGTTATTTTTAAATTAGTGACCGTCACACTTAAATACTAGAGCTGCCAAAAATAACTTCCAAGTGTGCATCTCTTACAGTTGATAATTATTTTAAAGATTCTCTCACACCACAAGGTAGACAAAAACCAATTTAGCTTGGCAGAAAAACCATTTCCGGTGACAGTTTCAACATTCCTTACCGTCACGAAAAGCGACTGACGAAAATTTCAACACTTTAATGATAAGGTAGTATTTCCCTCCTATAATTATCCACATCCGCGAAAGGAATAAAAGCGTAGGGAAGTTCGAAAGAACAATTCGAAGTTTTCTCCGCGATCGTCAGAGACGAAACGCAGAGCAGAAGATCAAATGCATTGAAAAAGGAGATATTAGAATGGAGCATTCCTTACCTCGTTATTAGTTCCGACGTCCAGCGTGACAGGAAGCAGGGCCGATGGCGGAATTCCAGCCAAAGCAGTGTACAAAGCCATTTTCCCAACTGGAATTCCCATTCCGTTGGCTCCCAAGTCACCCAGGCCCAAAATTCGCTCACCGTCCGTCACGACGATAGCCTGAAAAAAAGAGAAAAATAAAGCTACTTATTTACTTTCTGAAATAAAGTCTGGATTTATAGAAAGCCTTCGTGGACTTTAAGGGAAACTGACTCGTATACATGTTACGGTGAAACATCGAAATCTGGAGAATGTCAAAATTCACATAGTCGCTCGGTGTATGTCCGAAATATTTTCCAAATACACTTATTTCTGACTTACACCGGTAAATGTCGACATTCAGCATGTACTAATGGGGAATGTTGAACATATAATAATATTATATTTTCTTCTCTGTAATTCAGTCACGAAAAAACGCACTTGAGACTTAAAATAAGAATATTAAGAACTTAAAACACACAGAACATTCAAAATGAGAAAGGAAAATAATAAGATGTTAAAATTTAATTATACAGTACGTTCTAAATGAGAAAATAAAATAATAGTAATAAAAAACTTATAAATTAAATTACGTGATTCAAATCTTATTTATTGCAACAACTTAAACTATCTTCACACTTTATGACCTCTCTTTTAGACCTGCACCAAAGCATATCTGTGATTGTCGACATACACCGGTGAGGGTCCGAATGTACAAGAATGTAATGCAATATTAGATCTTTCACCGACGTATTTCGTGAACGTTGACATTCTCCGGTGAAAGTCGACATTCTCCAATTTCGGTCTTTCACAGTAACATACACGTTACACAAGGGGGAAACCACGAGAACGCCCATGAAGTTAACCATTCGCGAGATTCGAAATTCGGATCAAACTACCAGTGTTCGGCGACTTTACCGCTAGGTCGCCTACTGGGCCACACCCGCCTAAAGGGAGTGATGCCTTCGTGGAGGACTTTCAAGGGAATCGACTTACATGGCTCGTTATACATGGAGAAAAACACGAAAACTCCCATGCCGCCAGCCCGTTCTCCTGGATCGAACTACCAGTGTTAAGCAATTTTACCGCTCGGCAACTGGACCCATTCGCAGTTAGATCGGCTACTGTCTCAGAAGCGTGCAGCAAATTGACAAAGTAAATCCATAATGCCACCTTCCTGAACAAATACATTACGAAGAAATTATTATTACAAACAAATACATTACAAAGAAATTACAAAATTATTTCCTTTATTAGCTGCGTTTATTTTTTACTAACAAAAGCATATTCGTTATGAAAATTTCAAAAACGTACCATTTCTTGAGATTGTTTTTGACTCGGGCAAAAATAGAATCATACTGTTTATTATACTTTTTTTTTTTAATTGAGAACTATTTTAAGCGTATGATGACGGATAGATCTTCTTAATCTCATAATTTAGAAGACAGACGATTGCTTTAAAACAATTTCCGAACGGTTTTTACTTAGCGCCCACCTCGAATTATTTCAGTTTCCTCTCTATTCCCTCGAATGACGATACTTTAAGAATCCTTTGAATGTAACTTAAAAAGCACTGATTGAATATGTACGGGTACGGAAATTTTTTTTGTTATCTAGTACAAATAAACTCTTCTGACTTACATTTAAAAGTCTTCAGGCAATTTAGAAACAAGGAATAACTAAATATTTTTTTAAAGTATTCATTATAATGAACCTCAGAAAATATGCCCAGATTCCTGCCACGGCCCACGCACTAGCTCAGATGGAAAGAAAACACTACTTGCGAGGACTGACTTTCACTAGAGTTAGAGACTCGAGATCATGCGAGACGAACAATCTATAACTTGAATTTTGTATGTTCTCTTAGAACGAAAAATGAAATTCATATGCACGCAACTCGGATCAAAATATGCGAAGAATCGACTGGTATAATTGATACGATTCTTGCAAAGCTGCGTGAGTGTAATATTTCTGTAATCAAATTAATTTTTCAAACGTGTTCAAAGAACCCATATTTTTTAGCGTTGTTTCATTGCTCACTTGCTCCTTAATTTCATACTGCTCCTTGTACCTGTAAAGCCCCTATATCTTTTCAGCGTCCACTTTCATATGCTGTGCTTAAGGTGAAAAAAGAAAGCTTCACGGCAATACACGCAGCTCCCGATTAGGTCAATCGCTCTCGGAACTCAGCACACTCAAGATACTCTTCATAATAAAACTCGCGATACACTGCTACTCAGTGTACAGGCAGAGTTTATATAGCTTTTGGTCTGCCTTCGAGAACATTCTGGGCAAACCGGTAAGAATTCGCTCCAGAATATTCTATCTTCGTCTATAGCATATCACCTATTTTGTCGCCAAATGGGCGATTTTGCGTCAACTCTGGCAAACCTGCCTTCCCTTGCCATTTTCTGGCAACCCTAAACCGCGGAGAAGCTATCCTACCGCAGCTGAGTATTTTGTAACAATGCACAGCTGAAACTGAATGCATTCTCACTGGGCATTGGGTGGAGCAGATTAGAGATGAGGCTTCACTTATGTTTTAAATATTTATTTTCACTCTGCATTGGGGAAACGTTTGGTGTCAATGTTTCATCTGTATGCCAAGTGTAAAATATGAGTAGTGTCGAAAAATAGAGACAAAATATAGCCTAATCGATATCTCCCGATAATACAGTTTTATCCAAATCTGCAGTTGATACCATTCGAAAAAAATCAAGATCTAATAATTTCTAATCGGGGAAAGATTTAGGTAACAAGTTTAAAAAAAGCCAAGCATAAGGATGTTTCTGAAGCACTGCTGAAATCATTTAGCATTCAAAAAAGCTGCAATCTGCCATTTTCTGAACAAGTGCTAGTTATAATAAGTACTTTAGATAAAGTTAGAACTGTAGGAATGGAACTATGGCATGACATTTACATTGAGTAATTTATCGAGTAAAATAATTAACGCACGGTGAAATTGAAAAACAACGAAAACTAAATTTAGTAATCTCAAGCAATAACCGCAGTTAACCCTTAGTGTGATTTAAAAAAAAAAAAAAAATAGAGTAATTATTTACTTTTTCAGGAGACGTGGCAATGCAAATATTTGGGGGGGGGGGATTCATCAATTTTTAGGGACGTGATCAATTTTCTTCTAAACAGATCGGATATAGCGAATCAAACTTCCGGTCTTTTCGAGTTCGTTATGGAGGTGCTCGACTCTATCAAAAAGAAAACTTTCACCTCTTCTCCCAGGACGTAAATCATGCAAGTATCGACATAACATTCCATTTCAATAAATACCCAAAACACTACTGGTTCAAAAACCTATGTCAGAAGTGCCGAATTTTAAATTTTGAGAATCAATTCGAATGTTAACTCAACCATTCAACCTAATGATGAATCGTGCACAAATTCCAATGGAAATTCACACGCTGTAATGAGATACGCTCAAGAAGGATCACTTACAGAGTGCAATGAATGCATTCATTAAAGGAATGTAGGAAAGTGGCTTTAACGACAGCTTATTTTCAGTTCATTGGTTGCTTACAAGTTCTTAAAATTTTCAAACGGGTTCCTCTTAGCTCGAAATTTGATTCAAAACAAATGCTTAAGATTTTTGGAGGTGTTAAGGAAACAAAAATCAGCGTAATATCCATAAATTTGTAGCATCAGTTGCGAAAGTTTAAACATTTTACATTTTGTCATTTGCACTTTTGCAGCTGAAGAGGCAGGTTGAAACTTTCGAAACTAGTCCGGCAAATTTACGGACATTAGGCTGATTCTTGTTGCCTTAACTTCTCCAATAATCGTCACTCGGCAACTCATAAATGCTAAAGTGTAACAAAAATTCATATAAATTTTGAAATTTAATTAATTATTTCATTCTATGGACCGTAGCTTTAATTCTGATATGTATACATAGCGTTTAGAAAAGGAGTATACCGATTTTATTTCCTTAACTAGTCCGGAAAATTTATTGATTTCAAATGTCTGTTCAATTTCAACGAGTTTTAAAGCAAGGGGTAAATTTTACGGAAATAATCTTATACTATGAGCAGAATAATGGAAGATTCTGAGAGAAAATAATTAGATCGCAACATGAACACCCCCCCAAATCCAGCACCGTAATTACCCCCCCGGGGCAGTGCCCTGGGGTTCCGAGCTTATAGGCCCCCAAATGAGCCAAAAAAAAATGTGGATTTTTATATTGGAAAATTTATTATAAAAAATTGAAAAATTTTCTAATAATGTTTATATTATCATTTTTCAAGTCGAGAAATTATTCCACGATTTATCTTTCTTTTTTTAGCCCAAAGGCGCAATTCGCCCAGAAGGACTATTCATTTCGTTTTGGCATTTTGGGCCGGTTCACTTTTCAAATTGTTGCCACCAAATATTAAAGACATGCATTATATTTAAAGAAATTGAATAATGAAGAATCTGCTAGCATGTATGTATGTGTTTCGCACTGTGAAAAAACAACGGTACCTAGAGACATCCAATTTTGAATAACGTACTCCTCCACTAGAATATGGGCATCTGGAAGCCCCAATTTGGAATTTGTTTTAATATATTATCTATATCATATTTTTTCAAACATTAAAATATTTTTGATAAACAAACTCAACGATTTCAAAGCAATGAATGGCTACACAGTCCGGGGAATAAAAGTTTTTATCTCCAGTACACGAGACTGTATCAGAAATTCTAAAGATATGCTCTTTTAAATATTTCTGTGATATTGATACTGAATTTAAATTTATGGTTTAAGTGCGAAGAACATGATATTTAATAAGTAAAGGTAAAACACAAAACGTTAAAAAACGTCCCTTTGGGCGTAATATAAAATCTGAAAGTTTTCAGATTTTTTTTTAACCCTAAGGGCTATGAGTGTCGAAACAGCATTTTGCATCGGTTCACTATAAATGTCCGTTTCACTTTTTAAATTGTTGCCACTAAATATTATCGCTCTGTATTACATTTAAAGAAATTAAATAACGAATGATCTGCATGAATGTATGTATGTTTGTGGCAGTGTGAAAAAAGAACGGTACCTAGAGCCATCCAGTTTTGAATAACGTAATCCTCCAGCCTAAAAGCACACGTGGAAGCCCGAATTTGGAATTTCAAATTTGTTTCATTGTCTCTTTCATAGTCTATAAAACTAACGAATTTTTGATTAACTCAATGATTTCAAAGCGGAAAGTTTTTTTCCGTACAGTTTAAAAAAAAAAACACTGTACGAAAAAAAAACATTGTCTCCAGTGCGCAACACTCTTTATCGGAAATTCTAAAGATATGTAGTTTTAAATCCTCTTAGCGCAAAAGGACATTAGCCAAAATGCCCTCGAAACGTGATGTAAATGAAAAAAACTCCCCTTTGAGCGTAATATCAAATCTGAAAGCTTTCAGTGTTTTTTCTTAAATCTAATTGAGAACGTTTGCCTGTTCAGCATTGACTCCTCCTAAGGCCAGAAGTGGTGGCTATTTTATTGTAGAGGCACCTAATAAGCGGCCACCATTGCCTCGTATGAAGGAGCGGAAAGTTAAAACGATGCCTTCTCCGGGATTCGAACCCGGGACTTTTGATACCGCAGTTAACTCCCCTAATCAATATACCGTCAGGGCGGTTTCCTGACGTGTAGAACGAGTCATGTACTTAACAGTTCTTGTGACTATAACTAAGATTTAACAATATTTCTCAAAACAGAAATTAATAAAAAATGATTTGCGAAGCAGTATAAAAATATACATATACACTGTAGATATAGCATACAGAAAAATAGGAAGCAGTATAGGTATATATAGTGTAGGTATATACTAGAAAGCCTTCGGTCATACGAAATGACCGCTGTTCTAGATATTATAAATTTTAATTAAAATAATTTGTGCAAAGGTGTCTGCTAATTAAAACTAAATTACCCAGGGCAGGCGGCGAGGACGCCCCTTTGCTTACTGCTCTACGGGGTTTTTCCCTTCTACTTCCTTAATTGCTTAAAGTAGAGTGCAATGAAGGAAAGCACTGGCGGTACATTTCTTAAGCTCAATAAATAAAGGTGATTTAAATAATGAAATGTTAATTCACATGTCAAAGATCTCTTTGTACTCAACATTTCTTGCGTAGATCTTTCCATCACTTTTAAGCTCGCCCTTGCAGAGGACCATCCATTATTTTTAACTTTACGTCCGTTCTTTCACGAACTCTTCAACAGGCAACATACAGTTGACCGTGTCCAAATGCAGGCTCAGGTAAAAAAATTCCAACACGCTTAAGCGTTTGGCCCTGAGACATATGGATGGCCCTGAGACATATAGCAAAGGCAAGTTTTACAGGAAATTGTCTACGTCTCAATTGAAACGGCAAACCTGTGCAGTGGCAACTTCACCCCATTGGCTAGTACAGTTACGCAAGCAACCAACAAACTATCGGCGACAAACGGACACTTAAGCTGCATATATATATGGAGTGAAGTAACATTATCTCATCCGAAACGGCTTGCTCCCGGGCTTAGCGAAGCACACCGTTGGATTCTGCAGGTCCGTGGCACGCCAATTTGATCATTTGCGTCTTCGTGGGACTTTAATTAGCCGAGATATTAATTAAAAACTAATTTTCCCCTACGTTTTCCCTACATTTTTTCACTTTCTTTCTTTCTTGGGTTTTCCCTATTAGAAGGATTTGGCTACGTGCCAAATTATTTTTTCTCGAATATCTGCGGAATGGCGCCGAGTTGAAATTCGAGACGTGTATCCTCGCATTCCAAAAAATTCTCCGAATCCATCGATACCGTTCTCATCTTCGTACGATTTTAATCGGTTGAGATATTAATTAAAAACTGCGGAAACGTTAATTTCCGCGCTCATTTTTCCGAGTGGCAACAATAAACTATCGGCGACACACACTTTAGCCGCTTATATATATAAAGATATGTAGGGTAGGTATAGTAGGTACAGTATAGGTATGGTATAGCACAAGGAAGGTCGGCAGTTTAGCTTTGCACTCAGTTAAAAATAATTAAGCCCTCCAAAACAACCTTCATAAAATAATGAATTCGCTTCCTTAAGAATTAAAAACAGATTTAAATATATAATTTGCTAGTAAACATTTCATCTCAATTTTAAATATATAATTTGCTAGTAAACATTTCATCTCAATTTAAAAAAAAAAAAAAAAAAAAAAAAAAAAAAACGACGGCAAAGTTTTGACCATAGCGACAAACACCCCTGATTGAGCTAAATAAAAGCTTCCTCAAACATTAAATTATTTATAATTAATGCACAATAGTAACTTGTCTACTATGCTAAAACGCGCTTGTCCCAAGGCAAAGCAAACATGAATTATTCGACAAGCAAAGGACTGCTCCTGGAGGATTTTCCAGGAGAAATTGGTTAGTATTCAGGTTTATAAATGGGCAGGCCACTAAAACTTCATGCAAGCAGCCCGTCCAGTTGCCAAATATCAAACACTAAACTATTATTTAACTATTTTATCCATTCAGCCACTGGTAAGCACAGAAAAAAGATAAACATTTATTTACTATAGAAAATACAAGAAAATTTAATCAGTTTTTCTTCTATTTTTTCCCGTAATCAAAGAAGAGTGTTCAGAATTCGCATGCTAAATCTAACGTAGTACGAGTTTTACAACCAGAAAGTCATTTAAAAAAAAAACAAAAAAAGTACTTGCCTTCACATTTTCTTCTGGCCAGTTGCCAAGGATTTCAGAAATATGACCCAAGTCATTAATAGTAATAAAAAGGCCTCTGAAAAAACAAAAATAAAATATAGACAACGCGGAAAATAAACCTTTTAATACCGAAGAATATAGCAATAACAAAATAAATACCCATAACAGTAGGTATTTAATATGCATGACTCCTAATTATTCAAGGCAATATTTTTTTTTTAACAAGAATAATTCCTAAACTTACGATGACAGAAACAGAATAGGATTATTCGCAGAAAACTCAGATTTTAACAAAACTAAACTAATAAAATCTCTATATAACATACAAATCCTATTTTAATTTAATGTTTTGTAAATTCAAATTTGAGAAACACAGCAGTTTTCTGCATTCTAGCAGTTAAGACATTTTACCTCAGTTTTGTTAAAGAAAACGAATGATGACAAAGGCAAAAATGTAATGACATTTAAACAATTCTGCAAGTGCGTTCTAATCACGTGATATATTATGCATATAAGGCGAGTACATTATGCCATGTATAAACTAGTCAAGAAATAAAGGCAATTTCGTGTATGTATACCAAAGACAGCGGATAAAGAGACACACCCAAGGACAGCTATTCCTTCCAGTAAGTGGAATAATTCAGTGTTCTAAAAGTATTGCATTGCACGAATTCTTTAATTAAGCCTTTTTTTTTTTGTCTTTGCTCGTATGCTAGAAGCCCGAGAAATATAAGGAAAGAGAAAATGTTTGCATTTTTACAGGTGGTCAAATAGCCTAGTGTTATATTACTATGAACTCTGCCCAGTCTAACATCATTTGCGTTTAATCAAGACAATTCAAGCCAGAAGTTTTAAATTTTTGATTCTGCGACCTCTTTTAAGTCTGAGAAAAAAAACTTCAAGACTCTTTAAGGAGCTTTGCCATTATGGAAAAAGAATCAGGTCCTTGACATTTACTCAGGGCTGTTAAGGATCTCATACCTGACTGGATTAAACAATATAACTTAATGCTAAAAAAATATTTTAAATCCACGAAAATTCCAAAATACGCTACCATACTTTCAAATCCGAATGTTTTGCAAAATACATATGTATTCTATATGCAAAATATGTATGTATTCTCTGGCAGCCTCCTCGTGGTGCACCCTGGATAACGATAAATCTGCTACAGATTTACCTCTCTCCTTTGTCTTCTTTTTGATGATGACATTCAAAAAATAATAACTCCAATCAGCCTATGATTTTTGAACATTTAAATAATTATACTACAGTTTCTAGGTATGAGGACGTTGTTGAAAGTACTGCAATGGCCGTGAACGCTAATGTTTCGTATTTGTAAAATAAATATATATGTATTCTTACACTAACTGTAAATAACTTCATCACTAACATAAATATATGACATAAAATTCAACAGCTTAAAGTTGTGTTCTGTCATTTGAATATGGCCAAGCACAAGAGAAATATCTGCCTAAGAAGAGGGATGCCTTCGTGAAGAACTTTCTAACGGAAACTGGCTCGTATTCATGTTAAACATGGGGGAACAAGGAAAGTACAAGTAGTAAACAAGGAAAATACCAAGTAGGCAGCCTGTTCATCAGGGAAATTGAATCCGGGGCGAACTCCCAGTATTCAGCGATCTTGCTACACGGGCACTGAAGCCCTCAACTGCTACAGATAAATTTACACCGATGATCATTTAGTTCATGACTTGCCTAATGAACTCGCTCGAAGATAATCTGTGTTGGGATTACAAAAGAATTTATTTTTTTAACCAATAAATCGCAGAGATGCCTTAAATATTCGTCGGTATATTCTGGGTTTGCTTTATTCCACATACTTAACTGAAATGTTCATTCATGTCACTCGTTCTTCTTGCCGTCTAACATTTTCCTCTCCATTGGAACTTGTCGCTGCTGTCACTATCTACGAATTCCAATATTTGTAAAATTTGATAGCCCAGATAATCTTCATTCTTTTTAAACCTCAATTCCATATTCCTCTAA
The DNA here is from genome assembly GCF_044657685.1 of Stegodyphus dumicola. Lineage (NCBI taxonomy): Eukaryota > Metazoa > Arthropoda > Arachnida > Araneae > Eresidae > Stegodyphus > Stegodyphus dumicola. The sequence goes on along the minus strand of NC_140770.1, from coordinate 265,523,556 downwards.
ACCCATTTTTTTACACCCCCTTGATACAATGTTTCGCACGCCCAACATTATCCGTATCTACATCTTCATTTATGAAGAAATTTTCTAGAAATTAGCCATAATTGGGACATAAATATCATTTCCAGTAGCAATAAACCGAGAACCTCAATATTACGTTGCAGGTTTTTAAATTCTCATGTTTCTTGACTTCTTGCTTTTTTACTGTTTCAAATGTAAACAATCAACGGCCGCCATAAAAAAAAGGCTTAACGGCACTTAAACAACTTTAAAATTGTTGATAATTCTAAAAATATTGCATACAGATTTACTAAAGGCATAAAAACCTTAACCGGAAGATAAAAACAACATAATTCAATCATTTTTAAAGCAAAAAATGTACAATTTAAAAACATACTATAAGAGTAAAGAAACTGAGATCACTGAGCCGGATAACAGAGTGGATATATATATAAATATATTTATATAAGTTTGGTGCGGCCGATAGCAACCAAAATACGAGGTGCACATCTACATGTTATAGCAGTTCTATATACAAAATTTCAACGTTCTGAGGCTACTCGTTTTTGAGCTATGCGAGATACGTACGTACATACGTTCGTACAGACGCCACGAAAAATTCTCTTCAAAATTCATTTTAAAGCAGTTTTATAATTTTTTTTGGAAGAAAAGAGTCTGTTATCTGTCTTTACGTACAGATATCACGCAAAAACATCGTTAAATTGCATTCCATAGCGGTCAAAATGAATATTTTCGTTGAAATATGCTGCCTGAAACTTTTCCTCAAATTCAAATTTTGTTCAAAAATAGCCAGTTCAAATTTTGTTCAAAAATAGCCAGTTCCTCAAATTCAAATTTCAATTCTAAAATCATTTTGTTGGCATGGATTCGTTGGTTAATTAACTGATATGGCAAAGGACGCGAAGGTTATCTGGCTTGGAAGGAATTCCTTCTTGGGGAACATACTAAGGAACTTATATTCACATTACAAGCGAAGAAAATCGTGAAATCGCGGTGTAGCGAGTCTGTTCCTCAGGAAGCAAACCAAGGATGAAATTCCAGTGTTAGACAGTTTCATCCACTAGGCCACTGTCTTAACATCATACCCAACCAGAATGCTGTCTTCTTTTGTCCCTGTCAATCAGTAAGCGGGATCCATTCATATTTCCTACTGAAACAAAATTCCAATATATTTCTTTGATATATATTTCCAATATATATCTTAAACTTACTTGCGAAAACTAAGAAACTATTTCTCACAATATGATAATATGTTTCCAGCAAACTCTCCGAGAAATTCTCAAAAAAAAAAATATTAGCATCTCGTACAAAATTCCTTAATCAAAATTCGTCATAATTCCCTGCAGAGTAAGAATTTCAAACATTAGTCTAAATCTCCGGTATTTCTTAATGTACTCATAGAGAAGTAATGTAATCATACAGAAGTATATTAATTACGATGAAGCGTTTGACAGTGTGATAAATATATCTCTTACCTGGGTCTGCGAAAAATCTTGCTGTATTCTTGACAAGCCTGACCTACTACTGGAGTGTAAACAAAAGGCATCAATTCTTCAGTGTGCTCGCAGAGCACCCGGTAAAATAAACGTTCATTGGTATCCTGAAAACATTAGAAAAAGAATTCTTAATAACTGAGCATTCAATTTCCAGATTTTTGCCGGTATATTTCACTTGATTGTGCAATCGCAAACTGCTTGTGAACGCATTACAAGCCATCTATAAAGACAGATTTGATTTTAAATCGCTACAGTTAATTTTTTGAATCACTTAGCGCTGTACCATAATTAATCACCTTTTATTTGTCTGCTATGTTTACGTAAAATGCATACAGGCCAAAAACTTTAACATCTACATGATTAGGTAAAAATAAAATAAATATTGCAGTATAAACATAAATACAACAGAAACTACATAGAATAAATACATAAAAGGAATATTATACACAATATATATTTAAAAGACTTTGGTTTAATTATCGCAAAGCACGCAAGGATTATTTGCCTAAGGGGAGGGTTGCTTTTGTGGAGGACTCAAGGAAACTGTCTCATATACACGTTGCACATGGGGAAAACCATGAAAACGCTTATGCAGCCAGCCTTTTCGCGTAGAGGCGAACCAAGGTAGGAATTATCAGTGTTCAAGACTTTACCGATCAAGCGTTGATGGGCCTTAATAAAAAAAAAGTAATATATAAAAGACAATATAGAAAAAGGAAAATAAAATGCAAAAAGGCAATGCAATAGACAAACATCGAATGACAATGATATGGCAGTGCAATAGACATGACGAAAATGAGAATTTTTTTACACAGGTATTAAGATTTATCATTTAACAATCATTAGTACATAAGGCTATTAGTTTCGAAAGAGATTTTACGTTGATTCACCGTAAAAACATTGTTTCACTTTTCATTCGAGTCTATTGCCATTCGGTAAAATGCCAGATATTTATCTTTTACATTTAATCTGCCAATTATTATTGATGAACAAATAAAGCTACTTAAAAGCAACAGATGTAGCTGTTAGGAATACATTTTTTTACTCTTTTAATAATGCCTAATTAAGGATTTAAATAAAAATGCCTTTAATTCATAACATGTCTAATTAAAAACATTAAAAATTTTTATAGCATTACATTGCACTTTTTTTTTTTTTTTTTTTCAGGTTTGGAAATTTACAGATGATATACTATAATGTTCGCATGCTAGTCTAAGTGTATATATTCATCCCTAGCGTCCTATAAAATATTTCACTACTTTACCTCCATAGATAATCTCTACTGATAGCGACCATTAAAATCTGTAGTTCAGATATTTTTCTTTATTGTTCATTTTCAGTCAAGCATTTTAATCCTTTTAACAAAATTTTGTAAAAATTTGAATTTATGTGCATGCATACATTTGTTTCAATCTCTAATATTTCTAGTTTATTTATCCCTAATTTATTACGTTTTAATGACTTTTTGATATTCTAACATAGTCTTATGTCCTAAATATACTTACTTACCCAGGATTAAGTAAAAGAATCCACTGTCATTTTGCATGTCTGTAGTGACAATGAGAAACTGAAACTAAGCGCGATGGAAAAAAAAAAAAAAAGACCATCATTTTATACCCGATAATTTATAGCAAAACTTAAGAATTTTTACATCCCATGTATTCATGAATTTCATTTCATTAGATTTATATGAAATATTACTTACATTTCCTTCCACAACCCTTTGACAAATGGAACTGTAAGGTGAATAAAGATATTGATAGCTCAGACAATCTGCTTCCTTAAAGCAATATGCAAGTATGTACACACACTGGTTTATTTGATTATGGCAAAGCACTCGAAGGTTAGCTCTCTAAATAATGCCTTCGCGCAGGATTTTCTAAAGGAAATTCGCTCGTATACACATTACACATGGGGAAACCATGAAAAAGCCCATGCAGGTAGCCCATTCGCCGGGGTTCGAACCCCGAACCGAACTATCAGTATTCAGCAACTTTACTACTCCTGTCACACTGCATGTCAAATGCATGGAAAGAAATCTATAATGACACTGAACTATTTAGCTCATTTAAACAGCGGAAACATACAAGGTCAAGCAAACAAGCTTAGAAATACTTCCTATCAGTAAAGACATCAGAATTCATGATATCATAAATCTGCCACTTGCTGATAATTAAGAAATTATGTCTGTTAGCTACTTGATTGCCTTCGACTGGTAGAAGACATATGAGAAGGCAGATCAAGAGATTATTTCCAGCAGAATCCTTCAAGACGGAGCAATCACCTGTCCAGGGCTGCAAGATGCTCACCTTGGTGAAAATGTTTCGAAGGCTGTAATCTCGGTCAAGAAGCTGTCAATGTGAAAAGCTTTATAAAAATAAATCCATTTCAGTTGGAAATGATTAAAAGAAATTTTATTTCGATGGCAAATCAAATGGAAATAATAAAAAATGAATATCAGAACTAAGATATCGTACCTGGGTAATAGTAAAATGCTGTTAATACTCAAACATTTAGGCAAGATACCTACCTCGGCCAAGTATTGCATAACATAAACAAAGACTAATAAAGCTACAGTCAAAAGGTAAACAGAACTAGCAAAATATACTCACTAATAAATTAAGAAAAAATGCATACCATGTAACGATAAAACTCTTAATGCTCGGATGGTGGTACTTTGTCCTCGTTAATCAGTTAATGATATAATTACTATTCTGATCATTGGCAAAGCACACTTAGCCGCTGGTGAGACTCAAAATGAAATTCCTCCCTTTTCAAAGAATAATACAGTTAAATGCTTTAAAATTAATAAATTCCTAAAATTAAACTACTTTTCAAGTTAACAGCACGGATGTGCAGAGAAAATGTCTCAAAAAGCAGCTATGTGCTATTGTGGTATTTTCAGACACTATATTTTACAATACGTTATCTTTGTTGTTGCGAAGCTAAGTTTCTCTAGATTCGCAACAAATCCACTAGTCTGCTGTTTCAAATGTAAACAATCAACGGCCGCCATAAAAAAAAGGCTTAACGGCACTTAAACAACTTTAAAATTGTTGATAATTCTAAAAATATTGCATACAGATTTACTAAAGGCATAAAAACCTTAACCGGAAGATAAAAACAACATAATTCAATCATTTTTAAAGCAAAAAATGTACAATTTAAAAACATACTATAAGAGTAAAGAAACTGAGATCACTGAGCCGGATAACAGAGTGGATATATATATAAATATATTTATATAAGTTTGGTGCGGCCGATTGCAACCAAAATACGAGGTGCACATCTACATGTTATAGCAGTTCTATATACAAAATTTCAACGTTCTAAGGCTACTCGTTTTTGAGCTATGCGAGATACGTACGTACATACGTTCGTACAGACGCCACGAAAAATTCTCTTCAAAATTCATTTTAAAGCAGTTTTATAATTTTTTTTGGAAGAAAAGAGTCTGTTATCTGTCTTTACGTACAGATATCACGCAAAAACATCGTTAAATTGCATTCCATAGCGGTCAAAATGGATATTTTCGTTGAAATATGCTGCCTGAAACTTTTCGCGATTACAATACTTCCTTTTTACTTCGTACAAGAAAGTGAAAAAGGGTGACATTTTTGACACAACCTGTATATGATAAGAAATTTCTAAAGAAACTTTTAAAGATTTTAATTTTTAAAAGAACGTGTCATATCTGAAGGAAAGGGTATCTGACATAGGTTTCAAAACTGAACCATAAACTTTGTTTGGTTTATTTAATAATGGCAAAGCACGCAAAGGCCATTTGCCCAAGGAGAAGGATGCCTTCGTAGAGTACTTTCTAAGGAACTCGCTCGTATATATGTTACACATGGCGAAAACCACTAAGGCGCTTATGCAGTCAGCCCGTTTGCCTGGAATCGAATCCAAGTCGTAATTATCAGTGTTCAGCAACTTTATCGCTTGGTCGCTGGTGGGCCTCAATCATAAATTTGATTACCAGAGAATAAAATAGAACTTAGAAGCTGAATTTACATCCACTGATGCAGCCTTCGGAAAATTTCGGAGGGGATTGCAGGATTATTGCGATTGATTATTATGTGATGACAAGAATCCAATAGAATATATTTTTAAAACTCAGCCTCAGCTTTTATCTTTCATGACGAACTACTGAATGATAATAACCTCGCTTGCGGGAAAAAAAAAAAAAAAAAAAAAAAAAAAAATCCCGCAATAAGCGCCTACAAAAACCTAACTGAAAAATTAGTAGCATATATATCATTTACAGAAAACTAGTTATCCAAAAGAATCATTATGCATAATTTTAATTAGGACAGGAAGGAAGCGAGTTAGACAAAGTAGACAGATGTCTTGTTTTGCACCCGCTAAGTCTTTCTGCACCGATGGGAGAAAAATCAAGCTTAGGTGCGAAGGAAAGTTAAAAGTAAGGATTTACACGCATATTTCCACGGTGACAGTACTTTCAAAGCGTAACTCACTTGCAATTCCCTGAGAAAAAGATAACGGCTGAGATCGTCTCCATAGCGGCTCAGATTGTCTAAGACGGCTTCCACTTGTAGACTTACAGGCCGAACAGCAGCAGGCAAAAGACCCCGAAGACCGAGGCTAAGACGTTCACTTTCCGCATGAGCTAGGCCCTGAAAATGAGAAAATTATTTATGATGTAGACAGAAAAACCTAAAATTCTCTTTAAATGCATTTTCCATTTTTTAAATTTAAAAATACATTAGAATTGAAATCAAATAAAATAGGAAAAATACTAAACAATCTAAACTAAGTTTCTAATTCCAATTTTTGAAAAAATATTATTAACTTTTACAAAAAATATTAGACAAATATGTAATAATATATACCTTATAAACTTGTTTAAACAATTTTAAAACTTTGAATACATCAAAATAACAACAAATACAAAATCACAAATGATGTCCACACTCTACACATCAACTCACAATAATGACCTTTACACCGTTAGTGGTGTCACCACACTGAAACTTTCAAAACTCTACATGTAAACAGTATGTATCCAATTGGTTACACTATGCAATAAGCTAAAATTTGTGTTTTGGTTTGATTTACATGACCAATTGATTTACATGAGAATGTTGCCAAATGGCAAGTACAGGCATTTAAGGGTTATTGTCTTGCCCATATTCATGGAACAATGGTTGCCAGAGACTACTCAGAAGAGAGGTTGGACTTCTATTATTTTGAGGGAGAGAACTCCGGGAGGGGGGGGAACCCGGGGGTCTCCCACCCCTCTCCCCTTCCACCAATCCACGAGAGGACTTTCGGCTCGCCGCATATTTAGAATGCCGCCTTGCAACACAGACACTATATATTTACAAACATTCATTTACAAACATCCTCCGGGATCCGAACCAGGGCCCTTCGATACCATAGTAGGCTTCCCTAACCACTATACCGTTTGGACAACGCATTTAAGGGTTAACACATATGAAACGATGCACACACGATACAAACAAATATAAACTTTCATATATATCTACGATTTCCTAAATCTATTCCCAAATTTGAAATTGCTAGTTACTCTAAGGTGTTTCTCCCTTCTTATCGCGAGCCTTCCTGATGTAATAGGAAGTACATCGTCTCGCAGTTATGAGGTCTAGAGTTCAAATCCTGGCAAAGGCATCGCTAATTTCTTACATCTCTTGGCTCTCATCAGTTTCTACAAGTAGAACGAGAAGTAAAACATGGTGGACGAGAATTCGTGACCATCAGGTTTGGCGATTGGGTCCCCGCCTGCCCAGTTCGCACTGCCGAATGGTTAAGTAAGGAAAGAATGCAAGGTATTTTATATCTGCTTACCGCGTGCTCCTGTGTTGTAAACTGGAATCATGTCCTGCTAACGACTGGGATGTCCGGAGTCGCGATCCGGCTAGCAGTTTGGAGGTCCGAATCTCAGTCAAAAGCATTACATATTCTTCTTGTTTCCTGCTTCGACAAACTTTGCCCTTACAGCTGAAGTGTTATATGATTGTCATTGCAAGGATCGTATGACATGGATTAATTTGGGAGTGACGCAGTTTAGAGCTATTTATTACAAGCAGTTAGTACTTTTAGGATGGAAAGCTGAAATACCCCAATTAAAATGAAGATTAATTATTTTATGTACAAAAGGTTATTTTATGTACGAACATCTGCAATGACTGGAATAAGCTTCACTGATAACTATCTTGGACAAAATAGATGCACGTGAAATCTGAAAAGAAAATCCACGTTCGTAGAACTATTAATTTGTAAGATAATTAGCTGTCTAGAACAGTTCTCTAAATACAGTGCATAGACCTTTTCTAAACCTTAGGTTTGTTTTCTTACATACTATACTGCATATTCTTTAAGTATTAAATATTTCCATTTTTACTCGATACGTCTTAGAATATTTCTCTATAGCCGACATTTTGCTCATAGAAAAGGGCTGGTCATAATTATAATCAATAAAAAAAATCTGAAAGGTTTTAGATTTTAAATTACGTCCAAATGGGCATTTTTTTAACATTTTCTGTGTTAACTTTATTTTATTAAATATCATGTTCTTTGCACTTAAACCATAAAGTTCAGTTCAACAGCAATATCGCAAAATAATTTTAAAATGAGCATATCTTTAGAATTTCCGATACACAGTCTCGCGAGCTGGAGATAAAAATGTCCCCTCCGTACAGTGTTGCCATTGCTCGCTTTGAAATTATTTAGTTTGTTAATCAAAAATTCGTTGAAGTGTTACAAAATATGAAATCGATAATAAAAAACAAATTTCAAATTCAAATTAGAGCTTCCAGATGCCCATATTCTATGGAAGATTACGCTATTCAAATTTTAATGGCTCTACGTACCGTTGTTTTATCCCAGTGCGAGAAACATACATTCATTGAGATTCTTTATTATTTAATTTCTTTAAATATAATACTAGGCGAGAATATTTGGCGGCAACAATTTGAAAAGTGAAACAACGCTTATGGCGAATCGAAGCAAAATGCCAAAACGAAATTAACAGTCCTTCTGGAAAAATTGCCCCTTTGAATTAATTATGAATATAATTGACTACTTTACACAAAAATCTCATTTCCTTTGTATTTTATTATAAATACTGCATGCATATGTTTATCAGGTTATCGTTATAATGCTATAATTCTTTGTTACTGTTGTCGAGATTATTTTTATTACTGTTTCACAGTATGTTTTGCTTAGATGACTTTAGTTGCTCAAAGTATACATAAATACACATATGTACAAAGCTAACCAAATTCATAAGTGAGAAAAGGTGCACAAATATTTTTTTTAAAAAAGGGTAAATTTCTTTCCAGCTCTCTAATCATACCCTTCCAAAAATAATTAATTTTGCGTTAGCACGTAACAATTTACATGTTAACGAGTTTTAAACAAGCCTTGATTTCCGGTTTTTAAAAAACCAAAGGCTACATATTTCACCTTGGTAGAAGATAAGCGGATGATAAAATCATTTCCAGTAGGAAATCAAAATACGGGACTTACCCTCAGCAAATTAGCTTTCGCAAAGATTCTGAATATTCTGGGATAGCCAAATGAAAAATGATACAATTTATTCTTCATTTGTCTATCCCAGAAATAATGATATATGTCAATGAAACATTTATCGTATATCGCATTAATATAATGATATATGTTAATGAAGAAAGAAAACACGTGGAATGTTTGACTAATGCAAGCACAAATTTAATTCATTGAAACTAACCTTATTGCGCTCAATTTCGAAATAGCTTCCTGGAAATCATCCAAGTCATTAAAATCTTTTCTTGAATACACTGCTTGCCATGTCACACACGTACAAATGATCCTGCCATTTTCTGAATGGGTTTGTCATTCATATAAATTACAAACATTTTGTTGAAAGATAATGGACATTCACATGTAACGCCACTACCAAATCCTACGCAGTTTTCCTCCCAGGCCCTACCGGAATTTAAGCATAAAATATTCTACAGTTTTGCTTAGCCAGGACAGTTTCCAGATCTCCATTTCAAAATATAAAAACAATGAAGTAAAAATTAGGTGCGAAATTTTGCATTGAATATGTCGGCTGAAGTGCTGCTACGGTCAGACCTTTCAAGTGTGTAAATCCGGTACACTATGAAATCCTGTGCAACGGCCTTTTCATCTCTTAAGTTATTTTCTGAGGACTTTTTCTCATATGAACGTTAGAAACGTTAGAAAGCGTTAGAACGTTAGAAAACGTTAGAAAAATGACCAGAAAATTTAAGAAATGATTTTGTTTTGTTGTTAATCTGCCTCATAGGGCAGTCATCAGAAATGATAGAGCAACAAACAGACTAAGAATAGTTTATGATGCTTCAGCCTATAAGCCAAAAACACTTTCTCTAAACGACTGTTTATATACTGATCCGAACTTGTATCTGATATTTTTGATTTATTAATAAAATTTAGACAAAATTCGATAGACTTTACGGCTGACATTACACATTCATTTTTACAGATAGAGTTAAATGAAGAAGACAGGGACATTACACGATTCTTTTGGAAAGATGATCGTGATGATAGCAATGAAAATTTGAAAACCTTTATATTTATAAGAGTTTTGTTTGGAGAAAAATCTAGTCCCTTTCTCCTAGCCGCTACTATTTGAAACAGTAGAACTCAAATAACTGCCTGTATGTTGACGACATAATTAGTGGTCAAGAAAATTTAGAACAAACCCTGAAAACAAGTTTAGAAATTATGGACATTTTTAATGAAGCTAGCATGTCACTACATAAGTGGCATACTAATTCAAAAGAACTCAAAGACATTTGGCATCACAAAGAATTTTCGATACAAGAATCTCCCGAAGTTGTTCCGATCAAAGTGTTAGAAATTAACTGGGATACGGATACTAATTTTTATTTTGACACTCAGCACTTGACAAATTTCATTTCCACGTCAATTAACTCAAAACGTTTTCTATTACAAACCACGCAGGTCGTATTTTTGATCCTGCCAGATTTTATGACCCTTTATAATATAAGAATAAAGTGTCTGATTCAGGAAATCTGGTCTGCCAAAATTGATTGGGACGATGAACTGACACGAGATATTAGTTATAAATGGAAAGCCTGGTACGAAGAAATTGAAGAACTGAACCACCTCATGATTCCCCGCTATTATTTAGAGAGAATAGTAGATGTCGATGTGAAACAAATAGAACTCCATAGCTTTTCTGATGTTAGTTTGAAAGCTTATGGATGCGTGGTATATCTAAGAATAGGTTTGAAGAATGGAACTTTTCAAACAGTTTTTGTTGCTTCCAAGAGTAGAGATGCATCTATGAAATCACACTTCCTAGCTCTTGGGCGCGGGATGAGAAAAAGTTAAATGATTTCAGCCAGATCGAGTGATAAAATCGCAAAATGTTTAAAATACGAAGTAATCCCCCTTCCGTTGCACTGATTCTCAAATAACGTATTTTTGGATACATGGATCTCCCGAAAGATTTAAACCTTTCGTCAAAAACAGAATTTATGAAATTCAGAAACGAATTGAAAGCAATATTTGGTATTATTGATGTGGGAAAGATACCCCTCCTACCTCGTATCACGAGGAACTACTGTTGCTAATTTAAGAAACTGCCAACTTTGGTGGCATGGATCACCCTGGCTTTTAGTCTTCAGAATTTTGGCCCTCTGGTAATGTAGACGTTGTTGAAGAAAATTTAGAATATAGAAAGAAGTTTGCTTGTGCCCAACAGTATAAATGTATCGTACAAGAGAAGGCTGAATTATTTGATATTTCCAAGTATAGCAATCTTATGAAAATATTAAGAATAACAGCTTGGATTAAACGCTTCACTTTGAAATCTAGGAAACTTGCAAATTTGACAGACGCTCCTACAGCTGAAGAGCTTAAAGACGCAGAAGAATTCTGGATCAGTAGAATTCAAAGAGTAGCATATAATTCGGAAATTTCGGCATTAGAAATCGATAAAAGCATATCTAAGAAGTCATCCATATATTTCTTTTCCCCGTTTTTAGACGATAAAAGAATCTTACGGCTTGGAGGAAGATTACAATTCTCCGATTTCAGCACCGAAGAAAAACATCCTATCCTCTTGCCTCGAAATTCAAAATTTACGGAACTGATTAACATAACAGGTTAATGCATAGTGGAATTACAGCCACTTTGACCAGCCTTCGAAAAGAATACAGGATACCGAAATGCCGGAAGCTTGTGAAGAAGATACATAATAAACTGTCTTATTTGTGGAAAGTATGTAGCAAAACTTGCTCAGCAGATGACTGCGCAGCTGCCAAAAGACAGATGCCTCCTGCTATGTTCAGTATGCTGAGTAGGCTATATGAAGCTGTGTATTTTATGTTGTAAATCTGTGACGTCAATATGTTACGTCGCAATACTATGTACGAATGCTATGTCTCGTTATGTACGAATGTTATGTCAATGAGATGCTATGGTATGTAGCTACACTATGTCCACCTTTCATGTAGTTAAGTTACGTTGTGTATTTAATGCTGTGAATATGTAATCCTTATGCTATGCTACGTCATATCATGTTGCAATGCTGTGTCATGTTATGTCTACGCTACGCTATGATATGTCACCATGCAATGTCTACCTGTCGCATAGGTCATGGCCACACTGCGAATTGTATGTTGTAAATATGTAACCTCAATATGTTATGTCGCTATGTCTTCTCTTTGCTTAACTATGTTTTGTCGCTATACTATATCCACCTGTCGTGTAAGTCACATTACGTTGTGTATTTAATGTTGTAAATGTTATATCGCTATACAATGACTATATTCTATACTATGTCACGTCGAAATGCTATGCCATGTCATGTCTATGCTGAGCTATGTTAGTCACCATGCAATGTCTAGCTATTATGTAGGTAATGCAACGCAAGGTATTTTATGTTGTAAACATGTTATGCTTTAGATGAAGCGGGTCCCGGACCCGATTAGTTTTTGAAAGCCGTCAGGGTGTCCGGCCCTGCTGTCACCTGCCAAAAGACAGAATAGTTCAGACTCCACCATTTCTTGTTTCAGGAATGGACTTCGCGGGTCCAATATGAGTTAGATCAGCAACCAGAACTGAGAAATCATACATCGTTCTCTTCACCTGTGCCGTTACCAGAGCTCTTCATTTAGAGCTAGTCTCCAGTATGTTAACAGAAAAATTTTTGATGGCTTTTTGACGATTCGTACCAAGACGAAGACATTGCGACCGAATTTACTCGGATAATACCAAAACCTTTGAAAAGGTAAACCGACCATTCGAGCATTTTACAAAAATACTGAAGAATTCCAAATTTCAAGATTTAATTGCCTGTAAGAAGATAAACTGGAAATTTATTGCAGAACGTGCTGCATGGTGGGGAGGTTTCTACGAACGTTTAGAAATCTTTGAAGGACTGTTTAAGAAAAATACTTGGAAAAGCAATATTAAATTTTGAAGAGTTGGCTACTCGAGTTGACAGAAGTTGAATATGTCATAAATCAAAGACCTTTAACTTACAATGACTTGGAAGAACCAGAGCCTCTCACATCAGCACACTTTCCCAACTTTGGTCGAAAAAAAAATCATAATTATCCACTTCATTTTATCGAGACGATTGAAAAGAATTCGAATAGAAATTATCTGATGAAAAGACAAGTGTACCAAACTACACTTTTAGAACATCTCTGGAGAAAACGGAAGGAACAATATATACTTGCGAACGGTTCACCATTCGGATACTTCTAACCCAAGTAAAGAATTAAAAGTTGGAAATATCGTTCTTTTGTGGAAGGGTCTACAAACTCTTATGAGAACTAGGTGTGGTAGTGGAGTTATACACAAGACAAAATCAATATGTTCGTTATTATTTAATTAAGACGTCCAAAGGACAAATTAAGAGAACCGTACAACTCCTATATCCTTTAGAAGTTGTGAACCAACCTGAGAACTATTGACTTCTCTCAACATTTGATGAGAACTTACTCATTATTCAGCAATTTCTTATGTTTAATTGATTAATTTGTTTTATTTTATATTTTAGTAGATGTTCAAGAAGATTTTTTTCTTTTTAATTTGTTAAATTGTAAGTATTTTCATTTTATTTGGATTTAATTGTTATTCTGCTTAATTGTGTGAACTCTATGTGTTCAGGTGAGGAATGTAGAGAAATATGTCATACAGCGATAGCAGCGCCCTCACTTGAAGTAAAAGTTAGATGCTAAACGGGAACGGCGCATTAAGCCATATCCTTTGATTTGTAGAATTTTCCGTATATTAATTAATTAACTGTACATATTGTAAATAAACATTTAACCTTTTCGAATATAGATCAATCATAGACATGATGTTCTTCATATAGAAACATGGATTTTAGATACGGTAGAAATTTTGACTTAGAACAAAAACTCCTTACGCGACAGTAAGCAAATTACTATTAAGTCCTGCGTTTGCGGATACTCAAGGGATCACGGCTTTGACCAACACCAGTCAATGTCGGCTAAATAAGAGGTAACTGAACTATTATTTTGAGAATCGGTTTTGTTTTTCGTTTATTTTAATTATGGCAAAGCAAAGGCTATCTGCCTAAAGAGATAGATGCCATTGTGGAGGAGTACCTTTTTAGGGAAAACTAACTTGTACACACATTACACATGGTAAAACTCGGTCGCGGACACTTAGCCGACAGGACACTTAACCGACACCAGTTAGCCAACAAGACATTTAGCCGACAGGGACACTTAGCCGACATGGACATTTAGCCGACAGGACATTTAGCTGACAGGGACACTTAGCCGACAGGACATTTAGCCGACAAGGACACTTAGCCGACAGGACATTTAGCCAACAGGACATTTAACCGACACGGACACTTAGCCGACAGGACATTTAGCCGACAGGACATTTAGCCGACAGGTCATTTAGCCGACAGGTCATTTAGCCGACACGGACATTTAGCCGACACGGACATTTAGCCGAAAAGGACACTTAGCCGACAGGACATTTAGCCGACACGGACAGTTAGCTGACAGGACATTTTGCCGACACAGAGAGTTAGCCGTCAAGACATTTAACTACGGGACACTTAACTATCAACACATTTATTCGACAGGACACAAAGCTGACAGTAACGTTTAGCTGGCACGTACCCAATAATTGTTCAAACTTACTATCAATTACAAATTTCTCGACTTCTCCGTAAGTTCAATATTTAAGTTATTTTTTCACTATCAGTAAAATTCATTTTTCGATCCTTAAAGATCTCATATATACTTTTAATTATTGTGTTAATTTAGCATTGTTTGATATATATCTATGGACCTTATAAGAAATAGACCAATCCAAATGGGTTTTCTCCCTTGCCTGGGCGTATTGCCGGCTATCACCTTGACCACATACGGAGGAGTAGGGACGACTTGCAGAAACTTAACAATAGTTGGCTATTGCAGCGCGTATAATTTTCAAGATAAAGCTGGTGATAGCACCTCATTAGATATTTTTATTTTTGAAACTGAGATTGATTTTAAAAAATGTAGCATGTTTATCAAGCGTAATTAATGTTCTAAATAATTATACTGTTACATGCTTTCAGGTCTGGATATATTTTAGCTTTTCCTATGCTGTAAGGAAATTTGTATCTCCTTCTTTTAAAAAATTATATTTTAAATCTGAACTAATAGAAAAATTCAAACAAACAATTTTCTCTTACAATTTTTATACTTTTTACTGGCGTAAATAAGTAAAAAATACTAAAATCGAAAAAAATGGATTTTTGAATGTTTTTGCTTAAAATTCTTATTTTGTACCGCTTTTTTTAAAAGTATATCTGAATATTATAGCATAATATTCTACAAAGAAGTTTTATTTCAATAATATTTCATAATACATCATAGTGATTAACACTTTAATAATTTTTATGCATTTATTCTAATGTTAAAAATTGTATTTAACTGTAATAATTAATTGTGCTAGTATTTTATAGTGATTATTTTTTAAAATTTTTGTCTAGTTCTGCATAAGTTTTCTTATTTATTGCTAATTTATTTTATTAACCCAAAGGGGCGGCAGCTCAGAAAAGCTATTAGTTTCGAAACGGCATTTTGCTTTGTTTCACTATAAATGTCCGTTTCACTTTGCAAACTGTTGCCACCAAATATTGTCGCCCTGTATTAAATTTAAAGAAATTAAATAATGAAGAATCTGCATGAATGCATGTATGTTTTTCTCGCACTGTGAAAAAAACAATAGAATTTAGAATCATAAAATTTTGAATAACGTAATTCTCCACACGAACATGGGCACCTGGACGGCCTAATTTCGAATTTGTTTTAATCCATTTGATATTTTGTAACTTTAACGAAGTTTTGATTAAGAAACTCAACGAGTTCAAAGCATGCAATGGCAACCCTGTACAGAAAATAATCTCTATTGCGAGAATTCTAAAGATATGTCATTTTCAAATATTTTGTGATATTGTTCTTGAATTAAATTTTATGTGGTTTACTTGCGAAGAACATGATGTTTAATAAATAAGGGTAACACGCAAAACTTTACAAAAACGCTCTTTTGGGCGTAATATAAAATTATATTGCTGAGTGCTTCCAGAGTTTATCCTTCCCCCCCCCATTACGCTCAAAAAAGTTTATGCTCCGAATTTTATGAATTACTAAAATAAATAATCATCTTGCAATGTTAATAATTAATGATCATATAATCAGATAAATGATAGTCTTGTTATGTTATAATAATTTTAAAAACTACTGCCTGAAAATGCTCATAAAATCAAAGAAAATTATCAGATCTTGTTTAATTTTTTACCTTATTTGTTTCAAAGCATCATATGCTATCAGTATTATTTAATTTTACTTTATTTATACACAAAAGTAAGTTCATAAGTTTTGGGTTTCGAATTTTTACCGTTTTACTAAAGTAAAGAAATTTATGCAAGAATTACGCTTGAAACAAATGCGCAAAATGCAGTAAAAAGTGCTTTTATGAGATATGTTAAATCTTGTTTTCAAAAACTGGGACTTTCATAATCTCATCACTTATACAATGTATCACATTTAATAATTAAAAACAGTTATGTGATGCAAACGCCAGCGGTTTCCGTGTGAAAGTAAGCCAGATCATCCCTACTCTTTCTTACGGGCACACCAGCGGCCGAGCGGTAACGTCGCTGAACAGTGGTAGTTCGGTCCGAGGTTCGAATCCCGCGAACGGGCTGGCTGAATGGATATTCTCGTGGTTTTCCCCATGTGTAACGTGTATACGAGCCAGTTTTCCTTAAAAAGTCCTCCACGAAGGGATCCCTTTATAAAGCGCTGAAATTTTTCGTCAGGGAATATGAATGAAATTTCGAAAGGAAAAAAGAATTCTTTTAGGTAAGTACGACGGTCACTTAATTACATTTTAACGTGAGATCTTCAAAAAATATCTATAAAGCTTCTTCATTTAATCAACTGGGTTCTTTTGAAAACTTTCACTTCATTAATAATTTTTCTTGTTTACTTAATGATATTAATTTTATAATCTCGCTCTTCCAAATGCTTTCAAATTTTTAATACCTTTACGTTTCATTACTATTTTACACATCACATCATGTTACATTCTTTCCCTTACAAAATCGGTTGGCTCTTCCCACTAAGGAAATTTCCTTTCCCTGTCATGAGAAATCTGAATAATGCAATAAAAATTATTGTTATTCTTGAATTATACTTTTTATGGAAACATGGTAATGAGGGTTAGTTTAGCAAATATATTTTATTTTGTTATTAAGAACAATTAAACAAAGTGCATTTTTAAGACAAGCAAAGGTATAAATTATTTGTGACCTCTATAATTTGCAGTTCATGCCACCATTCTTGAGATAAAAACTCTAACATTTTATTGACCAAGTCTCTCGCTTAAAATACTTACTTAAATTAATGTTTATAGCCCTAAACTAGTGCATAATGTTTAATTTAGAAGTAAAATATTCTTTAAGGTTTTGTTTTATTCATTTTCGAGAAATTTCAGCGCTTTTTTGATTTGGCCAATGTACACCAAACAGCACGATACATATCAAACAGTGCTAAATTAACACAATAATTAATAGCACATATGAATCTTTAAGAATCGAAAAATGAATTTTACTGATAGGTGAAAAAAATTACTTAAATATTGAACTTATGGAGTAGTCGAGAAATTTTGTAATTGATAGTTTAAATAATTTTTTGGTACGTGTCTGTTAAACGTCACTCTCGGCTTAGTAACCTGTTGATTAAATGTCTTGACAGGTAAGTGTCCCGTAGCTAAATGTCTTGACGGCTAACTTTCTGTGTCGGCCAAATGTCTTGTCTGCTAACTGTCCGTGTGGGCTAAATTTCCTGTCGGCTAACTGTTCGTGTCGGCTAAATGTTCTGTCGGCTAACTGTCCGTGTCGGCTAAATGTTCTGTCGGCTAACTGTCCGAGTCGGCTAAATGTCCTGTCGGCTAACTGTCCTTGTCGGCTAAATGACCTGTCGGCTAAGTGTCCGTGTCAGCTAAGTATCCGTGTCGGCTAAGTGTCCGTGTCGGCTAAGTGTCCTGTCGGCTAACTGGTGTCGGTTAAGTGTCCCGTTTGATAAGTGGTTGTCGGCTAAGTGTCCTGTCGGCTAACTGGTGTCGGTTAAGTGTCCCGTTTGATAAGTGGTTGTCGGCTAAGTGTCACGGACCCGGTAAAACTACGAAAACGCCCATGTAGCCAGCCCGTTCGATGGAATTCGACCCTCGAACCGAACTATCAGTGTTCAGCGTCTTTAGAGCTCCGCCGCTTGTAGGTGCCCCGTAAAATCAGAAACTGACTATTAATGAGAGCCACTTCTGAAGCGAAGAACACATTTTAAAACTGATACTTGAATTTATTAACCAGGCAATTTTTACTAGTACCATGCAAGCTGTTATGTAAAATCACGTTTTCTATGCAAGTCGGTGATATATCATTCTGTACGCATGTAATTTTTTTAATCCAAAGGGGCTTTATCCCTAAAGGACTATTGTTTTCGATTTGCGATTTGGTGTTCGTTCACTATAAATGTCCGTTTAACTTTTCAAACTATTGCCACCAAATGTTATAGTCCTGTATTATATTTGAAGAAATTAAATAATGAAAAATCTGCATAAATGCATGTATATTTCTCGCATTGTGATAAAACAAGGGTATATAGAGCCATCGAATTTTGAATGACATAATCCTACTGCGAATATGCGGGCATGTGGTAGCCCAAATCTGAAATTTGGAATTTGTTTAATTATCGATTTCATAGTTTATAAAAACTAAGTTTCTTTGGACGTAATTTAAAATCTGAAACCTTTCGGAATTTCTTTTTGTTTGTCTTTTTTTTTCCTTTGAACTAATTCCATCAATCTACAACACCATTTTTGAAAAATAATCATGGCGACAGTATTATTCAAAAAAAAAAGGTTCAAAGCTTTCATTTGAATTTTGCAATGCAATGCAAAATAATCTTATTTTCTTGCATAAAGTCTAGTGAAAGTATTCTAAAAGTATTTGTATACAGAAAAAAGAAATGTCAACAGAAATTTTGAAAAACAATACTTGAAATTTGCGAACTTTTAAAATCTCGCCTAAAATTCGCAGAAATAAAGAGCGTGTATGATTTTCAAAATTACTATTTAAAAAATTTCCAAAAAAGTGGCGCAGAATACTTTTGCTTCTTAAAGAAAAGTAGCTAACGTAACACACTTCGAAATGGAAAGTTTCATCCTTTGTAAAACTCAAATTTATTGAAATCAATGTATAATTTTTGAGGACGAATGATCGGAAGTTAATTCTTGAATATTTTAACACTTACTTTTATAGCTGATCATGGAAAATTTAAGCAGAGGAAATGAAATTCGCATCATATGCAGCAGACCATTCGTTCTACTTAGCTTCGAAATATTTGTGCATTTTGTAGAAACCAGTTGTGCAAATTGTACAGTAGGGTCAAAAATTCAGAACTAAATGTCCACAATAATACCCAATTTATAACAACAATGGCATCTGTCCTCCCAAGGAAATTTTGTTTACCAAATATAAACTGAAACCTTTAATAATCTAAAGGAAAAAAGACTACATCATTTGAACATCTATAAGCATGAATCAGTCAAAATACAACCATTTCCTAAATACGTCATGAAATACTTATCGTGATAGCATCATTAAGTTATTTTAGAGAACAGCATGACTAATGTTCTTTCAAAATAAAGGCGCATTACGCAGTGTCATTTCTAAAACAAAAAATTTATCATTCGACTAAATTGGAATGTTTATTGTTCTCAACGTATTCAGGAGGAAAACAGAAATTTCCTGATTTTTGTTTATGTTGCTCAAAAATATCTCTATGCATTTTTCATTGCTTTGTCGTTGCGGAAGCGGCAATTTTTTATTTTCATAACGTTAGGAACATATTTGAGATGATAAATACATAGTACAGACTCTCGTAAGTATTTACGGTAAAATGCTGAGCGCAGAATGTAGGACGATTTATTAGTGTTCTACTATCTTATCCATTCAGCCGTTGGTAAGCCAGTAATAGTAATGTGAAGTAGGTTTGGTTTATTTGCTTATAGCAAAACACTCTAGGGCTATCTGCCTAAGGAAAGGGATGCCTGCATGGAGAACTTTCTAAGGGGAACTGGCTCGTATACCTCGTTACCCATGGCGAAAACCACGAAAACGCCCATGCAGCCAGCCCGTTCACGGGATTCTAATCTCGGGCCGAACTAACAGTGTTCAGCGATTTTACCGCTCGGCCGCCGGTGGTCCTAGTAATGTGAAGTAATAATACACGCTGAATATGGCAGTTCATTTTTTAAATATAATTAAAAAACGTTTATTAGCAAACGTTTTAGCTAGCAAGTTTTCAAATATTATGGTTGTCAAAGATAATATGAATAGCATTTTTCATGCAACATCTGTTAATATGCGACCTGAACTTTAGCGTTCCCGTAGTGAAAACAATAAAACATGATTTCATGAAACCAGAAAGCATGCTTCAGAAACCAATACGTATATTTTTGGGTACATAAATGTAATAATATACGATTTTTCTGAATAATATACGTATATTTCCGAAGCCATGTTGTCTGGGCAGGTATTAACAAAACAGCAGATTAAACAACAGTTCGTTCTGAATATCTTGAGCAAATGAACTGAAATGTAGTAAAAAAAAAAGGCTATGCCATAATACTGAAATTTAAACTAACGATACCATTCAAAAAAGGCTCACAAGCGGTAAAGTTGCTGAACAGTGGTAGTTCGGTCCCAGGCTCGAATCACGCGAATGGGCTGGCTGCATTGGCGTTTTCATTGTTTTTACCATGTGTAACGTGTATACGACCCAGTTTCTTTAGAAAGTCCTCCACGAAGGCATCCGTACTCTTACGCAGATAGCCCTCGCGTGCTTTGCCGTAATCAAACAAACAAACCGGGATAAAATTTCACGGATTTATAGCCATTCAAGCTAGGCCGCATATACGTTATAAAAAATGCAATAATTCACAACCCACTTGACATAAATAAGCATATTTTTTCAACCATTTGCCAAAAATCAATTGGCAATAAATTAAACTTAAATCAAGAAGTTAACGATGCTCTAACTTCGTGTACACAAATAAATGGGAAAAAAAGTAAATTATCTAATTTTAAACATGACCCTCACACTCTAATTATGTCGTCGATAATATCAGTAGAGGTAGACAAGGAAAATGCTCATAGATAACTTTTTTTTTTTTTTTTTTTCAAGTAAACATAACAAAATAATGTCGCGCACCCGCATAATGATGGGGGAAAAAGGGTGGCCCAAATAATTTTCCTCACTTCAGCCTTGCTTGGGTTTGTTTCGCTTTACAAACATCTTCTCCCGAAATCTGCTACGCACGTCTGACGTAAGTATATCAGCTACTTTTCCTTCATTTTATTTAGAAAATCAGCCGACCGTTCAATCGAAGTTCCTTACTCCAGCAAACATTCTCTTACGGTGTACCGCACTTTTTTATCAGTTTGAATGAATGAAAAGCCCTGTTTAATTTATTATACAGATACGACACGAATTACATTTTAATTTTTGTCCCTATTATTTTCTGTACGATGTAAAAAATATTATTTGCAATATGAATAAACTTAAATTTATTTTGGTAGGAAAACAATATTGGACAGCTCGAAAGTATCATTTAATATGTGTGTTTATGTTATCAAAGACAGAAAATAACATGAGAAGCTGGCATAATCATATTTTTATTGCCTACATGATTTAAAATTTCGTACGAAAACATTAAATTGGCTTAAATTTTGAATAAAACTATCTATTTTGAGAGCCATCTGACGCACTCCCTCTACTTCAGAAGCAAAGGAAAAAAATTCTGAAAGATTTCAGATTTTAAAGGTCGCCCAAGGGTTTGCTAAGGTTTCTTACGCTCTCGCTAAG
This sequence comes from Stegodyphus dumicola, assembly GCF_044657685.1. NCBI lineage: Eukaryota > Metazoa > Arthropoda > Arachnida > Araneae > Eresidae > Stegodyphus > Stegodyphus dumicola. The sequence continues at coordinate 265,501,589 of NC_140770.1, read as the reverse complement.
CTCTCAGTTTACCAGTCTGCTGTTATATTCACTTCTACTAACCAATTTTTATTGTCTTTTTAGTTTTATTATTCAGCATCATTTGCTTCGCACTTACACCACTAACAATTCTACAGTAAAATTACACAACTTTTAAAAGCATCATAGCAGTATACGTTTAGAATTTTCGATGAAGCGTTAAGTATTGGCACACAATTTTCTGCTTTTTTTTTTTTTTTTTCCCAGTTCATCGTATAAGTGAAAGTTTCATGAATTAATTACATAGAATCATGTCAGTGTTTCTTACTAAGATGGCTTTACAAACTGGTTTTTGTCTTTTTATTATTCACGTTTTGTATGTATGTTCATTCATTAAATTTCACGTCCTCGATGCTTACGCCACATAAAATTCGATTCAACAGCAAACTCAGAAAATATTTAAAAATAGCATACCTTTAGAATTTTCGGTAGACAGTCTCGCGAGCTGCAGATAAAAATGTTTTATTCCGCACAGTGTTGTCTCTGCTCGCTCTGAAATAGTCGAGTTTGTTAATCAAAATTCCGTTAAAGTTTTACAAAATATGAAATAGATATTAAAAGAAATTCAAAATTGAAATTTTGTGCTTCCAGGTGTAAAATGTCGGGTGGAGGACTACGTTAGTCAAAATTTGATGGCACGGTTGTTGGTAACTTTCTTTTTCACAATGCGAGAAACATACATACATTCATGTACATTTAATTTCTTTAAATATAATACAGGGCAATAATATTTGGTGGCAACAATTTTAAAAGGTAAGTCGCCGTTTATAGTGAAACGCCAGAAAATACAGTTTTGAAACTAATAACCCATCTGGGTTTTTGCCCTGCCTTTTGCGCACAGTCACTCAGTCGTGGGTTGCATCTGTACACAGTGGTAAACTGATGAAATTCCGATTTCTTTTGGATCAAAAGATCAAATAAGAGCGGCATGTTAACTTAAACATTAACATTTATTGACTATTAATTTCAAATGAAATCGACACTCAAACGTTTATTTTACCAGTTAATAAGCCTCGAAAGGTCTTCAAGCACATCGGTTACTTTCCAATCATTTTATTTGAATTTTTAAATAAAACTTGTCCAAAGGTTATCCCAAGACTGTTAATGCTTATCAAACTTAATCGAAAGTAATCCTTTTAGCCAAATACAGGATCTATAACTGAGGAAAACGCAATTTTTTTATACAGTTTTATAAAACATTTTGAATTAATATATAGTATTTCCATTCATTCCTTCAAATATTTTCAGCGTAAATTTCTCACTCTTAACAATACTATTTGCAGGTAAAATTGCTTGTTGTGATATGGCATGAAAATATGTCCTATCTCTCAATACACATTCAACAAATGGCAGTATGATTAAAGCTGCGAAATAATTTCCAGTTTCTTCCGATAACTAAACGAACTGGAGTATTCCAGACTTTTTCAATGTTATGTTACAAAAATAAATACCAACCGTTCGCTCACCAAAAAGGTACAAGGTACAAAATACAAATTCCAAAAGAAAAAAGCAAAACTAGTCTTCGATAGGTATAACGATATGTATACTAGGAAAACTAAATCTGAAAGACAGCATTAAAAATTATCTTAGTATTAAAAATCACAGTTTTAAATTTACATGAAAAAAAAAGCATGGAACACATTGCATTTGATTTAATTGATATCTATTAAGATGTATGACGTAAATATTAATGAATAAATTTGAAACTGAAAACTTTCAGCAGTTCATTCAAGCAGAAGTTCCTTTCATCTGTCAGTCAAGCCCCATCTGTGGTCCAGCGGTTAAGGTCGCATCTGTTCGACCCGGATTCGAATCCAAGGAAATATAACCATGCATGGTGGCAAAATTCTACGATTTTTACCGATACGTAAACCTAAAAGCGAGCCAGTTTCTTTTAGAAAGTCCTCTAAGAAGGCATGCCTCGGCTAAAGGAGATAGCGCTAGTGTGCTTTGCCATAGTCAAATAACCTAACCATCATGTATCTGTCGATTTATTTTGCCAGTTTTAATGCTAAGAAAGAAAGTTTGGTTTATTTAATTATAGCAAAGCATTCACGGGCTATCTGCCTAAGGAGAGTGATGCCTTCGTGGATGACTTTCTGGACATTGGCTCGTATACACGTTACACATGGGGAAAACCTTGAAAACACCCATGCAGCCAGGCCTTTCGCCTGGATTCGAACCAAGGTTGGAACTACCAGTGTTTAGTGGCTTTTACCGCTAAGCCAGTGATGGGGTTTAAGTAAAAAGGTTTCGCTAAAGAGAAAAGTATGTCCACATTTTCAAAGCTCAGAAAGGGGGGATTTGTCAAGCTATGATTACGTTGATAAAACTCTGCGTGTCACTCCTGGTTTAGTTGATTATGGCAAAGCACACTAGGGCTATAATGCTTAAGGAAAGGGATGCCTTCGTGGGGAACTTTCTAAGGGAAATTGGCTCGTATACATGTTACAGACAGGGAAAACCACGAAAACGTCCATGAAGCCACTCCGTCCAATGGATTCGAACCCAGGACGGAACTACCAGTGTTCACCGATTTTACCGCTCGGCCACCTTGACGTATTAGCGTATTACAAATATACTTTATAAGTCCGTTTAATTTATTTAGACTTGTTGAGAGCTTAACACCGAACGTAATTTTAAAATTTGAAGAAAAGCTCTTCCTGTAAAAAATTTAAAACTTTTTGTAAATGAATGCTTTGTATTAAAAAAAAAAAAAAAAAAAACTATTTCAACATGAATCGCCATTTAATCTATCACTCAGGTAGTTTTTCCTTAAAGAATTCTTTAATCTTTCACTTATAAAATTCTAAGAAGGATTTTCACAAACGCATTCCGAACAGTGTGGAAATTCCCACCGTTCCAAGAAACTCAGGTTTGCGGAAATGACGTCATATATCCTCATTTCACCTGCAGAATTAATAGCGGATGCATAAAACACAAAATTCACAACTCAAATGTGCTTTAACTTCCTTTACCAATATTAAAATGTATCTAACATGATAATCGACTCCCACAATGAATTCAAAAATGGATTTTATAACCGCTTCAGTTATTTTGCTGGCATTATATCCTAAACAGAACAAGTCATAATTCAATTACAATTTAATTAATTATTTAATCACAATGAAATTGCTATAAGTAATTATATTACAATGCAATGCAATTAATTACACTGTAATTGCAATTACTTGTAATTATAACCCAATTACAATGTTACCGGAATTACAGTTTAAGCAATTACATTGTAATTGTAATTTGAAATCCTTCAATCACAATGTCATTTTAATTACAAATCGGCTAAAAGCAGACAGTTCCAATGTAATTGCAGTTACAGTTTATTCAATTACTACTTAATTGTATTACAAAGTAATTGTATATTATAAAGTAATTGTTACAGAAAAATAATTGTATATTATAAAGTAATTGTAGAAAGTTAAAAAGAAAGAAAACTCTGAAAGAGTTCAGATTTTAGCAGTCTCCCAAATAGATTTGTTAAGTTTTTTTACGGTCTCGCTGAGTTCACAGTCTGCTGTTAAACTGACTTCTGCTAACTCATTTCTATTCGTCTTTTTAGCTATTTTTAGCATTTTTTTGCACTTACCAGTACTTAATTCAACAGAAAAATTAGAAAAATTTTCAAATCAGCATAGCAGTATACGTTTAGAATAGAATTCTCGATACAGCGTTTAGTGTTGGCATATATTTTCCCGTTTGTTCCCCCAGTCTTTTCTCAGCTCATCATATCAACTGTTCATTTTTCTTAGTAGAATGGCTTGGAAAAATTGTTTTTTGTCTTTTATTATTAAAGTTTTTGTTATTAAAGTTTAAATTTATTCATGAAACATCATTTCTTCGTACTTCAGCCGCATAAAAATTGAATTCAACAGCATAATCATAAAATATTTAAAAACAGCATACCTTTAGAATTTCCGATATATAGTCTCACGCGCTGAAGATAAAAAATATTTCATTCCCTGCAGTGTTCCACAGCTCGCATTCAAATAGTTTAGTTTGTTAATAAAAAATTCCTTAAAGTTTTACAAAATATGAAATTCGAAATTAAAAATTCGGGTTTTCAGGTGTACAAGTTCAGTAAAGGAGTACATTATTTAAAATTCGATGGTCCAAGGTTCCGTCGGTTTGCAACTACTTTGCAACATGATTCATGTCAACGTTACAAAGTAATTATTAATTTGTATTACAATTAAAAGTAATTATTAATTTGTATTACAATTAAAAATTAATTATTAGTTTGTAACTGCATATATCTAATTACAGTGTATTTACAATTACATGCTTCAACTACAATGTAATTGTAACTGCAATTACATTTTGTCCAACTCTGATCTTAGACGGGTTTTTAATTTCTAAAAAGAACTGATCTTTATAACTATCAGAAATCTCGCAAATTTATTTCAAAATAATAACAATTTCTCTAGTTTTCTAAAAAGAAAATATTTTACGAAATGGTGGTGTTTGGTGTATTTAATTATGACAAAGCACACTAGGGCTATCTGCCTATTTTACGAAATGAATTTAAAATTTAGTTTTACCACCTTCCATGAAGAAGATAAAATTTCCTAGAAATTTTCGATTGCTTGTTGTTTTATCGATTAGAACATGGTTTGCACCCTAAAAAAAGCTATGCCTTCGTGGAGCACGTTCAACGGGAACCATGCTCATATTTAAATAACAGAAGGTAATACCATGAGCAGCGAACTGTCAACTGATCCCAAGGAACTCGTATTAATCTGAGGTTTTATTCGCTCTCCTAACTTACGGAGCTTTTCTGAAAGTGTGTGTGTGTGTGTGTATTTAATTATGGCAAAGCACACGAGGGCTATCTGCCTAAGGGGAGGGATGCCTTTCGTGGAGGACTTTCTAAGGGAAACTGGCTCGTATACACGTTACACATGGGGAAAACCACGAAAACGCCCATGCAGCCAGCCCGTTCGCGGGATTCGAACCTCGGACCGAACTACCAGTGTTCAGCGACTTTACCGCTCGGCCGCTGGTGGGCTGCTTTTCTGAAAGGAATTAGCTTGATGTTTCTAATTCCCCTGGTGTAAACCTACAGTCAGATTAGGTCCATGAATTTTATTATGGCCAAAAGTCTAAAATTTTGCCTGTTGTAGGCTTAAGCCTTGGGCATCTTATAGGAAAAAATACAAATCTGCCTCTGTTCCAGATTTGAATGGAATCTCCCGAGGAACTGATTAAAGGGTCTCACGCCTCTACCCCTACCATCAACCTCTCGGAAGACTTTCAGCTCGACAGTATTTTAAGTACCCTCGTGCCGCAAAGGTAATGTACACTTAAAAAACATCTATTCCACTTCCAAGATAAATTTAGGTCTCAGATATGGCAGCTTGCTCTCTTACCACCATGCCAACAGGGCGGCAGCTCCTATATCAACTCCTATATATATTACATATTGAGAAAATTAGAAAGCAAAATAGTATTTGAGAATTAAACTCATGAAAAATAACAATCAGATTTTATTTACTTTGGAAATTGCTGAGTTAATTCTCTTCAGCATTTTTTTACTTAATATCAAGAAAACCTCAAAATTTCGCAGTCTCTTTATATCTAGCAAAATTTGAATCTTGCTTTCCCTCTAACATTTAGGAGAGAATAAATTGCTCCATCATTTGAAGACATTTTCCCAGTACTTGAGAAAAATCATTAAAATTGGCATTCAGCAAAATCTACAGAAAACGGAAGGTAATACATTGCAAGAATATAACTGAAACACGTGTACGTGCTATGCAAAACACACATTCATCCAAGTTAATTAAAAAAAAAAAATGCAGTTCAAAACTTGACACGAATACAGGAATAAATCTAACAATATTCTGCATTAGTCAGGAACCCTTCATTGGGCAACTGGATTCACTGTCATACAGGCTAAAGTAGCTTCTTTTCCTCCTTTCTTTACTCTAGAACGTTAATAACAACCAATTGGTATAAATAATTTTATTCTAAAAATCAGAATCAATAATTTGACAAGAAAGATCAGCATTAAGATGGACATAATATTCAATAATGTATATATAAAAGAAATATAAATAATAATCTCTTAGGGACATAAATTCTAGGAATGCTGAACGACACTACCAACCTTCAACTGCTTTTATCTGATCGAACACTAACAGACCTCTTCAGTAAACAAACAACCTCTAAATGGGCGAATAAATAAGACAGCTGAAAGCTGGTAGTTCGACCAAGATTCAAATTTATCCTGGCTTTTAAAATTTCGTTTATAAATACACATAGTAGCTTTCTACGGACAATTAATTTAATTATGTTTGATTGAACTTTATGGACTCCATGAACTGCGGAGTTCATTAACTTTATTTTTAATGCTAATGTATTTTATTTTTAATATCTATACTATTAAAATCTGTGTGTTTGTTCATAACGCCATCTCCTCCGGGAAGTTCAGTTTCCAGAGAGGATTCCAAAAATTCGTGAGAAGACATTTCAACCATTTTCATCTTCGTACGACTTCAGCTGAGATATTATTAGATCAGCTGAGATATTAATTAAAAACTCAGAAAAGGCTAGTTTTCGTACTCATTTCTCCGAGTGGCAGCAGTCTCGCACGCTGGAGATAAAAATCTGCTTTAGTACGAAAAGTGTTGCCACTGCTCGCTTTCAAATCGTTAAGTTTGTTAATAAAGAATTTGCAAATTTTCAAGTTTTATAAAATGTAAAATAAAATTAGCATTGACAAATATTAAACATATCATTATATAAAGTCATAGTCTGACGTTGAAAAATGCACGCAACACCATGTAACGTCATTGTCGAAAAGGTTTTTCAATCGATTTTCAAATCTGATCTATCCTCTGGCGCTAAGATTATGTTCAATTCATTTAAATTGTGATTTAGGAATTTGATCGCATTAACAGTCAAATTCATGCGCAGGTAACAATGAATGATTGAATTCTTTTGATTTCAAATTCTACCATAATTAGTAATTTCACGGGAATTTAAAAACTGAACAATATTTGACAAACTGAAAAAAATTAGTATATTAATTTTTAAGGTTCATTTAGTTGTTTTATCTACTTAACGTTGCAAGAAATCAAAATTGTATGATAATAAGTTTGATCGAAAAACAAGGACATGTTAGAAACATTCAATGCTAAATCATACAATTCTTATTCTAATATTTAATTTCTGTATCGAATTTTGGAAATAATGTTCTATTGATAAAACGTACTGTCATCGCAAATGCAGCATTTGAAAAAATATACAATTCGTACAATCTCAAAAAAAAAAAAAAAAAAAAAAAAAAAATTACTTTCAAAATTTGATCGACAGCATACAAAAAAATTTATAGAGTCAAAGCCAAATAAAAAAGTGCCAAAAAAATTCTGCAGCAATTAAATTCAATATCTTGGATTAATGTATGAATTTAAATGTTTATTCTCTTTTTCGAGTCTTGGATCGGCTCAATGTCAAATAAAAACAGGTTTTATAAACGAGTGCAAGAAACTAGGTTAGCTGAAATTTTATTCTTGAATTTCTAATGGAATTTTAAAAATAAAATATTTATGCAACTTTTATTTTACCTTTCACTCTACAACATAAAAAATGTAAAACTAGTCTTACAACCATGAACGACTCTGCAAAAATTAACATACCTTTAATGCAGATCGAGTTGGTTAACTAAGGCAAAACGCTGAAAGGCTGGCACTCCTATCTTTTTTTTAGCTGTAGGTAATTAATAATGGCAAAGTACGACGAAAGTATCATCTGTCTCGTAGACGCTGCTTTAAGAAAAATTGGGTAACATTTATTTGGCAGAAGAAAAATACCCAGAATTCTCGAATTCAATAAGCCCGTTCCCGTTTCCTTAAATTTACACTTATGTCTCTATGCTTGATTGCACACTGCGCTTCTTTTAATGGACAGTCGCTTTGACAGAGTCCATTAAAAGATAACTCTTAATACCGTTTAAATAACAGAGGCCGTACTAAGGAAGTACACAGTAATTTAACAGTTGCAACAAGCGATGAAATGAAAATCCGGCACAAGAACATAAAATGAAAAGGACATGTAAACCAAGAAGGTGAAATTTCATATCTTGAAAAGGACTGCCTTTCATTCTAACGGTGTTGCTGTCTGATCGGTAGAATTATAGTTGAATCATTTTGTTAGAGCTATCTTGTTCTAGCAACAACTACAGCGAACAAAGCAAATCAGCGCGTATTTAAAAAAAAATATTCGAACTGGCCTTTAGAACGGGTGCTATCATGTATCACGACAGCGCCAGATAGTATGCTGTTGAAGTGATGTTGTAAAATTAAAGTTAATATGGAAAGCCATTCAGCAACAATCGTTTTCTAGAAAACTTCTTTCTTTCGATTTTCATTGTTCCCGTCTATATAAAACACTCTGAATGACAAGTTTGATTCCGTGAAAGATGTCAAAATTTGACTGCAAATTTCACAACAGAATAGAACAGTTGTGAAATACATTGCTATGCATTTCACGTCTGTCTTTGAAAATAAACATCATATTTTCTACCAAAAAAAAAAAAAATCTTCAAACTGGAAGACAGTCGTAAGAATCGTTAGTTATATCATATAATGGAGCGCTCTTTTTCTTAAGAATGCTTGCATTTTATTTTAAAATCAGATATGAAATTTTTCTGTCATCCAGTGGCCTTTCCGTTTTGTAGCCTAAATGGCGCCAAGCGAAGAAACAGTTACCATAAATTTACACCAGAAAACTTTTAAATATTTCCGATACACCTGGAAGATAAATCTCTCAAATCATAAAACTTAATAACACTAAAATCCAGTGTGAGAAATGCATAGACCATATAAATAGAATCCACATGTAAAAAGTATTTTTCCCTTATACAGGGTGATTCTAAATTGTTTTTACAAACTAAGTTGTGATAGTACTCATCCAGATGAGCAATAATTACCATAGAACATAGGGTCGCATTCCACTCAGACAGGCAGAAAAGAGGAATATTAGAATTTCGACCTGAACTTACAGTGTTAGGAGAGCGAAGGAACGAGACCAAAAACTGCACAATCAGTTCAGTGAAAAACTTACAAAGAGTGCACAAAACGGATAAAACTGAAAACTTGGCGTTCGACTGTTAATTCAAGCTCAGACTTTGATGGCAAACACTCAGATGCACATCTTTGGTTGACAAGGTCTCAACCTCGCAAACGATTGCAACAAGTTAATTATCTAAATTATTTGCGGGGAATTATCTATTAAGGGGAAAATTATCAGGCGAAATCTATTAGGGAAAAGTTTTTTGCCCCTTTGCCATCTTCTATCCTGTCCTCCTGGACTTAACTATGCTGCGCTCATCCTACTAGAAGCGCCCTTCTATGGGACACGAAGTTCTGACAGCCAGAACCCAGCATGAAATTTTCATGCTAATCTCGGCATACAGCGGAAGCTGGAGTTAGTTGATAATAGTATGCACTTTATTAGATAATTAACTTGTTGCAATCCTTTGCGAGGTTGAGACCTTGCGAACTAAAGATGTACATCTGAGTGTTTACCATCAACGTCTGAGCTCGAATTAACAGTCGAACGCCAAGTTTTCGGTTTTATCCGTTTTGAGCAATCTCTGTCAGATTTTCACTAAACTGATTGCGCAAATTTTGGTGTCTTTCATTCGCTCTCCCAACACTGATGCAAGTTCAGGTTGGAATTCTATTATTTCTCTTTTCTGCCTCTCAGAGTGGAGTGCGACCCTACGTTCTACGGTGTTCATCTGGATGAGTACTATCACACGTCTTAATATGTAAAAACAATTTAAAATCACCCTGTATACTGGAAAAGATAGCAAACTGGAAGGCTTAGAAGTGAAGGCAGTGAGGATGATGTATGCCGATTTCTCGGAGATTACGTAACAGAAATTGCGAGAGACGACGGAGTAAGAGGAAGGGGATTGTCCGTTAGGGAAATGATGCAGGAAAGAGAGAGTTTTAATTCGTTAGCTCACTGGAACTATGATTTTCTTTCTCTATTTGGCCCTGTGGAGAAATACGAGGTTTAGCGTTTGCTTTGGTTGATGTGAAAGACTTCAAGTGCCTAGACTGATATCTTCTCCTGACAGGCAATTAAAATATCTTACAAAGCTGCCATAAGTTTAGAGTTCTTTCATGATATATACTTTTCTTCAGTCATTGTATAGAGTCAGGTATTTTGGCAGCAGGAGACGTGAAAAATGTGCAATGCTCTCGAACCTGGACCTCTCGAATACGTGTCAAGTATGCTTCCAATTACACCACGAAGTCATAGGAAAGGAGAGAGAAAATACCTTATATACTTCCCGCCTTTCAAAAGCGACTGGTAATTAGAAGACCCAATCACCAAATCCTTCTGGTGACGAATTGTTGTCTACCACCTTTTAGTTCGGGCGCCCTTGTAGAGTCATTAGGTTATATCGATGCTAGAGACGTGAAATGCCCTAGCCAGGACTTGAACCTGGACCTCTCGAAGAGTCGCCGAGTGTTCCACCGTTACAGCACGAAGGCATGCTAAAGCGAGGGAGAAAATACCTAATAATTAATTAAAATAAACAGTGGATATTTTTCCTTTCAACCTTTTTTTGTAAAGCTAAGTTTGCGGATGTCTGTCGTAAATGAAAAAAGTACTATAAAAGTATGTAGTAGACACCTAACAAAACCTAAGAGCGTAGAACAAGCTTTCATTAAACAAAAGCTCGGATTAGACAAAAAAAAATTAGCATAAATAAAAATAAAACTCTAAAAATTTTTATAATTAATTGTTACAGTTTAACCACTCCCCCTTTTTTTCAGGAGCACCAAAAAGGTCCCAAAATGGTTTTGGAAATATTTCAAAATTTTTTTTATCTGCAGAAAGAATACTTGCATTCATGTTATCGAAAGAAATGGAAATATATTGCGAGAAAATATTTATAATGCTTTTGGTAAATTATAAAATTCTAATTATAATTCTTAAATACCTGTTTAAGCCTGTCTTTGATACTGAAAGTATATATGCATCCCTCTAGCATACATAATACAAAAGTAAAAGCAATATTTCTGACATAATTGTCAGATTTCAGGACCGGAAGTTTGAAAGCTAATTGAATCCTTTAAAATTTAACGATCCGAGTTTTGCTTTATTGAATTTTCAGGATCGATATCGATCTCTTGGAAACACCTGCGGGAAAGCTATCAGATAAAAAGACGCGGATAATATTTGAGTTTAAATTGATTAGTTTGACGTAGCTTTAGCAAGGCTTTGGTTGAAAGTCAACAGCTAGAGGGAGGGAGCGATTAGATTCACAAAGTGGCAGGATTCTGAAGTTAATCAAAAAACTTCAGCTACAGTTCTGAACTGATATTTTAAAACAAATAACAGTTTGATGAAAATCATTATAACATTTCCTGATTTGTAATTTTATATTTTTTAAGTTTATTTCATATTCTGTAGGTTATTTGTTATTCTGTACTTCATGTACAGGAAAATTACAGCGACCTTCCACAGCAGCTATAATGAAGAGCTATAGAAGCTAAAATTCATAAAGAACTTCCAGCCTAAGACACCACTCTCCATAATACTAATGCTCTGTAAAGATATTCAAATACTATATGATTAATCGAAATGACTGATATAGTTTAAAATGGATATAATAGACAACCGCTTAATTTGATATACTTCAAACGAAAAAGAAAGTATGTGATTCTTAGGAATGCCACCAAAAGATTCATGTATGAATTAATTTCAGTGGAGATTCTTTGGATTAGTTGTAATACACTGGATACGAAAGGCGTTTCATCGCTTTGCCTCCTACATCTTCGAAATTTAAACTAGAACACCCCCACCTCGCGATGAATTGAAGATCCTGAAACATTTTAACCTTTTCCATATGCGTAGATCATCGTAAAAGCTGACTATATTGAGAAGCCAATAACAGCAGATATGCTGAAATAAGAATTTGATTGTCATTCTGGGGCAGTTTTCGTAATTAAACGAAATCCGAGAATTATTGTAAAACTCTCACTTGCCTATTCAGCATTGGCCACTCCTAAGGCCAGATCTGGTGGCCATTTCGTTGTGGAGGCAACTAATAGGCGTCCACCGTTGCTTCCTGTGAAGGGACAGACAGTTACAACCATGAACTGCACATGTTTTCAGTGAACACATAAATTTTCAACTCTATACACTGATTTATATTTCTCAGGGTCAACTTCAGTTTTCATACACACGATACCTAACTGAACTGCAAGCGAACGGCAAATATGTGAATAACCCAAGTGACTACTACGAATGTGACAAGCAAATATTACACAGGAATTTTGCAAATATGTGAACAGCACATATGATGTACTACATTAATATGCGTCGTCGATATTGTTCAGTATAATGCATCTGAATAACTTCTTACATCCAAGTTACCACCGACTTCTATAGAATAAACATTCTTTGTAAACTCAGAATCACAAAGCAAAAGCATTGCCAAGATCCTCATTTAGCAAAGTCTTCACAGAGGCTCTTTAATAACTACAGGTCGCAAATACCCATCTTCCGAAGTAACTTTATAAATTCCGCTATAAATTTTAATATTCTACAGATATTTTTGGCTAGGACTAGCAACAATAGAATGCTCCACCAATTGAGTACAAATGCTGACAGTCATAACAGGCGATACAACAACTCTGCTAAGTACGTACGTTACAAACATGCCTTCTCCGAGATTCGAACCCAGGGCCCTTCGATACCGCAGCAGCCTTAACCACTACACCGTCTGGGAGACTTAATTGTAAAACTTGGACAGCTTTACTTCCCTTCTTATGTATTGTTTCTCACTCAGTATTTGTAAATTTCAAGAATAAAGTCATTTGAAATCGGAGAAATGATTTAGAATTACCTTGTACATTTTTCTTTAACTGGTCAGTTACAATCTACTATGGCTCAAAGGTCTTCCGTAATCACAAAGTATTATTGCACTTTGCTATAATCAGTTCAACAAAATTAAATTTACTACAAAATTATTTTCACATATCTCTAAATTAGGATACCATTTTGAACCAATTCCAGTTTTGACATCCACGTTTTGCGATACATTGTAAAAAAGAAAGAGACCTACAAAAACTACTATTCTTTAACTATTTTCAACTCCAGCACGAAGTTTTCAGATAATTTAGCTTAATAAGCATCATTTCGTCACACACAAGTTGCAACTAACAATGAACAATGTCACGAAAATTTAATACACAATATTAAAAGATTAGGTAACTTCTAGTAGTAGGTAACCTTGTGATACACCGCATATCCTTTCAAATCAAATGTTCTGCGCCCGCCGGCAAGAGAATGACATCATCCCTCCAATCAGTTTTCCAGGTCACTAGGTTGGGAAAGCTACCCAAAGGCTTGTGGGTGTGACGAGAAGTGCAAATACACAGCGAATATTGCCACCGTAGGACACTGAATTCAAGCCGTAATTTAAACAAAGGAAAGAACGTGTTCTATCAATCATTACTTTCAAAACAGGAAGGAAAATTTAAAGTTTCTATCTGATCCAGCAGCTTCAAACGTATAAACTGGTAGCACGGTTTCTTTCTCGGGATCCTATTTTAAACTCTCAGCATGGTTATGTTGAAAAAACGAATGAGGTACTTGCCTGATTTTTAAAAATGGGAGAAGGCAATGTTAAAATTTTAAAAAAAAGACAAAAAAACAATATCTGAAAGCTCTCACATTTTGCATTACGCCCAAAGGGGCGCTTTTTTTTTTTTTTTTTTTTCATTTACAAACACATACACGATTCGAGAGCATTTGGGCTAACACCAGATTGTGCTAAAAATATTCAAAAACATATCTTTAGAATTTCCAATAGACAGTGTCCTGTGCTGGAGATAAAAATGTTTTATTCCCTACAGTGTTGCCACTGCTCGCTTTGAAATTATTAAGTTTGTTTAATCAGAAACTCGTTCAAGTTTTGCGAAATATGAAATAGACAATAAAACAAATACGAAATTCGGGCTTCCAGGTGCCAGTTTTCGGATGGAGGACTACATTATTCAAAATTTGATGACTTTAGGTATTTTTTTTTTTTTTTTCACAGTGCGCGAAGCATACATGCATTCATGTAGATTCTTCATTATGTAGTTTCTTTAAATATAATACAGGGCGACAACGTTTGGTATGAACTATCTGAAAAGTGATTCGACGCAAAATGCCGTTTTGAGACTAATAGGCCATTTAGGCTAGTAAAACACAAATATGTACAAATGATATTCAGAACTGGCGATTCCAAGAATGTTTTCACGAAATTTAATAATAATTGTAAATAACGAATGAAATGTATAAAACTGAATTTAACAGCCGATCAGCGATCACTGGTTAAAACCACTGAATACATAACATCCTCCACGAAAGCACTCCTCCTCACCTTAGGCAGATAGTCATCTAGCTCAGCGTTTCTCAATCTGAGATTCCCCCTTTTAAAGAGCGGACCGTAAGTGATTCTCGAAGCCTGAATTTGTGGTAATCCTATATTTCTAAAAAAAAAATAAAATAAATAAATAAAAAATAAAAAATAAAATAAAATTTAAATTAACTGCTTAAAAATACCAAAACCGATGTGTCGTATGAACCGTTAAGGTTACCAGCATACATACGAACATACGACATTTGTGCAAGAATTCGCAAGCTCATACATCTCGTTAATTCCGAGTACCAATATTAATTTAATTTTAGTTGCTGTTGTGACCTAATCCCACTTGTCTGAGAACAACATCAGAACAAGCCCACTAGGGATTCTCGCCAATTCATCGTGGCAAGAAGTGCAATACTGCGCCTGTCGTTAGCAAGAGCCTTGAGCACCTTACAGGCCACCATACAGGAGACAACTCACTTCCGCCGCCAGTTTTGATGGACAGCACCTCAAGGTGACGGGTCCGAGGGTCTCCCACCTCTCTTCCTCTACCGCACACCTCTCCAGAGAACTCGCCGCATATTTAGAGTGCCCCCATGCCGCACAGATCCTATACATTAACAAACATCCATGCCTTCTCAGGAATTAGAACTCAGGAGTTTTGGTATGGCAATCAGCGTCACTAACCGGTATCCTGGCTGGACGGCTAATTTTTAAGTTAAGAAGGTTATAAGGTATTTCTCCCGCCTTCCTAACGTGCCTTCGTGGTGTAGTGGTTAGCACACTGAGCCGGTATTTCAGAGGTCCGTGTGTCGATTCCCGGAGAAGGCGGTTATTAATTTTACATCTGTCCTGCCTCCAAAAAAATCCTAATGTCTCTACAGTGGCGTCCGAACTAAAAGGGTCGTGCATGATGAATCTCCAGGATTTGGCGATTGGGTCCCCTAAAAACACCACTCGCCCTTTAAAAGAGGGAGTATATAAGATATTTCTCCCGCCTTTCTAGCGTGCCTTCGTGGTGTAGTGGTCAACACACTGAGCCGGTATTTCAGAGATCCGTGGCTCAATTCCCGGCGAAGGCGGTTTGCTAATTTTTCATCTCTTCGGCTTCCAAAAAGTACCTAATGGCTCTACAAGGTAAACCTAATTCAAACTGAAATCCTTGAATTATCAAAAACAAATATAAATTGTTCTGTTAACTTAATTACTTAATACCAGCATAAAGTTAAATGAATTTAAGTTAAATTCTAAAAAAAAATTGCTGCCGAAGTGAACAAGAGTAAGGTGGTCTGCAAAATATTTTAATTTATAAAAGTAGTCCCCGTCTGAAAAACGTTAGTCCAGTTTTTCGCCGTAGCTCATTTAACAAAATAAATTTAGATAAAATGTAAATAAGCAATATCCCTTAATGCAAATATTAATTATTCTAATAAAAAAATTAACCGACTTCTCGTTGCAAAATCTTAAGAATTCAAATGGTATAAAGGAAGTTAAGAACTTTGTTTTCTAAAAAAAATCATGCAAAACTTTTTATGCAATAAAAATTATACATAATTAAAGCATAATACAAAAAGATAGATTACAATGAAATAAGCAATAAATCTCATATTATCAAGAGAAAACAGTCAGCAATTCAATATCCAAGCGATAAATGAAAAACTGTTGCCAAAACCACATTTCTAAAAGAACGAAACTATCGTCAGAAAGCAATAATCAATCAAAATTGTACTTTGTGGATGACATAATTCAAAATATACAAATTTATTTGCCATTAGCTAATAAAGAGAGAGAAAAAAAGGAAATTCTTTTTGTTGTGCCTCGTGTGCTTCAGAATAAGAAGATTGCGATGTGCATGTTGCGTGTCCAAAAATCACAAGAAAATAAGCAGCATTTTATCTCATATTTTCAACAGTCAGCAATCCAGTATACAGAGCACTGAATGGAAAACTGCTGCCAAAACCACATTTCTAAAAGAATGAAACTATTCAAAATGATGAGATTTCATCAAAAAAGATAAAATTTAAAAAAATCTGATTCGAATTTTGAAAAAAATCGCTTCGAGGTGCACTGGCTCTTGTCTAGATGCACCTATGTACCAAATTTCGTAGCCCTGGGTCTATTAGCTTACGCGCAACACAAACGAAAGACACACAGACTCTCTCTTTATTATATGGAGAGATAATGATGAAACACTGCACACCTACTGCAATCATCTGGTTTTTTACTCCTTAGTTCCCCCATTTACATTTCTTGCTTAACCCCGTGTTTTCGGCTTCTCGCAAGCAATTATGGCATTTCAGCAGTCGTGTATTTTTAGACGCTCTCTTTTCCTTTCAGAACTCTCGCTCTTCCTTTTACAAAATGAGTATTTTATGTACATTTTCACTGGTAGGTTTTTATTTTCTTTTGCGATAGACTTCCTCGTAGTGCTTTGTAGTCTTGGGCGGCAGCTTTAACCAAGTATATTTGTTTTGCTTCCAATTCCACAAAAGCTTTTGTTCCTCCCCGTTTTTCCTCTTTTTTGCTAGAGCGGAAAGACTCTCTCACTCTGCGAACCGTCTAGACGAGGAAGCGGGAACGATAGACCGATCGATTAAGCGCATCTCCGTCGACGTTGCCATTCGGCAGATGTCTTTTTTTTTTTTTTTTTTTTTTTTTTTGATAAATCATCAAAGCGAAAACGTGTCGGCGATTCCGTGACGATCTCATCATCCTCGACATCGCTTTATCCGGGAAACGTCAAAAAACTGGGTTATTCTTATTCCTCGCGTGAAAGGGGACTAACTCTCATTGACCGACATTCGAAGAAAATTTACTTTTTTTAAAATAATCTTTTTCAGATTATTTTAAGGAATTGTTTCTCGCTTCGTGTCAAAAACTGGTAGATTATTTATTAACCTTTCCACTACGGCCCAGTTTAACATACAGTGTGCGTGACGAAGGACAGATGCATCAAAACAGTTGTTCCCAGTCACATTTCCATATAAAATTAATAATATAACGTAACTAAGAAACCGAATCTCCCCCCCCCACCTCAATCTACTCTGGACTATGATACAGTCGCCTTAGACTGCATATGACTCAACATCCAAAGTGCGATTTCATTTTTTCCATTATAGTATGGAAAGAAATTTAAAATACATAACTACAGCTCAAAATACTGACTTAACTAGTAATTCTCAATCTGTGGTCTTCGAAGACCCTTGTGGTCCTCACAGACTTCCAAAAAAGAATTATTTTTTTAATAAAAATTAACTCCATATATTACAATATAGTTGAAAATCTCCGAGTATGGAAATTATACATGAGGAATCGTCTATCACGTTTACGCCCAAGACTGGTATTTTATGACATTTCTTGCCAGTTATCCTACTTAAGATCTTTCCAATCCAGTTTTAGTAACAGAAGTGTGATTTAAAGCACTATGACTGATGTTTTTTCTAGCATACATCCGAACAGCTGTGCAAGAATTAGCAGGCTCATCTGTCATTAATTGTCAGTACCAACATTTAATTAAATTCCTACTATTAGCTCACACACTCCCTATATCTTGTTCAAATTTTCAATCGTTAATAAAATACTTTTATTCATCCACCGAAGTTTAAATACATTTTTTAAACTTGTAGTTGATGACACTTGATGTTAATACAGTTTTTTCACATATTAAAAATAAAAAATTCTTTTTGTATTTTTAAAATTTTTCTTTGTTGACCTAAGTAGGAATTGACTTAGATCAACAAATACGATCTAAGTCAAGACGTCAATAGTCGAAGTCAAGACGACCTAAGTCAAGACGTCAAATAGTCTAAGTCAAGACGACCTAAGTTTTTTTTTTTTTTTTTTTTTTTTTCTTCTTCTTAAAAAAAAAAATTTATTTAATTAATTTTCAATCGTTAATAAAATACTTTTTATTCATCCACTTAAGTTCAAATACATTTTTTAAACTTGTAATGGATGACACTTGATGTCAACACAGTGTTTTCACATATTAATTTTTTTAAATATTTAATTTAAGTGCTTTTTGTATTTTAAAAACTTTTCTTTGTTGACCTAAGTAGGAATTGACTTTCAAATTTTTTTACATTACATTTTTTTAGTTAAAAAGGTAAAAACTGTCCAATCTCTAACAATCTAGAATACTACATAAATTTTGTTCTATTAGTTTAATTTCTTAATACCAATATAAAATTATATATTTTAAAATGCACTGAATTAAAATTTATTTATGTACTGGTAGTATCATATGCTCAAAAAATATTTTCGAAGAGAAAAAAAATAAGGTCATACCCCAAATCTTAATTTATAAAAGTGTTCCCCTCTTGAAAATTAGCTGAGAAACGTTGACATTAACCACATAACAGAAATTATAGTCCATTCTTCACTCAAATTTAAAAATTTCTATTATTTGGAAGAATTTAAATAATAATTTGAATGATTGAATTGCCGAAGGAAGGAACAGATTCAGAGATCGCTGAATTCCTCCCTTTCATATTAGAAATGTCAAGCCGTCCCACATTTTACGTCCACTCCCTCCCCCTACCTTATATATCGAACGTTACCTTATAGCTCCAAATCACTATTCATTTATATAATTAATCGCAGTGGACCTCTTACCAATTCTGATTTTTCAAATTAAAACAACTAGTTGGCTTATTGTGAAAAAATACACGAGAGTTATCTGCTTTAGGAGGGATACCTTCGTGGAGAGCTTACGGAAAATGGCTCGTACCCCCCACGGTACAGAGAAAAACAAAGAAAATCCCATACAGCTAGTCCGTTCACCAAGAATTAAACTCATCATAAACTAAAAATTTTCAGTAGTCTTATTTATTAGGCCATACGTGGACTCTAATTAAAACGCCACATTGCTATAGCATACCGAATAGTAACAAAATATATTAATGATGAATTTAAGCTAAATATTTTATAAAGATAGAACATATAAATGCTTTAATTTATTGGCTATGTGAGTTATACTATAGTATTTTACACTAAAATAGGAAATTCAAGGTCATTTTTCGCGGCCCTCGTAACCTCTTTTACCTCGTAACCATGTTTCGCGGCCCTCGTTTACCTCGTAACCATGAAAACGACAGTTGCAGCAGACAATTCAATGTCGCCTAATTTTTTCTCCCATTCCACCTCCGTTTAGCGTATTTCGCTTCATGAAAAGCACACGAATGAAGGCAGACTTGAAGTACAGCCTCCGCTGACTGTTGACCACGGAGGCTGCTTAACTTTGAGCACCATATAAGTATGATTTTACCCAATTCCGCCCCAATTTTGAGGAAGAGCACCTTGGGAACCTAAACACTATAGATGCCAGCAAAAATGAAAGGGTTATCTGTTCAGCGATACTGTCATAATGGACTTTCTAAAAGCAGTGATTTGTACTCAATTTTTATTGTTTACTTACACACATTCCTAATGATGACAATTTATAAAAAAAATTTCTCTTAATACTTTATATACCAACTCATTAATTATGGCTTGAATATACTTAGTTTTTGTTTAAATAATTTCTTTCAGCGAAATCATCACTGTACAAATTATTATTTGTTTCAGACCGACGTCCTGGACACTTCCAATTTCTTTGGAATGTCTTAATACAAATATCGAAAAAGTTAAAAAATTGCATTAAATATTCAAAACAAATAGTTTATAATTACTGGGTTTATAAAATCCTAAAGGTAACTGAATGACATTCTGGAAAGTTTTGTATAAATAAAAAGGAATTAAAGGATTGAAACCAAAATGGAAAAGTATGCCCTCTCCTGCTCCCATGGCAAAATAAAAATTCGTAGAACTTTCACTTTTATTAACGAAATGGTAATGGAATGCAGAACAAAAAGTAAAATTCTAACTGTAGCTGAACTCAGTTGATAATGTGAACAGAATCAAAGTTAAAGCATTAATTACTTTAGCATTCAACCGCTATCATGTTAAGAGTTACTTTAGGTTAGAGCAAAGCTTGACATAACTATCTACCTGAGCAGAAGGGATAACTTCTGGAGGATTTCCTAAAGGAAACTGACCCACATCCACGTTATACACGAAAAAAAAAAAAAAAAAAAGAAAAGAAAACAGTCATGCAACGGAGGAAATTGAACATACTGCGAACTATTATTGTTCAATAGTTTTATCCACTCAGATTTTAATCGGCCTTTAGCAACTAATGAAATTTTAATTAACGATCAATGTGCTAATATAATCCTTTTATCGATGTCATTCCTGTATCCTCTTGTTACTTATCCTCTTGATCTAATGGGGTCTTTAATCAGATTGCCGAATTTATTTTGGCCGAAAGAAAGATGGCGCCTGCCTTTGGCTAAGGCCTTGGGTAATTTATTGGTGACAGGCCTATGCCAGTTCGGTCCTAATTATGATATGAAATAACCCGGAAGACAAAATCGAAAAGTCTCCTATCTCCTTCTTAACATTCTACCAACTTGTGGGGAGTTTTCAGCTCGACTGTATTTTAACCACTTTGCGGTCGCATTAACCCTTTCCGGCATGCTACCTTTTAAAGTCGGAGTTTTGATAAAAAAAAAAGGGGGTAGGCAGTCTAATTAGGCCTAGAGGAGTACACAAGTAAAATTTTGTGAAGATAGCACTTATCGTTTTAATTCTGTGGGTTAGCCCAAAGTGGCACACTGATTGAATGGAGCTTCGAAAAGAGTGATGAAATGAGCATTGTTGTCAATGAACTGACCGATGAGATGCGGAGAAACAAAGAATACAGAATCCCAGTTGTCCTAGATTATCGGTTAGCCAGGTCTGGGTACACCTAAGGTTCGCCGTTTGATTTTAAGCAAGATTTCCAGGTAAAAATTTAAAACTAATATAGAATAGGAATATTAGCATACAGCCAAAAAAATAGCAAAAATTTCTTTTCAAACAATTCCTTTCATATCCTAAAAACAATCTGGAAAATTTCTTTGAAAAATGAGGTTCTTAAAAAATTAAACATGGCTAAAATATATGGACTGGTTTGTATTGAGCTTCCATCTACTATAAATAAAGAAGGTTCAGAGTAACCTATAAATCCTTTTTCATTCAATTTTTCTGTGCGTACAGCAGGAAATTTTTAGGTGTGTCCAAACCGGACACACTGTGCCGCAAAGAGTTGAGTTTAAGCATCATGTTTGTCGGAATTAACTTTCGTTGAAAGAAAATGGTAATACATAATATGCAAGTTTGTGAAGCTTGTAGACTTAATGTAATACTGTAAGATCAGTATGTTTCTTTGCTGTGGTGTCTGAAAGCTGAAATATGACAGGAACGGCGGCTGGGAGTAGATATACGACCTCAAAGGGTTAAAAACCTCATTTCGCATAGACAAACAATTATACTTTCTCCAGAATTAAAAACGAAACTCAACAATGAGAGGCGGCACCGCTAATTCACATACGATCATCACGACCAAACCGGCTCCATATCCCAAATTCTAGTACCAAAACGCTATATTTGTGCATTAAATCCGCTATATTTGTTCGCATATTTATCCATTAGACAATCAAAATAATCTAATAATATTTGGCACGATCATAGAAAACGCGATTTTACGATTAAAAATAACATTTGTTGGTAGAAAATTACAACCAGGATAGACAGAAAAATTAAAAATCTTGCAGCTATTCCAGTGGTTCGGTTTTTCGTGTTAAGAAAAACAAGCTTTCTTATTTTGAAAACTATTCTGCTGATGAAACTTTACGTTTTCATCGGTGCTATATTAGCATTTCTAGTTATTGTCACCATAACGACAGCTGCTCACATATACATTGGTATTTCATTTTCTGTTGCAATTTCATCCAAAAGTTTCCACTGCAGTACAAGGACGAACTATTTAATATTAATGCAACTGTCAGTCTTCTAGAATTTAGACACACATCACGACCTATGAATATTCGCTTGGTGAACAAAATCACAAAATATATAGATTATTATCGCACAGTTCAGAAACTATTGCACAGGACATATGCGGAAGAACTCCAAAGGATTTAGAAAACATGTTACCAAATTCACAAACTTAAACTGCAAATTCAGTCACTCCAGAAGTTCACCAGAGACGAGTCATTATTACCCAGCTTACGGAGGACATTAGGTCATATTTTCTAAAATTCAGAAAGATGTCCTTGGTTATTTAATTGCTCAAAACTAAAATTTTCTGAGAACAAACAGGAATACGACCCATGGATCCGCAACATCTGAAAGCTTTCAGATTTTATATTAAGCCCAAAAGAAGGTATTTTTTAATTTACAGTTTCGAGATACATAATACACGAATACGAAATACACGTTTCGAGAGCATTTGGGCTAACCCCACTTTGGGTTAAAAATAATTAAAAACAGCACATCTTTAGAATTTCCGATGGACAGTCTTGCGCACTTGGAGATAAAAATGTTTCATTCCTTGTAGTGTTGCCACTATTCGCTTTGAAATTGTTGAGTTTGTTGAACCAAAATTCGTTAAAAGTTTTATAAAATATGAAATAGACAATAAAAAATTCGTAATTCAAAATTCGGACTTCTAGGTTCCCAGATATGGGTGGAGGATTACGTTATTCAAAATTTGATGGTTCTAGGTACTATTGTTTTTTCACAATGCGAGAAACATCCATCCATCCATTCATGCAGATTCTTCATTATTTAATTCCTTTAAATATAATACATAGGGATATTATTTGGTGGCAACAATTTGAAAAGTTATTCAACGCTTTTAGTAATTCGACGCAAAACGCCGTTTCGAGACTAATAGCTTTTCTAGGCTAATGCTCCTTTAGACTAATAAAATTTTAAACTAGAGCAGTCTTCATTTTTTTCAAGAATGCAATAAATGTATACACAAACACTGACTCAAATATTGAAGTTACTCCTGACAAACTATGTGTTTAATTAATTTACTAAACGGCATTTAACCTACCTCTGGGAACCTACCAGAGGCGAAGTGGTAAAATAAGTGAATCACTTAGTTTGACCCAGGTTCAAACTCAGGCGAACGGGCTTTCTTGCGTGGTCGTTTTTAGTGAGCCTCTATGTGTAACTTGAATGTAAGCCAGTTTCGCTTTAAAATCCTCCATGAAGGCATCTCTCCTCTTAGGCAGACAGCTCTTACGTGCTTTGCCACATTTAAATACCTTAACCTAACAACAACCTTTGCTCAATGAGACTTCATTTTCTGAAGTCGAATGTTTCATACGAGATGAGAATTAGTTTTATAGAAATATATATTTAATGAGCTATGTGCTTGAAAATCTATTACAACTTGTAAGTAAAATGCCTTTTTGATTATACATATGAATATTTACAAAATGACTTTTTTTTATCTTTTAAGAGTTAGTTCTTTTGCTTTGATTTTCTTCACAAGATAACTTACATTATTAGATGCAAATAAAACATTCGAAGTTCTTGGTTTGGTGTTAAAACAGTTAATATTTTAACAGCAAAAACATACTTTGTTTCATTATCATATGCACCCATTCCCATGGCCACAAGAACCGGTAAAAGTTCCTATAAATAAAATATACTATATTTAATTTATACATAATACACACGGTGTTCTAAGTTTCGATCCAATATATACGGAAAGTCTAAAATATGCCGTGATTTTACTACGCTTTTCTGACTATTTAACTCATACTTTAGGTTTCAATTATACCCTAAGTGAACATTAACATCAGACGCATAGTTATTTACAATACCAAAAATTAGAAAGCTATTTACCAGGAGGGAACATCTTGGTGAAGTTTCTACAGATTGAATGGTTTTATTATGGCAAAGCATATTAGAGTTATCTGCCTAAAGGAAGGGAAAGCTTTGGGAAGAACATTTTGCGGGATGATTGGTTGGTATTTGGGTACGCTTCTGTTAACGGGGCGCCACTTTGCAAATGGCGCCAAACATAAATTCTAGCTGGAAATCTAACTAGATGGGGGTAATGCTAACGATACATGAAGGAAGAAATAGCTATTTCATTGAAGAAATCAATGGAGAATTCCAGGATTTCTTCATTGAAGATTCCATGATTTCTTCATTGAAATTCCATGATGAAGAAATCATGGAAGGATCATGGAAGAAACAGCTATTTCATTGAAGAAATCATGGAAGAAATGGCGATTTTACATACAATGAATATAATATGTATATTTCTTAATACGCGCAATGCCGAATTTCTGCAATTCTCTCATGATTTTTTACGCGAAAACATCACAGAATTGGACAGCATCTGCATTGTGCATATCAAGCATGTTTTATCATTGTACAGCTGTTCATAACGCGATATAAATAGGCTGCCAAATTGAGCGCTTTGGGGCCTCGCTAACAGAAAAGTACCGTTATTTGAATCGGTCAGAGCACACTAGGGCTCTCTGCATATAAATGGATGCTTCTGTGGAAGCCTTTCTAAGGTGAAGCTAGTTCGCATTCACGTTACACATAGGGAAAACTACAAAAACCGAACATGCAGCCAGTCTGTTCGTCTAACCTGAGTCAAACTACCAGTATACAGTGGTCATAACCACTCAGCTATTAATGATGCCAAACATTGGATATGAAATTGGCTCGTATTCAAATGACCAAAAAGCTATAACAAACGCACGTGCAGCCAGTATGTTCGCCAGGATTGGAACTCAAGTCTTGAATCTATTCTATTACTGAAAGCCAACTTCGAATCGTAACTTTTGAAAGGAAATCTGGCTTGTCATCAATGTCAAATATAGAAAATTAATGTAAACATCTACAGCTAGCTCATTTAATGAGCAAATTCGAACCTAACCCCGAATATCACTGTTAAAATTGTTCCAGCCAGATTTTAGATATTATATTGCTTAAATACCTGCCTATTAACTGTTAGTGGAAGCTTCAGCTTAAACCGAATCATGCCGAAAAATTACGAAATGTCTGCCTCAGTGTTGAATTTCAAATTCGTCTGTTAACCTAAGCCAACTCCTTTTAATTACATGCTCAGTTTATTCTATTAAGTTCAGAAGCGTTTTGCATTTATTGTTTTCGTAACGAATCTCCCAAACTTTTCGAATAAACTATCAACTTCCTACGAAATCGCTAAATATTTCCGAATGTTTGAAAATCTGGATTTCCATGGAATGAAATTATTCATCATTTAACCCACTAACTGCCAATTTTTTTTTCTCTCAATTTACATTTATTTCTGGCTGTCTAGATTGATACAGAAACTGGAAATTGTAGATATAAATGTAATCTGCCATGAGCCCCAGATTGGGATCGACATTCAAGTAGCCCTCACCAGAAAATAAAATTCACACTGACAATAAATAGCTAGAAAATGTATTCTAAAACCATTAGAGAAACACGGCAATACGCAGGATTTGGTAGTGATGTACATACTTATGTGACATACCGGCGTTTTGAAAATGTTGAAATCTTGGAAACGCACCAATATTTTACTTCTTACAAATAATACTCTCCCAACTTACTCATTTAACAACTACTACTGAAAAACTCATGCAAAAGCTTGAGAAAGATTTCAACAGCAATATAAAAAAGTAGCCATTGCTGCCAACCATTAAAGTTACGAAATTTCCGCTACTAAGACAAATCCCCAAATGGAGATCATGGCAGTTAAAAGGTTAAGGAACATGTCATGAGAACATGATACTGAAACATAGAGGATATAAAAACCAGAGTAAAAAATTGATTACAAGATTTAGTGTGGTTTGTTGATTATGGAAAAGCACTCGAGGGTTATCTGTCTAAGGGGATGAATTCTAAGCGAAACTGTCTCTTACACTTTAGATATGAGGGAAAATTCACGAAAACTCTCATGTGTTTCGTTCGCCGGGATTCGAACGCCGGACCGAACTGCAAGTATTTAGTGACTTTACAGCTCTGTCGCTGTTGGTTATTGAAGGGATTTTCGATACCTTAAGAATATCATCGAGACCATACGGAGCATCACCAACAAAATCCAAACCATATACATTGATAAGAGTCATCGCATTATAATCCAAGACATGTGATCATTTTAATGTATGGGAAACTATAGTAAGCGAGCGGCAGTGAGAATCCAACTTTAAAGTTCCCTTATTTCAGTTATTACCGAATAGATCTAAATGTCGGGCGATTCATTATGCTTCGAAATTAATAAGTGTAATATATAATTATGTTGACTTGCCATGTATTAAATCAAAGAATGTTAAGATTTTGTGGAAATGTATGTCAGTGTTAATCTTTAATTATTTTGCTACTGGTTTTACGTACATGCGCTATATATATATTGAAAAAGCTGGACCAAATTAAATATAAAAGTATTTTTTAAATATCATTTCATGTATTATTGGTCATACATTAGTGCGATTAACACATTTAGTATTAGATATATTACATAAGGGTTCTAAATTATATAAGCAACATAAAAAGAAAAAATTTTTTTTAATCTGAAAGCTTTCAGATTTTATATTACGCCCAAAGGGGCGTTTTCTTCATGTTTTGTATGTTACCTTTATTTATTAAATATCATGTTCTTTGTATCTAAACCATAAAATTCAATTCAACCGCAATATCACAAAATACTTAAAAGAGCATCTCTTTAGAATTTCCGATACACAGTCTCGAGCGATGGAGATAAAAATGTGTTTTTTTTTTTTTTTTTTTTTACTTTCGTGCAGTGTTGCCATTGCTTGCTTTGAAATCCTTGAGTTTCTTAATAAAAAAACTCGTAAATTCTTTACACAATATGAAATAGATAATTAAGCAAATTCGGGGTTCCAGATGGCCATATTCGGGTGGGGAGTAACGTTATTCAAAATTTAATGGCTCTAAGTACCTTTAGTGTTATTACAATGCAAGAAAGACATGCATTTATGCAGATTCTTCATTATTTAATTTCTTTAAATATAATACAAAGCTCTATTATTTGGTGGCCTCCCAACAATTTAAAAAGTGATTCGCCGTTTATAGTGAATCAATGCAAAATGCCAAAACGAAATTTATAGTCCAACTACCAGTGAACAGCGGTCTTTACCACTCGGCCATTGCTAAGCTTCATGAGGAACAGAAATTCATCGCAATACTGTCTGAGCTTTGTTTGTAAGATTAATTGACCGTTTCTTTTGTTTGTAAGATGAATTCTCAGCAACACATATCATTATAGATGGTGCAAAACAGGATAGATGTTTTATGTATTCCTAGATAACAGATATAAAATGTCTTGAGATAAATGAGATGTATATATTTCATTGTATTATAAAGACGAAATACACTAATAGTTGCATATATTGAAGTAATGAATGATATTCAGTTTTTTAATGCAAATATTTTTGTATTACGAGGTTCTTCTGTATGTTTTCCAAGCTATCGTAAGTTTCCCAAAACATCTAGATGTAATACTGGAAAAAGTCTGAGCCTTAAATGAAACCAATCTACGCAGCTCAAATCCACGCCTTACAAGCGTCTGCTGCATTTTAACACTAAAATATGAATTATTTTCTACTGAAACTCCCCCCCCCTCTGCATGCCTTTTCAGAATCTATTAAGACACATCACTATCCAAAAAATAGACAAAATCGTCTACAAATCGAAAACCTAAAATGTGAATCACAATTTTACCCCATAAGTCATTTCTGAGTCATCGTTAACGTTTCGTTATGTTGTATAAAAATATAAATCACTCTTTACCAGCCAAAATGAAGCGAATTTTCATTCCGATTTAGACCGACTGATGTTTAGAACACTTGGCACTGGTTCAACTTACGCGCAGACAAAAACATGGAATACCTGACGTAACTTCCCGTCGAGTTGAATCAACCGCTCGGCACTGTCAAAACAAAGCTGTTCCAGCGCAGACTTTACAATCAGAAGCACGTGCTTTTGAAATGTATACAATGAAACCTATCAGTAACATACAAGCTTATAAAAAATAATCCAACATTTTTCAGTTCAGTTTCATTCCTAATATAGTAACTAAATTATTTTTTCTGTAATCACTTTGCTCGCCTAATAATGTTGTATTGGTTTACGGTGCAAGGTTTTTCCATGCGTAATATGAACACAAACATCCCTTATGACACTGATAACCTGGAATGCGTTGCAATAACATAACTTTGCTAATGATTTATCGATGAATCTTTTTTTTTTTTTTTTTTTTTTTTTTTCATGAACACAGTGAAAATATGATGTCTTAGTATTTTTCAATCCGTACGGTAGACGCCTCGAATAATAATTAACGGCATTGACTACTAACAGTTTTTGTTTTCTCATGGATTAAGTTGATCGCTTAAAGTACAGAAAAGTCTGCTTACGGAAAGAGATGCCTTCGTGGAGAACTTTCTAATTCGAACTGGCTCGTATTCATGTTACCAAACCATTAAAACAATTAATCCATTTGTAGGAATTTGAACTCTGGTCGAATTACCAGTATTCAGTATTATCCAATTAGCTGCTGGTAACCGTCTGCTTATGACAAGGAGTTCAAATGGATTTCTTTGGGGGGGGGTTGGATTTATGAAGCCAGTATCAGTTGTTTCAGATTCAAAGGCTAAAAACGAAAAAAATAAGAATTTCATTTATCTGAATTATGCAAAGGCATTCGATGGCTATCTACCTTTGGAAAGGTATATCTTCGTGGAGGATTCTAAGGGAAACTGCCTCATACTCAAATTTATGCAAGAAGAAAACCACAAAAATCCTGCTAGCAGCCCATTCACCGTGATTCGGACCTGGTTCAAACTACCAGTGTTCAGCGATTCAACCATTCGGCCGTTGGTGGCCCTTATAGCAATAAGGATTTTAATGAAATGGCAGATAATAATGCACAGTATATTTTTTTAAATCGCTACTGGTAACGAATATTCATGTTTTATACATAACCCCAAAACCAAATGGACGACTATGAACCAAATGGACAGGAAAAAATTCGCCGTCACAGCTTCAAATAAAAACCATATTGGCGACTTTTTCCTTGGAGGAGGAATTCATAAGAATTACTTTATATATATGGTAAAGTACGACCCCGCTTTTCATGAAGGACTTTATAAAGGAAGTGGGTTCATTTACAGGGAATAACTCATTTACAGAGAATTTTTAATTTTTAATTTTTAAACCTTTTCTTCATCCTATTAAAAAGACGGTTATCCAAAAAGTAATAAAATCTATGTTCTGTAGAAGCAACAGAAATGATCTTTGAAAAGTTATTTTCGCGCTTTCAGCCAGAGTTAAGTTATTAAATAATGTTTTTTTTTTTTTTTTTTTTTTTTACTAATAATCCATTTACTCGTTAGATTAGCATCTTATGGCTACTTTCTACTCCCTAAAATAAAATCTTACCCTAAAGGACAATTTGGACAGCTTCAAGAAAAATATAACAATGAAACAGCAATTCATGAGGTAACTTCTGCGAAGGCATCTGGAAGTTCCAAGAACCAAAGGGATATATAGTAAACGAAATTATGGTAAAAAGTTAAATGATGATAGATGTGTTTTCTTCTAGCATAGATTCTTTACGAATGAAGTTCTAAAAGCTTTCCAGATAGTAAATTCACGAATAGTTCCTGTTCCTATATCGATTTGATTCATGGAATACAAGTATTACATATACTTTCAAGGACAAAGGTATTTTGCCCTTTTCTGCAACAGCAAGCTCTTTAAATGCTTAAGCATCGAAAAAATGATTATTTACCACAGGATGATAAGTGGTGTTTTCCGAAGATAAAATTTATAATTTCAGTAAAGACGTTGTTCGATAATCACTTGTATTCAAATGCTAATTTTATACTATTTTTTTCGATATTTTAAATAATTTGTGCAATTCAAGAAATTAAAAGTTTAAATTCAATAAATTCACAGACAATCGGTAATAGAAAAATCTTAATATTTCGAACTTACGTCATATACAAGTAAACGGCGTGGGAACCGGTTGCCATAGTAACAATAAGATATCCACTCAATTTTTTAGCTTAAAGAAAGTTAATTATGACTACGAAATTTATCTAAAATTTTTACTTGAGTATTGTGTAGTTTTTTTTGTGTAGAAAGATTTCTTCATGTAGAGCCTTTTAAGGCATACTATCTCGCATTTAATGTTAACGCAAAAAACAAACGGCACTCAAAC
Organism: Stegodyphus dumicola; assembly: GCF_044657685.1. NCBI lineage: Eukaryota > Metazoa > Arthropoda > Arachnida > Araneae > Eresidae > Stegodyphus > Stegodyphus dumicola. The sequence goes on along the minus strand of NC_140770.1, from coordinate 265,471,089 downwards.
TCTCTCTACAGCTATTCGGAATCGAATCCATGTCGAAGTAAAAGTACTTCCCAATTTAAACCATGGAGGTAAGAAGTATATCTCTACCCTTCATGGTTTTAAACCTATGGCCACTCGCAGGAATCTGAGTAAATGGAAATTTTCATCTTTAAATAAAGAAAAGCAAAGTCTGAATGGGAAAAACGCATTTTAATAGCATTCCATTAAAACTTCGCCAAATAGCAGTTTGTCTGAAGTTGCACCAGCCATTTAAGATAACTACAAATAAAATAAATATATTAAATAAATACATTAAAAATACGGTACTATGTACTTTATTATTATAATGTTAGACTTTTCGCAATAGGTGACTTAATTTTTGTTAAGATGTCAGTAATCAAAAGTCATCGTAATGTTCGTTAAAACCTTTGTAATTAAAAGAAGAAACTTTACTATTCCTAACTGCATAAACATTATTTCAATAGGATGTATACATAACCATTAAGATAGAACAATTGGTCATGTAAAAAAAAAAAAAAATACCGAATAAATTAAAAAAAAGAAAACTAATTTAGTCAACAAAACAAACGATAAAAAATTTTATATAATATTTAAGTCTGTAACTAAATTTTGTAAATATTTTATCTGATTTAGTTAATTTTTAAAACGCTACATCTGAAAATATGAAAATAATACCAATATAGAACTTTACTAAATTTACATACATTAAACTTCAGAAATGATATCATTTTTAAAGAAAATTTGTTCAGAAAACTAAAATATCATTCATTCGGTTTAAAAAAAACTTACCTTAAATTGCTTAGGATTGTTAATGAGGTACATTCCAGTCATCGTGGATTTATTCCGTTTAGTTGAATCTCTACGGTCGCAATACATCTTCTGGTTACTTAAACCCATCCTGGAACTAAAACTGCCTCCGCTCACCGCAGCGCTTTCTTTCCAAATCACGGAGTTTCCTTGTATCAGCCATTTGCTCACTAGACGGCCTTGAGCGCAAAGGATTTTGGGAAGATGACGTGCTATGAGAGGAAGCGTGTTCACCTGCGATCCTCGGAGTCGCTGGAATATGGGCATTGTCTAGCTTTAATTTCCAAATAAATAATTAGGAAGTGAAAAAAATTATGCTTGCTATTAACGAATTAATTAAGAGATTCTAATAAACATGAAATGGAGTTCTTATAAAGATTTCGATCAAAAGCTTCTCCGTTTCGGGTTCCATACTATGAGTACTGCTTGCTGTACTCATCCATAGCAGCCATTCTATCTAGTATCGGAAGAATATTCTAAGCAAAGGACGTTTCAGACAAATCAATAAAGCCAGCTAGCACGGACAACCACCCTCTCTTCGTAAACTAGCGCCGCCATGTGGTGTAAAAATAGTCCGGGAGAAGATTTTTGGACAGACTCCAGTCCTGGCTGGAAGATCTGAAAAAGAGATCTACTGGCTTCAAAACCAATCGCTTTCCAAACTGAAAGAAAAAAAATATATAATTTCACTTACACACAAAGAAAAAAAAAAAAAAAACGTATACAATTGGCAGATTTACAATTTCTCTCCAAAGAGAAAAACTTTTGTTAATTATTTTGTTACTATCCATCGTTTATTGTGAATACATTTAGTTCTATGTAGATATGCTTTAGCCATTTAAAATTTTGCTATAGTTTTCTTCTTAACGTCCTCACAGCAGTGATGTATTAGATGTGTTTTTGATAGAATATGTAGAACATCCATCACTGAAACACATAAATTAACTGAAAAACTAAGCATATGCTAACTGAAAAAGAATAACAATTGTTAAGATGCGTTGCTCTTGCTGTATCAAATTATAAGATGAAATTTTCAAAAACAGCAAAATAAAATAATTGGTAAGATAAATTTTCAAAAGAAAGTTTTAAGATAAATTTGCAAAGCAAAATAACAGTCTTCTATAGTTATAAATATAGGTCATAGCCTATAGTTATAAATATAGGTTATGGCCTATAGTTATAAATACAGGTTATAATGAAATATTTTAAGTCGGCTGTCACAAATCAAAAATTGTCAAGAAAGCTTAACGTAAATGTTATGATAACTATCAATTATTAGATATTTTATGACTTAGAAAACACAAATCTGAGAAGTTACAATTTTCTCCTTTATTCAAAAATATAAATAAATAAATAATAATCTTAAAACACATAGCAGTCATGCATAAATGAGAGCAGCTTATTAAGCATACCCTTAGGAAATAATACTAGTAGAAAGGAAATACCATTAAATAGTAGTACTAAATTTATTGCAAATGACACGCAGTCAAATCGACTACAAAAGAAAGAAAACTGAAAAATATTAATAATTTTTCAGATTTAAATTTAAAATTAAGAATTCAGTTATCTTTATTTTATTTTTATTTTTATTTTTTAAATTAGTACTATTAGCTCATACGTTCCCTATATCTTATTCAAATTTTCAATCGTTAAATACTTTTTATTCATCCACTCAAGTTCAAATACAGTTTTTAAACTGGTAGATGACACTTGATATTAATACAGTTTTTTCACATATTAAATTTTTTTTAACTTTTAATTAAATTTTTTTTGCGTTAAAAAAATTCTTTTTTTTTTTTTTTTGACCTAAGTAGGAATTTACTTTAATTTTTTTATATTACTTGTTATTATACATTTTCCCCTACCCCATCAAAATAGGTAACATTTAAATGAAATTACGCTCATTGTCTTTTAGAACTTATAACAGCATGAACAAATTAATACTTACTTATCGTTACATTAATAATGGGTTTTAACATTCACAATTTGAGCAGAAATTTTTTAACACAAAATTCAAGGATCTGAGATTTTTCTGTTTCTAATGCAAAGAGCAATATAATTTTTGAAAATTTACTATGGTAAAGTACTCAAAAGCATTCGCGTTGGTATAGAATTACTTAAACAGAATCTATTTCTGTACATTTGTGATAATTATTCTACATACTAGGGAAAAAAGTGTACAAATTTTTATGTATTAAACATGTGCCTTGAAATACAGAATGCTATTCAGACTAATTGAATATTTCGAAATATATATATATATAAGGCACATAAGATTTAAGACAGTTTGGCAGCTGGTTGTTTCAGAAGCAGATTTTTCATGCGTTGTAAAAAATTACTGTAGAACTATAAAAATCAAACAATTCCAGATAAAGGATTCCTTGAATTTGCATAAAAAATTGATGGTTCGCAGGCGAAAAATTATCATGTTAAGTCATTTAAAAATAACTCTTGCAACCACATTAAAAACTTGATAATGCAACAATAAAAAAATTCAGCTATAAAATTATGTTCGAAATTATACTTTTTAGCTAATTTATTGAAAGAAATTAATTAATTATATATTTTTATAACAATTGCCCAATTACTTAAATCTATTGCTGTAAATTTATTAAGTTCAAATTCTTATTGTTGAAGTTGCTTCTTGCTTCTTATACAAAAGAATTTACAAAATATTCTCTAAACAAAGACTCTGGTTTACGCGGTTTCACAAATGTATGATAATGGGGCACTTCAGATGGAAAGTATGCGTTTTTTCAAAACATACAGGTGTTCTGTTCCAAAATTAAATGCTAAAGCATAAATTTTATGCCTCATATTCATTTTTTTATAGTTTTCTTCATCAACGTCCTCACAACAATGATATATTCGAATTTTTTTGATGGGATCTACAACTGAATCGCATAAACTAATCATACACTAACGAAAAGAAATAAAAATGTTTAATATTCGTTGCACTTGCACTGCATCCAATTACTAAATAAAATCTTTCGTACAATACAGAAACAGATAGATAATGATTAAAGATTTCTCAAAGCAAGTACACTAATGAGCTTGATAAAGCACGTAACAGATTCCTGCCATGATACGCGTAGTGTGTTGAAAGAATATGCTAATTTCCAGTATTGGATATCACTGCAAGTACGGTCATGTTTTTATAATATTGGATTGATAATATGTAACGTCCAGTCTCGCTCGAGAAAAAAAAATCAATACACAAAGCATATAAAACTTTGATCAACGTATGGTTCTTGTAAAGATTGTAACATTTGTATAATGAAGCGAATGACTTAATGTCCCATTTAAAATAAGAAAATTTTCCAAGTATTGTCGATTCTTTTGATTGTATTGTCCATTCCAAGTTTTTATTGTCGATTTGCTTTTGATGGCCTAATTACTGCAATAATACACAACTTTGATCAACATGGTATGTCTCAGCAAAATTCAGTCTCAGATTCCCATAAACGTAAATTGTATATTTCTATAACAACTATCTGCATGTGAGGTCAGCTACATAAAATAGCTATTATAAAAAAGGAAAATTGCATAAATATTTTATTGAATCTACCTTTTAAGACAGTATGGCAGAGAACTGCGTTTACTGCACTTAAATCGCTTAATTAGTTAAAAAATAACATATTTGAAAAAAAAATATTAAATATTTTACGCTTTGCCGAATGGCAACACACTCACGCATGGAAGATGAAAATATTTTATTTCGGGTAGTGGCAACATATCTCTTTGTCCTTTAAATTTGAAGCATAAATATCTTAAACTTTGTCTAATGGCAACACATTGTTTTTAAACAGCTAATTTTTGTTAATCAAAATTGCAATAAGTTCTCTCAAGACATAAAATAATTTTAAAAAATTGAAAACCAGATTTACGCTTCAAAGTGCACATATCCAAGTGGAGGAATACGTTTATTCAAAATTTCATGGCTCTAGGTACCACCGTTTTTCCTTAGTTCGAGCAAAACACATACATATACACATACAAATTTTTCATTCTTTAATAAAAAAGATAAATGAAAAATTTTGAAAGATGTCGGACGCCTTTTCTTTAGAAGCAGAATTTTGCGCACGTTTTTATAATTAAATCATCTTAAAAGCAGACGAAAACGTAGAGCCCCTGTACAGTGAAATCAAATGGGAAAGAACAGAAAAAAATTATGATGTAAGAGCCCTTTGGAATTCTTGAAAAAAGCTCGAATTAAAAGCCAGCTATAACTGATAGATTTTGATGGACGTGAGAAATTTAAACGAAATCCAGTTCAGCAGGTGCAGAAGACTTTTGCATTATCTTAGCTGAAAGTAATCAATAGAATAGCTGCCTAAGACCTAAGCTTAGGAATTAAATATCACATCGTGTTGTTTGAAAAATTAATGAATATTTTTAAATACATTATAGCTTCTTGTGTGTTGTTATGATTAAACTAGAAAGCCCGGCGGTTATACGAAATGACCGCTGTTTTAGATATTATAAATTGTAACTAAAATGATTTGTGTAAAGGTGTCTGCTAATTTAAACTGAATTACCCAGGGCAGTCGGCGAAGACGCCCCTTTGCTTACTGCCCCACGGGGTTTCCCCCTTCTACTTACGTAATTGCTTAAAGTAGAGTGCAGTGAAGGAAACCACTAGGGATACATTTCTTAAGAGCCACCGCTATAGCTCAATCAATAAAGGTATTTTACATAATGAAATGTTAGTTCACCTGTCAAAGATCTCTTTGTACACAACATTTCTTGTATAGATCTTTCCATCACTTTTAAGCTCGCCTTGCAGAGGACCATCCATTATTTTTAATTTTACATCCGTTTTTTCCACGAACTCTTGACTCAACATAAAGTTGGCCGAGTCCAAATACAGGCTCAGGTAAAAAATATGCCAACACGCTTAAGCGTTTGGACCTGAGACTTATTGATGGTCATTGCAAAGGCAAGTTTTACAGGAAATTTTCTATGTCTTAATTGAAATAGGAAACCTGTGCCGTGGCAACTTCACCCCCATTGGCTAGTACAGTTACGAAAGCAACCAATAAACTATCGGCGACAAACAGACACTTAAGCCACATATATATAATGGAGTGAAGTAACATCATCTCCTCCGAAACGGCTGGCTCCCGGGCTTAGCGAAGCACACTGTTGGATTCCGAAGGTCCGTGACATGCCATTTTGACCATTCGCGTCTTCTTGGGACTTTAATTAGCTGAGATATTAATTAAAAACTAATTTTCCCCTACGTTTTCCCTACATTTTCCACTTTCTTTCTTGGGTTTTCCCTATTAGAGGGATTTGACTACGGGCCAAATTTTTTTTTCTTTCATTTTTCTTTCGCCGTTTCGAATATCTACGAAACGGCGCCGAATTGAAACTCCAGACGCGTATCCTCGGTTTCCCAAAAATTCTCCGAATCCATCGATATCGTTCTTATCTTCGTACAACTTTAACCGGCCGAAATATTAATTAAAAACTGCGGAAACGTTAATTTCCGCGCTCATTTTTTCAAGTGGCAACAACAAACTATCGGCGACACACATTTTAGCCGCTTATATATACATAAAGAAATATTACTTTTAAAAAAATTCGAAAATCTGAAAACTTTTAGGTTTTATATTACGCCCAAAGGAGCGATTTTTTTCAATTTATGCACACAAACACCTTTCGAAAGCATTTGGGCTAACGTCACCCTTCGGATAAAAATTTTTAAAATCAGTATACCTTTAGAATTTTCCGATAGACAATCTCTATCGTTGGAGATAAAAATGTTTTTATCCATACAGCGTTGCCACTGCTCGCTTTGAAATTGTTGATTTTGTTAATCAAAAATTCGTTAAAGTTTTACAATATATGAAATATACAATAAAACAAATTCGAAGTTCGGGCCTCCAGGTGCTCATATTCGAGTGGGGGACTACATTATTCAAAATTGGATGTCTCTAGATACCGTTATGTTTTCACAATGAGAGAAACACACATGCATTCATGCAAATTCTTCATTATTTATTTTCTTTAAATGTATATTTAAATGTAAAAGCGATAATATTTGGTGGCAATTATTTGAAAAGTGATTCAACGCTTTTAGTGATTGGACATAAAATGTCACTTCGAGACTAATAGCCTTTCTAGGCTAATGCCCCTTTGGGCTAAAAATGTATTAAGTATTTATACCTTTAAAGTTAACATCGCCATAAAATGAACTAAAAATATTTTATGCTATCTAAAACCTAATCACTGCTTCTCTATTTATATATTTTCAATACATTTTACTGTTACAAAATAACATTCCTGATTTCTGTAAAATGTTACTCAAATTTCTGAATACATATCTCCGTATTCATTTTTCAAATTCCATTTTTATCACTTTTTTCTCTAACGAAGAAACTAACGATTTCTTTCTTCTTTCCTCATAAATTCGTGACTTTATATGTAAAATGTGCATAAATGTTTTTGAGACCGAAGTAACAGTAACATTCAGAAAAATATATTTATTTCATACTAAAGTAGTTCAGATATTCACACTCAATATTATTAATATTATTTATTGCAAACGGTTATTTCAGAACTTTTGACACTAAAATGAAAAAAAATTAAGTCTAAATTCAAAATAATTTGTTGTAATTCCTTAACTAATAAATTAACTAATTCAAAAATTGCACTTATGAAAGGGCAATGCCAAAAAACTCATTAATTAAAGAAAGTATGTGTGAATTAAGTTTTGGCTTCCCGTCTGGAAACAAGAACTTATCTTTTTCTAAAAATTCTCCGTAATTAAGTTTTCCTCATAAATTTTTCTTCTAACTATATAGCAGTGAAATTTGAGGGGATAGAATTGTAGAGTCATTAGGACTTTTTTGGAGCAGGAGTCATGAAAAATGAGCAATGCCTTCGCCGGGACTCGGACCCTGGACCTCTCTAAAACACATCAAGCATCACTACACTACGAAGGCATGCTAAGAAGGTGAGAGAAGCGCTGAGCGTGCTGTCCACTACATTACGAAGGCATGCTAAGAAGGTGGTCGAAATACCTTATGTACTCCCCCTTTTAAAGGGAGGATTAATCCACCACCAAGATTTGGCGATTGGGTTCCCTAATGTCCAGTCTCCCTTTAAAAGGGGGAGTACATAAGGTATTTCGACCACCTTCTTAGCATGCCTTCGTAATGTAGTGGACAGCACGCTCAGCGCGTTTTCGACAGGTCTGTGGTTCAATTTTTTTTTTTTTTTTTTTTTAAAGCAGGAGTTATGAAAAATGAGCAATTCCCTCGCCGGGACTCGAATCACAGACCTCTCGAAAACGCGCCGAGGGTGCTGATCACTACACCACGAAGGCATGCTAAGAAGGTGGGAGAAATACCTTATAGAATAACAAGAAGAAGAAAAAGACAAAATCATACTTGTGAAGGGATTTGACAGGAAAACTCTTAATAACAGAACGATCTTTATTAATAAAAATTAATAACTCATAAACTAAAGTCTAGAGAATTTATAATTCTTATTATTACTAATTTAAAGAGAGAGTTTGCTTTAAAGAAGAGTATTTAGTTATTACAAAGCTCACGAGAACTCTTATTATGTCTAAAGAGAAGAATGGCCTTTTATAAACTTGTTCGATCTACATATAAACATGGAAAAAAAACCACGAAGCGTCCATGATTTTACCCCCATTCATCTTCTCGGAATAGGCCCCAGGAGGAATAGGCCCCAGGAAAAGTATTTCCAGACTTTAGCAATGCCACAGTAATGGGTCAAATCATCTTTGAAAATTTATAAAAGCGTTTAATTAGATAAATTATTATTCAAACTGAAGTCCAATTTCGCCTAACTTTAAGGTACTAAATTTATGCACACGCATTTGTGTGATTATTCAATGATGCTATTTAAATATACGTATAAAAAATCAATAATCGTCACCGTCTTTTTAAAGTTGCAGAAATTTAATTGCAACTCTGGAAAACACAAAGAATTTCTTCCTTGTCATAAGGGTATATGAACTAATATTTAAGAATGTATAAACATTAGGCTATTTTAAAGCAGGAGTAAATAGATGAAAAGTGTGCAATGCCCTCGCCGGGACTCGAACCTGGACCTCTCGAATATTCGCCGAGTATGCTACCGTTACACCCGGAAGACATGCAGAAAGGAGGGAGAAAATACCTTATTTACTCCCCCCTTTTAAAGGGTGACTGTGAATTAGGTGACCCGTTTGCCAAATTCTGGTATTGAAGAATCATTATCCAACCCATTTTTTTAGTTCGAGTGCCATTGTTCGGCAGTCATTAGGATTTTTTGAAGCTGGAGGTATGAAAAATATACAATGCCCTCACAGAGATCTCACGAATACGCCCGAGTGAGCTACCGTTACACCACGAAGACATGCAGAAAGGAGGGAGAAAATACCTTATAAGATAGTCGTTAAAAATTGAATAAATTCAGCAAAATAATTTGAAACCAACAACTATGTAATTTATCGCTGACTGCAATTCCTTCGGAACTTATTCCAGCCTTTATGAAAGCTTTATGCTACTGCCACCATTTGAGGTGAATCTTGCAAACCTACTCGAGGACATCTGATGCGTAATCGGAAGCAGAATTTCAGGGCTTGGAATGAACCGTGACAGGAATAGAGTAGAAGCTGTGTCATTCATAGGAAAGAGAAAAGTTTCGGAAGTTTCGAGGGAATTCAAATCGAGGAGCAAATTAACATGAGCAATAAATTTGACTTCCGAAAAATGTGAGAGGTGATTTTCCCAGTGGGAAGTTACGGTGGACGATTTCACTTCCTCCTGTTTGTGCAGTTAAACTCGAATGACAATAAACTCGAATGACAATTTTTACTTTCTTGTACGAAGTCTTACTTCCTTGTAATCACGAAAAAGTCCAGGTACCATATTTCAATGAAAAAAGGCAATTTAACGATGTTTTTGCGTGACATCTGTACGTAAGGACAGAATAAAAGACTCTATTTTCCCCTAAAAAATTATCAAACTGATTTAAAATGGATTCTGAAGAAGAGATTTTTTCGTGGCGTCTGTACGTACGTATGTGCGTATGTATTGTAATGTATTTTGCAATAATTGACAAAATAACAGATAATCTTCTTAGTAAAACATAAATTTTATTTTTAGTTTACGGAGATAGATAATTTTGAATACAATCTTTTAGTTACAAATTTTTTATTCATCTCCTAGCTGGTAAAACTTCAGAATCCTCATTTTAAGCAATTTCTTACGTTACTAAGCAAAGGTTACATCATACAAATATGGCGTTGCCACTTGAATAATAAATATAATTATTTGTTAAATAACAAAATATTACAGTATGTATGTATGTATCTCGCATAAGTCAAAAACGAGTAGCCTCAGAACGTTGAAATTTTGTATACATGTCTGCTATAACATGTAGATGTGCACCTCCCTTTGCAGTAACAATCGGCCTCACCAAAAAAAAACCACGAAGCGTCCATGATTTTACCCCCATTCATCTTCTGGGAATAGGCCCCAGGACGAACTAAAAGTATTTCCAGACTTTAGCAATGCCACAGTAATGGGTCAAATCATCTTTGAAAATTTATAAAAGCGTTTAATTAGATAAATTATTATTCAAACTGAAGTCCAATTTCGCCTAACTTTAAGGTACTAAATTTATGCACACGCATTTGTGTGATTATTCAATGATGCTATTTAAATATACGTATAAAAAATCAATAATCGTCACCGTCTTTTTAAAGTTGCAGAAATTTAATTGCAACTCTGCAAAGTAAATAAATATATGTATACATATACCCACTCCGTTACTCGGCTCCGTGAACTCAATTTTTTTTTCTTATACCATGTTGGTAAATTGCGCATTTGTTGCTTTAAAAATGATTGAATTATGTTGTTCTTATCATCCAGTTAATTTTTTATGGCTTTAGTTAACCTGCATGCAATATTTTTAGAATTATCAACGATTTAAAAGTTGTTTAAGTGTGGCTAAGCCTAATTTATTTTACCATAGTAGCCCTATTTGTTTACATTTTAAGCTTCGCAGAATAGTGGATTTGTTGCCAATCTAAAGAAACTAACCTTCGCCACAACTGTTTCTTTTTTATTTGTATAATTTCTTCTATACATCGTTATAAATATATCATAGTATTTGAATAGAACATGTGGCAACAGATAATTTTATTAATTTAAAAATGAGATATTAATAAATATATATCAAATTCAGGAGATTAATAAAAATTGAGGAGCTAAACTTTTGAAAGCTAATTTTTACAAAAGTACTCGTGCGATTATTACAAAACTTGGCAGTTTGGTAGAATTTGAGTCGTAGAATAGAAGTATGGAATAAAATTGGTATGTTATTTCAGAAAAAGTCCTATTTTGTGTCAAAATACCTATATTAGAATAATCCTATATATAAATCGAATACATATCCTAAGTCGCACTTTCGAGACATGAAAAATGCAAGTTGAATTTCGTCAATCGGCCCAGTAGAACGGGAGATATAGGAAATGCCCCCCCCCTCTTTATTTTAAAGTAAAAAAACCATCAATAACTTTTTAATTTTAAAAAAAAAATCTTTTAAACTTTTAAATATTTATTTATCCTAATTCATGGCACTTAAATTCTTCAGTTCTTTACCGCTTCATTCTTAAACTTAGTTCTCTCCGTTTTTTCAATTCTTCAAGCAATAAGATTTCTTTATATCCATTAAGCATGTTATTAATGTGAAATCCTCATTTGCCAAACATGAAATATCCGACTTTCCTTCATGAAAATTTATAAAACTTCTTGAATCCATTTTGCAGGATATACCTACAAATCTTTAAAATTCAGCATAAATGAATGTATCCGATATGTTATGCAGGTGCAAGTATAAGTGGGCGGATCACCAGAACTTAAGTGGGCAGAACACCATAAGTTGTATATGTATTTGAAGGAGAACACCCCGGGAAGGGCGCAATTTGAGTCCTCTGCCCCTCTTCACCCACCACCAATCACTCAAGAAGGCTTTCGGCTGGCTTGTATTTGACAGCCCCTTAGCAGCATAGACACTATACTCTTATAAACATTAATGCCTTCTCCGGAAGTCGAACCGAGGCCCGTATGGCAGTCAGCGTCATTAAACACTATACCGCTTGGGGTGGGGAAGGCTGATATGTTGTCATACATAAAGAAGTAAAAAGAAAACAGCATTGCTTTGACAAAAATCGAAACTTCCATTATTCGAAAGCAAAACTATTGGTTACATTAAGTCGCGACTAAATTTGAAAATCTTAGCAGCTGCTAAAATTTTCCTCCATAGTAAACCTCGTAAATGATGTAGCTTCTCGTTTGGTTTTGTCTGAAGTGTAGAAAGGCAGGCTACGAGATCGAGAACTATTCTTTAAATTAAACAATCCAACTTCCAAGCGTAGCACTGCAATTTGCACCGGATATGTTAGCAGAAGTAACAGTCTTTTAATTAAATAGGATTGAGCTTCAAGGAAACACAGTAAGCAATAAATCTCACATTTATTCGTGCACATTTTTATGTTAAATTTCTTCATTTGCTTAAAATCACAAAAAATTATTTTCCTCATTATTAACTTAGTTAATGTTTTCAATTTGAAAATGTACGCTACGGTGAAAAAAAGGGGGGACAATTCAATGTCTCTCGTTCTACTAGGCTAATTAACGAAATTCAAATTGCGTTTTTCATGTCTCGAAAACGCGACTTGGGATATATATTAGATTTTGTATATAATTTTGTTCTAACAAGATCGAACTTTTTCGGAAATAACATTGCATTTTTTTCCATATTTCGATTCTACGTCACAACTTATGCCTAGATATTAAATTTTGCCATTTTTGGTGAGAAATTTATGGAGAAATTTAAAAATATATCTTGGCGAATTTTTTCAGTTTGCACCAAGAATAATTCACTTGGCGGACTTCTTAATTTATAGCAATCTATTTTCCTTTCCTTTTTCTTCACTGTCCACGAACGGGAAAAAAATCATTGTTCATACTTTCAAATAAATTATAACAAAGTGCGTAAACCACATTTTCGTTATTATCGCTTATAGTAAATACGCCAAATTTCAAAACGCGCCGAAATGTAAATTTACGTATATCTTAGAAAATACTGAATAAAAAACTGTAATCTTTTGCAGGTATAGTTAGAAATACATTTACTTTAAGATGATGGCAAAACTTTTATAAATTATAATTTAAATTGTTTTCCGAAAAATTTATAAAAATTATTTAAAAGTACAAATTTTAAAATAAATCATGAAAAATAGGCGAATTTTATTCGGAATAAACCTAAATTTCGAAATATGAAAGCAAAAATCAAATAAGTTTAATAAAAATGAGATATCAATAAATATATATCAAATTCAGGAGCTTAATAAAAATTGAGGAGCTAAACTTTTGAAAGCTAATTTTTACAAAAGTACTCGTGCGATTTTTACAAAACTTGGCAGTTTGGTAGAATTTGAGTCGTAGAATAGAAGTATGGAATAAAATTGGTATGTTATTTCAGAAAAAGTCCTATTTTGTGTCAAAATACCTATATTAGAATAATCCTATATATAAATCGAATACATATCCTAAGTCGCGCTTTCGAGAAATGAAAAATGCAAGTTGAATTTCGTCAATCGGCCCAGTAGAACGGGAGATATAGGAAATGCCCCCCCTCTTTTTTCCCCCACAGTGTACCTTACTTTTAACGCAATAGAAAAACACCTAAAACGTATTTAATTTATATGTAATTTCTATCACTTATCAAAAGAAGATAGCATTCAAGATTGGCACAGTTATGTCAGTCTCAATTCAAAAGGATCATCTTCCTAGAATCCTAGTAATATGTTCCAAAAGCCAATAGTAAAACTGAAGAAGTGTATTCTCAAAATGAGCCTCAAATGCCCTATATATTTCAAATCATGTTACATTCATATAGTTCTAAGCATTTTTAAGGCTGTATTGAAACTTTAATACTGTTAGGAAAGAATTCTACATCTTTTCTAAAAAGTAAATTGGGAGAGATACTTTTGATATCCTTTTTTCTTACTTCACGTGAAACAAGTAATATTCATTAGTGTAAAAAAAATGATCTCACCGTGATATCTTGAAAACATTCGCTGATCCATCTGATGCACTGCTCGAGATTACCTTTTCTTGCTACTCAATGGTATCACATGTCCATAATAAATGAATAGCTTATCATTTTGCTAACAATGGATCGAATGATTATTTTTATGCTTAACATATCTAAATATTGAAATGTCTTTAGATACGTAGTTAAATATAACTATATAATTGTAAAGCTTTATTCTATAAGATGTGAACTTTCCTTTTACTATCAACTATAATTTAGATAACTCGATTTTGTGGAATTTTAAGAAAAAGTGTGAACGAGATTCTAAGTGTCTTAAGAGAAAAGAATGAAAACATTTTCTTAATTAGATAACACTTATGTCTCTTTTAATGTTGTTAACATTTAGATTTAATAAATTTTTCTCTTGCAATTTACAGGTTTAATAAACGATTTAATATTTAGAGTTTATTTTAGCTGCTGGAAATACGGCTGAACAATTAAAGTATTTTAAGCTGTGTTGAATGTCTATGAGAATATTCTGGACAATAGCGTACTATTCAAGCCAATTTCGAAGTAGCATATTCAGTAATTAGATCGCTGACTCTTTTCGTAATATATCCTACACTTGTTATGGTGTTTAGTTAAAGCAATTAGTAAATATCGAATGTGTAAGATCCAATTTCGTGTTCGGTTTGGATGTTTTTGAGCATCCTGTTGTAAGATATTTTCTATCTCCTTTCTGCATGCCTTCTTGGTATTCGAGAAGTCGAGGTTCGAGTCCCGGTGAGGGCATTGCTCATTTTTCATGTCTCATGCTTCAAAATAATCTAATGATTATTTTGAACTAAAAAGGTGGTGAATGATGATTCTTCGCAGCCCGGATTTGGCGATTGGGTTCCCTAATCCCCAGTCACCCTTTATAAAGGGGGAGTATATAAAGTATTTTCTCTCTTCCTTCTGCATGCCTTCTTGGGGTAAAAGTAGCACACTCGGCTCGTATTCGAGAGACCCAGGTTGGAGTCTTGGTAAGGGCATTGCATATTTTTCACATCATCATTTTTTCACGCATCAAAAATCCGAAGTACTTTATAGTTTCATCCGAACAAAAAGGTCGTGGATGGTGATTCTTCACCGCCAGGATTTGGCGCTTAAGTCCCCTAATCCACAGTTGCCCTTTATAAAGGGGGAGTATATAAAATATTATCTCCCTCCATTCTAACCTTCGTGGTTGTAGCGTTAGCACACTCGGAGCGTATTTCAGAAGTCCAGGTTAGAGTTACCCTAAGTTAGTTAATACCCTAATTACTCTACAATGTTTATGCAAAGCAGCAGTATATAAAATCTATCGTTTGAAAGTCCTTCCATGTGACTGGAGCAAGGGAAAAGAGGTACATATAAACATTTCGAATTAATATTCCTTCCATGCGAATGATAAAAGTCTCGAGTTTCATCTCAGAAATACTAGAAGTCAAATCTCAGATGGTGGTTATTAGCTGCAGACCTTAGGCTTAACCTGTGTTGGGTTAAGACTTTTAAAGGCTCTATTCATTTAAAGATTTTGGTGCTCCCATCTGCATTTATGTCAGTCCCTCCTTTTTCTCTCTCACTCGATTTAGGTCTAACTTCTGCATACATTCCATGGCAAAACCGGAAGTAAAAATTCTTGTGATGCCCATTTTGCTTGAGCCCTAAGGATCATTTGTGGTACCTGCTCCTTTTGGTGCCCTAAGCACGTGCTTACTTTGCTCAGTGTTTAATTTAACTCTGATGATAATATATATAAATGAGAGGAGCTTTAAATAAGCGCTAGAGAAAGGCGGTCCACCATGAGAAGCACATTTTCTCGGGGGGGGGGCGATATTGTTATAGTAAAACTTATTATTGTTGTTCATTGTTATAAGGATAATTAAAGCAGAAAGAAGGATTTTTTCCCTACTATGGCAATGTTTAGTATGTTATCTTCTTAACGTGAAAGATGCCTTCGAGAAGGATTAAATTCTCCACGAAGGGGTTAGAAACCGGAAACTGGCTCATATTAACGTTATGAATGGAACACAGTTTTGCAATCTTTCCACGTGAAGCAAACAAAGGAAATGAATATGTAGTCAACCTGTTTTTTGCCTAGGTTAATTCAACTCATTCTGCACACACATACACACACAGATATATATATAATGAACTATATTTATTCCTAGGTTATAAAATTATATTTGTTTCCACTATGTATGTATGTTTTTACTACTTTACTTTAAATTATATATATATATATGCACAGAAGAGGAAAGTTCAACCAGCTAATGTTATGAAGCACATTCGATACTGCAGTTCCAGAGTAAAAAAATTATACCAAGTATAAACAATAAAATAATACTAAAGGAGTAAAAGTTATCGCGAAGGAAATGTGCAACAAGTATAAGTTATCACTTTTCACGAATCCAGAATGTCTGCACAGTCTATCATTTGCCCTATATTAATATCCAATGAAAGAAAACAGCACCGACCGGGACAGCTGACTGGTTCAACAAGGTTCATTAGAAACCCAGCCAAAACAAAAGTTGTTCTTTAAAAGCGTACCTTATCCTCAATACTTTGAGTAGCTTTGAGCCATTTTAAGCATCCACTTTGAGTCGTTCTCTGATATGAATAGGATTCTGCCATTTATGATTATTTTTTTCGCTGATGAAAGTTCAACCTTATGCTTTACTAACACTTTGTGGGTGGCTCCTTTGCGAATATCACTCGTTTTGATCACTTGCCTTGTTTTGCTAAAGCAGTTTACTAGCACATTATGTACGTATACATTAAAACTTCAATTATTCTAGGGACCTCCAGTGGCCGAGTGGATAGGATCGCTGAACACTAGAGGTTCGACCTTGGTTCCTGTCAAGGAGAACGGACCGACTGCTTGGATGCTTTCACGATTTCGATTTTCTCCATATGGAACGGGATTCTCTTAGGTTATTGCAGCTTTGATATAATTGCTTAAGCAAGCTTCCTGTCAACAGGTTATTTAAATGTATATACATATATATATAACAATTAAAAGCAGATTCCTGCTAACCGCAACTACGAGTGAAGAGAATGTGAAGCTATTCCCAGATTAAGCTTCTCAAAAAACCATAACTTCTATATAAATTTGGGGGAAAAGGCAAAACCTAATTTTGCAAGCATGCTTTATTGAACTTTATTGTGAAGGTCTTAAAAAAACTAAACATTTTTGCTACATGGAATTCGTCTGGAAATGATCGTGAACTACGGGTTCGCCTCGTTACCCTTAATAACTGCGTCAGATGAAAAGGAAAAAACTGGTATTTATAGAAGAAATCATTCATCATACAACAAGGTTGACAGCTATAATTATCTGAAGGAGAACAACAATTTTTACCTGCAAAAATATCTCATATCACCAAAATAACTCACATTGCAAACCTCAATACAAGTCTAAAACCTGAATCTGAGCTGAAACTCTGAATTAACTAATTTATTGTTCCATAGCTATGTTTATATGTCTTCCCATCACTTTTGGAAGCTTCTAGAAAAAATCACTCCTGGGGCTCAAAAATGCGTTAATCGGAAACTTTCAGAATGCCGTCAAGTTATAAGGATTTTAAGTTTTACTAACGTTTATTTTATTTTAAAACTTTGCTATCGTCTCTTATTTTCCACTTCCGGCCAGAATAAGCGCGAGTAGGAATTGTTTATGCTAATGGGGTTGTAAACTGTTTAGGAATTTAAGAAATGGCTTCTAGCCGAGAGAGGAGAATAGCCTTCAAGCTGCCCTGCCTCGCGCGTGCTTTTCAGTCAGTTCATGTCTGCCTTTAAGGCCAGAACGTAGTTCCTGCTGAAGTAGTAGTGTCAAAAGGCCAATCTTCGCGTTAATATTCTCTGTAAAGCATTTAAGTTTAGTTCTTACTTAGTAAAGATACTGTATTTCTTATTTTCTACGTTTTAGACCTGTTGGTCTCTTTATCCCTAAGTGCGGGAGCGCCTGTACGTTGTGAGAAAAAAGGGTAAAGTTAACCCATCTCATTTGTGTTGTCTCTTCCACGCACACACGAACATAGCTTGAGTAAGCTCCCTGTTCCCATTCAGGATTACTAGATGTTTCTCAAGACAATTAGAAGGAATAGCAGTCCTGGCAAAGTTAGCAACAAACCAATTGTTGCTAAGTTCCTTCTTCTTCCCATAATTTGTGGCATTAAGTTATAAGTTGGCTTCCACCTTAAGAGAATTCTACTCACAGATCTCAGCTGCAGTCGAAGCCACCCTCACTCAGTTACACTTTACTCAGTTAGAGGTTTTCTAAGTAGAGTGAGCTCTTCATCATGGCTCATAACAGGAATATATCTCTCTACAAAGTGAAAAGGCTAGTGTTCATTTATACAGTCAGATCACAGCCATATTCGAACGAAAGTTCTATCTGTAGAAATTGTTAGACGCTTCGCATTTGGAAACTTGAAAACTCAAGTCTGCCTTCTCTAGGATTTAACACGTTGAGCGCGGCGCCGGCCCCTGGGAACCAGCAGTGAACTTTCCATGTGGCCAGCGTCGGTCCCTGGGGACCGGCACTGGAATTTTCGTTCGGCTGGCGTCGGTCCGCAGGACCGACAGTATTAAAGTTAAAAAATAAATATAGTATCAATGAAATGTGATCAAATTTAGTTTTAATGAAATGTATTGAAACATTCTAAACAAAAATACGGCTTAGCTCGCTGCCAGCTGAACGGAAAGGACAGCAAATTCGGGGCCTCGCTCAGCGTGTTAAGCTAGCGATCTTCGACTTACAAACTACATGTGACTTCTAACTTCGATTGACTTTACTAACTTCGATTTACTAACTACATGTGTGTATCCTTACACCACAAGAGCACAGACGAGGGATCGTGATAACTCCTTAGAAGTCTAATCTCATCTTAAAGTAGAAATTAGCCGAAGTTTGCTATTAGCTTCACCAGCTCAAACACGTATTTAAAAAAAGTGAAATTAAATTTTTTTGCTATATTATTGTAACGGAAATGTAATTAATTAAAATAAAATTAAGGATTTTAAAATAAAAAAAGGATTTTTTTGTTTCTAACTAAAAAAAGAAATTGGAAGCTTTCGTTTTACATTTGACATTTAAGGTGCTGTAAAAAATAAATGAAATTATGATGCAGATTTATTTCTTTTTGCGATCGCGAGCCTTTCTAATTTTTTTTACCCTTTCTAGAGAAGCCCCTAAAAGATAATCTAATAAGGAACTAACTCTGAGCTTCATCAACGGCGTAGTATTTCAGTCTCTCTTTGCTTTCGGGAAAAACTAACTGTTCCTAATCCGAATGGAAGACAGTCAATGGGTATGTATTAGTTTTATTCACGTAAATTTTTAATAATAAACTAAAACGTTGAATACCTTGAATAGCGTATAAAAAATAATGAATGCAAAAAAAAACTTTGAATGAAACTCTTTAAAAAAAAATGTCTTAGAAATTTTCTTTTCATCAACGTCTCTAACTTCTACGTGATTTCATCACTGTGTTAATTCTACTAAATCTATAAAATGTTGCTGTTTATGAAGTTAGTTTTGAAAGCAAATATAAGAATTTTCAATAATTCAATACTTTACACTTTTTACAAGGCCTGTTTTGTAATAAGAAACGTCGCCATGAGCCTAATTTTCACTTCAATGGTGTGACTAGGAAAAATTTAGTAGTAGGTAGATATGATGAACATTAAAGGAAATAATTAAAGATAAATTGTGTAGTCTTTGTAATCTTCAGCTTTATCTTGAAAATTTTTGCAAATTACACATCGGAGGCAAGGTATGCCATCTGTAAGTAACCTATCGTCTCAATGTCGTGCTCTCTAAAGTAGTGTAATAGTGATTCATAAATGCATATATATTTAATTAATAGTGTGTAACCCTTGTATTGTTTAACTGTTTTATTGCATTTCCATAATAAAATAATTATTGGGGTAGCACTTATGAAAATATTAAACGTCTCTGTTTTCCATTTAAAGCAAATCAAAGCTTTTAAATTTTGCAGGAAATCTAATTGTAAAATAAGTGTTGCGATTTGCAACTAAGAAGAAGGGTTATAAGGTATTTCTCCCGCCTTCTTGGCATGCCTTAGTGGTGCGGTGGTCTGCACGCTGTTCGCGTATTCCAGAGATCCGCGATTCGATTCCCGACGAAGGCGTTGCTCATTTTTCATCTTTCCTGCTTCCAAAAAAAACCTAATGACTCTACAGCAGCGCCCGAAATGAAAGGTGATAAATGATGATTCTTCACCACCAGGATTTGGCGAATGGATCCGCTAAAACCCCAGTCGCCCTTCAAAATGTAGAGTATATATTTATTTCTCCTGCTTTATTAGCGTGCCTTCGTGGTGTAGTGGTCTGCATGCTGGGCACGTATTCCAGAGGTCCGTGGTTCGATTTCCGCGGAAGGCGTTGCTCATTTTCCACATCTCCTGCTTCCAAAAAAAATACCTAATGTCTGTACAGGGTTACCTACAGAAATTAGAAGAATTATAAAATAACCTACACAATTTAGATGAAATGGAGAAGAAGAATATCCGTTTCTTACAAATTGATGTATCCGTAAATAAAAATAATTTGCAATCGCAATTTGTTTTTGTAACTAACTTCAGGATAATTAAAAGCAAAGCCATATTCTTTTGCTTTATAATTATATCTATTTATTAGTACGATCCTGTCATTAAAATACTCTGATATTTTTTTACGAGAGATGGAAGATACTCAACGTCCGTTTCATTTATCTGTAATGCACATGCCACATTTTTTACTTCTTAACAATTACGATTATACTTGTACAGCCCCATGGGTATAAGCCAGAAATACCAATAGGGAATAACCTCTTGATAAAGAGAATTTTATAATCTCAGAGGAAATTCTTCCAACCTTATACTGGATGGCTAAAATTGTAATAAAAGGGCTCACAGCAAAGGCGTAGTTGAAAATTACGAGACAAAAAGATATTTAACAAAGTAAGCGTTTATTTCGTAGTTTTCTTGCAATGAGTTTAACTTGGTTAGTCATTGTTTAACAAATAGACGCGGAGATCTGCTGTATAATTTTATTGTCATTTTTATCTAATATAAGATATAGAAGGTAAGATAAAATAATACCTTGATTGAAGGTAGAATTTCAGAACAGATTTACAAACTTAATTTAAACTATACTTCATAAGTTACTGTATTTTCTTCCCCTTTTCATAAATTTCTGTGTTATATTTTATCTAAGATTTCAGTTTTAGGTGCAACAAATTTACTTTTCTGTTGTGGGAATGATTTTATACTGACATTCATAGAAACTGGTTGGGGAAGGAAGATTTTATTGAACTTTTATTGAACTTTATTTTATTGCACTGTTCCCAATAAAAAATATTTATTGAAGCTTTAGAAAATTTATTGAAGCTTTAGATTGCACTGTTCCCAATCAAGTTACAAAAATAGGCTGTTTCCGTTATATATACCTTTTCTGCTAGAATGAACGTATAAGGTATTATGAAGCTGATATTTAACAAATAATCTGGTTTTTATATAAGATATCTTATAAAGCATTTCTCCCGCATTCTTGACATGCCTTCATGGTGTTGTGGTCTGCACACTGGTCGCGTATTCCAGAGGTCCGCGGTTCGATTCCCGGCGTTCGATCCCCATTTTTTCATCTCTCCTGCTTCCAAATTACCTAATGTCTCTACAACTTCAAACATACCCAGTTCAAGTTTCAGTTCAATGTTCTTATTATTAGGTATATGCTTTTATTAGGTATATAATAGGTATATGCTTTATGTTAATTAACCCATTATCTTTTTAATCCTATAGCTCATAAATATTTCTTTTTCCCTAGAGGGATCGACTTGGAGATTGTGAATCTCCTCCAGCTGCTCAAATTTTCTCGTCTAGAAATAATAGTTTAATCTACTATCATTTCTACTTTTGCTTGCCGTTGCCATGATGCAAAAGAGTTTCGTGTATTTAAGAACAGAGTTCTTGAATGTTAGAGAGTTTTGGTAGCGACGCTAACCGCTGTACCTTCAAAATTTACACATCGATGCAATAAAAAGAGAACGGTAGTTAATCTTTCTCTATTCATTGGCTGGTAAATTCTCCGAGCTTACACTATTGGCTGGATAAGTAGTCTTATGTTGGGTGGTAGGAGCATAATAAAATGTTTTCGTAATTTAAGTCTTGAGATTATTAGCTCGTTATATTTTATAAGTCTAAACTTCGGATTTAAATTTAAATTTTCAAAACTGACATTAGTGTCATATAACCAGTTAACTGCATGCAAATTACGAGAGATTTTTCTATACTTAATAACGGCGCATAAGGAGGATAACATTTTGATTAACTGAAATATTTTTTTTTATATATTTAGGATTCGTACATAAATAGGATATAGATCGGATGAGCATCAGCATAGAACATACGAATATTCTTAAGAACGAAAACTGTTCTCGTTCAGAGACTCGGTTTTCTCTAACTCCAGAAATAGTAGCAACAGTGAATTAGGCAAAAAATGACGAAATAAAAATTGTTTTAGAAACAGCATGGTCTAAAATTAAACATTAATTTGCAGGGATTTATATTTGTTTTAAATAACTAATTTTATTTAAATTTAAGCTTTCCTATAAGCCTTCATTCGCCTAATTGTCAATGCCAGAATATTTAAATTTGGTAGCACGAGTGAAAGAATGCAAACTCTATCTTGTGGAAGAAAGAGTTTAAATACCGGGTTTTAGAAGGAAAGTTAGAGAGAGTTAGGCTATTGCCGTCACCTCTGTTGCGTGAGCTTCTACTCCCGAAGTTATTGCTGATTTAAGTGGCATAACAGCATTTTACTTTGCTGCTACTATTTTGTCGCGGGTTTAAGAAACAGGAATATCTGAGCCCTGCAGCTTAATTTCTACTACTTGTGAACATCTTGGAATTTTTAGTTTAGTTCTGTGATTTCAGTTACCGCCCAAGGGAGGCGTAGTATATTAGCTTCGAGTTGACGCATTGTAAATTTTTAAAGAGTTTAACAAAGGATACCTTTAACCCTTCTCTTGTGTAGTACGGTTGTCACTTAGAAGGTAAGCAAGAAGACTCTACAAATTAAAAAAACAAGGGATCGTATAGCATGAACCACAGTTTCTTAAACTGTGGGTCGACAAAAATTTTAGCAGTTTTGATATTTCTTTAACTTTTTATAATAATTTTATAATTACCAAATATTTTTACATAATGTATCTGAAAATAGATAAAGATAAGACAATACAGATAAAAAAAAAAAAAAAAAAAAAAAAAAAAAACACGCTTCTTTTTATAATATAAACGTTCATTTTACTTGCTTTGCACGTAACGCTGTCATTCCGCCTGTTACTTATTTAAAATTTTCGCATTGTTCTATGTCTTCAAACTAGAAATTAAAGTTAATGACCTAAAACTGCACAAGTATATTACAGTACAAGTGAAAACATTGACGGTCTCACTTAATGCGTGTGTCGGATTTGCGCACTGCTTATGGAATCCCACAAAATTTTCGTAAATTATGGGGTCCAGGGGTCGCGATTGAGAAAGATTTAAGAAGGCCTGAACGATTCCGTATATAGTATTTTAAACATTTTTCCTTATCGCATAGGTTTGGAAGAAACATCTTGTCTTAGCTTGAAATTATAATTTTTTATATGCAATTAAAACATGCTTCTCCTTATTATTAATCAACATGCTATCTCCTTATTAAAATATGCTTCTCCTTATTTTGTAAGCAATTCTCATAAAATGAAATACAGTCAAACTCTATTATAACCAAGTTATATATATATATATTATAACCAGGGTATAACCGCGATATTTGCTCGTTATTAACCGAGTGTCGTAGAAATCGGGTTTGTGAAAAAAAATCACACATGCTTACTATATTATATATTCATTATTTATTTTTTATATCTGTGCAGTACAAAAGAAGGTGACTAATTTGCTTTGACCTGTCTTATTGTCTCCTTCTTGTGTTACTATTTGTTCTTCGCAGAAAATTCATGACTCGAAAAACATCGTTCATTTACACCCCTGGCTTCGAAAATGTTTGAAGTTTTTCTGCGCACTGAGAAGCCATTGAGAATGTTGGAGGGTGGCGGTTCAGTTTAAAATTCTTCACATTCTTCGTCCCTCTAAAGATACGAGTATGTCCAATCCACCCTGACGGAAGCAATTGGTAATGCATGTTGATGAAACGTTTTTCCACGCTTCGTTCATTAAACATATCCATTCGAGTACGTTTTCACTAGCATTTGAGGTTGTTGCTATTTTTTCTCTTCTATAGAGAAACATCGAAATCAAGTGCTTACGAAAGTTTGATTTAAATCTTTTGAAGATTCCTTGGTCCATAGGATGGATAACACTTGTAGAATTCGGTGGAAAAAATTCTATCCTGATCACTCCCCAAGATAAAAATGGCCACCGTCACGTGCTCGCAGGACTTATGACTCATCACTAACTTTCGGTTGACTTTGAAATGTTAAAGAATTTTTTCCAGGAAAGCATAAAATGAACCGGAGAGGTGGAAGTCATTCATAAAACACAAAAATATTGACCGCTATAACTGCATTTTGCTCGTTGAACGCGAGTTATGCTCCCACAGACGTAACATTGTACCAACCAAGTATTTTCAATTTCCTCATTAAATCCGGGTTCTGGTCAAATCAAGGCTCATATTCAATAAATGAGTAGTACGGTATCTGCATGACTTTACGTATTGCCTTATTTCAGCATTCTTGTTATAATACTGTAGAGACACGATGACTGGAGACATGAAAAATGAGCAATGCCCTCGCCGGGACTCGAACCACGGACATCTCAAATACACGCCGAGTGTGCTGACCACTACACCACGAAGGCATGCTAAAAAGACGGGAGAAATACCTTATATGCTCCCCATTTTAAAGGACGACTGGGGATTAGGGGATCCAATCGCCTAATCCTAATGGTAGAGCACAATCCTCCACCACTTTTTTTTTTTTTTTTTTTTTTTTTTAGTTCGGGCGCCACTGTAGAGACATTATGATTTCTTTATGTTGCAGACATGAAATATGAGCAATGCCCTCGACGGGACTCGAACCATGGACCTCTCGAAAACGCCTCGAGTGTGCTGCCCACTACACCACTAAAGCATGCTAAGAAGGCGGGAGAAATACCTTATAACACTTATTAGACAAATCACGTAAACAAAGATGGAAAGTAAATATAATCAAAACTAGCTTTGAGCCGAAGCATATTTTATTAAAACTTTTCAGATATACAAATATTAAAGAATTAAATTAAAAAGGAATATCTTAAATAATTAAAATCGATTATCATAAATGATGTATTATTATTTTACGACTACGTAATTAAAAGTCACCATTTGCTTCGATTCTTTTTAGATGATCCCCAAATCGAACATTCACTGGCTGTTATCGTGAAATTTTGTTTTTAAAGCAATGAAATGTATTTTGAAAGTATAATATTTCTTAATTTGCAAGCGTAATAATACGCATAATGTTTTAACAGAATATATATGTGTTGTAAGGATCTTAAGTTTTACTAACGTTTATTTTATTTTAAATCTTTACTATCACTTCTTATTTTCTACTTCCGGCCAGAATTATAAGCGTGAAGGTTTTTATGCAAAGTTTGTCTGGCGAACGCCAAGTATTTAAGTTGTGGCCTTTCGCCAAGCGAGAGAGAGGAAGCAGTGAGTCAACGCAGGCCGCTTACCTTAGAAGTTACGCAGTTGCTGTTTGCCTTCCAGGCCAGAGGTTTTAATCCTCTTGATAAATTAAACGTATTGTAGTGTTCACAGTCTCTGTGCTACATACGCTTCCTGTTATTATAAGGCCAATCTTCCACGTGTATTATTCTAAAGTTAAATTAGAGTTTAGTTTTATTTTTATACTTTTACGTTAGACCCCAAGTGGCGGGTCAGTGTATTCCGAAGTACGGAAGTTATTGTATATAGAGAAAAATAAAGGGTTTTGTATACCCTTCGTCTGTATCCTGTCTACTTACCACAATTAGTGAACATAGCTTTAGTAAGCTCTCTGTTCCGAGTCAGGTCCTTGTATGTTCCCGAAGAAGGTTAGAAGGAACATTGACCCTGATAGTGTAATAAAACAATTCTCCCGAAACAAATGCTGAGATGTAAATTAAGGGATAAACTAATAACGGCAGAACTGACTCCACACTTTTGTTTAAAAACTAAACAATGGTGCTGAAATATTTCAGAACTTACTCTTTTCCTATGTGATTGTCCCAGAACATTTTTTTTATAATCTGCCAAACTTTTTAAAATTTATTTACTCCAATAAATACGACTAAGTTTTCATGTTAGTCATATTTATGAGGAATATTAAATTTTTTTAACATAGTGTTCTAAGTTTTAAATGAATTCGTGACGCATAACAATCAATAAACATTTTACGCTAACGAAGAAAAAAGAACAAACGACTGCCATTCAAAGTTAAATAACACTGTTAAACTAGTGCTTTCCCTTATTGCAACACACTGTGATGAAATATTAAGAAAGATTTTCCTCCACTAATATGAATAACTGCCATGCTTTGCTTTCGACATTGTTACAAATGGATACAGACAGCCTTTCAAATCATAGACAGAGTTCATAGATAAAAAAAAAAAAAAAAAAAAAAAAAAAAAAAAAAAACCAGATGGGGTTTAAACAATTGGCCTCGATGAAATCAAAATGTTCTTCCGAAAATCCTTTCTACTTAAATTAAATCAATGGAAATGGAAATGCAGTTAAAGTGTTTTACATTTGTTCTGCCCTATATTGTGAAATGATTCTAACTTAAACAGAAATCGTAACTTTACATTGTAGAGTCATTAGATTAATTGGAAGCAGAAAAGATGAAAAA
This sequence comes from Stegodyphus dumicola, assembly GCF_044657685.1. Classification (NCBI taxonomy): domain Eukaryota; kingdom Metazoa; phylum Arthropoda; class Arachnida; order Araneae; family Eresidae; genus Stegodyphus; species Stegodyphus dumicola. Next base: position 265,444,316 of record NC_140770.1, on the reverse strand, counting down.
TATGCAACCGCCTTCGCCGGGAATCGAACCACGGACCTCTGGAATACCGGCCCAGCGTGCTACCGTTACACCACAAAGGCACGCTAGGGAAGTGGGAGAAATACCTTATAACATGATTAAAATTCGAATCAGAAATAACCGAATACTTAACGATTCCCGTTAAATAAGCCATTTTTTAAAAGGAAAAACGTAACTGTAAGTCTGCTAGTTTAGTCTACGCTATTTATATGTGTTAAATCACTCCAGTAAAAGTTCTGAATTCTACTTAGAACAATGCTTTATGCTTATACTTTCAATACCTAATTCTGGTGGAATTTATTTGAAGAGTTCTTCAAAACTTATTCTTTATACTTCACAATCATAGTTATTTATATAATTCCTAGTACAAACAAGTAAATTATAACATATTTGACCCTAATAGGATATATTTATCCTGAACACGTGTCGTAGTTAAGTTTTAGTACAGAATAGTTCGTACAAAATCAAAGAAATCCTATTAGAGGCAAGTTTTCTTCATTTGTTCTGAAGAATACTTGCCTTTAATAGCATAAGTAGGACTCTTAGATGTTTTCAAGTCATCAAGTATGTATATAATTTAAATATTTCATGAAGTCTGTTAGTAAGAGAAATAAGTATGTACAGTGGATGTACAAAAATATGGAAACACCTTGTGAAATGCATGTTTGAAAAGAAAGATTGATTTTAATGAAATATGTAGGTGTCGCTGGCGTTTTTGACCACTGACACCACCTATACAACTTCGTAAATGTGCTAAACAGTTCAGTTGTTGTCGGAGTACTGTTATGTGAGGTTGTCATTGCATTATGTCAGAGTTAACAGACTTCGAACGTGGGCAAATTGTTGGAGCACGAATGGCAGGTGCTTCCGTAAGGTGTTTAGTGTTTCAAGAGGTACTGTATCGAAGATTTATTCCGCATATTTGAAAAGCGGAAAAACATCATCTGCTAAATCACAGCGCGGACGAAAGTGTGTCCTGAGTGATCGTGACAGACGATCATTAAGGGCAATTGTGACGAAAAATAAGAAGACCACAGCTGCAAAAGTTACTGCTGAAATGAATGTTGTGTTACCGAACCCTGTGAGTACCAAAACAATTAGAAGGGAGCTTCATAAACAGGGAATTGCTGGCCGTGCTGCAATTGAGAAGCCGCTCATCAGTGATGCTAATGCCCGTAACAGGAAAAGGTGGTGTTTAAGTCATAAAGCCTGGACTATAGAGCAGTGGAAGCGAGTAATATGGTCTGACGAGTCTTCTTTCACATTGTTTCCCACTTCTGGCCGAGTTTACGTCTGGAGAACGCTATCTCAAGCCTATAATACAGACTGCTTGTTGCCAAGAGTGAAACATGGCGGGGGTTCTGTTATGGTCTAGGCAGCCATATCGTGGTTCTCTGCTAGCCCCATGATAACTGTGTCAGGGCACATGACTGCCAAGACTTATGTGAACATTTTGGCCGATCAAGTTCATCCCATGGTACAAACTTTGTTCCCCGATGGTGATGGTGTCTTCCAAGACGACAAAGCCCCTGTTCACACAGCTCACATTGTCCAGGACTGGTTTTCTGAGCACGAGGATGAGTTGTCCCATCTCTCCTGGCCACCACAGTCACCAGACCTGAATATTATCAAACTTTTGTGGTCTACATTGGAACGGAAAGTGCGTTCTCGTTATCCACCGCCAACATCGTTATCTGAACTTGCCACCGTTTTGCAGGAAGAATGGTATAATATTCCCTTGGCAAACATACAGGAACTGTATTTATCCATTCCGAGAAGACTGCAAGCTTTTTTGGATGCCAACGGGTTTCCTACACCATATTAAGCAAAGAAACATGTTTTTTTAAAGGTGTTTCCATATTTTTGTCCAGCATTGTTCATTTTTTACGTCTCCTGCTTAAAAAAATCTGATGTGTACACCACATGACTTCCTTGTACGGAAGATTAAATTATACGCACTTTTTCTTGCATTTCATTTAAAAATTATTGAATTTAATTAAATCTACTTCGCCGACAACGCATAAACCACAATAGAATAAATGCATTCTTTAAAATTCACTCTATTTGTTTACCATAGCGACACTCTGGCGCTAGATTCACTTAACAGTATTACGTATATTTCGTTCATATTATAACACAGAATGCACAAAATTTACATCATTTAAAGAATTATCTAATCGTTGCCACATGTTCTATTGAAATACTATAATAAAGCTAGGACGATGTATAAAAGGAATTAAGCAAACAAAACAAAAAAAACAGTTTTTCACAGACGATTGAGTATTTTTCATTCAATTAATTCAGTTCTCAATTCGCGACAAGGCAAAAATACATAAAAACTCAAAATATCTGTATTAAAAATTACGAAGTAAATCTTAAAAACTTATTTCCTCGAAAAAATTCCAGAAAGAATTAAGCATGATTTAATTCGCAATAATAAATGAAGGCGTTATCTTTGTTGTTGTGAAGGTAAGTTTCTCTAGATTGGCAACAAATCCACTAGTCTGCTGTTTCAAATGTAAACAAGCAATGGCCGCCATGAAAAAAAAATATTAGGCTTAGCGGCACTTAAACAACTTTAAAATTGTTGATAATTCTAAATATATTGCATATAGATTTACAAAAGGCATAGAAACCTTAACCGGAAGATAAAAACAACATAATTCAATCATTTTTAAAGCAAAAAAATGTACAATTTACAAACATATAAGAGTAAAGAAACTGAGATCACTGAGCCGGGTAACAGAGTGGATATATATATAAATATATTTATATACGTTTGGTGCGGCCGATTGCAACCAAAATACGAGGTGCACATCTACATGTTATAGCAGTCCTATATACAAAATTTCAACTTTCGGAGGCTACTCGTTTTTGAGTTATGCAAGATATGTACGTACGTGTACGTACAGACGCCACGAAAAATTCTCTTCAGAATTCATTTTAAAGCAGTTTTATAATTTTTTTGGAGGGAAAAAGTCTTTTATTCTGTCCTTACGTACAGATATCATGCAAAAACATCGTTAAATTGCATTCGATAGCGGTCAAAAGGTATATTTTCTTTGAAATATGCTGCCTGAAACTTTTCGCGATTAGAATACTTCCTTTTTACTTCGTACAAGAAAGTAAAAAAGATTTATCACTCTACAATGTGCAGTAGAACTTCGAATCTATCCCTCCCAAAACTATACATCCCAAAACTCCCAAAACTATATATATATATATATATATATATATAATTAAAAACAAGTAAGAAATTTAGAACTAATATTTCACAAATACCAAAAGTTGAAATTTATAATTAATAAATTTAAAAAAAATTCAAATAAATGCAACAAAGAATTTTAAAATGTTAAAACCAGAACACTTTAAACAAGCAAAACGCAAAAATTAAGAAAATTTAAAGAAAAATGAATATAAACAGAAGAATTCAATCAACTTCAATGCTACTTCATCAGGGAGGAGGAACACTGAAGTCAATTGAATTCTCTTTTCCTTCTACAAAAATCCCTGCTTTTCTGTATCCAGAATTAGCCGATAAATCATTTTAATGTATTTTAATTATAATAGTTCATCTGAAAATTCTGTCCCTTCCCTAAAGCAAGGAAAAAACAAAATAATTTCTAATTAGAATAATTAGAAAAATCTTTAAAAAAAAAAAAAAGAGAATTCTGGTTTATAAAAAGAGAATTATATATATATATCTATACTATTTAATTTCATATCTATCGCTGCCCAAATCATAGTTTTTCCGCATAGATCGTTTGAATAGAATTCAATTATTTTGAAGAGAAATTCGCATTAACAGCAGCACAATAACAAAGCAACTCTTGCCATACCTCCCTTAGTTTGATGATCAAGTTATTAACATCATTTTCGAATAATATTGCTCAACAATATTGCGATACATTTATTTTTGGCCATTTTCATTTATGTATTCCTGTTAATTTTTAGATGTTTCAGAATTAATTTTCAGTTTGAATCTTCAAGAAATAATGAGGAAGAAAATTCCATTCCGGTTCGTGAAAATTTTGTTTCGAAAATTCATATTTTCAACAGAGACAAAATTCGGCCAACAAGCAAAGGAACAATATAGAACATTTTTGTTAAAAAATAGTTTCTTTTTTAATGTAGTGTACTTCTCTTGAAAGTAATACTTGTTATTTATTTCAGCTTCTATTTAGTAAGTGTAAAAGAATTGAAAATAAAAATGTAGCCAGGTCATTAAAATTGGCGAAAGAATTAAATTTAGAAGTGTAAAGTTTCTTCGTTTCAATTTTTGTTCGCGTATACATACTTTTTTTTTTTTTTTTTTAAGAATTTCCGTTCGCTTTTAAACAATAGATCAAAGTTCACTGTACTTCAGTTTGCATTCCGTTCATATCTTTAACGCCCACCAGCGGCCGAGCGGTGGTAGTTCGGTACGAGGTTCGAATCCCGCGAACAGGCTGGCTGCATGGGTGTTTTCGTGGTTTTCCCCATGTGTAACGTGTGTACGAGCCAGTTTCCCTTAGAAAGTCCTCCACGAAGGCATCCCTCCCCTTAGGCAGATAGCCCTCGAGGCTTTGCGGTAATTAAATAACTAACATCATATCTTTAACACATGAGAACTTCAATTACTCGAGTCTTATTTATCCAGACTCCAAAATATCTGAAATTCCAACCATACCGTCTGCTTGTTCTTCGCTCTTTGAAAAAATAGATAATTGAGAGTTGAATGAAACTTTCTCCATATATCTAATTTTTCCATTGATTAAAATAATATAAAATCTAGTACTTCGCAAAGCAGATCTTAAAATATTGTTAAATTATTGAGGGTAGAAATTCAATAATATGTAATAACAGCTTAAAGAGAGATGTTATTGTTTTTACTGCGATAATTTCGTGGCTTTTCAAAATTGAAATTTTTGCCACTTTGTTTTGCAGAAAATATTATTGAAAGCCTCGTTCGCAAACAATTCAGTGAAAAATTCTTTTAAAAAATTTAAATCTTAAATTTATGACGGAATAACATTACATCAAAAGTTCTTATCATTTCTGTTTACATTGAAATTATTTCAGATATTAAATCGGCATTTGAATACCAATACAAATCTTTTTTAATTTTATGCTTGGGGAAAAGCGGTATAATAAAATGGTTCGTAAAGGTCCATAAGAAGAAACTCCAAACCCCGAAGAAAAGTCATTTAATGTCTACTTTGCAAAAACAACCTTACTAAATCGGCCAGACGTCCATACGGTATAGTGGTTAGAGTAGCCTATTACGGTACTGAAGGGCCCGGGTAAGAATCCCGAAGTTGACATGAATATTTATAAATGTATAATGTCGATGCGCTAAATATGCGGCGAGCCGAAGGTCCTCTCGTGTGGATTGGGGAAGTGGAGAAGGGTGGGAGACCTCCAGACCTCCCCGGGATGCTCTCCCTCAAACTTGGGGGTGGAAAATAGAAGTCCATCCTCTCTTCGGAGTAGGCTCTGTAAACCATTGTTCCATGTAATATGGACGCGACAACAACAACAACCTTAGTAAATTGTTAACATTCTTTAGGTTAAAATTGCAATCATCTTTTTTTCGTTCATCCCTTTTTCCTACCTTTCGGAATTTATTCTACATGTGGTTTTCTTTCCTGCTTTCTTGATTTCCCTAGTGTGTGACGTAATTAAAACTCTTCCATTTTATAAATTTTCTATGCTAAAATGTCCCATTATCATTCTCTTTACCCGGGTAATTTACCCTTCCGTCACTCAGAGCAGCTATGTAGGTAAGTCCCTTGAACTCTAGCAATTCGACCTGTGTTCAGATCCTGGAGGAGAGGCTGGTTGCATGGGTGTTTTCGTGGTTTATCTCTGTATTAAAAGTGAATATCAACCAATATCTCTTAGGAAATTCTTTACGAAACTTCCCTCCTCTCAGGCAAATAGCTGTAAATCAGGTTTGCCATAATCCATTAGATTTAAATCCCTTTCACCATTCTTTTTTATTCCTGATAAAAGATGTACTGAAGTCTTTCATGCTCCGATCAGCAGCATATGTATTTTGTTCCTTTCTTAAATCCGTGGATTAATGTCAATGTCAATTGGGCTTCAAATTGAAGTTAATGCCAATTGGACTTGAAGTTAATGTCAGTTGGACTTGAAATAGAAAGTTATGATATATTACGATTTTGAAATGATTTCCTAGCTGAAGATGAGATATGAAATTATGTTTAATGAGGATTTTTTTCATTTTTCTTTATATTAAATATCATCTTAGCGTTTAGAAATGTAAAACCGTGGCTAATTTGTTATGCTGTATAATGAAATAACTCTCTAAGAAATACTTCTTCTTGAAATTAGGAAGTAAAAAAAAGGAGAAACACATTTTAATCATTGCAGTCAAACTTCCTTATAACGAAGCTTCAAGAGACTAAGTCTTTGGTTTGTTACATTTGGGAGTGTGCTATGTTTGATCTGACAAGGGAAAAAAATTTGAGTTTTGACTGAAGGACCTTTAAAAAACGATTAACCCTTAGAAAACCGAAGCCTTCGCTAACCTGTATGCTTAATGCACCGAAACGCATATCCCCTTTACCCATCCCGTCCGTTTCCTTCCCTCCTTGTTCATTAACGGACAAAGAGGTGTGAAAATTTCAAATGACATCCTTTCTACTTCCTAACAAAGAAGCTTCCATTAGCCTTCTAGGACAAGCAGTCTGAAACTAATACAATGCATTTGGGGAAACTGCACCTAATACTCCATACCTTAGGGGGAAGGAAGAAAACAACATCGCAGTCTCGGCCTTTTCGGGAGGTTGTGGTAGTTTGAATGAAACGGCATCTCGGACATTTTGGTCTTGAAAGGACCATACCTATCAAGGACTGGGCCATTGCCATACCTATCAAGGACATTGCCTATCAAGGACTGGGACATTGCCATACCTATCAAAGACTGTAAATAAACAATGTAATAATAATTATAATTGAAAAAATTCATATTAGAGCGTTGGTTGAATAATTTTAATAACATGCAGTTGTTAAATTATATATAAGTAAGTAAAAAAGTCCCTTCATTTTCACTAAGTCAAAGTTCTGCAGGTTGTGTGGGGAAAAACTTAATAGTTACAAGCACGATTGTTTTGGCATCTGCAACAGAGGGGAGTTCGTTTTCCTTGTTTCTTAGTTATTTGAAATTTTTATCATTATCAGATAAAGAAATTTCGATGTCATCATGTTTCACTTTAGTGGTTGCTCAATATCTTCGTCATTCTGATCTTCGTATACGGCAACAAGTGACCACAGGTTTGGAAAAGCTCCATGTCATGTTCTGAAAATATTAAGCTACTTTTTAATTTTCTTGCAACTTTGCAAAAGGTAAATCCTCATTCCTATCATCTTCATCTGGATGAGGGTGGCAGAGACAAGTTTCGAATGATGGGTTCAGTAAAGAGTCGTCAAGATTTTTCTACATTGCATTAAGATTTAAAAAGCTACAACTTGTACTCTCCATTAGCTGCTTTCTGTAATGTTGCTTTAAGATTACCCTTTGCTCTATAAGCTTAGTGATGGAAATTGCACTGGAGGTATGGTAGAAAAGTCTAAATCTATTTTAAATTTTCGATACTGATATAGTATAACCCAAGAGAAGAACCCTTCACTTTTTGACGGACGCTTTTCAGCCCACTTTCATCGCTGCAATTCAGACAGTTCTGATGTCATACGAGAAAAACAACGGATTGCATAGAAATCAGGAAGATTCTTCACGATTTTAGGCATGTTCAGTTTGGTAATGCCCCATTTAGTAGAAATCTGAGATTTTCAATATCTTTCTGGTTGGCTCATGCAGAGAGATTGTGATTCGAATTTTCAATAAATTTCAGCCAGAGAATTGGTAAAATAATTCAGTATCACTGAAAAACTTTTTTTTATTAGTGACGACATACATAATTTGAAATATTTTTTCATCATGTCTCAACATTATACAATGAAACACTCCATGACTCTTTGGCAATTTTGTTTGAAAAACTGTTCTGCTGCTTCTCTAACTAGCGAATTGTTCACTAAAAAGAAGTCTTCTTCCCCCCCCCCTTTACAAATTCATTGACTTTTGTCTGAAACATTTGTGCAGATACTGGCAGACTGTGTTTCTGTAAATGGTGAACTATTTCAAAATTGTTTTCTCAGTATCCTCATATTCAATTTTTCTCAACTTATTTTTCGGACCCAAATTTTTTCTTGCATGGAAATTAGAAAGTCTCTATTTTTCATAAGTATATTTCAATAAATTGCATTCTCTGCATATAACGGATTGGCTACGTGCATTCTGTATTCTTCTAGTAATGCTCATTTTAACTTTAATGCAGATTGTCTTATTTTATAGCTTCCCATAAGGATAAATTTTTCATACAATACATTTTTATCAATATAGAATGAAGATAATCTGAGCAAATAAGTTTCAATCATCTGGAAAAATTAGAAAGCAAAATAATTTCATCACTGATATATCCTGCGTAATTGTTCTTCCAAAAACTATGCGTTGTATCTACCTTGGATAAACTTTAAAATATAACGAAAATCGGGGGAAAATAAAAGAACAATTGCATTAAAATAAAGGTTCACTTATATACTACTATCCTTGTAGCCTAAATATTGATGATTTTAAAGTTAGGTTAGTTTCTAGAAAAATTTACATGTTATAACGAGAATACGAAAAAGAATCGGAAGGCAATTTTTAATATGTGGATAATAAATCAAAAAAGCTGTAGAGTCATTAGGTTACTTTGAAGCAGGGGTACATGAAAGATGAACAGGCCCTTCCATCACTCGAACCTGAACCTCTCGAATACGCGCCGAATATGCTACCGTTACACCACGAACGCGTATGGAAAGGAGGGAGAAAATACCTCATATTTTCTCCTTAGCCTATTAAGGACCGTTTAGACTCGGGCTTGTCTGAGCTGACGGAGATATCTGACATAGTCGACCCATCTCGAAAACCAGTTTTTCCCCATGGGGCAGCCAGTTGAAAAATCTGAACTAGCGAAGCTAGTCGATACAGGGAACTGAAGCTAAGTAAAACCCGTTAGCTCAGTAAATCGCCCTTTATGATCATAGGGCCAACTTAATTGGTTAGATAGTCGGGCTACGACCACTTCTGGTACCTTATATACTCCCCCTTTTAAAGGATGACTGGGGATTAGGGTAGCCAATCGCCAAATCCTGGTGGTGAATTATAGTCCACCACCTTTTAGTTCGGGTGCCGCTGTAGAGTCATTAGATTACTTTGAAGCAGAAGTACATAACGGTTAGCCCACTCGGCGCGTATTCCAAAGGTCCAGTTTCGAGTCCCGGCGAGGACATTGCTAATTTTTCATGTACTTGGAAAGGCATGCGGAAAGGAGGGAGAAAGTACCTTATAAATCATAACACAGATTACTGCTACAAATATGCTATCATTTCAGCTAGAGGTACCAATGCTTGTAGTCTAATCGGTCTTACAAAAAATAGTCTAATCGGTCTTACAAAAAATAGTCTAATCGGTCTTACAAAAAATAGTCTAATCGGTCTTACAAAAAATACGACCTTAACAAACAGCAAAGATGGCTGTTCACATGGAAACTTGCACGAAGAGAAAAAGTGAGGACTCGAATGGGACAAAGAACGTTAGGACTATCTGTCTGAGAAGATACAGGCCTCCATGGAAGAGACACTGACTTGTTTTACGATAGATTGGGGAAAACAACGAAAACTTCCACGCAGCCAGACTATTCGCCGAGATTTGAACACAAAATGAACTTCCTGTTTAGTGGTCTTATCCACTCGGTCATTTGTGGGTATAGAAGCAAGGATTTATCCGATTAATATTAAAAATGAAAAATCATCATTTAAATCTTACTTGTACATATTTTCCGCCGTGCCTCAGTGAAACATATTAAAGTTGTGTTTTGATTCTCCACCGTAACTGAGAGTAAAATATTAGCTATTTTCCTATTTCTTTTTCATTAATATCCTTAACCATTTTCAAATAATGAGGAAATTTGTATTCATTTTAATGTATGAACTTCTTTTTTGTATTACAGCTTATCCTGCAAACTGGGTGACAAGAAATAGAAAATGTCGCCAACTAATCAGGATGGCGACAAACACGCAGGGGCGGTAACGGAGATGGGAAGAAAGAACAATTGCTACTCCATGCTACGAAGACTTCTGAAGCGTAGAACTTCCGTCGGCATCTCCCAGAAAGATGAAGGATTGGTCCGCTGGTGTTGTCTACCTTGCAACTGCGACAACGACAAAAGGGATAATTACAGAATGCATTTGTCTGCTAGCGAATTTTTCATTGAATATTAAATTCTAGTCTTCGAAATTTTTTCTTTCTACATTTAAAAATAATCAAGAAAATCAAAGGAATAACGAATAAGGAAGCATGAAGCACGAGAGAACAAGTGCCATACAACGAGAAATTTAATTATTAGATTTCTGAGACTACACAGCCAAGACGTGATTTTTTTTCCTATCAACCAATAAAATGAATAATTAAATCATAAATCAAGTATTCATCATTCTAAGTAGTACAATTCCTTACAGCCATTCATTAGGCCTTGCTTCCATTTTTCCTTCTTACCTTGTTTCGCATACTGCTACAATTATTTATTGTTTTTCGTAATTACTTCTCAATCCTTCAAATCAGTAGCTTCAGAGAACCAAAACATTCTGAATCAAAACTCTAATTAAGCTTTGACTACACCTCACACTCAGACAAATTCAATAAATATATAACCTTCAAGACAAAATGATAGGGCAATTACCTAAACGGCACTTTGAATCTGACAAGAAGCTGGTTGAACTTTCACAATCAAATTAAATATCGTGATTTTAAAACACGTTTACGCCACAAGAATTAAACTCCTCTGAGCAGTTAATAGAGGATACATGTTTTCAGATTAACGGGCTCTTTCACTGTTTAATGGCCATCCGAAAAGGCGAAGTGCACAAGTCTTCGATAGCTAATCCAAAAAGCTTCTTCTGTTAGCGAATTAGATTTTCTTGAAGCTTTTCACATTCATAAAGATTTAACTTGTTGAGTTAACCACTTTAAGTTCAATCTGGTCCTTCCTAACGCTTTTTAAATTCTATTAACTCATTTTTTTTTAAATTTTCATTACTAATTTTGCCGACAGATTGGCTCTACCTTCCTGTTTGCTTTATTGCACTAGGGTAGGACCGTTACGCGAATTGCTTTCCAACCTTTCAAATTTCTTTGCTCCTAATAAAGAGGGACTTGTTTGCCCTCGAAATCGATTGAGTTTTTGTCTAAATCTACGCCAAATACAAGGTTGTTTCTAATTTTAAGTACTGTGTATACGTTCTGAATTACAGAAGATTTACTTTTTCTGTTTCTTTTGGATCACCCAGAGTATCGAAGATGATCCATTATGATCTCTTATAGATACATCGAGTTAAGCTTTACCTAAATTAACTCCCCATACATATAACTTTTGCCATAATAACAATTATTTAGAATTTTGTTTATTTGAATGTTAATAACTTGCTTGTACTTAAAGTCAACTATAGTTTTTGAAAGAGAATTAAATATAAGTGAAATTAATGTTTCATCTGTAATTATTAAAAACAAGTGAAAATATTAGTTACGTGCACTAATATTATTACAGAAAATCTTCTCAAAAAATCGTCTACGTCTTACATTTGAACTAATTAAAACTTATGAATTAAAAGAAATAAAAGTGGTATATCATAGATTGCTTTTCATGAGTTTCTCCTATATACTTTTCATTCTGCAAGGATCTTTAGGTTCTATCAAGAGCAGTTTAAAAATTAGGTAAAGTAAACAGATAATTTTTTTACAGTTTAAACTCAAGTTAAATAAATTAGATAAATTAAATTCGAAAGAAAATTTACAATTCTAAATTTTTTACATATGAACTACTGAAATGGTAAAACTCACCTTTAACGCAGACATCGATGACTAGACAAATTCTAACTTCCTAGCCGCAAAAGCGTAAATGACGTCACTAAATAAAAGAATGACAGGACAATCAGCTCATGAATAACGTAAAAAGAAAAGTACGCCAGTTTGTCTTTTCTCATGCTCATAATTCTACTTCTACCTTAAAATAATTCAAGCACCATGTTTATATTGAAGATGAGTTCATGCAGTTTGAAACTAATTTCAAACACACAGCAAGATACATAAAAACGAAACGGTAAATAATGAGTTATTTTTCACCCAGCTCTTTCCTTTAATATAGATAAAAGAATTATCCAGGGATTTTTTTTTTTTTTCAAATGCGGGCACTAGCTATTATAGGCGTTGGCCACTACTAAGGCCAGAAGCAGTGGTCACCTATCTAATAGGTGGGCCACCATTGCCTCCTATGAAGGGACAGACAATTTATATTCACCTTCTGCAGGATTCGAACCCAGACCCTTCGGTATGGCAATCAGGGTCACAAACCATTTTCTGGGTGGCCTCCGCAGGAAATAATAAATTTTTACAATTATTTATCGTAATTTAATCAATATAATGATCTTTGATCTTTTTTCAATTAAAATATTCATTAAATTCATCAGAATTTTACTTTCAGCTTTGTCATACGTCATCGCTGCAAATAAGATTTTGGAAGCAAAAAATTCTGAATGAGTTATTTATTTCAAAAACTTATGATTATTAATCAGTTCAAATAGAGTAAAAGATAATCAGAAAATTATTTATAGAGAATTATTAAGAAAAGTTTTATAAATAATTGTCAAAAATGGAAAAAGTAATTGATAATATTAGATAAGCAGAGAGAAAAAATTATATTCAAAGTGGAAAAAGTGCAAATCTCAAAATAAATAAATAAAGAAAGAAAGAATATTTAAAAAGAAGCTGAAAATGCAATCTGTTCTTACATTCTTCTTTTTCTTATTACATAAATGAAAAATATGTAATGGCAGTTAATCAAACTATTTTTCTGTACCTAATTTGTGAGCTATTTAGTAAATTTTCGATTTTTAATTTCAATGAAATAGTAAATGTTCAGTTCTTTATAAAAATTATTTTCAAAGAACAAAAGAATTGAGCAAAAGAATTTACAAAGAACTAAAATTTAAAAAACTTTTAGAACTAACTTTTAGAACTAAAAGCTTTCCAAGAAAGAACAAGCAAATAAAACTAAATTAAAATATGCATATACGAGTCGGCAGATGTATAGAACTAAATTACAACCTTAGAAATCCGCTGCAACTTGCAGAGGATAAACACAATTTTTGCAGTGTGAATAAAAGAAATTCCACATATTTTAAACTTCAGCCTCAAGAAATAGGCCTCGAGAATTGCTAAAGACTGCGAACTAAACTAAAACTCGAGTTTTATGACTAATTAAGCTTGAACTTACTTATCGCTTACGGACCTGGTGTCATAAACTGGTCGGCTAACCTACTTAACTTTCTCAAAGTTTTTTTCTCACAGGGACAGAACATGCGGCAGAAAATACAGTCAGGGAAAGGAGTTAACTGTTATCTACCCTTGCTTTTATATCTCGACACCTTAAATGTGCATTTGGTCTTTATAATTTGGAAAAGTATCGAAAGAATACAAATAGCAAGAGTTATCATTAGTCATGATGTTTTTCCAACTTCACAAAATAATGTCACTAGGACACGATGACTTTGATGACTGGCAAATGAATCTCCCAGAACAGGAAAGAATAGGAAGTGTGAAAAGAGACATGAAAAAGAGCAGTAAACAATAGCAAAATTTAAAACAAGAAATCTTTAGTTAAACGAAAGCTATACAATATTAATTCAAAACATAACTAATTGATAAGAACAAGCTACCTGTAATGACACCGGTCAGAGCGCAAGAGATACCAAACGCCCATTTCTCAATATTTAACTGAAATATTTTCTTCCTTAAGGCAGATATTTAGATTTCTTACGTGCTCTGTAATAATAAACTAAATTAAAACCTCTTCCTCAATTTTTGCTGTGTATATGTGATATTTTCCAATAGTCGTGATGAAGCTTGACATTGCTTTTGCAGAGTGGTAAGGCGACATCACATAATGACACAATAGGATTTAAGTTTATAGCTCCATGCTTTATTTCAATTCAAGAAACAGATCAATATTCATCACTAAATCAGATTACTTTTAATTTAATGCGTCATACTTTCAACACAGAAAGGCAGAAAAGCAGCAGCGAGGTTTGGCAGCGCAGGAGGAGAGGAGCTTCTGTTATTGTGTTGCTAAATGGCGCGAATTCGTTAGTTATAGTAGCGGTTACGTAATAGACTAGAATGTTCTCGAAGGTATTTGTCTAACAGGAGATCCTAAATTGCGATAAGTTAATTAAACGTTGCTAGTTCGCATAGAGCAAAGCCGTCCTATTTTTTATATTTTACATATATCAAACTCATCTAACTTATAAGATATTTTCTCCCTTCTTTCCGCATGCCTTCCTGGTGTAATTGGAAGTATACTCGACGCGTATTTTACAACAGCGGTCGCCAACCGGTGGTCCGTGATAAATTTTTGCTGGTTCGCAGAAAAATTGGGGCAAGTTTTATGTTTTTATGAAGATTCAGTTTAAAAAATTACGATCAACAAAACCTATTATAGAATATGGATTATACTTTTTTTAAAATTTTAGCTACTACTTTTAGCAAAAGTCCTTCTGAATTTAGCGACTTTTCAGCTACTTTTGCAGATGTATCTAGCGACATTTGAGAGTGAGAGTTGGCATCCATGGAAATGCTGATGTTATCAATATTAGCACAAACTGGAATTCTCTTTCCTTTTGAATTACAAATATATGCTATTGTAGTCGTTAATAACGCAGTTTTTTTCCGTGTCAATAAGCAACTTGATGGATTTTTATGAGAACCATCTGCATTCCTGTTTATAACTCCATCACTGGAAGTTTCCGTTTTTGTTTTGTCTAACTTTTGATCGACGGCGCCATTGCTGATTTAGCGATGATTATTATGTTTACGATAATTAAAAATTAGCGGCATAACACTATCAGTTTATTGATATTGCTTTGCGTTTGCCGATTTGTTCTTGCTTTTTGTGAAGTTCCTTTTCAGTGATACGGAAATGTGAAGCTTTCTGTACAAGAAGGTTAAGATTTTTGTACTTTTCAATGTGAACGAAATATGCGTGTTTTGCTGATTATTATTGTATAAATGTATTTACCATTTTTTAATTCATATTAGTAGTCCGCCAAATATAAAATTACGTATGTAGTGGTCCGTGAAGTTCTAAGGGTTGACGACTGCTGTTCTGGAGCTCCAGGATTCGAGTTCCGATGAGTAACTTACCTATATAATTTAAGTTTTAAAAACGTGGCTCTCAGCAGATATTTCAATTGTTGAACTGTTGATAATTGGCTCTGTTGACTAATGAGTTTGCCGACCCCTGGTTAGAAGAACCAGAATATTAATAACATATAGAAGTTTCATTTTTCGCTACATAAACCAAACACCAAAGGAAATATTTATATTCTTGGTATATACAGGGTCAATCAGGAAAATGTGTATGCATTTTAACAAATGGTATCTGCATGCCGGTCTTGAGGCTGAATTGAATTATCATTACAATATAAATTGTGGTATTTTCTCAACGGATATCGGTACTCTATTGACTGTAGCATACAACATATCACTTATGATAGGGTTTCACAAATGCTGAGGCATGCCTGACATTTGAGAAGCCATTTCAGCCTACTGGAACACTGGAAAGGATAAAGAGATGCATTTGAGTTCCTAACCCATTCCCCAGATTTAACATCTCTGGTTTTATTATCATTGGGGGACTTTGAAAAAACATCATATATCAAAGGAAATCTGCTACACTACAATTCGTTTGTCAAGAAATTAGAGAAGCACACTGATCAATGTCTTTCAAGCAGCATTTTGCTGTTATGCTATATGTTTGGCTACCCCGCCCCTTTGATTACTTGAAGTAACTATACAGATACAGGAAGATTGTATTAAACATCACCAATACAGATACAGGAAGATTGTATTAAACATCACCAATACAGATACAGGAAGATTGTATTAAACATGCTCCAATATGTATGATTATATTAACCTATAATTAAGTTTGGCGCTAAAACAGAATAAAGAATTTTATCTCGTTTAAGTGTGTATAGACGGAATCTATATTTGCAAAGTGTAAATGCTGTTAAAATAATACGTCTACAGTTGTATCAAAATTCAAAACAAAACAAATTTAAGACCAAACACATACATTTATACAAAATACACAATAAACATTTCATGCCAAGAATAAAGACTAGACATTTTTGTCTGTTTTGCTAAAAATCCTTAACTTAATTCTTCCATTCCAGAACATAAAGAGATTAACAAAAATGCAGCGATAAAGCAAGTAATGCTTTCCATGACAAGTAATGCTTTCCATAATTAGCACTTACTTAAGACTTCATAAATTACAGATTGAAGGCATCTGATTTTAATTAAAGAAATCTATGGAACTTAGCTACCTGAAACGAATTAAAAAACTGATAGTAAAAACCATGGAACATAGTCATTGTATGCACAACTTTATTTTGAAATGCGAGTAGTTTCTTTAAACAACGGCGCACGTTTTAATGGGGGCAAGGGGGAGTAGGACTTTATTATCAAGAATGAGGAGTTGAAGTTAAGTGAACTCATCACCTAATAACACTTCCAAATATTTCAAATTATTTGCGAGGTACAACAGTAAACGTTAAAGCTCATTTTTACTCCTGCTCGATAGAATAACTTCATTTCACTTACTGACATACGGTAGTATCAAAGTTAACACTCTATTCAGCACTAATGAAAAAGCGCAACAGTATTATGTCTAAAAACGGGATGCTTCAGGGAGAATGTTATAAGAAAAACTCACACTTTGCATAAATAAATTCAGTCACCATAAATTCATGAAACCTAATCTATTCAGCATTTAGGAGTGATGAGTCCAGAAACCTGAGTGAAATCATATCTGGGTGAAATCAGAGCTAAAGAAAGGAAAGGTCGAATATCCTAGATAATCCCAAATCAAACCTGCGTAACAATCTGCCTATTTTCCGATAGAAAATCATCCGAAATCTAATCTACCGGAAATAACAATCTGCCTAATATATCAGAAAAAGAAACCTGCCTAACAACGGAGATTCTTGAGAACGAGATTGGACTCAATTGAAACGGATTGGCCGGTTTAGTCCAAACTCGTCCAACTGGTTCAAACTGGTTTAATCCGATTTGAACCATTTCGAACCGGTCTGTACCAGTCAGACCGTTTCGCTCCGCCCATTCCATTCCATTTACCGCTGTTATACTGGGCCTAGGCTGTGTGAATTTCCAGGCTTTTTGCCAGTTGTCTTCTAATATGGCGTCCTGGAAGTGAGAATATCAGTAAAGGTGTCGCAGAAACAAGATGTGAAAAATAAAGGGAAAGGTGGCACTTTGCCACTGCAGAATTTTACATCGTGGGGTGGTGTAATAAATAATTCAAATACTAGATGAGTTCAGAAACATTAATAAGATACAAAGATAATTTTAAGTAGCAAAAAAACATAGTTCCAGATGTTCCGTCCACTGGGTTGGTTTTCCAGATGTTCCGTCCACTGGGTTGGTCCACTGGGTTGGTTGTTACCTTATCCTTATAAGGTCCATGTTGTCACCGGGGTGACGTCCATACCGCGTATTTCCAAACCCTACCCCACTTTTCGAATTTTTGACGTCATGGACAAATCGACTAGTTTCGCCTGGATGGTAATTCTTGAGCATGCGCTGAAGGACGAGAAGTAATATAAACAGAACTTTGGCTTGCGCTTGTAAACAGTATTAAGTATATTGTCTGAAAGTGTATTCGTTTATGTAATTGCATAATTTTACTGTTTCTGTAATAAGAAAACTTCATTCAGATAAAATTTATGGTACTTTTCCGTTTGACCGGCGCAAATCTCGCCAAGCAGACTTTATTGGCGACAACATACAGTATACATATAAAAAATATTAAAAAAAATGTTAGTTCTAAGAATTCTTTTTTTTTTTTGAAGGCATAAACATTTTAATATCGCTTAAAATTTTATAAAAATCCAATAAATAAAAACAATAAATTTGTAAAAAGACATTAATTTAAGAATTTACTATGCTTTCATGGTTCAACATCCTGATTCGCCGGTTCATATCACGTGACCCCAAGCGATCTCATCTCACGTAAACTACTCTACAAAAATTTAATGCTCTCAGTAATTATCTACATTAATTTCAAGTTAAATCTTAATTTTGGAATAGAAGTTTAAATGCAAGCAATATTTCAATGCGTACGAATAGCTTTCTCAGAAATTATGTAAAACTGCAGTGCTTTACTTCGCTAATGCATTCTCATTAGAATTGATGAATTTAACCCTTGACTTTACCTTTTCTATATTTTCGGCTTCGGGTAAGCGCTGTGATTGCATCCTAATTGACCTAATTACCGAAAATGGCCTTAGACATAAAACTGAACTATCTGATAAAAATTCTATGTAATTCTATGCCAGTATTGAAAGAAACAATCAATCTAATAAGAAAAAGCTGCGTCTTGTTTTGAAAATGAGGCGTAAAAGGTTACCAGCGAGAATATTCCGTTTGGCATCGATTGTACTATTATTGGCGACTTTATCGCTTGCGCCGGCAAAACGGAAAAGTACCAAATTTATTTTAATATTATTATTATCTGGTTATAGGATTATACGAAATGCTGAATACTCTAGGTACATCGTAATCTTCGCATAACCTTTCACATTGGATTTTGCCTTATCATTTTAAAATAAATTGTATTATAAAGATTAAATCAAAGCAAATTACTTTGTTAGAGATGTAAATGTTCTAACTGAATTTTCTTTTTATCACTTATTATTTATTTCCTCTTTGAAAACACATTCGTATTTGACAAATAATTACCTCCGCTGAAAATTTTTTTTGATTGTTTAAAAACTGTATTTGTCAATAATGTAATAAAAACTCACTAATCTAATGCTTCATAGATCAATATGACAACGAATTCAAAATGTTTTAAAAACAGTTCTGTAATCTTTATTTTGTAGTAGATGCAACTAATGTCACAGAAAAAATATTTCAATAAAAAAGTTCTCCATGTTAATTCAATAGCAAAATTATTTATATTTCAGTGAGAAATCCACTTTCAATGCTTATATAACAGAAAAATATAACATAAGCATTTTAGAATTTTTAAATATAAGCTAAAGGTTTACTGTACAATTTTATGTAAGAAACGTAATAATTTACTTTCATTCCTTTTAAATCGGCATATTAGTTTCCAATCAACTATAATTTTTGGCAAGTTAGAGACTTAACTTAACACACAGTATTCCGTCACTTAAAATATCAATTAATTGTTCTTTTTCATTTAGAGATACATTGGAATTGAAAATACCAAAGGCAAAATGGGTCACAGATCCAACCTAATTCCTTATTTGGAAATTTTTCAAAAACACTTCTGTCGATTTTATCATATGTTGTTTTAAACAAGAAATCTGTATTATTTTCTTTAGTAAATTGTCGAAAGCATGTTTCTGTTTTTTTTTTTTTTTTTTTCTTTTATTTAATTCTCCTTGCCAAAGTATTAGCTTAGTTTTAAAAGCTTACATTAGTACAAACTGCGACACAGTGTGTCTAGGTAAGATTATTTGTTTCAAAATGTATGTTAATAATTTCAAATATTTTCTCTCCAGTTGCTTTTCCTCTCCAAATATTACAACATAAAAAATATTCTACTGCATCGTTTTCAAAAACATATCTCACATAAATGATGAATTGAAACATTTAAGTAATGTCGGTAGTTTCATCAAGTTTTATAGTAAAGACTGGATTTTGTATTCTATAGTGTCTGAGATGACAAAAATTTGGTGAGAAACGGTATTTTTAATGCTATTGTTTTTAAATCATTACTATATTTTTCTGCATGCATAAATGATGTCATTTTAATTGCTGAAGGAAGAATGAGCGATTCTCCAATTGTATTAGGTTTTTAATTTTTTGCAATTAAATATGAAACTTTTAAGGATGCCTGTAAAGCCTTCTCAGGAACTGTTGTATATTTTCTCAAAAATACATTTTAATTTTTCATGCTCTCAGCTCATTCCTTACAAAAATTTCTTCAGATTTATTTACTAAATCTTATGTTTAGTTTCTGAGTTTGTTTCGCCGGTGCAAATCTCATTAAGCAGACTTTGTTGGCGACAACGTACAGTATACGTATAAAAAATGTTAACAAATGTTAGTTCTAAGAATTTTTTATTTTGAAGGCATAAACATTTTAATATCTTTTAAAATTTTGTAAAAAGACAATAAAGAAAGATAATAAATTTGTAAAAAGAAATTAAGAATTTACTATGTTTTTATGGTTCAACATCCTGATTCGCCGGTTCGTATCACATAACACCACGTGATCTCATCTCACGTAAACTACGCCACAAAAATCTAATTCTCTCAGTAATTATCTACATTAATTTCAAGTTAAATCTTAATTTAGAATACAAGTTTAAATGCAAGAATTATTTCAATTCGTACAAATAGCTTACTCAGAAATTATGTAAAACCGCAGTGCTTTACTTCGCTACTGCATTCTCATTAGAATTGATGAATTTAACCCTTGATTTTGCCTTTTTTATATTTTTGCCTTCGGGTGAGTGGTGTGATTGCATCCTAATTGACTTAATTACCGCGAATGGTCTTAGGCCATAAAATTCAACTACCTGGTAAAAATTCTATGTAATTGTACGCCAGTATTGAAAGAAACAATCTGATAAGAAATGGCTGCGACTTGTTTCGAATATGAGGCGTAAAATGTTGGCAGCGAAGATATTCCGTTTGGCATCAGTAGTACCGTTGTTGGCGACTTTATTGTTTGCGACGGCAAAACGGGAAAAGTACCGTTTCTAAATATATTTTTAATTTCACAGGTTTCATGCTTTCCATATGCCAAGTTTTCACTGCATTTAACACACAATGGATATTCTTTTCCCATTGATAATGCAACATGTAAAACAGTATAAAATAAACTCTTCTTGATATTTACTCAATTTTTTTTTTTTTTTTTTTTAGAAGTAGAAAGAAAGCCAATGGTTACATTTTAGTTTGCATTTACATTAATAGTTTTTCTCTAAGTTTATTTGATGTTGGTGCATCCATCACATTTCTCTTACAAGAGATTTTGGGCCATTTAACCATCATGAACAAAATTGCAACGAAAACAAAATTGTTTTTATTATCCTTTGAGACACTACTGAATTTTCCAATGCTTAGGAAATGTTATGTGCTTACTTGACAACAAATTTGATTAGAAATAAGAAACATAGCTTATAAATAATGCGTCTTACAATTACAAATTGCCCGCAAGACACTACTAAGATAGCCGAAAAAACTAAATCTTAGCTGCGCGTATGCAGTTGCTTTGAAATTTGATTCGAGCTGTTTGGAAATCATCAAACATAACACATAAATCAAGTGGAAAGCAATAAAATCAGAGTTAAAATATGGAAATGTTTAATTTAAAATTCCTGGCAAGTGTTAAAAAACATCCAAAATTCTCTTCAAATTCCGTATATCTTTTATTGTCAAATAAATTTCTTTGAATTTGGTGACCCCCCCGCAAATTTGCTCATGACTCCCAGGTTAAAATTTTGTAAAAAAACAAGTTATCAATTGCATTTTGCAAAAAAAAAAAAAAAAAAAAAAAAAAAAAATGATTTCAGGCTTGTCTTCAACAGAACAGAATACAATATTTTCAAATTTACGAGAAAGTACAACTTATGTGAAAATTGATAAACATTAGCTGTCCAATGTGAAAAGTGAATTACGGTTTAATATGTTATGTTCATAGCTTGTGTATTTTGATTATCTAACTAAATACAGAATGATCCGTTCTTGTAAACTTCTGCTGGAGTAACTGCTAGAATATCTATCCCATTTCAGATGAACAGAAAGCAAGTGTTGTATTCTTATTCAACAATTACAATACTCTTGCATAATACTTACAAGGAATGAGTTAGGTTATTTAACTAAAGTGCAGTCAATTTTATTTCTTATTTACCTGAATGATGTATCACACAATGCTGTGTAGGCTGGTGACCTAGCGATGATGACTCAAAATTCATCTTTGCATTCAGGCATACACTCTTTATAAGAATATAACCATGCACTGGAGTCCTAGCTTCAGCAGGTACATTTTGTTGTGCTATGCAATCTCTGTGGGTCCTAAATTCTAAAAACTTTTCCACTCCTAAATTCAAAAAATTTTGCTACTTATATTTCTGTAAATTCCAAAATTTGCATACCTGCCATAACTGCACTGGCTGTGGCCTCAGTTATCCAATGTTCCAACAAAATCAAATATTGTAACGTTATTTTAGACCAGACTTTCTTAAACTGTAGATCGCAACCCCCATCTACAGCAGGGGGTCGCAAAAAATTTTAGTAGTTTTGGTATTTCTTAAACTTAATAATTTTACAATTACCCAATATTTTTACACAATGTATCTGAAAATAGATAAAGATAAGATAATACAGACAAAGAGAAAAACAAAAATGTTTCAACGCATTCTGTTTATAATATAAATGTTCATTTTACTTGCTTTGCACGTGATGCTGTCATTTCATCTGTTAATTAATTAAAATTTTCACATTGTTCTATGTCTTAAAATGAGAAATTAAAAATAATGACCTAAAACTGCAATACTATCTTACAATACAAGTGAAAAAATTGACAGTTTCACTAGTGTGTGTGTCAGATTTTTGCAATGCTTATGGGGTCCCACAAAATTTTCATAAATATTTTGGGGTCGTGAAAAAATCTATGATAAAAAAGGGTCACGACTGAAAAAAAGTTTTAAGACGCCCTGTTTTAGACTAATCAGTTTCCTGACACCAACCCAATTTTTTGCCTGTTTTGTTTCTCAGCTGAATTATGTTTCTGGGGGAAATTTTCTATATTTTTACTGTTTCAGCTGAATGGAAAAACATGCTAAAATGTTTCAAATGACTATTAGGGGGAGAGAATCAAATATCCCACATTATTATTATCTCTATTTATCTCCTGTTTTGATTCTGAGTTACGTTTTTTGATGGAATTTTTCCATATTACATATTTCAGTTTAACAAAAAATCAACTTTTAAAATATTGAGGAAAAGCATGTATTAAAATGTTTCAAAATGAAAATTTGGGATAAATAAATAAGTTTTTTCTAGGAGTTCTTATATATAGTATATAAAGAAATTTAGAAACAACTTTTCACAAAGACTAAAAAATTGAAGTTCAAATGATCTTCATAAAATCCTATAAATGTGGAACAAGAAATTTTAAATGTAAAAATTAACACGCTGACTACCGCGTGCATTTTACATGATTTGCGCATGACGCCAACTTGAAATTTTTGTTATGCGATATATATTATGTCGAAATATCATCTACAGAACATAATGTTATATAATTGTGCTTCATGCTGGGGGTCACCAGCGACCTCCAAACATCTATAGACCATTTTTGTGATTTATAATTTAAATTTTTACTATTTATTATTCTTCAAACCATTATTGTAACAATGGTACTATTTAAAAATTTATCAGTATCAATATTTATTCTAATTATGTATTTTACTATTGGTCACGTTGCCAGTGGCACCCATGGCGCTGTAGCCAAGTCGAGTGCAGGTCACCAGTGACCCCCACGGCAGTCAACATGTTAAAATAACCATCATAAGAAAAACCAAAAAAGTAGTATAAAAGAACAAGAAAGGTGAGGAATCCAACCAACTTTAACATAATATCGTCAAGAGGAGGTATGTCGAATTTAATTACATTTCCCCTTCTAAAACAAAATCCTTGCTTTTCTGTATCCAGAATCAGCTGATGAATCATTTCAATATATTTTTTATCTCAATAGTTCACCAAAAAATTCTAGTCCTCCTCAAAGCAAAGGAAAATCATTGACAATATCTTCTGATTTAAAAATATTTTTCTAATCTAAAAAAAAATCTAATTAAAAAAAAAAAAAAAAAAAAAAAAAGAAAGAAAGAAAGAAAACATGCCCGAAAAAATTAAAATCCTGCAGTGGAAAATCTTTGAAAGTTCAAAATTTAAACACAAAAGTTTACTATAACCTCTTATCAAACAGCAGTAGCAAAGGAAAATGGGAGGGGGAAAGTAAAATCATTAAAAATATCTTCCAATTTAAAAAGATTTTACTAGTCTAAACAGGACTTTTTCAAGTTAATTTGAATTTCAATTTTTATTCTTCCTGAAAAATTGGTTCTAAATTTCTTTCTTTATATATTTACTAATCAATTTTTAGCAGCATAATGCACAAAAATTTTTGGAAGGATTATAAATTTTCCTTTTAAAAAATTATTTGTATACACATAGTCCAAACACATCTGTATACAGTGGAATACGTTTAACGCGAAATATCTGTTAACACAAAATAATGCAACGGTCCCGACAAACTATTATGTATTTTCATGCATTTTGTTTCTCTTAACACGAAAAGGTATGCTTTCTGGAAATGAACAAAATACAGAAAACACTGGCATCGCTGGCGAGATTTAAGCGGGGTGTGAAATGAAAGAGAGGTGGTTTCACATGTTTCGTAGAAAAGAGGCTAATTTGTCTTTGAATTACCCTCGGAATAGTCTGTGACACGAGCCAAATTTGTTTATCTACAGTACTTTCGCCTTCCACGTCTAGAAGCGCCAAACATCTCATCTCTCATCAGTTAGCTTTGGAATTCAGTGATGAGTACATATCAGTGTGAGTAAAAATTAGTGAGTTTGGCTCATATGTTGCACTGCATAGAATTCAGTGACTCCAAGGATGAATGAAAATTATTTTCATTACACACAATTCTCAAAAGTATCAGATTCTTCGGCGCCGAAAGAAATGGAGAAGTAGGATATTGAAACTGAGCTGACATTTAATGAAATGCTTGAGAAAGTTTCTGTATTAATGAACTGTCTTACTGTACTATCGGAAGAATTTCTTGCAGTAGTTTATGATAATGTGTGTACAGCCCCAATTATGGCAGATAAAGTTATTTTGGAATTTGTTCAAAGCTAAAAAGATATCACTGATGCAGATTCTGATGACGAAAATAAAATGAATGCAGTTCCTGTTCCCACGTCATCCGAAATGAGGAATATCATAAAAAGTATGGACAGTTATTTAGACACACATTCCAATGGTGAAATGAATAACAAAATGTTTGACGTTAAACAATTTGATGCTAAAAAAGACAATGCAAAGAAAAATATCAGATTATTTTTCCAAAACTCAATAAATGTTTTGTTTTTCAAAAACTTGAAAATTTTGTATTAAATTCCATTAAGTTCTTGTGGATGTTTTTGTTTCATTGGTTTTTATTAAATACATGCATATATACATATCTATGTAAATAAAATATACTTTAATAAGCTTAATTTTGTTGAATATATGCTTTTTTTTTTCCCCTTTCAATATTCTTTAACACGAAAAAATATTTCAGTCGCCTCAGTTTTGAGTTAAATGATTTTCTCTGTATATCTGTTGCACATAAATCCCTTTCTTACATAAAATATAAATGTACGTATAGAATAACTAAATAAATTGTAAAGGAAGTTTAATTAGCAACTATGAAATCTTAAAAAAGTACATAGTATGAAATTTATAATGGCAAACATTAAAAATAGATGAAAGTAAATAAAATTTAAATTATAGAATGTACTTTATAAAATTAATAATAAGTGGTTAAAAATATATTTTTTAATTACTTAAAACATAGAAGTTATTTGGCAGAGATTGTTGGATACGAAATTACTACTTCAAATTTTCAGATTACTATTGTTCGTATTTAAAGTCTCAACTTGCAGTCTTAATCCACATAACAACCATTGTAAAACTCGTTATCATGTTCCAAAGATCAGCAGCATACATTTTTTTCAAAATCGTGCATAATATTAAATATTGGCTTTTGATAGTCAAGTTGATACAAATAAGATGAACTGTTTTTATGATTTTAGACTAGTAGTTTATTCTTCCATTCACTTATTACAATATTTCATTTTTTATATGCTCGGCTATCCAAAATTTCAAGAGCTTTCTGGATATTTTTTTTGTTGAGTTTTTACTATACATACATTTCAGCATTTACATCGTCAAAATTGCATAGACACATACTTGAAGTGAATTTACTTTTACAGCTAAACACAGGAACAGGAAAACAAAAAAGTACTTATTCAGAGATTGTATTTCTTTTTCGTTCATGAAAATCAAAGTTCATTACACAAACATGCATTCACACTGCACAAGCATGTATGGAAATTCTTAATACATTTAGTAATCCTGATAATTGATTACGCATTTAATAAATAAATCAGAAAATATTTTAATGTATAACAAATGAATAGTAAGTTGCTAAGCTTTTAGTTAGTAGTTAGCTTTTAGAAGTAGTTAAGCTTTTATACAACAGAGCATAATAACACAGCTACGAAGATATTTAATGTTATAAAGTTAGGTAATTTAGTAAATTTCAGTTGTTCACCAGAGAATTATGAAGTTCCTTGTATATCTTTATAAATGAAGTTTATTGCTGTTTTAAGCAATTAAACAACTGTTCAAGTTATTTTAATAATTTTGAAATATATACACTAAAAGAAACAATAAAATGCATTAATCTATTTGTCAACCTTGATTTTGGCACGAAAGTCTGCAGAATGCTTCGTAGTTTTTAAGCACATAGAGGCACTGCAATTTTTTCTTATTCCTTGATCTAAAGTTTTCTGCGTTTTTTTTTTTTTTAAATTTAAATTGCTGTATTGGCACACATACAATTTTTGTATAGTAGCTTCAGATGTGGATAAGTTTTTCGAACACTTTCGTTTGTTTTACTGGCGTCGCTGAATTTTGCGATGAAATGCAGCACATTTATTGCCGAGTATCACCTTCCAGATTTTTCGAATTATTCTCCTCCTTCCTCAAATACACTACGGCGATAAACAATAACCATTCACTAAAGATTTTGCGTAAATTTCCACTCATAATAATATAAATTGCGAAAATCTCACAATTAGCACCTAAACACAATATTCAGCAGCACAATTCTTTCGAAAGCGCGCCGTAATAGTCAAAAGTGGGGTAGGCGCAAGGAGGTTAGAATTCTAACCTCCTTGGGTAGGCGTCTTGCCAGGTGAAACTAGTCGATATTTCCGTGACGTCAAAAATTCGAAAAGTGGGGTAGGGTTTGGAAATACGCGTCCCTACCAGCAACCAATGGCACTCTTTTTCCCTTCCTCGCCTAACCTTTAATATTAAAAAAACCTTGGTCTTCTTAATCTGTGGTTCTTGATTAATTTGTGGTTTATAGTCTCTATATTGGTCAGCATGTTTATCATAACTACTTAAAGCCTTTCTTAAATACGGTTGATTGTAGAGCTTTAGTTTTTTTGTAAATATAATTTCTCAAAAACCATGATATCTGGTGGTATATATATTTTTAAAGTACATTAATAGAGACAGTAATATTAATCTATTACTTAATATTATTATCTTTATGTATACACCAGCACAAATTCCTGATATGTTGAATTTAATATTTATTTTTTAATAGTTGGCATCACCTTATTGTTTAGAATTGTTTGTACGCTGACCTGGAGCATTGTTATAATAACAATGCTTTTATAGACATTTAATTAATGAATATTAAACAAAGTTATTTCGTTTCCTAAATAATCAGTTTCGCAGATGGTTAGGTCTGAGGTTCGTGACATTTGCTGCAGTCTTTTGAATCCAAAGTTTATAAACGAGTAATAAATTGACATTGTGGTATGTATGTTTTATTCCCCATGTGTATTATGTGTAGATGCGTTATAGAACTAATTATTGGAAAATATTAGTGATAGTAATGGAGTTTTATTTGCATAATATGACATTTATTAGTTTGTTTTGTCGTGAGGATTTAGAATCTTTAACGAAATCATAAGTTACTTGTTTATCATGATGTAATACAACCGCATAGATATTCATTTACTTAAAGTTTATGTATGTCATAAAAGTCGATCTTGTGACCCATTGCGTTAACTTTTAATACAGTTGTGCGTTATTAATCATTATTTATTCATATTTATCAATTTGTTCGTGAACGGATAAAATAAGTCTCTGAACGTTACACTAGCCCATAAGTGCAGCAATGCAACAAAATTCATCACTGTTGTTTTATAGGATATAAATATTAAGATCTATTAACTGAAGATCAAATTTAACATTATGACTTTTTATGCTAAATGTTTGATCGCTACATGCTCGAATCAGGCTTTTATTTAATTGATTGCAACAAGTATGATATCAATATATCTATATATATAATTAGCAAAGCAAAATTCTTGTGTTTGACGTAGATTTTAGTGACTGTCAGTTTCGAGGGCTATTAGGTACAGGTTCCTATTCTCCGGTCAAAAGAAATCTGGGACGAAGGGAAAGCCATGGTTGTAGCAGAACATACTCATTGTGGATGTCTTTGCTCCTGATGAGGAATGTGCCTATTTGCCTTTAAGATAATAGAGTCTTCACTAAAATCTGTGCAAAATACAAGATTGTTCCAAATAGTTTTCTGGTTGCAATTTTCTAATTTTGACTATGCATAATGTATGCTTTACGCATGCGCGCGTTGAAAGAAATTGGAACTACTCTGATATGCGCCCTCAAGTCGCCAAATTTCTCGCCAAAAATATTTGGCGAGAAACTTCATGCTACCATATTGCTATCTAAATTTTTTTTCTACATTTTGAACTTTTAGCCTAAAATGTCTCCAAAAACGCGGTTTTCGCACATGCAAAAACTACATTTTGAACACACATAGTTTAGCTAAAAATCCGAAACAAAAACAAAAAATTTAGATAGCAAAAACCTAAAGTTTCTAACCAAAAATATTTGACAAGAATCCATGTACACAGCGACATGTTTTAACTTAAAAAAACATCTACGAATTGCACAATGTAGGCAATGAACGAATCTACAAACTATGGACACCTCGCTTTAATAAATTAACATAACAACGATAAATTTCAAAGAATACCATGTACACAGCATCCTGTTTAAACTTTAAAAAAATTCTACGAATTGCACAATTTAGGCAAGGAAGGAATCTACGATCTACGCACTCCTCACTTTAATAAAATAACATAACAACAATAAATTTCAAATAATACCATGTATACAGCGTTCTGTTTCAACTTTAAAAAACATCTATGAATTGTACAGTCTAGACACTAAACAACAAAATAAACTAAAATAAATTTCAAACAATTTAAAAAAGCAACAATAACGACAAAAATTCAGGTACTTACGTATTAACGCAACCAGGCCAAAATTGCATAAATTGCGAAATTTGGCAACCCTATGTGTTATACGTAGTTTTGTAAAAAGAGCATGTGGAGATTCACAAAATTTTCGTGCAAATTTCTGTAATTTATGAGAAAATAGCAGTGTACATGGATAAAGTCAAGAGTGTGCACAATGCCATTTTTGTGCAATTCTGGGATTTTTTTTAAGTAAAAATAAGTCGACGTGTACATGGGTATGGCGAATACGGTTTTCAATCAGTGCTAAAAGCAATAGCCAAAAGATTTCCGCCGAAAAAATAATTCTGCAACTTATTGAAATTCGAAACCGGAAGGGTTTAATTGTTATTTTATATTTTAAAACAAAATAATATAAAAAACTGTATTAAAATTATCTGTAATTAATAAATGTACATTTTCTTTCTATTCATACTTTTTTACTCAAACTTACAAATAGCGCCAACCTGGTTGCAATAATACGTAGGTACCAATTCATACTAAAGAACCAATGAACATAACATTCTACAAAATAAGAACAAAAATAAAATAAAATGCACTTACCATGAATTAATGCGTTTTCGAATAGCAGAAATATAAATTTCATACCGCCTTTAACATGCCGCCACGTAATCACTATCGTATTTACATGACAGCCAGACACGCTATCCAGAAAATTTATACTATGATCCAGAAAATTTATACTATGGTTCACAAATAAATAAAATCACAAATCCCTACTTCTATCATGCACTGCCATTAAAAATAATCTCCCAGACCCTCTTTCCACACTTCCAAATACCCACTACCCCTCAACAGGATAGCCACAATCATATTTCCTTTTGCCGAACTTCAATTCAACAACTACCATTTTATCTTTCCCTCCCATCTTCTCAGACACAGAGGCGAACCAACGAGCTCCAGCAAAAGATTTTTCAACATCCAACAGGGTTGCCATAGAACACGCAATCGCACCAAAAACCAGCCCAGAACACATATCGCCACATTTGGTGAAATTAGGGCGTATATTAGAGTTGTACCAAGAAATGTTTAATAAAGTAAGCAAATAAATATTAAGCTTTATTTTTGTTAAATTTTGATACCCTTTAGATCATAATTGGGTTGATCTTTACATTATGGTAACTTGGCGATTTTTTGGCGAAAATTTGGCGACCAACTCTCCTACAGCAACCCTCTATTTTTTTCCCCCACCGCCATTTTGTCTTCACGAAGTAAAGACATGTTTCTTTTCTTTTTATCTCCTGAACACTTCTTCCAACAATCTACTAGCCGAATTACACTTATGCTAGAAATTTTATCAAACAAAACTGCTTAATCATGACAAATATTCACTGCAAAATTAGGAAAAACTGCACAATACCATTCTCCTTACGCATTTTTCAAAATAACACATACACATAAACCATGTACACGCCGACTTATTTTTACTTAAAAAAACATCCCAGAATTGCACAAAAATGGCATTGCGCACACTCTTCACTATATCCATGTACACTGCTTTTTTCTCATAAATTAGAAAAATTTCACGAAAATACATGACAATTTTCTCAATCTTTAAACCCGGTAAAAAGAACATACATGAATTACCTGATCGCAAAAAAGTATTTACCCTTTGCAAATATGAACATTT
Source organism: Stegodyphus dumicola (assembly GCF_044657685.1). Lineage (NCBI taxonomy): Eukaryota > Metazoa > Arthropoda > Arachnida > Araneae > Eresidae > Stegodyphus > Stegodyphus dumicola. Next base: position 265,413,310 of record NC_140770.1, on the reverse strand, counting down.
CCACATATAAAATAAATAAAATATCCAAAAACTTTTACCTCTAAATCATCTATTACATTATACACGTCACCAACGAATTCATACCGAAAGCATTACAAATACTTAGTATCAAATATTTAAATTATTTCCATGCACGTTTATTTTAACTTAAACGTATACCAAATTCCTACAAGCATAAAATTCACAAAATAACTATCATTTCATTAAAATATCCCTAAACCACGTACACATCGACTTATTTTTACTTAAAAAAACATCCCAGAATTGCACAAAAATGGCATTGCGCACACTCTTCACTATATCCATGTACACTGCTTTTTTCTCATAAATTAAAAAAATTTCACGAAAATACATGACAATTTTCTGAATCTTTAAACCTGGTAAAAAGAACATATATGAAATTACATGATTGCGAAAAAGTATTTTCCCTTTACAAATATCAACATTTCCACATATAAAATAAATAGAATATCCAAAAACTTTTACCTCTAAATCATCTATTACATTATACACGTCATCAACGAATTCATACCTCAAGCATTACAAATACTTAATATCAAATATTTAAATTATTTCCATGCACGTTTATTTCAACTTAAACGTATACCAAATTCCTACAAACATAAAATTCACAAAATAACTATCATTTCATTAAAATATAATTAAATTCAAAAACACTACTTAAAATATAAATGAGCACATACATTAAATTAATAAAAATTACCTTACAATCCTAATTACTTTAAACTAAATCATTGCTAATAACAATTTTCCCAATAATACCAAATTCCTTTCCACCTTACATTTACAACAATGCATAAAAATAATATCCTCAAATAATTAAAAATACTAACTTACCTAATCATCTTCAGAATCTTGATTACGTGGCGGATACACTTTTCTTACTTCTGTTTCAGAATCTTTAAAATCATACTTATCTTTCAAAGCAAGATACCAGATAAAATAAATAACATAATAAAACATCTTTATTTCTCTCTCACACAACCTTAAAAAACATTTATTACTATCCTTTTCAATACCACTAAATACCCATTTCGAATTCACTTTAGTTACGGCCACGGGATCCAAAAATTCACAAACACTATTTCACACAACACAGAATAAAGCCAAATACAAAATTGCCAGATTTTTTTCCGATTAAAGAACAGTAATTCGTCCATTAATATCACATAACATATCCCATGATCTCTCATTTCCCTCACACAAAATAATGCGTAATCAGAACTGAATACTACTCACATTCTTAACAAAGTCTAACTAACCTAATCTTCTTCCGAATCTTCCTTACATGGTGGATACACTTTTATTATGGATTCAATAAAACTACTGAACAATTTTTTTTCCGAATTTGATAGAATTTGATAAAAAAAAAAAATTTCTTTATCACATCTACAATTCACTTTAGACAGCACCATACAATCCCAAAATTATTCAACCTTACTTCACACAACACACAATGAAGCTTAATACAAAATAATATACATCCACAGATACTTGTCCAAATTCCCCCCTTTTCCGATTAAAGAACCGTAATTCGTCCATTAATATCACATGACACATCCCATGATCTCTCATTTCCCCCACACAAAATAATGCGTAATCGGAACTGAGTACTGCTCACATTATTACCAAAGTCCCAGGTAGTAACCTTTATTGCCTCCAAAATGTCGCCAAACTACCAGTTACCATATTGTAAAGATCAACCCATAATTGCTCTTTATTTCATAAATTATGGTTTCATATTTATAATTGTATAATTTCTGCACGCCATCTTACCAGATTTAAATTGATGATCTATAATCCAGAAAAACCCCTAATCCGAAATTGCCGAAGTCCCAGCAAGTCCACATGATGGACTTTGTACTGTACCATATTTAATGTATGGAAAATTACTTTATAATTCCTTACTTCAGAATCAAGAATTATATCCACCAATTGAAGAAGCTAGAAAAATTGCTCAAAAAAGGTCTGATGATTGTCATAATGTAAATAAAGAGAAATATGATACTCAGTATAAACCTAGTAATTTTAAATTAGGTGATTTAGCAGTGTATGAAGAATTTCAATATCCTAATACACATAAACTGTCTCCTCCTTTTTCAGCTCCTTACAAAAATTTAACACAATCTTCTGAAGTTACTTTTGAAATTGATAAGCCTAATCCTCTAACTAAAAAGAAATCAGAAATTGTTCATCCTACTACCAGACTCAAGCCTTTTAATTCAGCTAGTGGATTTAAATTAGAAATAGTAGAATTCCTGTCTCTGTCCAAAAGTAATTTATTTTTAATTTTCTAAAATTCTGCATTAAAAGTTTTTCCCTGTTATGACACTTAATATCTGATTTAGGCTTTAAACCCTGACTGTGGCAAATTATTTTTCTCGATCTTAAACTTTCTGTCTCCTTTCCTTCTTCCCTGAATTTTTCCGTTCAAAATTTGTTGTGTATGTCCCCCATAGCCCAGAAGATGAGGAGAGGAAAAACTGCACCACCACATTTTTGAAAAATCTGGATTCAGTTCCAGATTTTTCATTCAAAGATGAATGTTTTTATTATTTTTTTTCGACCACTAGGTTTCACGCTATGTGTATTACTTCTTGCATCCTTTCTTTAGGGAGGATACAAAAAGTGATAGCATGTACCCGCTGTCTGCCTAGGAACACTCCTAACAACCCCCTTAAAATGTTTTCTTATTTTTATTTGTTTGGAGATTCATCTATGGCAATGAGACTGACTTGGGTCATTTCTATTTTCTTTATCAGCCACAATGCTCTGACCATAGTGTAGACAGAAGTGCTATCACACACACGCATTAATTTTAAAACATTTTTTTTTCTTTCTTATTGTAGAGTATTATTTAATTACCCTATTTGCAGGCGTATAAAATGCATCTCCCTTTTTTATACATATTTTTGAAAGATAAAACTTTATTACTGATCATTATAATTCCGCCAAGTTCTAATCATTATCTCAATTGGGGGTGGCCCGAAATGCTTCTCTGCAGCCCTGTTTACATGTTCTTTAGCATATGCAATCACACGTAGCTTGTATGCTATGTTATAGCAAGGCCAACATTGTTTTTGAGCCATAACTTCCTAACAAATTTAAGGAAATTGAACAGTAGAAATTTCACAAACTTAGAAGCCGTTCAAAAAAATTTTTAAGTTTAAACGAACCCAGCTGTAATTGTTGATGACAGCGCATTCGCTGAGCTATACGTAATTGTAATATTCCCACACTCTGCAACGGAACAAGAAAAAAATCTCATAACTCCGAATACAAGAAAGTTCCAGAAATGAATGTAATAAAAAACTGAGTATCGATGTATAAGACACACCCCGGTTTTCAGACCTGTTTTCAAAGGAAAAAAGTGCATCTTATACGCCAGCAAATACAGTATATTTTTGAAAAATGTAAATTATACAAGTTATTTGTCTTGAATTTCAGTCTTAATTTTATATATTATTAAGTAATATGCAAGATTTTAGAAACAAAAGACTTGTATAATGAAAATTGTACAATGCCAAAAACCAGTTACCTTTTTTTTAAGGAACGGAGGGTTTTTGATATATTGTACTTAAGCACCCTTGACCATCAGCAAGATGGAATGCTGATTTTGGTGGAGAGGACATGCCAAATTAATCATCAAAGTATTAGTGTGTATTCCATTATATTATTACGTTTTTATATTTAATTTTCTGTTGTATTAAGTATGTGTATCCACAATAAGAACTTATGCAATTAATTGTAAAATTGAGTATTATATTTTCCTGCATATAAAAGTTCATTTCACTGAATATTCGTTTCACTAAATGTGAAAGTTATATTTTTTTTTAATATGAAACTCTATGAAAGCTCACAACTCAATCTGTATTATAATGGAAATATTTTCATCAACAAAAATTTCAAAGACTTTTTAGTGAACATTTACTTTATGAAAAACATGTGAACATTTACTTTGAAAGACTTTTAGTGAACTTTGAACATTTACCTGGTGGAACTATTTTCATCAAGAGACTTCTCAAACAATTTTCAATGGACATTCAAAAAGACATTGGACATTTTTTCAATGGACTTCTATATTTGTCTTAATTTATTGGTTAGTTTATTTAGAAATTATATCATTGCAATAGTTGTAAATTAGTTGTTTAAGTATTACATAATCTATGTATGCTAATGGTCATGAATCATGATGGCGACATCCTTGATGCTTTCCTCATATGCTAAACTTTCTCTTACTTTGCTCATCCTTTTCTGCTACCTTACTCTCTTCTACCTTTCTTATGAAGGGGTAGCTGCTTTAAAGAATAATTGACGACCTCAAAATTAGCATTTCTAGATTTAGTGCTGTCTCCCTAAATTCATATCTTCTCCCAAATTCGAGATTTTTTTATGTTCTGTAATGCTGCTTGAAAAGGGAAACTAAAACTAAGCAATCATAGGTTAGCTGTACTTGTACGCCAAACTTGGTATAAATACCGCTGACTGTATAAAACTTGTTACGTTTATGATCATGAATTCACGATTCTATTTTTCGTAATGCATATATTTTTATTTCCAATGGTAGACAAAAGTACGTACAGTCAAAAGTCGCTAATTCGGACACCCATAATTCGGAATGATCTATAATCCGGACATCAAACCTAAAATCTTTCTGCGCATGCGCCGCGTTGACGCATGTGTTGACAGTGGTGATAAAGGCAAAGCATGTTTTGCTTCCCTTAAATAAAGCTAAGACTAAACTATATAAAATTCTTGCTTTATTCCGTAAATAAAATAGAAGAGCTAACACTGTAGCCTTTACATTTAAAATCATTTAGTGAAATCAAACTAGCATAAAGCTAACTGATATTCACACAAGAGAACAAGAAACAAGAAGCTTCGCTGATACCGGCGTACATATATATTATACTCGGCCAACCCGCCGATCTTGACGTCATCGGCCAATCAGCGGCAACCACGTTAGCTTACCACCGATCGACCTCCGATCAAAATTTGCATGTGGAAAACTAAAGCCAACAAACGGCCCTCTTTTGCCCATGCAAAGACAAAAACAAAACTTTCACAGAAGTTCATAGTTCAATTCTATTATACGAAAACACTTATTGTCTTTAAACACTGAAAACATCTAAACAAAACTTTCTTAAATTAACAGCAGTCGCTGCTTTTGTAAATAAGTCGGCAGTATTTAATTTACTGGTGATAAATTCAAGATCAAACACTCCACCATTTACTAGTCTTCTAACAAAGTGATATTTTACGTCTATGTGCTTAGTTCGGCGATTTTCTATTGGCGATCTAGAAAAATCAATGGCAGACTTGTTATCACAAAATAGTTTACACTCTCTTAAATTAAACTTTAAAATTTCATCTTGTAAGACATTTTTCGTCCACATTAATTCCTTCGCTGCTTCAGATAGAGCGATATACTCCGCTTCCATGGTTGATAAACTTACACATTTTTGTTTAACAGTTTTCCAGATTACCGGTACTTCATCTAAATATAATATAAATCCTCCCATGGACACGTGGTCATCTCTATTACTTGCATAATCAGCATCTGAATAACAATATAAATTTAGATGTTTAATCTTCGATAAGTTTAACTTATATAATTTAGTACTATTGAGATAACCAAGCAATTTCAACAATGCTTCCCAATGCCTAATTCCAGGATTCTCCTGAAATTGTGATAAGATATTCACTGCATATGTAATATCAGGCCTTGTCCTGTTAGCTACAAAAACTAAACATCCTAACAGATTTCTAAAGGGTAATGTATGCATTTCCGCAACTTCTGCACTTGTAGATGGACAATCTAATTTTGTAAGAATAGTGCCCTTAGCTATGGGAAGTAAAGTTATTGGTATCTGGAAATAATTAAATTTTTCAAAAATTTCTTCGATATATTTCTCCTGATGTATAAAAACCCCATTCTCATTCTCTAAGAATTCAATTCCAAGTAACGTTTTAGTTTTGCCTAATACTTTAAGATCAAAAAACTTACTCAGCTGTGAAATTACTTTATCTATACTATATTGATCTTTACTAAAAATCACAATATCATCTACATATAACAAGAGAATTACATTTGAACCCTTATAAACACAATTACACCATTGTATTTTCTTAAAATGTAGATTTTCTAAAGTACTTTCAAATTCATAAAACCATTCACGGCCGCTTTGATGTAGACCGTAAATGGCCTTGTGTAATAAACACACTTTATTTTCCTCTTCGATAAATCCCTCTGGTTGGGTCACATATATTTTCTCATTTAGGTTTGCATATAAATATGTGTTCTTTACATCTAACTGACAATTAGTCCATCAATATAAACATACCAGGATAGTGAAAAATATTCTTATGATTAAAAAATATACTACAGGACTGTAAACGTCATCAAAATCTTCACCTCTTTTCTGCCTGAATCCCTGTGCTACTAAGCGTGCTTTGTATCTAACCACTTGATTCTTTTCATTTCTTTTTAGCGTATAGACCCATTTGTTTCCTATTATAGTTTTATTTTCTGGCTTTGCGACTAATTCAAAAACCTTTCTTTTCTTTATTGTGTCGATTTCTTCTTTCATTGCCTTATCCCATTTTTCGGCATTTACTGATTTTCGTGCTTCTTTAAAATTTTGTGGGATAACTATTTCTACGGAATTTGCCTCTTCAGACACAGAGCTAGTCTCCTGTTCTACGAAATTAACTTTCCCCGAGTATTCGTTTTTTCCACTAAAATCGAACTTATCTTTTTCATATTTAATATTTCTTGCCTCACAATACTTTTCAATATCATTATAGGATCTAAACGGGTGTCTGTTCCCTCTACATAATAATATATGTCTGTACGTGTTCCATCTGGCCTTTTAACTGCTTTTCTTTGCCAGTTTAAGTCTGATACTTCTTTCGGAGTAGATTTGTCATCTGACAACTTTATTTCTTCTCTAGAAATTTCCTGTTCTTCATCTGATTCTGCTAATTGCTCAGATTCCTCTAGTCTTTTAAATTTAGGTTTTGATTTCTGTTCCAGGATGCCATTTGCTGCATACGGTTTTTCATCGAACTTCACATTACAGGTTTCTATTAATTTGCGTTCTTCTGGCAGCCATATCCTATAAACCGTAGTTTCCTTCGCATAACCTACCATGATTCCTTTGCACCTCATTTCTAATTTATTCTTAATCTGTTTTGGCACACCAACATAGGCTTTACAACCAAATACTTTAAAATAAACAACACTGGGTTTTCTATTTAGAACATTTCATAAGGGTATCGGGTTCAGTGTTCCGCCTTACTTGCTTTGGGAACATGCAAAGACCTGACTCGGAACAGGGAGCTTACTAAAGCTATGTTCAATAAATGTGGGAAGTAGACAAGATACACAGGAAGGGTATACGAAACCCTTTATTTTTCACTCTTTACAATAATTTCCGAACTTCGGAATACAGAGACCAACCACTTGTGGTCTGAACGTAAGAATATAAAAATATTAACTAAACTCTAACTTAACTTTGGAATAATAAACAAGGGCCTACGTGGAAGATTGGCCGTATATTAACAGGAAGCCGTATGTAGTACAGAGAACTGTTAACACTACAATACGTTTAAAATTATCAAGAGGATTAAACCTCTGACCTGGAAGGCAACCAGCAACCGAGTAAAACTGCTAAGGCAAGCAGCCTGCTTCGACTAACTCCTTCCTCTCTCTTGCTTGGCAAAAAGCCACAACTTAAGTACTTGGCGTTCGCCAGACAAATTTGCATAAATAAGTTAAAGCTTTTAATTCTGGCTGGAAGTAGAAAATAAGAAGTGATAGTAAAGATTTAAAATAAAATAAACGTTAGTAAAAATTAAGATCCTTACATACTTCCCGTCAGAGTTAATTAGTTTGAAACTGAGGTCTAAACCGACCTTGTTGAAAACTTTTAGCTCTAGAATCTAACGCGAGGCCAATCTTTTACAAACATTTCTCACTAGAAACTAGAAATTTAAAAAGTTAAACTAGTTTAATGAAATGGCAAGTAACATGAATATTTATATTTCTCTTAACATTCTTATTTCATTCATGACTTTATTTTAATTATCTCTCCCCGTGCTCTCTGACATGTGTTGTAAAAGAAAACACCAAACACGAATGTTTTTATGTACAAGTGTTCAACACTGCCTCCTACAATCAAAACACTAACATGTTAAAATTCAACATAACAAGACCTCGTAACACACCCTATCTTCATCTGTAAACCCTGAGGTACTATTCTGAAAGTGGCTAACTCTGAAGTGTAGCGTCAGAGAGCCTAACTACATTCATTCAACCTTTAACACATATTCACAATACTTTTCTCTCTCTTTTTTTTTTTTTAAAGTCACACGAATAAGTTTAAAATTTTTGGCATTACTTTCACTTTTACCATATCACAGTATTTCTTAACATTTAAAATAACAGCTCACATTGTATATAAGAACATATTGACATGCCGTTAATTTTATGCAATTTAAAACATACATTAGTAGTACATTGTTAACTTCTATTCTTTTCCAAGGAAGTGGCAATTCTTCTACATTGAAACACTACATTTCAAAAGTCTTTCAGACCAAAACTTCTTTCTTGCCAGAATCTTTTAAATAAAATTTTCTACAATAACTTTTACAATATTCAAGTATTTACACATTCCTATTATACATGAACTTTAGTTTTACGCGTGAGTAATTGAAAAACATAATACCAAAATAGGTAACAACTCATTTCTCGCCTTTTTGGCGATAAGGGTAGACCTCACATGAGGTAAAACGTCTTGAATTCTGCCACTTGCAGTAAGAATGAAAGATTAACTTAAGTTTGCAAAGTAACATAAAATTTTACTTATCTTTGTGATATTCGGACATTCTTTTCTCTGCCCAGTCCTGGAAGGTAGCAACGATTCGTGTTTAATTTATCCTCCTTCTTGTGCGGGCTCGCCCTTCAGTTCCTTCCTGTAGGAGCTTTCTTTTTCCTCCAGTTCGGTCACCCTTGAATACCTTCTTTTTTGCCTCTGCCTGTGGTCTTGGCTGTTTGATGGCAGCTGGTCTTGGTGGAACCGGGACACTTCTCTCTCGTTTCTGCTTGGATCTCGTTGCTGGCCGTTCAAATTTTCCTTGTATCTTTTCCTCCGCCGGTGGTGGTCCTTCCGCAATTCGGCGACATTTGCTGCGTAGAGTCCTGTCCGATGAGTAGATCTTCCGTTTGGGAGCCGGGTTATAGTTGCCGTTATTTCTCCTGGCTCTCTTTGCATTCGTCGTACTTCTCCCTTCTTCATTCTGGGGGTGGTCGTGAGCTCTCTTTTCTGGTCGGTGGAATGGCTTCTTTTCTTGTTACCTTCAATTTTCCAACGGGGAAACTTTCTTTTCAATTGCTCCTGCCTCCTAATAGCTTGTCCTTGTGCTTGACGTTGTTCCACCTCTGGAGCTTGTGCCTGCCGTGCCGGATCCTGCAAAAGATCTTTGAATATTTGCATTTTATTACGGTCATAGTATGGTTTTATTTGGTCAGTGTTTGCGGAGCATGTTTCACCATTCCTGGCTTTTAACACCACTCCTGCAGGATATTTAATCTAAGACTAGCTGGGATAACTGGTCGAAATTCGTTGTTGGAATTTGTAGTTTTTGTATAAAATAATAGACCATCTATTAGTTCGCAATGGGCCACCCTATTTCTTATTGCCACAATATCTTGGTGGCTAAAATTTCAGGATCCTTTAAATACTCATAAATGTTTCCAAACACAGGATCCTTACCCAGTTCGGTTATTACAGTTTCTCGGGAATTTATTGTACATGCTGTGAGCATTGCCACCTTTACAGTATTACCTTCTTCATCTATTTTTATTCTGGATAGGGCATCTGCTACGATATTTTCCTTTCCGGGGGTATGCTTGATTACCAGATTATATTCTTGTAGCTTGAGTGCCCATCTTATTAACCTTGGGGATAAGTTTTTCCCTGAGGACAATCTAGTTACCGCCGCATGATCAGAATACACTGTTATTGGCGCTCTTCCAAATTAGACTCGGAACTTTTGCACTGCTAACAGAACTGCAAGTGCCTCTCTCTCGGTCGCGGAATAATTTCTTTGTGTTTGATTTAAAGTTCGACTAAAAAATGCCACGGGCTGCTGATTTTGCGAAAGTACCGCTCGTACCACATAATCCGAAGCATCCGCTGAAATTTCTAAATTCTCATCCTTTTCAGGAAATTTCAACACAGGGGCTTGCGTTAATGCTTGCTTTAATTTTTCGAAAGCACTATTGGCTTCGGCCGTCCACGAGAATCTTGCCTTTTTCCTTTTTAATTTTAACAATGGTTCAGCAATAGCTGCAAAATCTTTTATAAAAGACCTATAATATGAACAAAGTCCTAGAAAAGAAGAGAGCTTCTTAGCCGTATTTGGTGGCGGATACTTTTGCACAGCGATTATTTTTGATTCATCTGTCTCGATTCCTTTCTGAGATATTTTGTAACCTAAATATTTTAATTCAGGGGCTGCAAATTTGCACTTTTCGACATTAACTTTTAGACCGGCCTCATTTAATAATGAAAACACTTGTCTTAAATCCTGTACATGTTGGTCCAGATTATCACTTGTAATAATGATATTGTCTAAATAGATAAATGTGGACTTTCCAAGAACAGGCCTTAGCAGCATGTCCATACATCGCTGAAATGTTGCCAGTGCCCTTGAAAGGCCAAACGGCATACGCAGGAATGCATAAGTGCCAGACTTGGTTATAAAAGTAGTCTTAGGCACGTCCTCCGGTCTAACCCCTATTTGAAAATAACCAGTCGTTAAGTCTAAAGTCGTCATGTATTTGGTCGACGTTATGTTAGAATTTCTTCAATAATAGGTAACGGATATACCGGATATTTAGTTATGGAGTTTAATTTACGATAGTCAATCCCGAAACGCCACCTTTTTGGATGTGTCAATGGATAGTCATTGTTTTTCTTACATAAAACCACCGGGCTAGCATAACTACTTGAGATGGGCGTTATGATCTTTTTACGTAGCATATCGCCAATGTGCCATTCTATAATTTTTTTCTTTATTCTTATCATACCGATATGCTTTGTGGCGAACTGGCATTGAATCTCCGGTGTCAATACTATGGTTAGTAACTTGAGTAAATCCTGGAATATCACTAAATAACGAAGCAAATTCACTTACCACTTGTCGGATTCTTTGTTGCTCTTCCTTAGGCAGGTGATCAAGGTTTAACATTGGCGGTTCCGATTTTTCTTCTCGAACTGGTTTCATCGTCAGCTTAAGGGACACTTCATTAAAATCCAGCGTTGCTTCTGCTTCTGAAAGAAAATCTATTCCTAAGATGATATGTGCTTGCAGATTCTTTACTATAAAAAACATAATTTTTACTTGTTCGTCCTTGATACGAATGTATAGCGGTAATTTACCTATGCACTTACATCTTTCTCCCTGTGCAGCTAACACTGTCGTATTATCCGAATTATATATGCGGTATTTCCGAAAATACTTCCTAAAAATTCTTCTGCCACACCAGAACACTGCGCTCCTGTATCCAGGAGTGCGGTGGCTGGGATGTTATTCACCAACACCTCAATCTTCGGAAGAGTCAAATTTTTCACCATTACTGTATTTAACTTGAAGGAAGAGAGGTTTTCTTGGCCTTCGGATTTCCGCACTCTCCGTCAGCAGAAATCCGTTTTAGTTTAAATCCTTTTTTCTTTCCATGCTTTCCTTCTTTTTCCACTGGCCTTGAGACTTTTTTCCTGGATTGCTATTGAACTGTCGACGTTCGCCGGCTGTTTTTGGATACTTGGGTTTCCTTGCCCACTGATTCGCTTTGCTTCCGTAGCCGTGTGCTTGACTTTGCTGTGGTCTTGGCTAACCAAATTGGTTTCGTTGTTGATATTGGCGTCTTCTTTCAATGTCCGCCGTTCTTCTACTTTCAAACTGGATTGCTAGCTCAAATAACTTTTCCAGTGTAGTCGGATTCCTTAATTCAATAAAGTCTTGTACTTGGTGAAGTAACCTCGGCAAAATCACTTGAATTATCTCAGGATCCGGACGGTTTCCATACAAGAGTTTGAAGACATGAATTGTTCTTAAAATAAAGTTTGAGAGATTTTCAATTGGTTTCTGGTATATGCTGAAAAGTTCCGCTTCTAATTTCGCACGATCCCTTACGACAGGGAAGGCTTTTACTAAGGCAGTCTTGAAATTTTCGTAAGTATAGGTGGGACTTCCTGCTTGACCCAAGAGACTTCTGCCTATACATTTGAACCAATTAAGCGCTTGGCCCCTCAAAGCGCTGGTAGCTAATGTGACTTTCTGGAACTCGTGCACGGGATACATCGTGAAGTGGTCATCTAGTTTTTCCAAAAAACTGGTAACCGGTGAGTTTCCATTAAATGTTGCTTCTGGTTTCATCGCTGCGCGCATGGTCTGGACGATGTAACCAAATCCTTCCAGGCCGGCAGCTGGCATTTCTGGATTCTGAGCCGCTTCTGCAGGCAGCACAGGTTCTTCTTGAAACTCGGCCATGGTAATTCTTCTTCGTCGGGCGCCACTATCAGGTTCAGTGTTCCACCTTACTTGCTTTGGGAACATGCAAAGACCTGACTCGGAACAGGGAGCTTACTAAAGCTATGTTCAATAAATGTGGGAAGTAGACAAGATACACAGGAAGGGTATACGAAACCCTTTATTTTTCACTCTTTACAATAATTTCCGAACGTCGGAATACAGAGACCAACCACTTGTGGTCTGAACGTAAGAATATAAAAATATTAACTAAACTCTAACTTAACTTTGGAATAATAAACAAGGGCCTACGTGGAAGATTGGCCGTATATTAACAGGAAGCCGTATGTAGTACAGAGAACTGTTAACACTACAATACGTTTAAAATTATCAAGAGGATTAAACCTCTGACCTGGAAGGCAACCAGCCACCGAGTAAAACTGCTAAGGCAAGCAGCCTGCTTTGACTAACTCCTTCCTCTCTCTTGCTTGGCAAAAAGCCACAACTTAAGTACTTGGCGTTCGCCAGACAAATTTGCATAAATAAGTTAAAGCTTTTAATTCTGGCTGGAAGTAGAAAATAAGAAGTGATAGTAAAGATTTAAAATAAAATAAACGTTAGTAAAACTTAAGATCCTTACAAGGGGTTCGGTTGCTTTTATGACATACTCTGTTCCACGTATGTACGAAACAGCCAAGAGCTTCTGCCCACCATTCTTTTCCCATTTTACCGTCATTAAGCATAGCTTTAACTGCGTCTAATGCCGTTCGGTTAAAACGTTCACACACACCATTCTCTTCTGGGGTGTACGCGTTCGTGCGTTCAACACTAATTCCATTTTTGGCTAAGTACCCTTCGAATTGCCTATTACAGAATTCCCTACCATTATCGGTGCGTATACTTATTAATTTTCTATTCGTCAGTCTTTCCATTTGCCTATGATAATTCTTAAAATTGTAGAACGATTCATTTTTATTTTTCATACAATACACTGTTACTAATCTACTATAATCATCTACAATAGCAAGAAAATATTTACTCCCACCCTTAGATGGAACTGGTAGTGGGCCACAAACGTCTAAATAAACCAACTGCAATGGTTTATCCGATCTCTTCGGAACAGATTTAAAAGTTATTCTACTAGATTTAGCAATAATACACGATTTACACCTCTCTATTTGTTTTTAAATTTCTGGTAACCCTTTCACGCTTTGATTCTTACTAGTTATCTTAATATAATCAAAATTTATGTGGCTAAATCTCCGATGCCATAGCATTGCATCGTCTACTTTATTTAACTTTCCAATTTCTGTACCGTAACCAGCTTCCCTTTTACCTGTTGCATATCTAAATGGTTTTACGTGATAAAGTCCGTCATATCGTTTAGCGTAGCATAATCTATCCCAATTATTAAAGTATATCCACATCTTCCCTTTCGAAATCACAAAATGAGCACCAACCTTTTCTAACCTTGCTCCCGATAATAAATTTCTTCTTAGATTTGGATTATATAACACATTATCTAACTCAATCCAATTTATTCGATTGCCTACTTTTACTGCAAATTTGACAGTACCCTTTCCTAGTACTTTACTTTCACAATTTCCTACAGCTAAAGACATACGTATATCGTTTATTTCTTCGAAATTTGTCATTAAATTTCTATTATTACTGAAATGAGTTGTAGCTGCAGTATCTACGACCCAATTAAATTTATCTGCGTTACCTCCTTTATCTGTAGTTGTTACATAATTTTCTACTAACATTAATTCTTTATCTTTAAACTGTCCATTTTTATCGTCTATTTTAAACTTCTGATTTTTACTTACATTTTCTTTACATTGAGCAATTAAGTGCCCATATTTATGACATCTGAAACAAGGTCCTATTCTCATATTCCCCATTTTTTTCTTAGATTTAGTTTTACACGCTAGGATAGCTTCCGATTTTCGAGATTCTTCTGATACATCATGTAATTTTGACGTTGATAGTTTGGGTTTTGGCCATTGACTTTCAGGTAACGAAAGAAATGCAGGGCCATGCCACCATTTCGAAGAATTTATCAGTTCTTTTGCAGAACAACCTTTTGTTATTAGATCTGCAGGGTTGAGTTTTCCTTCGCAATGTCTCCATGAACAAGGATCTGAAATTTCATGTATTTCTGAAATTCTATTAGCAATGAAAGGTTTCCATCTTTTAGCTGTACTTTTAATCCAATGTAGAACTATTTCCGAATCTGACCATAAAATGACATTTGAAATATGTAAAATATTTTTCAGGTAGTTGGCAACCCTAGCACCCACCAGTGCTCCCATCAATTCAAGGCGGGGAAGCATTAATTTCTTTAATGGTGCAACACGTGATTTTGCCAAAACAAATGTAGTTTCAAATTTATCTTCATCAGTTCTGTATCTCAAGTATGCAATTGAGCCATACGCATTCGGATTAGCGTCACTAAAAATGTGTAACTGAACAGTGTCCCTGCCTAAATTTGGTACATGAAAATAATATCTGGGAATTTTCAACATTTTAAGTTCTTTTATTTCAGAGAGCCATATTTTCCAGTCATTTTCAAGTTCTCCAGAAAAGACCTCATCCCAAGGTACCCCTTGAAGCCATAGCTGTTGCAATAAACATTTAATTTGAATTACAAAGGGTGCGATAAATCCAGATGGGTCAAAAATTACATTACGTTTGGTACAGTCAGTGTTTATAGAGGACAGTAAGGGTGTTAATTCTAGTCCTAAGACATCTTCATCATTATTCCATATTAAACCTAGTACCTTTAAGGATGTACATGGAGTGTCACTATTGAGAGAGATTAACTTTTCCTCAAGCCATTTCTGCTTAAGCTCTAGGGAATTGGTTTCAAATTTTCTTAGATTTAGACCTCCTTCAGCAAGAATTTTAACAGATTCATTTAATAGATTAAGCGCTTCTTCAACAGTTGTCACTCCAGAAAATAGGTCATCCATGTAAAGATTTGAGTTAAGCATTTCAAAAGTCTTAAAGTTAGAATTCTTGTACTTATCAATGTGATGTTTTATTGTGCAGGCAAGGATGAAAGGACTACAAGTTACACCAAAGGTTGCTCTTGTCATTTTGTAAGAAATTGCACTCTCTTTTCTATCAAGGTTTTTAAAATAAAGAAATCTCAGATAATCTCTGTCTTCTTCTGCGATTGATATTTGAAGGAATGCCTTTTCGATATCTGCTGAAAAGGCAATCCTATTTTCGTGGAATTTCAAAATAACGTCCAAAACATTTGGATTTAGATTTGGCCCTGGGTGAAGACAGTCATTGAGAGAAAGAGCATTATTTGCTTTTGAAGAAGCATCGTAAACGATGCGTACTTTTGTTGTTGTTTTGTCGTCTCTAATTACAGGATGGTGAGGCATATAATAAGAATTAAGTATTGAGCTGTTTTCAAAGCATACTTCTACAATTCCTAAATGTTCTTGTTCCCTGAGAATATTGTTGTATTCTTCAAATAACATTTCATTACACTTAAATTTATTTTCTAGACTAGCAAATCCTCTTTTAGCCACTTCAAGATTGTTTCTGAATAAATCGCGAGATTTGCTCCATAGTAACTTTGCCTCATAACGACCATTTTTAAATTTCAAATAATTTTGAAAGTCATTTATGATTTCTAAATCACTAGAATTCTTTTCGTTATTCTCAACAATACCCATGACTTCTAAATCCCAAAATTTCTTCAGTTCATCATTTTCACTCTCAACTGATACACTACAACAATTTATTTTTCTATTTTTTGATTCTATCTGCCCCTGAATAGTATGTCCGAAAATAGTTTCTGCAATGTATAAATATTTTCCAATTTTTCCTACAATACCTAATTGAATTTGCCATAAAAAGTCTGACCCTAGTAAAATAGTTATTTCCCGTTCATGCCCTGTATCAGCAGGATTAAATCCTCTCATTTTCAAGCGTTGAATCAAACCTTTGTCTGGAATTTTGACTGTAGCGCCAGTTATTTTTTCAACTACCAAGGCTTCAATATTTATGGTATTGCTTGGTTGCGAAACATTTTGTAATTCAAGAGAAACTACGTCAAATGATGATTCTTGTGGTTTTCGTCTGCCAAATGAATATAGTAATAAATTTTCTTTTCTAATAGGCTTTAAATTCAGTTTTCTTACTAAATTTTCTTTTATAAAGCATTTTTCTGAACCACTATCACACAAAACCCTTGCATGGATTCTGTTTTCACCACCAGAGACACATACAATACAAGTTTGGAGTAATGTAGAAATAGTTTTATTTTTCTGTTCAGAAAAGATGTTTGCAAAGTTTTTTTCTGTGTTTTTAGATGAAATCATCTCTACCCACTCATCAAGAAAATGATCTCGAATTTCAGGAGGAACTCGATGCTTAAGTTGGTCAATCACCATCAAATCTAGCAACTGATCAAAAGTCTTAACTCCTAGACCAGTCACCCATTCTTCGCAACAATTTTCTATTTCATAATTGAAATCCACCCATGTGGATTCGGTACTTTTTTTGATGTTTCATAAAATTTCTGCCTAAACTTTTCCGGGCTTAGTTTAAACCGTCTTAACAATAAATTCTTCACGTGTTCATAGTCTTTAGCTTTATCGGAGGGTTCTCTAGCTATTAACTGGGTTACTTTGTAAGGAAGTAGTCCTAGTAAATAAGATACAAATTCTTCTTTATCAATTTTAGCCCATTCTGCTTGCCTTTCAAACAATAGCAAATATAGACTGATATCTCCTTTCTTGTCATCAAGTTTCTGCATAAGGTGACGCAGCTCCGTTTTCGGCCGGATCTGTCCGGTATTTTGAGACTTTGTCTCTGCTTCAAGTCTTAATCTCTCTAATTCATACTGTTCTTTCCTTCTCCGCTTCTTCCTGTCTTCTACGTTCCTCCCTCTCTTTCCGTTCTTCTCTTTCCTCCCTCACTTTGCGTTCTTCTATTATTGTGTCTAAGACTCCTTTGATGAATACTTCATCATAATCTCTACTTTCAACAATTTTCTGTTTTAAATCGACTATTTTTAAATCTGCAGTCGCATGAACTCCGAGTTCAGCCGCGAGATTTTGCAAATCTTCCTTACGAGCTCTTCCTAAGTAAGACATTGTTTCTATGTTTAAAATTAACGAACACTGTGTTCTTTATATTTCCTCAAAATAGCTCAAATCAATTACTTTAATTAATTAATGCAGTCAGGAATCACGAAATTAAATGCACTTTGTTAAGTAAGTATACCTCAAAAATGAAATATTTAAATTATATGAAGTTCATTCTCTCTACCACATTACTTGTGATTAAAATAAGAATAATAACATAGACCAATATATATATCTACCGTCTGGACAACTAAAATGAATATTAATTATAATATCAAATACGGTGATAAAATAAGACAATTCAATATTAACAGGAAATAATAATCTGGTATCGCTAATATTGCATTCAGTGATGAATTAATAAAATAAAGCAATTCTATATGAACAGGAAGTAATAATCTGGTATCACTAATATTATGTTCAGTGATGAACTAATAAAATAAAAATACGCACGATTATTTGATCTCGGTCGGTGCCTCCAAAATAATTAAGACTGTGATACTTCTTTGGCGATATGAAGCAACTCCAATGATGGAACACAGAAAAAAAAAAACGTTATTTAACACTCAAATGGCGACATACAAAACAAGAAGAAAAAAAGAATTCTAACATTTAAAAATAAATTACATTCTTCGTGCGAGAGTCGCACGTGGCACTCGAGTCTGTTTTTAAATATTGCCATTTACAAATACCTTAATGTTCATCTAATTAAATTATTTACTTGAAACTACAAGATTTTAATCAAAAGTCTCTAACTATTTAAAGCTGTCACAGTACTAACTTAAAGTAATTATCAACTATCAGGTAAATACTGTAATTATAAAGATGTCATTAAGACTTATTATTAAGATCTCATTAAGACTTAATTAAAATAGTGATTTGAATTAAATATAGAAATCGAAAGCACTCCCTAATATAACTATTATAGATTAGAAATAGCAACTGGAGTGCCAACTGTGGGTCAGGCCGAGAACTTTTCACCTTCCCCTCATATATATATATATAAGAAGAACATGACTTCTTTCATCTGTACTAAATTTACTTCCATCAGTAAACAGAACATTGCTTATTTTGGTGCTATCCAGTTTTAGTATATTAGTCCTTTGTAAAGATAGGTATCTATCCATTCTTCAGCTTACTGAAGGAGTTTCTTTTGGTTAATGCTATGATCCTTTTTATTGTACCATCACTGTCTAATATCTACTTCTCATCTTAGTAATAAAAATAAACTAATGAATAGTCATTTGAAAAAAAAGAACTTCATTTCTCTTCAGTAAAAAAATCACATGCTGAAATTCAAGCAGGCATACTACTTTGCTCTGTTAACCCTTTCTGGCACGCTACCTTTTAATGTTGGAATTTTGATTAAAAAAAAGGGTAGGCAGTCTAATTAAGCCTAGAGGAGTACACAAGTAAAATTTTGTGAAGATAGCACTTATCATTTTAATTCTGTGGGTGTGCCCGAAGCAGGCACACTGATTGAATAGAGCTTCGAAAAGAGTGCTGAAACGAGCATTGCTGCGGAGCACGTAAAAGAGTAAGAGATTTTCTCTACAATTAAGAAACACTAGAGTCTGAATATCATAGCAAATTTAGCATTACCTAGGGTGTGCCACAGAGAGACCTGCTTCTCTACACTTCCCTAAAAAGCTTTTTTTTGGTTATATGATGATTGCATGAGTATGAATGGAAAAAAACGTAACTTGGGTATATGATATCTACATTATTTACATGTCGTATTTACACTTTAGTCTATTTTTTTCATGGTAGTACTTTTCGAAGAAAGTGACACCACCTTTGAAAAATCACAACCCAATATTGTATATTTTGCACATGTACCGGGTCCTTATCAGATTCACTAACTGAAGCAATTCATGTAGCACTTTCAGTGCTTCAGAAATGGTCAGCCCTCTCCGATCTGTTTGGAAAATAATTAAAAATCTGAAAAAATGAACTAATATTATATCTACAATTAAAAACTATAAACTATAAAATAAAATTAAATAAACATCTACAACTCAAAACTACTAAACAACCAAAGCGAAAGAGAAAAAGAGAACTGCTCTAATGAAAAACCAAACAGCTAACTGATAAAATTACTCTTGACCTTCAGAAAATCACCCCAACAATTTGTTAATTAATAACCAAATCTCCCCCCCCCAAAAAAAAAAAGAGGGAGAAAAGAAGAAAGAGAAAAACAGGAGATGAAACACAGATGTAGACCCACCTTTCTGTTGTCAATGAACTGACCGATCACATGCGGAGAAACAAAGAATACAGTCTCTCTGATGTCCTAGAGTGGGTACACCTCGGGTTCGGCGTTCGATTTTAGGCAAGATTTCAAGATAAAAATTTAAAACTTATATAGAATAAGGAGATTAGCATACAGCCAAATCTCCTTATTCCAGAAGTGAAAAAAATAACAGAGAAATTTCTTTTCAAACAATTCCTTTTATACCCTTAAAAAAAAACTGAAAGATTTCTTTGAAAAATGAGAGTCTTAAAAAACTAAACATGGCTAAAATATAAGGACTGGTTTGTGTTGAGCTACCATTTATAAATAAAGAAGGTTCAGAGTAACATATATTAACATTTAAATCCTTTTTCATTAAATTTTTCTGTGCATACAGAAGGAAATTTTTAGATGTGCCCAGACCGGGCACACCGTGCCGCAAAGGATTAAAGTTTAGGGTACCCATATTTCATAGCAGCTTACATACCAGATCTCTTCAAATAATCATGTACTGTACTTTTTGTAATATTTAGACTGTCTGTTAGTTTCTGAACTGTATAATGTAGATTTTCACCGATAGCTCCTTTTAATAGGTGATTTTTTGCATTGGATGGGTATCCAGAATGAGCATCATCTTTGAAGCTTAAATTTCTATTCTTAAACTCCTCAAACCGCCTTCAAACCGTGTCATCAGAAACAGCATTTTGTCTGTATGTAGCACAAAATTTATAAGCAGTCTAACTAGCATTTTTTCCTTTTTTAAAATAAAAGAGCATAATGCAATGAAAATGAACTTTGGGGTTCTTCATTATTAGCATTCATTGGGGAAAAGATTACGGAACAGTACATGTCAGAATTATGCAATGTGAGTCTATTTCAATCAAGATCACTCCTTATCAGCAATAATAAAATAATTAGACGAAAAAACGAAAAATAATGATCTCAAAAGCATAGAACATTCCAGGTGACTTGGTATTTTAGAATTGACATTATGTTTTTAGTACTAAGTAGATCAAAATAGAAGCGTTATTCTAATATGGTAATTTGTAAGAATAGTTGTATTGTTCCTGGTCCTTCTTTATTTATTTTTCTTTGCCCTCTATGACTGGACCAATAGTATGGTGAGATGTCTCTAAAAATAAGTTATTACATATATTTTTTAAGTAAAAATAAATTTTTCTGTTTATGCTTACTATTTACTCTCATTAGTAGCTGATCGACAAAAGTCCCATAATGATGGCATTTCATTCTTGTTAGCTGAACATGCTGAATACGTGAAGCTTGGTTTTTCAGTATGTGTAACATAAGTCAGTTTTCTTAAAAAGCCCTCCATGTACACCATTCTTGAAGTAAATAATCTGTAAATGCTTTGTTAATCTTGTGAAATAGTTTTATTGGAAAATAATTCCTCTTCGGCTTGCTATATGCTTTATTAAGAAATTACTATTTTTTTTTTAAATCTGATTTTGAGGTATTTAGCAGAGAAAAGTAAAATATACGCTGTGAGAGTAAAGGAGATGGAGACGAGAGAATAATAAGATGTCTCTGGATGTTCTAATGTAAATTTTAAACATGTATGTTTGGGGAATGTTACCAACATTGTTTTTTAAATACTGTTTTTAATATTTTAATTCTTTGTGCAATCTGACAAATCATTTTCCAGATTTTAAATTAAATTTTTCCTTGTGCCAGTGTTAGTTGCGTGTGTGGAAAAAGTTATAAATAAATAGTTTCATGTGTCTTCACTGAATAATAAATAAATAATGAAACTAATAATTTTTTTAACTGTTATGTATGTATTTTATTTTGCTCTGGTAAGAAGTTGTCACTAAACTAATTGTAAAATAAAGTTTGTCAATTTTTAATTTTCTAGGGTTAGTACCATGAAGGAAAGTAGTAACCATTATAAATCAAGAAAATATGACAAAGAAATTCACAGAAAGAGGGATGATTATGAAGCATCTGATCAAACAGGGTCATATCAAGACAAACATATATTAAAAGAAGATTATTCTAAAGGTACCCGAGAGCACCAGAAAAGCACTGACAGGCTGAAAGAAAGCCATTCTAAACATTCATCTCGTTCCAAAAAAAGTAAATCAGATCGTAAATCAGCATCACCCCATCTTGCTCGGAAAAGTCATCATAGAAAGTCGCCTGTTAAATCCATTTCAGGTTCAGATGGTGAACAGCACAGGAATCGGTTACATCAAGCACATATCAATGAATCCTATGAAGAGTTATCTAGGCGAAAACGTCGAATAGAGTCAGAATTACATGCTTTAGATTTGGAAGAAGCCGCTGCACGACAGGCTGAAAATAAAAAATCTCGCAGGTGACTTTCCTTCATGTGTTGCTTTTGATTTTTGCATTGTAGCTTTCATTTTTTTAATTATCTACGGACAGCGTTTACAAATTTTTAGAATGATTTCAAGGCCATTTATTAATGTAAAAAGTTTTTTTTTTTTTTTTTTTTTTTTTTTTTTTTAAGTAGTAATTTTTATGACAGATGGGCTTTTCATAAAATTTCCAAGAATATTCATTTCCATTACTTTTCCACTACTTTCCAGAGTCCATCAATCATGGTAGGTTTGTGCTTAGAAAAGTCTTTTTAAGAGACCAAAGGCACTATAGACCATAGGTCAGGGGACTTGGTAAGAATATTTTTATAAAAATTTATAAGCACAAATTTATAAGAAAATAAAATTTATAAATTTTAAATATTGTGCTACATTTTTTTAAGGTATATGTGCAATACCTTTATCAGTCTTAATTTTTTCAAGCAATGCTGTGGTACTTTTTATTGAAGCTTGAGTAGTTTCTTTGTCATGATCAAGTTTCACTCTTTGAAAGTCATTGGGATAAGGAAATGGAGTACTTGTGAATATTGGATGTAAAACTTTCTTTTGCTAGTACATTGAGTTGATTTAAATATTTTTTCCAGTTTTCTTACTTTTAATTTCCCACTGCAAAAGAATCTTGCTACAATCATAAACCTTCTACTGAAACTATTTTTGCTTTAATGGAGCCAAGTTTATAGATTTTGTTCTCTGTATTTTCAAAAATTGAATGAACCTTTTTTTGTTGCACTCATTTCAATATATCTTTGCTTCATCAAGGGTCATAATATATTTCCATTTAGTTCTCCTAAAATGTTTTGATACAGGGTTCTACAAATTGTTCTGCATTGAGCCGTATGCTTCGTGTTCAAGAAATGACTGGTGGTTTTCCGTTCTCCAATTAATGTAGTTATTTTGCATTTAGAAATTTTAATATCGTGGATTTTGTAATGTTTTTGAATTACGGAATAAGAATATTTCTCTTTGGAAAGTGCAGAAACATATCTTTTATTCCACAGCTTGTTTACTTGCAACATTTTGAAAGAAGAATAAATTTAAAAATAGAGGATGTTCCTTGTTTCAGGTAATATGCTGTTACCAAAAATTTTTATCCAAAACTTTTTGCTCTTTTTTAAAATTTTTTTATCAAAATCATTTTAAAAATATGTAAATACCCTCTGTAATTATCTGATTTTAATTCCTGGAATAATATTCAAACAATTATCAGGATTCAGTTAGAATTGTGTTTTTAACATATCACTGTATAGCATGCCAAATTATTAAAATGAAATTAACAAGAATATGTATAAATATATAAAAAATCTATGTATATATTGGAAATATGTAGATTGAGCAATGTATTTCTTTATTGTTGCGATTGCTTGTAGGGTGAAGTGAAAAAGGCACCTAAGAGTACTTTTATCTTAATTTATTGCCTGTGTTTGGGAAAGTTGCTTTTGGTTATTGCTAATAATTTACAAAGGTCTGTATGATGCTGTATTGACCTTGAAAAATTCATGAAATGAATAATCGATGAATCCAAAAATGAATAAAAAAACCCTTCTTTTGTTTTTTCATCCTTAAGTGATTTGCAAAAATAGATTTGTGTGCTAATTTTAAAATTTGCTCTCTTCTAACACCTTTGGCACTATTAGTTGATTAATCTGTTCTCCAAAAATCTTTTCGGTGTAATAAATCAAATCATCGATTAAAAAATATCTATTCTTCTTTCTTTTCACATATACAGTCAAAAGTCGTTAATTCGGACACCCATAATCTGGAACTCAAAGCTACAAACTTTCTGCGCATGCATCGTGTTGACGCCTTTACGGCTGCGAATATATGTGTGCGCGTGCGCAAAATTCGTTTACGAATGTGCGTTTAATGTATAACGGACGGTATAAGCTAAGCTAAAATTATCTAATTCAGTTAATGTTGCAGATTGCGTTGTTCCTTAATCTCCGAATTGGATTCGGTTTATTATTTTTTGCCGACTGTTAGAGCAGTTTTATAAAAGTAAGCTTGAACTTTCGATTATGTCAAATAGAATTTCTGATATATATTTACTAATATGTAAAGGATCTACAAAGCGAAAGTATGTTTCGAAGTCCATTAAACAAAAAGTGGAATTGCTGCAAAAAATGGATAAAGGCATATCCTTTGTTTATCTAAACTTTGTTTATCTTTAACGGCATGGCGCGCAATGAATTGGAAGTTGATCTGTCAGCACTATCCTTATCTTCAGGGCAGATGTTTTTATTGTATTTGGCTTATAATTCCTTACTAAATGTAGTATTTCATCTCGATGTACTCCGTCTTTGATATGATTTAAATCAAATTCCTCGTCATTATAATTCGCTTCCAATAGCGAAGAAAGTAACAGAGGTTATTGAAAACGAAAAAATTTCGATTGACAAATTAATCGGTATTCTCAACACAACAATTATAGGACTTGAACAGCAGAACTTTGTAACTGAACAAGAAATTATGTCTGTTTATAGAATTAAAGAGAATGTATTATCATATAAAAAACGAAGCAACTTAAACAACTTACATTGAAAGAAATGTTTAATAAAGTAAACAAATAAATATTAAGCTTTTTTTTTTTTTTTTTTTTTTTTCTTTGGGTAAATTTTGATACCCTTTAGATCATAATTGTTCTTTATTTCATAAATTATGGTTTCATATTTTTAATTTTATAATTTCTGCATGCCATCTTACCAGATTTAAACTGATGATCTGTAATCCGGAATGGCTGAAGTCCCGACGAGTCCGGATTAACGACTTTTGACTGTATAAAAATATTGTGTAAAATGTGACAATTTTCTGCTGCTGTTTAAAAATACTGCCTTCTGAGTATTTACCTATTAATTCATCCTCATTTCTGCTTTGATCCTGAACACATTTTTTGATTAAAGGTTTCTCTTCTGGTGATGTAATAAATCAGTACTGCTTTTACCTTTGACTTGTTTTGACTGTTGACTCCTCCTTTCCTTTATGTATGGAGATGCTAGGTCACAATCATGATATGTATGAAATAGATGTGACCCATCCCAAATCATAAACATTTGACATAATTACACCAGGAACGTGGAGTTTTTCTATTAATGTATTATGACAGGTTTTTTAAAAATTAAGGATATCAGCATTTCTGAAAGAAACAGAAATTCTTGTCACTTTGGCTGAGATATCCCCAAGGGTTGCAATTAGATCAATAATACAATTATTCTCAGTAGAGAAATTTGGTATATGTTTCGGATTCAAAACGGAATTTTCAGCACTGGAATCAGTTATAGCTTGAATCTCTTTACATTGCTCGAAGCAAACAGGAGATATTATGATTTTGGATATAAACTGCAAATGAGGAAATATTTTGGTGATTTATATATAATGTATAGGTACTATAAGATATGAGAAAAGAAAATTAAATTTTATAATTATTTAAAAATAATTAAATTTTATTCACGATATTTGTCAGTAAACAAAAATGCTTAATTTATGCATATTATACAAACAAACTAAAAATGTGGTTATATGACATAAGTGAGGTTCAATAAGGAGCATAGTTCTCAAACCACAAGCAATGCCGCAAACCTACAAAGCATGGAATCATTGAGGTATTCTCCCCCACTCCTGTGGAAGAGAGTAGACAACTAAATTGTTTCAGAGGCGATAAGCGACTAGCAACCCTTCTCCCTAGAATGTCCCAAACATGTTCTATTGGGTTCCTATCTAGGGAACATGCAGGCCAGTCCATTCGAAGGATTCCTTTGTCAAAAAGGAAATTGTTTATAGTGAGAATCTGTCTATTGTCAAGTTGTATACTAATACAGGACTTGTCCGCGAAAAGCTTGTTGCTCCACTCTTCTCGTCCCTATCTGAAATCCTCCT
The DNA here is from genome assembly GCF_044657685.1 of Stegodyphus dumicola. Classification (NCBI taxonomy): domain Eukaryota; kingdom Metazoa; phylum Arthropoda; class Arachnida; order Araneae; family Eresidae; genus Stegodyphus; species Stegodyphus dumicola. The sequence goes on along the minus strand of NC_140770.1, from coordinate 265,387,178 downwards.
GTGCCCACATTCTGAGGGTAGCACAGTTATCCCTTGTCAACGAAACACAAACATAGGTCTATGAACATACAAATCCACTTGGTTGAGTCGGGTTTGAATAGTCTGAATCAAAACTCTGATACCTGTAAGCCTCTGAAGGTGCTGCTGCAAGAAAATGGCATTCATAGTGTGATTTCTTCTGGTCGTTCATGTTAAATATGGATTCTTATTTTGTGTTATTTGATAACCAATCTCAGACCAAATAAATGCAGTTACACTTCTCAGAAGGTTAAATATGTAATAGTAAAGATTTTGTTTTTTTAAGTATGTAAAAATTTTGTTTTACTTGAAGAGTTAAAAGGGTAAAACACTGTGTGCTTACTAATATAATTTTCTGTTTCAGAGAAATTGCAGATAATAAACGAAATGATACTGAAACTATTCATATCAAAGAAGAGCCTCTAAGTGATGAAGATGTAAACCCTGTTAGAAGTAACAGCAGACAAGACCGATCAGTCAACGAACGAAAAGACAAACGCAAACGTCACTCTTCCAGATCTTCCGCAGATGAAAAGCCTTGGGGTAAACCTCAGACAGAATCAAACAAAGATAGTAAAGAAAAAGAAAAACCTAATTTTTCTGTATCTGGTAAATTGGCAGAAGATACTAACACTTTTAATGGTGTTGTTATTAAGTATAATGAGCCAGCTGAGGCTCGTAAACCTCGTAGAAGGTGGCGACTATATCCTTTTAAGGGAGATTCTGATCTGCCATTCATACCTATACACAGGCAAAGTGCGTATCTGTTTGGAAGAACTCGATCAATAGCAGATATTCCTATCGATCATCCATCGTGTTCCAAACAACATGCTGTTCTTCAGTTTAGGTTAGTTTCATATAAAAGAGAAGATGGGACCACAGGCAAACGTGTCAGGCCGTATATTATAGATTTAGAGTCATCCAATGGTACATTTGTGAACAGTAAAAAAGTCACCCCACGTTGTTATGTAGAGTTACTGGAAAAAGACGTTATAAAATTTGGCTACAGTTCTCGAGAATATGTCATACTTCATGAAGAATCTAAAGAAGATAAAGAAGATGATGATGTATTAGAATTAAATGATTGACTGTTTAACTGCTGTGTTTTGTACTTTATTGGTGATTACTTAGAGTTCTGTTTGAATGCAATTTTTTTATGTGTAATGCAAGTTAAACATTTTCATCAACTATTAAATTTGTACGAATTGAATTGATTATTATTGAAGTACACAAACATGTGGCCAGTTTTTTAATGTATTTTATTAGTCCATATTTACTTGATTTATCATGTATTTAAAATTTGGGATAAACTATTAAAATATAAATTAAAACTATTTATATAATAGAAATTTTAAGTATCAACTGTAATTGTTGTGTTTCTCATGTTTCATATTCTGAGTCATGGAAATGGAACTAAATAGTTATTTTCACTTGCACATCATATATTTTCAATTAATATATAAGGCATTCCCTTCACGTAATTCTGCCGTTCTTTTATCCAAAGTATGGAACAGGAAGGGCAGTTACAGTAAGGGAACAGTGCAGTGAGTATATGTGACCATTTGCTGTAAAGCAGGGATAATCAGTATGGTCCCTACCAACCACTAGTTGGCGATTTAAGCTTTAATGGTGGGTAGAGGCTTTTGTTCATCTGATGATAAAAGTCTGTTCTGTGCACAGCTCTCTCCTGCTTCCATACATTTATCAGGCTTTGCCACTTCTCTTACAGCACACATAATGAAATTATCACATCTTAACAAAGCATAAGGCTGGGAGAATTATTTCTGAGAAATGAACTTCCCCTTTTCCTACCACTGAAGTTTTCCTAGCCGAAACAGTTTCACTTGGAGCGATGTCCTGGCTAAGCGGGACATAAATTTTCTGTCTCTTATAAATATAAGCAAAGTATAAATAAATGAGTAAATTTAGCTATATGTATTTTTATTAAGCTTCCACTCGAAAAATTTGCATTTGTGCTAAACTAAATTACTGCAAAATCAGGGAGCAGTAAAGGAAATTTTACTAGATACAAAGTGGGTGGTAGGTATAAAAAGGTTTTCTACCCCTTCTTTAGAGGTTCTGTCATGCAGCTGATGTGTTTGTTGAGGAAATCCAACAAATGTTCAATGGTATTTTTTAAAAAATCTGATGTAATTCTGAATTATAGAAGCCTTGTCCTACTTCTTGTGTCACTTAGGACAGTTCTGGCACTATGACATGGAAGTTGATTATGCAATTTCTCTCCAGCAACATAAACATCGTAGATAGGCTTGCTCTGCAATGATTGAAAAGTAACCTTTAGAAGTATAAGCAGATCACAGGTATGCCATGAAAACATGCCTATTATGCCACTATCTTGCCCACAACATGTATAAGTGCTCTTAGAGGTTTAATACCAAAACATTAGTCATCTATACATTCTGTGAAGTAAAAATGGTGGCTTATCAACGAAAATTATGATCTGATTTTGTATTGGTGTGCAAATTTATGCTTGTTAGCAGTGTGCATCCACAAGCTTGAGTATTGTCAAAAATTTTCTGCGTCAGAGCCCAGTGTGCTGCAAGTTTCACTGTCTGTTTGTGTTTGAGATGATTCTTAGAACTTTTTGGCTCACCTGAAAGTCTAGTTGATCGACTCACTGTAATGGCTCATCGATGAGTCTGACAAATCATGTAATAGACAAATGTTGTGTTCTTCCAGACTTGATGCATTGGATTTTGTGAGTGATCACGAGAAAAATTTGATAGCCATTATCAGTTAAAGGATTTACTGAAAACATTATTGAATGCAGAAATGTAATTGTTAATTAAATTAATTTTGTAAATTTTGAAATTTTAATAAAGTCAGAAAAAAACATGAAAGCAGTACCTTCTGTGCGAGAAGTAATCACCACCTAAATCTATGATTTTCTGCCAACTTTTTGGTAGTTTTTCAAAGCCTTCAGCCCAGAAAATTGATGGCTGTAATTCCCAAAACAGATCAACCTGATTTCGGACGTCCTGTGCTGAATGGAAGGTAGCACGAGTAAGATGTGGCTGTGGGTGTGAAAAAATGTAGAGGTCCAAAGGAGCGATGTAGGGGCTATATGGTGGATGTAGCAAAAGATCCCATTGAAGTCCCTGCACAATCCAGCTGAAGATTGCAGATACATGCCATCTTGTATTATCTTGATAGAACATTACCTTTTTGCGCCGAAATTCAGTTCGATGTTTTTCCTTGATAGCAGAGTCAACAGGGATTAGCATCTCACTGTACACCTTACTCTCCAAGTTTTACCTTTTTCCAGATACTCTTTGTCGGTAACACCATGTCAGTCCGACCATATACAAAGCATAATCTTTTTGATGGTCAAATTGTGCTTTGTGACACTGCCGACAAGCTTACCGACTGCAGACCAGCCCCCCTTTTTGGCCTGTGTTGTAGAAGTAATTCCACTTTTCAGCACAAGTGATGATCTATTCAAGAATTTTGTCTTTGCATTGATATTCTAGCAGATTAGTGCAGGCCCAAACACATCTGTCCTTATCTGTTTAAGTCAGCTCATACAGCACCCAATGACTGAACCTGTATGTCAAATTTATGTGATGCATAGCACAATTAATAGACATGGCACAAACGTCTAACTCCTTAGCAAGCCTTTGAGTGGTTGCATGCTGATCTTGTACAGGCTTTTGCCGGCAGGCCTCATCAACATCAGTAGGCCGGCAGAGCAACTTTGCTTATTCAATGTTGTAGTCCTTGATTTTGAGCTTTCAGTACCAAACCCTCACAGTGTCATATGATTTAATATTAGTACCTAAAGCTGTATGCATGATTTGGTGACATTCTGTAGCTGACTTTTTACAAAAAACTGGAAGTAAATGATGCCTCTAATTTGGTAGCATGATAGTTCCATTTCAGACACCTAGTACTTAATGATAAAGATACTTTTTTACAAATTTCACGACAGTGTTCTAAAGCAAGTCTCTTTCTTTCAAATGCCAAAAATCCTTTGAAAAAATATGATTAAACATGCCAACATGAACTGTTTGCGCAGACAATATTTGTGGTGGCAGGAAACTTTTGTTAAAACCTGATAATATTTCTGGCAGTCACCAAATTTGTATCTTAGGATCTGTAGTTTAACTCTCTGAACGGCATGGGTTTTTGGATTTGTCATAAAAACCTGTATTTATGCAGCATTTATTAGCTAAATTGATGTAATTTCTTATTTTAGCCTCTATTTTCATAAACTTACATTCATTAAGATTACATTTACATTATTAAAGAAAGCAAAATATCTTAAGTTATAAGCTAATATGTATCAAGTGACAAAAAATCTCATTACTGGATAAGGCCAGTCATGCTGCTCAGAAGGTTAAACATTGCATCTTATCAAATAATTGTTTTTTATTTCTTTTGATCATTAATATATTTTTGTTATATATTTCAACTAAAAAAGTCAGTATGTGATCTGCTTTTAATTAGTAATTTATTTCTTAGTTCTTGCCACTAAAATGCCATTTTTAAATTTGAAAACAAATGCAGCCAGTTAAAAATGCACTACAAAAGTAGGAATGTTCTTTAAAAGGGCCATTTTTATGACTCTTTCAGTTGTTTACATCATGAATATCGGGGAATATATCGCTTCTATTTAACAGATCTCCACAATGCTTCTGCATGATGACATAAAAGAATTTGCAGTGTGGTATTCTGCATGTGGTCTACAGCCTTTAGCTTCTGAATTCCCCATCATGATTCAGTTGTTTGAATATTAAAACTGTCTGCACGATTGTGAAAGTTCTTTTGGTGATTTACAGTTTGATGAGCATATTCTGACTGGCCCAGCCCCTTGTAAAAAGACCATTTAGCACTCATAGTATCGTGATGCCATTTAAGATATATCTGACTAAAAGTAGTAGATCACATGCTACATCATTACTTGTTGAGAATATTGGAAGAAAAATTAAACAAAAAAGTGGCTCTCTCTCTCTTTTTTTTTTTTTTTTTAATCTATATACCAGCAAGTGTATCTCTTTGAGTATAAATAAATTTTTTTTCCATAATTGAGGGGGGGGGGAATTTATATTTGTTCAAGAAAGGAAGATGTGTGTTGAGAAGGACTTACGTTTGACCCATCATTGGAATGTACATTTTCTTTGTACTTTTAGCTAAGCATGTTTCTTGCTTAATAGTTTTACATTCACATTGGAGAAGTCCATAAACTTTTCCCTTTCATATGTGAAGATGAAATATTTTATGGTCTTTTTTTGTGTGTGTGCACGTGCACATGTAGTTCTTTATATTAAGCATAGTTCTTTATTATTTGTTTTTAGCTGCATTTAAACCATGACCCATCAGTTAAAGTAAATGCTTTCCAAACACTGTTATCTTAGAGTACCTTCATTTGTAATTCATGTGTATTCATAATAAGACTTCTTTAGAGCCTTGTATAAAATTAATTCAGATATCTAACTTATTTTAATGGTCTCATTTTGACTAATTTCACTTAATACTTATTTGTTGACGAAATGTATGAAGGTGTATCATTAGTGCAAACTGTAAAAAGTTAACTAGAACAGCATTTTACAAAATATTGTTGTAGTTTTAAGTGTATGTACTTTTTAAAATTTTTATAAATTATTTTAAAATTATGCATAATTTAATAGTTTATTTCTGCCAGTCTGTTGCTTCATTTTTTCTAATTTAAATGCAAACTGTGCATAATTCTTACATTTTGCTAACATTTAAGTCAATGTCTCTTACATGTTGCACATATACATCAACAACAATTCTTCCATTTTCAAAATTTTATAGTTCACTTGAAGAATATTCTTTAAATTTTATTGGAGTTTTCAATGAAAAACTAAAAGTAAACTCAATAATTTTAATGAATAAAAAATGAAACTGCCGTATTATTTTAGATTAAATGTTAATTCTGTTAGATGCAGTATGTAAGGTTATATTTTAAGTCAACAGGAAACTAGATAACGTAATAAATATATTCCTTTACAAAAGCATTCACATTTAGGAATTTTCAAAGCTATTATCATTATTATAGTAATTGTTATTCATTATATGTAAGTTATTAAAACTACAATTTTTTAATATGTAATGTTTTTTTACTTCTTTTTTTGCTTTTATGGCATACCATTATTTCAGTGTAAATATTTCAAAATAAAATCATTAACATTTTAAATGGATATACTATAAACATAGACCATGAATATCCTGCTAAAAATCATCAGATTTATTATTAACCATCTGATAATTAAAAAAAAGCTCTATGAAATTTTGGAGATCTAATGCAGTTATTCTGAAATTTAAAAAAAACGTTGAAACATTTTCCCAAATAAATGTGAGTGATAGGAAAGACTAACTAAATTATGTACTATATACTATAAGAAATGGAATATTAAATGAATAAAAAGAATTTGAAATGTATGTGGGAGGTGTTTTCGAAACAAACAGCTGATTTCTATTTCAGATGAAACTTTAATATTAAGGTGCATTTATTTTTATGGTATTAAACAATGAATTATTACTGTTTGCCAACATAAATACATAGATAAGGAAGCAATGTTTTCAGACCAAAAATTTGATAGTGAATTTTCAGTGAATAAGCACAAATTAGGGTCCTTATAATATGCTTTTACTGTTGTTAGAATGATCTCTGTCTATGTGTGATTTTTTTTTTGGGGGGGGGGCGGTCCATAATGACTCATGCGAAATTCCAAAATCTTCTGTTTCCTGTATTTAAGCTTTCTACATTCATATAAAGAGTTGTTTAGGCTTTAGGTAAATATGGACAACCAGAAGTAGTACTTTAACTGAAGTCTGTAACAGTTTTCATTGAAAAATTACATTAAAATATAATCCAGAACTTTTCCTCTTAGTACTGAAATTTATATCAGAGAGAACAACATAACAGATTTGGACTAAGATTGATAAACCAGAAATGATACTATACTTGAAGCTCTGAACATATTTTTATAATACAGTTAGCCACAAAAGTCTGCATACAGACTAAATTTTAAATTAAAAAAAACACTTAAAGCATAGAAAAATGTATTTTAATCATTGCATTTTTTTTCTCTATTAGCTAAAATTGTAAGCTTTAATATCTGTAAATCTTAATTAAGTAAATTAATTATCTTTAATTAAGTAAATAATATCTGTGTAATACCTTTTACATTTTTTCAAAAATATATTTTGTCAAAAAAAACTCAGAAATTCCCTCCAATAAGTCTGTGTACACTTTCAAAAAAAGCAAAATATAAGTTTTTTACATTACTTTAATACTTTGTAGGATATCCTTTATTCTTCAAAACAGCTTGCAGACGTCTGGGCATTGACTGAACTAGCTTTTCAGTGTCATCCGATGTAAATTTCGCCCATTCTTCCTGCAATTTACTAATTAGCTCATTTCGCAAGGCGATATTGTGTTTTCGAATTCATTTCTCCAATTTTGCCCACAAATGTTCGATTGGATTGGAGGAGTACTGAACTGTCTTGTAGTGTGATAGAGGAGATATTCCTTGACAATTTTAGCTGTATGTTTCGGGTCGTTGTCTTGTTGGAAAATAAAGGTATTAGAAAGGTTTAAATTTCGGGCACTGTCTCGTAGATTTTTCTTCAGAATATCCAGATAAACATAAGTATCCATGACTTTATTAATAATGTGAAAATTTCCAACTCCTTTCAACGACATACACCCCCATACCATCACACCGCCAGCTCCATGTTTGACAATTGGATTTAAATTTCTCAGATTCAGTTCTGTTCCTGGTTTTCTCCATACAATAGGGTGGCCATTAACTTTAAATATTGTAAATTTACTTTCATCTGACCAAATTACATTGTTCCAGAAGTCCTGCGAAGAGTTTAAATGTGTTTTGGCAAAAGCAATTCTTTTCTTTCTATTTGTCTCGGAAATGTATTGCTTAGACCTAGGTTTGCGTCCATGATAATCGGCCTTTCGCAGCACTTTTCGTACAGTTTCAGGAGAAATTTCCTTGTTGCTAGTTAAAAAAATGTCTTTTGCAATGCTTGCAGCAGAAAGTTTAGGATTTTGTTTAATTCGTGAAAGAATTTTTCTTTCTTCGGTCTCCCACATCTTGGTTTTAGAGCAAGATTACCAGTGTCAAGATAGTTATCAATAACCCTTTCCACACTAGAAAATGGTTTTACCAATATAACGAAGACTTTTACCTTCATCTCTCAATTTGATAATTAGTTGTCTCATAACTAAAGGAATTTCTTTATTGGTTGTCATTTTCGTCAAAGAAAATAGAAATAGCAACTTCCAATCAACGTGAAATTTGCTTTGGAAGACAATGACTTTGAAAGTGTAACCTTCTTTGCATTCTCAAGCTTGAAGTTTAAAAGTTAGATAAGAAATCCCCCGCCTCCTTCGCGTTGTACGCAAACTTTATTGGCTTTGATTTCTGGCCACTTATCTTTTAAAAGTGGGCATAAATTATTAGATATGAAAATATTACAGTTAAATAATTTTAAAGTCCCTTATTGAAACTAAATATTTAAAAAATAAAACTTTAAGAAACTACCCTTTTCGCACCTTAAAATTTGGATTTGATATTACTTTTCTTGATGTATGCAGACTTTATTGCACTGTATATATTAAAAGATAATCCTAAACTTCTCAAATTTGGTATTTAAAATAAGAACGTGATTGAGAACAACATATTACATTTATAAGTATTTAACATATTCTTGGAATTATTAAATGCAAGGAGAATAAAGTCGTTATGAAGCAATTAAATGCATTAGCCTCAATCTTTAATTACTTGCAAACAAAAGGATGATGTCGCCGCACGTTATTGCTGTAAAACCTAATATAAAAAAATATGCCAACAAAATGAGATTGAGAATTCTAAAGATATCCTAACTTTAAAGATTTGTGAGTTTGTTATTGAATATTTATTGTCGTACGTGCGAAGAAAGTGATTTTCAATAATTAAAGCTAAAATAAAAATGTTAGTCATTTTATTAATAAAAACTAAACACTGATATCATAAATTGAGAAAAGACTGAAAAAAGAAATGTATTACTAAACACTCTTTTGGGAATTCTAAAGATGTATTGCTTTTAAAAGTTTTGTGATTGTTAAGTCATTGATCTGTGAATCTAAAACAGTATATGACCAGAGGATATACTACTATGATCGATATTTTCGTATCAGAGCATGAGAACGGATATGCACATAAGCACATGGAGTTATTGTCAGTTGTATGGGAGAACAGAATTAAAAAAAAATAGTGTTTAGAATTGACATTGGGCTATAAAGTTATAAACAATTAGGATCTTATTTATAAACGATCACTGGAAGTGATAGTTTAATTAAAGCTCTTTGCTACGGGAAGTCATGCTGATTATATCAGACTGTTTTAATTGATGCATGGGAGATTTCCTGCTTTGGGAGAGAACTTATGTGTCTCTAGTAAGTTCACAGCTTTTAGTTTAGAGCTGACTTCGGAGTATTGAGAGGTCTCCTTGAGAACATCCCCTTTTAGATGCCTTTTGCATTCCTTTGTGTTTGTTCTTGTTTGAAGTGTAACCACTGATTGTGCACTGTGATATTGAGAACAGCTGTACTTTTTTTGGAAAGGTCTAGAACTTTAAAGTGTTTCTTTTAGGAAAATAAATTTCATCAAGCTATCATCGGTTTTGTGTGCATTTAAGGCATTAAAAAACCGTAACACACATAGCAATTTTTGGTGTCGGAAGTGAGGTGGAATGACAGTGACCAGAACGATGGAGGAGGAACTGAGACAGCTGATGGCAGTCTGTGCATTAAAGAAGAGAAAACGAACCAAGAAAAGATGTAATGGGCAGTCACGTCCCTTAAAGAAGAGATGGACTAGGCCATCAATTCAGTTTAAAAAAAGATTGAAGCAGGTCAAGAGGAAATGAAAGGAGAAATTACTGCCATAGCAGGAAACAAATATGAAGGCAGAATTGACCCGGTTGAAAACAAAGTAAAGTTGGAGAAGCTGATAAAAGACTTACTGTTGCCGAATATCTGTTTGTTGTGCATTAGCACTGAAGGCGTAATGAGTACGTTTCCTCAAGCACAGAATTAAAGAATCATAAGTCAAAAATTTTAACTACGAAATCTTTATTTAATAAAATAGGATAATTCTACTTAACTTAAGCATAACAATAAAGTAATAATCTTCACAGACATTAAAATTGAAGTATTCAAAAGAATAACTTACATTCCATCATCGGGTTTTCATCCGCAGAGAACCCGTTGGCGCTTCGGGAAAGAACCCGTTGGCGCCGTTGCATTTTTACTCGCCAAGCTCGCCGTTCATCGACTATGAGCCGAGCCGTAAACGTGATTTTTAGTGCATGTAAATTCAAATTAGCAGACAAAACAATATATTAAGCATATGGTAGGAAAACTTCACAGATAATAAGCATGTAGGTGTAAAACTAGACTATTAAACGTGATATACGAAAATAAATTTGTATTAAATTCAAGTTAGCACAGAAAAGAATATATTAAGCATAAGACAATATACAGTCAAAAGTCGTTAATCCGGACTCGTCGGGACTTCGGCGATTCCGGATTATAGATCATCAGTTTAAATCTGGTAAAATGGCATGCAGAAATTATAAAATTAAAAATATGAAACCGTAATTTACGAAATAAAGAACAATTATGATCTAAAGGGTATCAAAATTTACAAAAAAAAAAGCTTAATATTTATTTGTTTACTTTATTAAACATTTCTTTCAATGTAAGTTGTTTAAGTTGCTTCGTTTTTTATGTGATAATACATTCTCTTTAATTCTATAAACAGACATAATTTCGTGTTCAGTTACAAAGTTCCGCTGTTCAAGTCCTATAATTGCTGTGTCAAGAATACCGACTAATTTGTCAATCGAAAATTTTCGTTTTCAATAACCTCTATCACTTTCTTCGCTATCCGAAGCGAATTATAATGACGAGGCATTTGATTTAAATCATATCGAAGACACATCGAGATGAAATACTACATTGAGTAAGCAATTATAAGCGAAATAAAATAAAAACATCTGCTCTTAAGATAAGGATAGTGCTGGATCAACTTCCAATTCATTGTACGCCGCCCGGTGTTAAAGATAAACAATGTTTAGATAAACAAACGTTAAAGTTTACATAAACAAAGGATATGCCATTATCCATTTTTTGCAGCAATTCTACTTTTTGTTTAATGGACTCCGAAAGATACTTTCGCTTCGTATATCCTTTACATATTAGTAAATATATATCGGAAATTCTATTTGACATAATCGAAAGTTCAAGCTTACTTTTATAAAATTGCTCTAACAGTCTGCAAAAAATAATAATCCGGATCCAATTCGAAGATTAAGGAACAACGCAATTTGCAACATTAACTGAAATAGATAATTAGATAATTTTAGCTTAGCTTATCCCGTCCGTTATACATTAAACGCGCATTCGTAAACGTATTTTGCGCACGCGCACACGCAAATTCGCAGCGGTAAAGGTCTTACGCGCTTGACGCATGCGCAGAAAGTTTGTAGCTTTGAGGTCCGGATTATAGATCATTCCGGATTATGGGTGTCCGAATTAACGACTTTTGACTGTATAAGGATTTGTAACGGAAATAAAAATTCATTTAAAAAATATAAATTAATAGTAATATACTGAAATTAACCGATTAAGCGTGATATACGAAAAAAATTGTCTTAAATTCCAGTTAACACAGAAAACAATATATTCCTTACACCAGCAGTGGTTTGCAAATTTTGATGACCATGGTGATGCACCGAACTATTCTGTCATCTTAGATAATCAATAATAATTTTTATTTCAATTTAATCATCCATTTATGTCACACCTGCCATCCTCTGAAAGGTTATTGTTAGAAAATATCTAACATATATCTACAAAAATATTTCTATCTATTCATTGTTAAAAAAGTCAGAAAAAATAATAATAAGTAAGAGAAGAATAATATAAATCTGCAAATGCGAACAACGACAGTGATAATTCAACAAAATGAACGCATGAGGAATGGTTGCAAACTTCGAACAAGCGATGAAGTCCTTGGATAAATCCGATGGGTTACCAGGTTTGAACTATTATCGCCAAAGTTGGCGATGTTTACATTTCCCGGGTTCTTTGCGGAAGTGCTTCCGAATCATCATCAGTACTAATTATCACCAGGCTTACCTATTTTAAGCAATAAGAAAAAAAGAAACAGGAATATACTTTGACACCGCACCTGAAAAAGAAGAAAGTACTAACTTGATTAGACCTTTGGCCAGGTACAAGTAGCTAGGGTGAAAAATCAAATATACTGCATTGCACACGAACTTTACTTTCTCTCGCCAATATATATCTTGGCGCACGTTCGTTTCGTATGCCTTTCGAGTTTCATTATGCAAAATACCTAAATTTATGCTAACATTGCCCCTGTTTTGCTAATGAAACTCATATCAATGAGATACATTCCGATGACATCGGAGATCACGTGACTTACGCATAGCTAATGTAAACAAACAATGCAGATGACCTCAGAGATCACATGACTTACGTATAGCTAATGTAAACAACAAGGTCATTCTTCCTCTTCTTCTGTTGCGGAATGTCTCATTGCAATTCATTCTTGCAAAACTGAAATTTAGCTTTAGGAATTGGTTTAGTCATAATATCAGCAACCATTTGCTCTGTTGAAGGATAAGCAAGTTTTACTATTCCTTTGTTATTCAAGTCGCGTATATGATGAACTTTTGTATCAATATGTTTTGTGCGCGAACTGAATTTTTCAGATTCTACAAGTCTTATGGTAGACTGATTATCTTCAAATACCTTTATCGGTAGAGTTTGGGGTAGATTGAAATCTTCTGTTAATTTTAATAGCCATAATAGTTCTTGCGTAGCTTGCGATAGTGCAACATATTCAGCTTCTGCTGAGGATAACGAAACACAAGTTTGTTTTCTTGAAAACCACGAAATACAGTTTTTTCCTAATAAAATAACACTTCCTGATGTAGACTTTCTATCTTCAATATCTTGTCCCCAGTCAGCATCTGAATAAACTGTAATATTAGGTTCTTCACTCGACGAAATTTGTAAGGATACATTCATTGTCGTGTTTAAGTATCTAATGATTCTTTTAACAGCATTCCAATCCTTTTGACGTGGATTATTACACCTTCTGCTGAGTATGTGAGTTGAAGCTGTGATATCTGGTCTTGTGATAGACGATATATACAAAAGACTTCCAATAGCTTGGCGAAATTTATCATTTGAAGTTAGGAGATTTTCTTCCTTGTTTAGGTTATAATAGTTCGTTTCCATTGGTGTGCTAGTGGGTTTCGCTTTTTCGAGTTAAAACTGCTTGACAAGTTGATTTATTTTATTTTTCTGTGATAAGAGATAACTTCCATCTTGCTTGCGATTTATTTCCATGCCTAAGAAATATTTAGCTTCACCAAGATGCGTTATTTGGTAACGTTTCTTTAAATCATTAATTGTTTGAAGAATTAATCCTTCTTCTGTAGAACTTATTAGGATGTCATTTGCGGTTTTGCAGCTGAAGATGGTGGTTCGGTAAAACCATCGAAACTAGTCCTGTGAAAATTTGGTAAATATAACGCTGATTTTTGTTGTTTGACTTCTGGATTAGTATTTATTCGGCGTGTTATTGTGTCTTAATTATTAGGATGTCATCAACATACACTATTAAATTAATTCTTTTATCACGAACCACTTTTTTCCGGAACTACGAATCCTTCTGGTTCTTCCATATATATTTCTTCATTTAAGTTGCCATACAAAAAAGCTGTTTTAACATCCAGTTGATGTACCTTGGCATTATTATACGCTGCCCATGCTAAGAAAACGCTTATCGTAGTGTGTTTCACTACTGGTGAAAATGTTTCATCATAATCACTGCCGTATTTTTGAGTAACTCCTTTGGCTACTAAGCGTGCTTTGTATTTTATATTTTTACCAGTTTCATCATATTTTGTCTTAAACACCCATTTGCTGCCTACTGCATGTTTTCCTGATGGTAATTCTGTAAGTGTATAGGTTTCATTTTCTTTTAGAGAATGTATTTCTTCTTGCATAGCCTTGATCCAAGTTTCTTGCTCACGTTTTGGTAAGTTTAGAATTTCTTCAAAGCTTTCTGAATCTTTATTTTTAGGTAAGATTGATTCTTCGTCTTTCCGGTGGGACCCCTTTGGTTGATCTGCTAGAAACCCTTCTTTCTACATTTTCTTCACATTTAATTAACTCTTCAGAACTTTTTGAATCTTCTGTAAAATCATCGCCAAGAGATGTTTCTTCATTATTTTCTTCAACTTCTTGCGAGTTATTGAATTGAATTAATTCTAAATCTTCAGCATTATTTTCTGCATATTTGTCAGATAAAGACGCGTTTTCTGAAAATTTAACAGTTCTACTTACTATTATTTTCCTTCCACCTACCTAAATCCTGTATCCCTTACTTCGTAAATCGTATCCTACGAATATTCCTTCTTCAGCTCTGTTGTCGAATTTACGTCGTTTTTGTTTGTTGACATAGTAAAATGCTTTACAGCCAAATACTCGTACGTGACTTAAGTTTGGTTTTCTACCATTCCACAATTCATATGCTGTTCTATCCGTGGCTTTAGTTGGTAACCTATTTTGAAGATATGCAGCTTCAGCCCAGAATCCTTTCGGTAATTTAGAGTTTATTAGCATAGCTTTTGTCATTTCTATCAAAGAGCGATTTTTCCTTTCTGCGACGCCGTTCTGTGCCGGACAATAAGGAACCGAATGGCAAATAAGGAACCGAATGGCGAATGGCAAATGCTCCACCAACGCTACGAAACGGGACTTGAAGAATGGATGCAACGAACGGAAAGTTTAATCCGCCCTTTGCAAATGGCTTTACAAGAAACGATCGAGCAACTGAAACTTCCTCCTTCTTCTACGACTACGGTCATTGAAACTTTACCGCTCGAATCGCCTCCTTCTCAGCAGCTCATGATCGAGTCGTCGCGATCTAAATTAGAGCAATTACAAGAAACCCTCGACCAGTTTTTAACATCGTATCAATCGGAACAAAAACAGCACGTCCAGCAATTGAACGAGGAACTGAAAGGACAATTGACCCTTTGTCAAAACGAAAAACGGATGTTGGAAAAGCAGTTGGAGCAGGGTCAGAAAGAACGAACCGACCTCCTGCAAAAATGGAAAATCGAGTCCGAAACACATTTCCAGGAAGGTATTCAACGCGTTCTTGACACGCTGCAAAAGAAAAATCCTCATATCGAGACGATTCTTCGAGACGAAATGGCTAAACAAATGAAGGAGTTCCACGAAACGCAGTTTATGACGTTTTTACAGACGATCCTTCCCCCCTCATTTTGGAAACCTTTAGGTGCGAACCAAGATTGGAAAACGTTTTTCTTCCAGCAAATTCAAACGTATATCCAGTATTTACAAAAATGGCAAACCCAGCTTTTGAACCAATTAACACTTCTCGGGAATGCTTTAAATCAATCGCTAACGCCCGACAATTTAGCTCATACCATTCTTCACAGTCTCCCTTCTTCCTCTAAAAGCATGATGGAAGACACAACCCTCTTGCAACGACTGCACGATCTTCAACAATCGATTGAGAACCAGAACGAAGCGAAGGAGGTCCTACAACAAATCCAAGCTCAACTCCATCGGGATCGTAGCCAAGAACATAAAAAATTACAGCAGAGTCTAGAACATGAAAAACGGCAACGCGTCGCTTTGGAAAAAAAACTGGAGGTCCTGAAAACGAATTTGGTAACTCTGATACGGACTAAATGGAATGCGTATTTTGGGGCCACGGATTACGATCAGATTCTCTCGGAACTCGAAAAAGTATTCCATTTCAAAGAAAATCTAGAGAGGACCCTCGAAACGCAATTGGCGCAACTGAAAGGTCATTTTCCCGAAATACCGGTCGTTCAATTCGATAATTTGGCGTCGAGCATGATCGAATGGGCTCGACAGGTCGAGAATCACAACGATTGTGAAGTCGAGCTCCATAAAACCAAAGAACAACTTTTCGAATTGAAACAGAAACTCGATCAAGTCGAAAGTAATTATACGAAATGTAATGAGTACCTCCTCTACGCCAAAACGAAATTGACCACGTTCCTAAAAACGATCCTTCAGAATGACCCTAGTGATCAGAGGGAAGATTGGCCGCAAGCTGTTGTCCATCAACTCCAAAACGTGATTCACGAGCATCGACAATTTCAAGATCTCGTTTATAAACAAATTGTCACGCTTCGAGCCCAGTTTCCGAACATACCGGATCCCATTGAAGAATTGGCGAATTCGGTGATTTTATATTTCGAGCAGGAACGAGACCTATATCGACGGCAGTTGGAGGAACGTCCTCACATCACCGAAGTGAAAGAACCCACTACTGTACCGGCCATTACGTATCCTACGGATCAAGTGGAGGAATTACAGCGGGAAGTGAAAGATTTACAAAACCAACTGGAAGTGTCTCGGTCTCGAAACCAAACTTTAGAAAACCAACTGGCTAAAGCTCTCGTAGCTCCGCAGGATGTAGAAATGTCCGATACTTCGAAATATAAACGAAAGCACGTATCGACGGTCGACGAAGACTATGTAAGAGGTCTGTCATTGGATTTACAAGAGGCCAAACACGCTTTGGATCGATGTCTGGACGAAAAAGCCCACTTTCAAAAGGAATTGGAACACATTAAAACCGAACCAACCCCTTCTCCCTCCGTATCGTCCGATTTCAAAATGCTCAGCGACCTGTTTTATCAATTATACGTGTCCTATTTTCGATTACGATTTGATGTCGTGTACGGAAAAACCGTTTTTTCGTCGGAGGAATATATTAGATCCGTGCTGAATAAATTGGATTTCGTGGATCGAAGCATTCGATCCAATATGACTGTGAAAGAATGGACCGATGTTTTATTGCAATACATCAAGTGGGACGTACAAACTCTGACAGGAGGGTTAGATTGGCAGGGGTCGCATACAGCCTACATTAAAGATGAATTCTTAACCTATTGCATGAATCAAACGATTGAAATCATTGACCGGTACGCGAAAGAATTGAGGAAACAGACCGAGATGTTTAGAAGTCCATAAAATAATAATAAAGGGGAACTATGGAATATTCAGAGTTAATCGATCGTATTCTTGCGCACCCGATTTTAAAAGCGGGGATTGACGAAATCGTTGAAAATAACCCGAGAACGTTAAACCTCGTGAGCCGGGAATGGAAAAATATATTAGCCAACAATCCTCAGTTTCAAGATTTTCAAGCTAAAGCGATCCCGTTCCAGCATCCCGTAGAAAAAGGTTATATTCAGATTGAAAATATTAAAGATTTCAATCATCATTATAATATTCTCGTAGCGGGGTATTGGGTTCTCTGCGCTACTAATTATAAGAGGAATCTGAATGCCCATTCTTTCATATGTAAACTCTGTCCTCCTCTGGTGGACATTACCAAAGCCGTGGCCGCCGATCATTCCCAAATGCTGATTTCAGAACAATGTCGGTTCTTCATTGAAAAATGTAGACCTTCTCTCTGTAAAGCGTGTCGGCAAATGAGTCAACGAAATGATCTGAATTCTCAGATGTCTCAAAATCAATGGTGTTTACGCAAAACCAAAGTGTTTGATGGAACGACCCTTTTAAACGTGTTTCAAGAAACCCTGGACCAAGAATTTGTGAATAACGATATGTTTATTGGTATTTTAAATATTAAAATTAATTCGCGGTACTTTTACGAAACGGACGCTTTGTATTGTAGAGTAGGAGGCATTTGTAGAGATATGATTCTCTTTCAAGAAGATGCTCTGAATATGATCGAAAAACCCGTGTTTCAGTTAAATATTTTAGAACCTTCTTCGAGAAATATTATTAACGAAACCATTTCCACTACCTTCGATAAAGAGAAAATCAAAACTGAAAAGGTGGATCCAGACCAGGTTCCCATCAAAAGCAAGATCAATCCAGATCTGTGCAAACCATTCAAGAAAGAGAAGCCTAAGAAGGAGGCTGAGGATGTAAAAGGCAATGAGGATCCAGTCTATTTAGGTGAGGTTTCTGCCAGTTCTATGAAGAACAAGTTTAGTAAATTTGCGTATAAACCGTACGCTCTCAGGTCTCGTCGTGATCTGGATGATCAGGATTAATAATTAAAAAAAAAAACTTTTTGTTAATTTTTATCATGTCTTTAGACATGATAAAAATTAACTACCCTCCCCTTTTTCTCTGGGAATGTTGTCTCACTCTTTCGAAAAATAAACCGTGACTCATTCTTGGAATGATTGCCATTAGAAAGGATGAGTTATGGTCTATTTTTAGAAAGTGTGAGACAACATTCCCGACAAAAAGGGAAGGGGGTTGTTAATTTTTTATCATGTCTAAAGGCATGATAAAAATTAACAAAAAGTTGTTTTTTTTTTTTTTTTTTTTTTTTTTTTTTTCAGCCGACTCGATCAACAAGACCATCATTTTTTTTCAAGAATGTGTTCTCACTTATCTATTTAAGCCATTCGAGTTTCATTTCAGATCGTTTGATGCTGTGGCCTGTGTACAAGCTTCTACATGATGAAAACAGATTCTGTGTCAAGGTATATTACCATTTTGTTTTTTTTCCTTTTTACATAATAGAAATTTTTCTGTACTGACTTTTTAACCCCCCCCAACCAAATCAATTTTTTTCTCCAAACCTTTTCGCATTTAGCAAGTTAGGAACCGCGTATCAGAAAACTGCATGGCATTTTTCATAATGAGATTATCGGGCAAATCCTTTCTCGTCAATTGTTTATTTAAAGCCGTTTCTTTGGGATACGTGATGCATTTGGATTGATAGAGATACGAAGATCCTGTTTCTTCTCCCATCACAACAATCGGTTCAGGGTGACAAATATCTTCTAACGTATAAAACCCAACCCCTTTCTTGTACGCGACATTCGAAATGACGGTTTCGGGAACGAGGTCTAAATTGGGTAGTTTATGAAAATCGAATAAACAATGCGCCAGCAGGAAATTGTAAAAGGGAGAGAATTCCGTTTTAGGGTCGACAAAGAGACCTCCATTCGCCATGTCGCATACCTTTATCTTGTCGAAAAGCGTCGCTACATTTGAATTATTAATATAGTGGTATAAACCGCAAAGACGTTGCTGAAGCGTGCTCTTGAAATGCACCATCATTTCTTCTTGCATCTTCGTGGTATTGTTCACGCCTAAACCAATTTCGTTCGTGTTGCCAACACTTAAATTCCGTAGCAGTTCGTAATGGAAACGCCGATCAAACACATCCATGGCGTTATTGCGTTTCAAGTCGGTCGGGTCTTGAGAATACAGGTGGTTGATATAGTGCTCGATGCACGGGTTGAGTTTAAATATGAGATCGTCCAACTGGACGTCGTGTAAATCGGGTCGGAAATGTTTATCCAGGAACTCGCGTGTCGGTAAAATGACAGTATTTTTCGGAAACGAGAAATTTTCCTTCACAATCAGGAAAGGTCCAACAACCTTGGTATGCGATTCCATTCGATGATAATAAATTTGCAATCCATAAGGATTTCGAAGATGGTTCAGGCAGAGAATATTCCGAAACGCCGAAATATTGTCCGACCCACAAGGAATTTTTCGATTACTAAAAATACAATTGGATTCGTTCATTGTCTTGGTTTCTGAAAATCCGGCAAGGGTCAAGAGACATGCGATTTTTTAACAAGTCTGGAGGCAAAGTCGCTAAACAATTTAAACAATTCGACATTCCTGTCAAACGAGCAGGGGAGGTCGCTAAAGTCGTCGCGAAGAATAAACCCCTTCAAAAAGCTTTTAATAAAGTGTTTAGTAAGAAAGCTCTTCTGACCGCAGGAGGGGTGACGGCCGTCGCGCTCGGTTCTCAATATGTCAACCAATACATTCGGGACAATTCGGGCTGTTTTCTCTACAACGGAGGGGACATGGTTTGTAAACTTAAAGAATTGAGTTGTTGTCAACCCGAACCTGTTCACGGGATCGAATCGTGCACGGGATTTCCTATTCAGCAATGGAATGCGTGTGAAGGATACAACAACGAGAAAGAGGATACGTGTTGTCGATTATGTGATTGTCAATATCACGATTGTACACCGACGCAAGAATTGAAATGCCGTCGACCCACGATCGGAGAAGCTTTAACGCATTTCAGTCAAGACGTGACGGGTTCCATCACGAGTGGTATTTTGGATGTTTTGGGTAATATACCGTACCTAAAACCAATCTTGTTGGGAATCGTTCTTGTCATCATCGGCCTTATTATTTGGAAATTCGTATAAGAAAAGATGGATATCGTTACACTTCAATCCTTAAAGACTCCTATCGATCACCTTCTTCATCATAAATATCGTCCTCGACTGAATACCGTGGTACCTCAATATATCAAATTTCATAAATTTCCGCCCTTCACGAGCCTCGTCACGCTCGAACTGGTGCGCGATCCAGAAGTACGGGAAGCGGTGCGAGACTATATTCAAACGCTGTTTCGAGAAAAAGAGAAATACGGCTATTTGTATTTTTTGAGTGAACAAAACCTCGTACTTCCATTTACAATTCAATGGAATACAGAATTGGTCGTGGATCCATAACTTTTTTACTATCATTACGGAAATAGATCAGATAGCCGACCAGTTCGCTCAACGGGGAGATATGACGTACGAAATAACTCGCGTTGAAATACTCTATTTTTTAGTGTTGATTGTGAATATTCAACTCAATTGGATCACGGTCGATTATTTGCTACGATGTAATCAGATGTATGATTATTTGATTGCTGCTCCTAATCGAATCTTGACCAATTCCGAAATGGAAAAGAATACAATATGATCTCCAAGTGACGAAATGCTTCTTCTTCAACCCTCCTGAGCGATCTGAAGTAAAACTTGAAATGTTTAAATAGATAAGCGAGAGCCCATTCTAGAAAGAATTTTGAGATGTCTTGCCAATCGAGTCGGCTAGGAAAAATTTCTGAGAGCCCAGAAAAATTTCTGTATATGAAAAAAAAAAAAAAAAAAAAAAAAAAAAAAAAAACTTTTTGTTAATTTTTATCATGTCTTAAGACATGATAAAAATTAACTCTCTCTTCTTTTTGTCTGGGAAGGATGTCTCACCGTTTGGAAAAAACAAATCATAACTCATCCTTTCTCATGGCAATCATTGCAAGAATGAGTCACGGTTTGTTTTTCGAAACGGTGAGACATCCTTCCCAGCCAAAAAGAAGAGAGAGTTAATTTTTATCATGTCTTAAAGACATGATAAAAATTAACAAAAAGTTTTTTTTTTTTTTTAAGCTCTCAGAAATTTTTTCCAGCCGACTCGATTCACAAGACATTTCAAGATGACGTCATCGTTTCAGGAATTGTGTATATCAGTGGATAACTTTCGCACTTCTTGTGGGTTGAGTTCCTAGCTGAGCTAAGGGAATCACCATTTCTCAATCTACAGATATTTGTTTCGTTTTTTTTTTCTCTTTACAACAGAACACATGGAGAGGAAATTGGTCGTTCCATAAATTCAATTCTTAACCGGACAATATCGAGAAATTTTCGAGCTTCCCGACTTAGGCGAATGACGATCGGGGACGATGAATTTCTTGGTACAATGATACCTTCTTCTTCTTCGGTTTCGACCGTTTCGGCCGAAAAGCATATTTTATGTCGAGCCAAAGTTAGAGCCAATTGAAAGAGTTTCAGATTGCCGTACCTGATTTCTGGATCCGTGGAACGATTCTGATGATAAAATTCCAGCCATGATTGAACCAGGTAAGGTAGATGAGCATAGGGTTTAGCAAGTGGAACTGGTTTTTCTTCTTCGATTTTGGTCAGACACCATAAATCATGAGGAATGGAAGCATATCGAACTCGGTGAAGCGCATGCTGACAATCGTATTCGTAACTCTCGAGAAACGTCAATTCGCTCACATCTGTGACGGGATGGAACAGACACGCTGTGTTTCTATTAGCAGGTTGTTTCGGATGAGATTCGAGCATGACATAACTTAAACATAAGAAAGCCTTTTTGTATTCAAACCCGATGATCGTCGAACAGAGTACGACCGGTTGAAGTGGATACGTGGTTTCTGGTTCGTAAAGAACAGGAATCCAGTGCACGGTCGTGGGAATGGCTTGATATTCCATGTACCGCTGATACGGTGATCGAACATATAAAATCGTTTCCGGTTCAGAACCGTTGACGACGAGTCCAATGCATTTCCCGTTAGGATTCGATCGAGTAGCATTTTATAACCCGATTTGAAATGGGTATTCGAGTCCGACCTTCTCAAGCGAATTTCTCTGATCGTACGTATTCAAAATATCTTGGACAATATATTGAGGATGGTGCTGATACGTCCATTGTTTTTGAATGAGCGCCGTACTCTTATTGTACTCAATGGGAAACGGGATGGGTTTCTCAGGATTCACGAACGGTAAAAATTCAATAAAGGAAGACGGAAAAGCCGTTCGCGTTTTCAGAGGATCGTAATAAACGTCCGGTCGATCTTTCCATTCGTTGATGAAATTATGGACGAGGTCATTCTCGTGATGGACCTGGTTGGACAAAAAACAAAGACGATACCTTTTCCCTCCGTCATCTTCTGGTAAATGTAATCTGGGCCCGTTATCATCATCAAAGTAATGTCCTCCTGGATACGGTATATCCCATTCGTCTAAATATAAAATTGTATGATTATTTTGGGAGCGGTACACGTTTTCGAACACGGGATTTTGTAAATACCGTTCGATCGTTTTAGGATCTTTCACAAAAAATGGTGTAGCGAAAAGTTTGAAAAGATTGTGGGAGGATTCCGATGAATTCGGGATCGTGGGGAAAATGACCCGTTCGTTTTCTAAAAGAAGGATCCATGATGCATTGCGTTGAAGAAAAACGGTACACGACAAGTCCGACATTTTACAATAGGCGGCTAGGGCGAGAACGAGTGGTTTCTGACTCGGGACGACTTTATCGAAATGAACGAGTTTTCGAATCACAGAAGGTTGAAGCCGCATATGGGCTAAGGGAAAAAAAATCGTATCTTGAATCACATTGAATCCTCTTAAATGCAAGCCATGAAATTGGCTGTAAAGTGTAGCGTATTTATGAATATTCATTATCCTTTGTTTTTGAGAGGGTCGGATTAAAAAAAGAAGAAAATAGACATCTGAGAAAGTATCCGCAAGTGGAAAAGCTTACGATGAGCCGATTTTATAGTTGGCGTAGTATCCGAACTGACATTCGCTAAGGGGTCTAATAAAATCTAAAATCCATGGCTAGAGAATAGATGGGAAAATCTTTTATGCTTCTGATAAAAACCGCTCGTTGTAAATCCAGAATCCATTGGTTAGAACAGATGCGGGAAATGTATTTGGAATTCTAATAAACAGACCAAACTGCCTTGAGTATCTGCAAGTAAAAAAATCTTACGATGAGTCAATTTTATAGTTGAAGTAGAATCTTGGATCCATTAAGGATATTGATAGAACTTGTATGTAATTAGAGAGAAAGGAATGAACAAGATAAAATGAGTTATGAATCATTTCTCCGATCCGTTTTTGGATCTAATTATAAGACATTTATGCCTTTTATTCATACTATTCAGCTTTACTGTTTATTTGTCATTACATTAGTAATTTGTCTGACCATCTACATGATTTATGAAACACAGCAAGATAAATATTAGGAAAACTATGTTCCCCCTTCATGATATTTGTTTTTCAGACATATATATTATGGATTAAGTTATTTCTTTATCAATAGCGTCAGATC
This sequence comes from Stegodyphus dumicola, assembly GCF_044657685.1. Lineage (NCBI taxonomy): Eukaryota > Metazoa > Arthropoda > Arachnida > Araneae > Eresidae > Stegodyphus > Stegodyphus dumicola. The sequence continues at coordinate 265,363,351 of NC_140770.1, read as the reverse complement.
CTGGCACCCATTCAAAAAATCATTAATAATAATTTAATATCATTAATAAAATTTTGAAACCTTCTAGTATAAACCTTTTTATCAAATTTTTAGTAAAATAAAAAAGATCCTAAAATCCTTACCTTTTAAATCTAGTGTGTCCCATAGGACAAACCGGTTTGTCCTATGGGACACACTACATTTAAAAGGTAAGGATTTTAGGATCTTTGTTATTTTACGGTCAAGGAAAATTTAAAAGTTTTATGGAATCCTTATATTTTTTTTAATCAATTTACTTTTTAGGTACCAAAAAAGGATTAGATTAAAAAATATAAGACGAAGTGAAAAATAATAGATAATAATTAATAATGAAGGGTAGGAATCAAGATGGATACTGAGGAACCTACAACTTTATCTGAAAGGAAAAGAAAAAGAAAAGCATATTTGAAACATTATTGGTCACTGGAACGAGTAAAAGAAGCAAATCGATGGAGAAAACGAGAAAGACGAAAAGATCCAAACGTTCGATTCAAAGAAAAAGAATACCAACGAATGAGACGATAGAAATGTTGGGATAACGCTCTTCCTAAACATAGACATAAGCCTGACAATACAGTATTCAAACAATGTCCGTCGATGGAGGAATGTCAAAATATTATTAAACGTATGAATATTTCGGAAGGAACACGAGCTAAGTATGAATTTTATTTTAATGAATTCTATGATTGGTATCAAAAACATGGTGACGGTATAAAATATCATTATAAAAGAGCACTAGAGATATATGAAACGTATCTGACTGAAGAAAAGAGGAAATCGTATAATAAAATAAAAAATAAAATTCTGTTTTTATACCGTTTGCTCGGTGAAAAAAGGGAGCGCTCGAACCAAATTCATATTAAAAGATGTCAAGGTCCTCTTCTTACATTAAATGATCTCAAAAAACTTAGAAAAATAGTTATAGATCGCTATGAATATGAAGAGATGGCTTTATTTATTCTTGTCATTCTTGAAACTGACTTAAAAGCAAACGAAATTTTAAAACTTCTGAACGAAACAGATCTTCGACGACATTATGCAGAAAAGAAATTGGCATCGTCCAATATATGGGATCAACGTAATCGGTTTTTGTATGAATTTTTGGCTTGGGTTATTGCCGGCCCACTTTTCCCTCGATCATTAGATGGTTGCTTAAGAAAATTAAAACGATTCTTTTGAAAGTATTTTCCGTATCAACCCTTTAATCCTTCCTATACCATCATTAAACGTTCCATGAAAATTGCAAAATATCGTAAATATATACGAGAAGAAGCTAAAAAGGAGATGGAATCAGTAACACAAGAGTCTATTCTTTAAAAAACTTTCAAAAAATATAGGGATCATTGCTTTTATGGATTGAAAAAGATAACCAGATTGGATCTTCAAAAGCACTTCGTAATCTGAAGTAGAACTCAAAACACTTAGATAGGTTAAAAAAAATAGGATAATCATTTCTTTCTAGTAAAACGAAAAATAATTAAGAAGGAAAAATCTCTTACCTTTATTGAAGCATTTGTCGTAACGTAGAAGCTGCGTTGAAAGATGTTACCTCTTCAGCAGTACAGACTGATCTGTAGGGAATGTCGGATTGTTTAAATAGATAAGTGAGAGTCGGGATAATTAAAAAACTATAAGGATCAAGTTGATTGAATTGAAAAAAAAAAAAATTCTCTCTTTTCGTCCGAAATTGATGTCTTCAATTTTTCGAAATTGTGAGACATCATTTTCGGACGAAAAGAGGGGTAATTTCTAATTGCACCCAATGTAAGATAGAGTCACGGTTTGTTTTTTCAAAAAATTTGAGACATTTTCAGACGTACATTTTTTAATGATCCAGTTCATTACGGATCCCGATAAAACCGAGCTATATTCCTATGCACACACTGAGGTTTTCCTTGAATCATAGCCTTTACTTGTGGAAATTGACACATGCATTCATGCTGATTGAACCCCCTATAGATAAATGTACCATTTTGACAAACGTCTTTCGCCAATTCTCCACAATCCGGTCCATTGTAAAAAGCTGGATCCGTACAGTAACACGACCACTGATAGAATCCATTTTTTTCGGTAAGAATAATCATACCTCCTTTTTCAGTTTGACACGGGTAAGGATTCAGTTTGGGCATACAGAGTCCTCGAACACATTGCATTTCTTCCCCGTTTGTGCAAAGAAAATCACATGTATCCACACACCGGACTTTTTCTCGTCGACAATCTTTAAGCGGTATAGATTCGTTCATGGGGATGGAATCCGATTCTATGACAGAAGTAGGAAAGAAAAATAGAAAGAGACCAAACATCATCAAGAATATATACATTTCAGCCATCTTTTTTTTTTCTTTGGAAAAAAACAAAGGATAAGGATATGGAAAGACGAGTTGATCAACACGAAGAACGTCGATCTTGTCGTCAAACGGCTCTTCAGTCTAAAATTAATACTTGGCGAGATGCTTGTACGGCATGCTTTAAAATCATGGATGATTGGGCCACGATCGATTTTAAAAAATTCCATTTCATATTTGAACGATGGGTCTCGATTCTCAATCGTATCTTGGAAAATCCAATTCGTCGATTGGACCGTTACGAAATGTCCATGTATTATTGTGAAGAGCCAGGAGGACCCAAAGAGGTTATTCAGTTATATATTAATGAAACCGAAACCGAGGAAGGAAAAATTCCCGTCTACGTTATTTTTAATCTTTTCGAGTTTATTAAAATTCATCGCAATTACTGCTTAAACTATTCCACTTCGAACAAGATGCTAGTAGATCAAAACAGGGGCACGATCAATATGAACACCTATTATGCTAATCAGGTTAATGTAGATCAAACTCGATTTTATCGTAATGAAACGACATGGCAATTATTATTCATTTTTACTTTACATGCCTTGGCTCATTTAGATGTGTTTGATTTATACGATCACGCTTACTATGATACACACCAGCACGTTCGAGATTCAGTTTTCTTCCGATTATATTTCTATGGACAAGTCATTTGGGGAATATAAAGCAAAAAAAAATGTCTTATCCTTCCAAAGTTCCTATTGAGTATGTTCAAAAAGTGTTAGAAGAGAAATTAAATCGAAACGTGCGTCGTTCTGAATTGACAGGGACATGTTCGTTGGGGCACGTTTTATTCGACTTGTCTCATTTACAAAAATTTTTTCCCCGCTATAGTCCAGAAGAATTTATAAAGTTTCGAGACGATAAATTTATAATCATTCCTGGAAATTACTGGTATGACGCTATGAGTGAAGAACCTCGTGTCCAAGACTATGTAAAACGTTTCTTAAACCGTAATAAAGTAGAAATAAATCCAAATATGCGGCGTCGATCTCAACGTCAACGTTCTAGAAGTCGATCGAGAAGTCGATCTCAAAGTCCAACGAGAGTCCGAACACGATCTCAAAGTCCAACAAGAGTCCGAAGTCGATCTCCAAGTCCAACAAGAGTCCGAAATCGATCCCGAAGTCGCTCTTCGAGTATAGATATACCCATTCGGCATTACTTGGCTCCTCTACCCAAAAAAAGAGGGAGAAAGAGAAAGTCTAAACTCAAAGCTCGTGTTGGCTACGATCAAAAGTTTATAAAAGCCCTCGAGACAAACGAATCAGGTCTGATTCTAAAACCGACTCGAGGAATGGATCGAGATTTAAATTTGCCGGGATCTATTTGTCGGGGTATTCGCCAAGTCTGTCGCTACAAGGATCCTCAAACGAAACGTTACATCAATTTTGTTCGTGACGGGAGTGAAGACGATGAGTACGTGCTGCAACTGGAATATTAACAAATGATGGGATTTTCTAACGGATTAAAAGCTAGCGGGACAAGAGCCTTCCAGTGATCCGAATAATATAAATTATAAGGATCGTAATCATATACATAAGACGGTAAAATGGCTTTATCGGTATGATTCTTCCAAGCATAATCATCTCGAAGGGACAATAATACTGATTTAGAAGTGCACGGTGACAATAAACCTTGAATCATGCGTGTTTCCAGTAAAAGAGATGAACGGGGTCCAAAATATTCGGGATCCATAATTTGATGAGTGATCTTGGCCGTTTTATAGTTATACACCCATAGTCGTATGGACTGGGGTAAATATCGAGTACTTTCGTCGTGAGTTAAGTTCAAAAATTCTCGAATGGCAGGAATGTTACTATTCAGATACATTATGAAATTATAAATTTGTTCTTCGAACATCTTGTATTTAAACATATCAAATTCAGCAAGATGGTGACTGGACAGTTTAACACGAAAACATTTTTCCGGATATTGATTTATATTAAAATCTTTAGGATCGATTTGTCGTCGAATAACCAATTTACTACTCTCGTCCGAAGTGATAAATTCCAGTTTATATGGATTGGGTTCTTCTAAATATCTTTGATTCAACTCGAAACATGGGGAGTCAAATCGTTTTACTTTCCCGTCTGATTTATAAACCTCTTTGTAATAAATATCCATGACCACATAACCCAATAAAATGAGATATTTTTTCTGTTTCAATAAATCGAGGACGAGTTGTTTATAATCCATCTTCTTGTTTATCTCGCAGAAAGCCACGTTCGAATGAGTTGACGAATAGGCTCATGGGGCATGAGTTCTTGAAAAGTATCTAAAACATCGGCCAGACTGCGTTGTCGACTTTTACAAATCAGTTGATGCGTTACATCGTTGAAGACGACTTTCTCGGAGAGAATGCATTGACCACGACATTTCTTCTTAAAATAATCCGGATGCATGAGTTTCACGTACCGAATAATGTCTCGAGTCGTTCGTCGTTTCAAGAACCGATGCCATTTCTTCTCGTTTAAAAATTCTCGATTACCGATGCGTTCTCTCTTTTCCACATTCAGAGCTCCAATATCCACGAGCACGGGATGATGGTCCGTGTACACAATAGAACATAATTTTAAAACGGGAGCCGTTCCTCCGAGTCGATAACAAATACTACACAAGAAAACAATGAACGTGTAAAACGTTTCTGCTAAATATTCCGGTTGAAGAATGCGAGCACTATAAAGTCCAGGATTCATTTCAAAGAGACCTATTGTATATCCCGAACGTTCTCGGAAATGCGTCGCAAAAGGCAACACATACTCCGAACTCAATTGTCGATGAAGAAGGATCAAATCGAAAAAATGTTCGGGCAAGTCACAAGAGCTGCTGGCACTGTAAGATCTCCATTGCATCGAGTGGGAAGTAAACAGGCAGTGGAATCGTCTTTGATTGAAATTATTTAAAATGAGGAAACAGGCATAATCAAAATGCCAAGGACATTTGGAAGGAGCATAATAAACAATTTCTTTCACGTGTTCAATAATAGTATGAGTGGTGGATCGACTCATCTTCTTCTTTCTTTAAAAAAGAAAGATGGTGGTGGTCTGTGTCTTAGATATGGATGAGACGCTTGGATACTTTGAAGGAGAAACATTTCAAATTCGACCCAAAACCAATTTCCTGATCCAGTTTTTACGTCTTTGCAATATCGATATCATTTTGTGGAGTAAAGGTTCGGATGATTATGTCGAGCGAGTGATCAACAGTTCATTGCACGATATTGCACGATATGCGTATCGGATATTTGGCCGCATGCAATGCGAAAAGTCGTGCCGAAAGTATAATATTTCAAAATGTTCGGAACATATCAGAGTCTTGTACGATTACGACATTCTTTTAATTGGGGTCGATGATAACGTCAATGAAAATATGGACGAGCGCTATGATTTAAGAATTCACGTGAAGCCGTACAAGCAGATAGATCCCCGTGATCAAGAACTGTATAAAGTCGTGGAAAAAATTACCCAATTTTGTATAGATCATCAACGAGAGTTGTAGATGAAGCGAGATAGGGTTTTTGCTATGTCAGCTGGGAACCCCATTCCGTATAGAGAAGTGAATACGAGAAAGTTATGTGTATATAGTTCTTGAAGCAATGACGTCATTTTTAAACAAACCAATAGTGAGCCAGTTTTAAAAAATGATGATTGGGAAAAGGTCGGTTGAAAATCTGGCTGGAAAAAATATGTCAGAAAAATTTACAACCATTAAAAAAAAAAAAAAAAAAAAAACTTTTTGTTAATTTTTATTATGTCTTCTAGACATGATAAAAATTAATGACCCCCTTTTTTGTTTTCAATGATGTCTCAGCACCATGTTTCTAAAATACACCATGACTCACCATTTCTAAAAATAAAATTCCAAGAAAAGAATGAGTCATAGTTTATTTTTAGAAATGGTAAGACATCATTCAGAGACAAAAGGGTGGTAGTGTTAATTTTTATCATGTCTAAAGACATGATAAAAATTAACAAAAAGTTTTTTTTTTTTTTTTTCAGATATTTTTCTTCCAGCTCTCACAAATTTTTTTTTTCCACTCGACTTCATCAACCAAACAAGACATTGCAAAATTCTTTCTAGAATGAATTCTTGCTTATCTATTTAAGTCATCCCATTTTCGCTTCAAATCAGTTTGTGCTGCTGAAGAGGTAACATCTAAGGCCAGTAGTCTAATAACCAAGATACTACATTCTACTTTGTTCGAAAAGAAGAAATCTATTGAGTAAGAATGGATTATTCGTTGATTATCAAGAATATTCTTTCTTCTCCCATCCTTGAGAAAGCTATCGACGAATTAAAAGAACGTCAAGGTGCTCTCAACTTAATATGTCCCGACTGGGAAGATGTTTTAAATCACGATCCGCTGTACGAGACACATTGTCAACAAAAAGTTCAATTTTCCAAAGGAACTCGAAAAGATACTGTTCACATCCGAAACATTATTGGTTTACAAAATTGCTATAATGTTCTCGTGGCTGGTTATTGGTATTTGAAACCGGGGGAGAATAATAAAACAGGAACTTCGTTCATGACTCGACTGTGTGCTCCTTTAACTAAAATTGGCGAAAGCATGAAAGAGAATCCGCAACACAAATTTGCGGAGAATTGTCGTTTTTTCATGGACCGGTGCGATCCCGCGTTTTGCTCTGCTTGTAAAGGAGCCCAAGATAAATTTCAAATTCATAGAAATATGTGGTGTATACGAAAGAGTCGGATCTTTAATGGAGAGGGTTTAAAAAATACTTTTCAGTGTTCGATTGAAAATATGTTTGGTACGACGACTTCTTTTCTAGGTATTCTAAACCTTCAAATTTCTAACCGGTACACGTTCGGAGAAAATTCGTACAAGGTAGGAGGTTTAGTTCGCGAATTTATCTTATTTAAAGAATCTGTCCTGTTCTCGACCGATCTGGATATTGAAACTCCTCTTTCCCTCCCTGTAGTCGAAGAGATGGAAGAAGAGGAAGAGAAGTGTCCCGAAATTATCGGCATTCCCAATTACTTCAAACCCGTTACTCATTTTTAAATAAGAAGAAAGCATTTAGAAATGGATTTATGGAAAATCCATCGTCGACATTTATTATCCAAACGACGTTACCGATTTTTTGCCAAGATGGCTCAAAAAGAAATGGATCAACTTCCCTATCTCACCCCTCATAATATGTTTATTCATCGAGGTTTATCGGAATCGCTGTTGAGTAACAGTTTTGTGATTACCGATCATATGCTTTCCAGCATTATACACCGAAAAGATAATATTGATCCTCAGTACAGTCAATATTTGAACAAAATCGTTCCTTGCCGCAATTTTAATCAACCTCTCCTCCTTCAGTTAATAGCCACCTCGATCGCGGAAAAGGTGAAAACGGAACAGAAAGAATTACCGATGGACACAAGAGGACTTCCTAAAGACCCAATAGAGGATCCAAATGCTAGGAAAGTAAGTGTTATTAAGGGGGGTCCAGGAACCTCCACGGAGGATGCACTGAATCAAATGTTTGGCGTAAACAAGTAATTTAAAAAATAATGGACGACCCTGTCAAAATGGTGAAGGTTCAACGAAACGATATGGTCTACAGTGTTCGAAAGTATTTATTATCGATCCAGAATCTACAAACCAAATATAAATTTTTGCAATATTTTGAACAAATAGGGGCCCAACGAGATAATGCCGGTCTGGTGCATGAAGATCGAGGCGATAAAATAAAAGTTGTGAACCACTATTGAAAAAAAGAAGATGACGCTTTGGATATTTCTTCTCGTCTTTTATCTTTACCTGATCATGATCTACCTGTTTCGAAACGAGTCCCAAACGACTACAACCCCTCCTTGGCAATCCATTTCTTACCACCCTCCTCAGCGGACGACGCTTTATTCGACTTGCATTCACGCAACCGATTGTGACGACGATCAAATATGTTTTCGGGGTGAATGTCTTCCCAAACTCCTTCCCCATGCTACTTGTTCTTCAGCTACGGGAGAGTGGGTTCTGGTGAATCAAAAAGGATTGAAATTCGCGACCTGTTTTTGTAAATACCCTCATCTCGTCACGCAAAAAGAACGCGGGGGGAATTGTGACGTAGACATTGCTTGCGGACCTCACGGCCGATTAGAAAGTTTAGACAAAGATCCTTTGAAAGAAGGTAAATGTGTTTGCGATTTTGGATACAAACCGCTTTTGCAAGGTTTCGGGTGTGAAGAAATGACCGCTCACGAACGATTAGCGTTTTCGAAGGAAGAAGAAAAAAACAACGTATGGGATCCGACCGTATTTTCCGAAAAGTATCTCGCGTCTTTCCAAAAACCCGGTTACTTCCAGCAGCCCTGTTCCTTCGATGCTTTTACAGGTCAGCCTTTAAAACATACTTTTTATCATGCAGAATTTGGAAGTTGTGTGTGTGATCCGAGGTATGGGAATATCGGGGTGCGACTCGATCATCCCTATTATTTGAAAAATAACGATAAGGGCTATAATGCTTGCGCGAATATTTTTAAAAGCGAACCCGATTCCCCGATCCATCATGTGAAACTGTTTGCCTATTTCTACATGTTTGATTATTCGCCGGTCGCGTTCATCGAATTTGAGAATTTAGACCCGACTCAATTATCCTATCCTTTCAATTATTACGTGGTCCAATCCAAGAAACACCATCTACAAATCGAAGAAACGTGGCCTTTTGACTACATGCAATATGTTTTTAAGTACCTTCCCTTTACGGTGCATACGCGTCACTGCCACGAAGATCCTATTTTTCATGTCAAAACGTGCTACGAAACCATTATTCGACAAAACCAGCTCACACGTTGCCAGTTGATCGAGCAAGAACTGGATGGAAAATTAAGTCAACACGCGAATGCCTACACGCTCCTGTATCGATATCCCGTATGTCTTTTTTCAGAGGAGGATCGACGCGTTCCCGAAATTTATCAAGGCCATGTCGTTCTCAATCCTTTCCATTTACTGTTGAAAGCCCTCCCAAACCTTCTTCGATCGAACGGTATTCAGATGAAACCGAATGAGGAAGGCATGTGGCATGTCACGTTTGCTCGAGCTCCTTATGTAGAAACATATGCGGCGACGTTAGATCCAGCCGTCTTTCCCGATATTAAAGGAGAACCCACGAAAGCGTTGGAAAAAGGTCATTTCTTTTAAAGAGAAAGAGAGAGAAAATCAAAATAAAAGAAAGGGAGACATATAATCAAAATAAAAATGAAACGCGCTCATGAAGAATCCGAAAAGGAAATGGACCATGAAGAGGGGGAGAAGGAGGAAGAAGAACCTACCCATAAACGAATTAAACAGTCGGACGTGTCTCTATTATTAGAGCTTCAAAATAAACACACGGATCCCGGTCAGCAAATGAATCGAGAATTGGAAACGGCTCGCGAAAAATATCTCGTTTCTTATCTACGGAAAGTCATTGAAAAACTGCCCATGAGTAAACACGTTCTAGATTCAACGACCAAAATTCCAGAAGGCTACGAAGGATTTTTAAAAATGTACAGTATCGCTAAAACATGCGTCCATTCGGAAATTCAGTTAAAAAAATTGATGGCGTTTAATTCCATCTTTGACATGTTGAATGGCGTGATCGGAAAAGTCATTCACGATAAATATATCGCTCCATATTTAACGAAACTCGTCACCGATCGCGATTTGAATCGGGCTTTTCCCGTATTCCAAGAAACTCTGCAAGCAGACGATACGAACGTATCCACGGAACTCCATTGCGTTTCGTTTTTGATTCAAGACGAATTGTCAAAGAAGGAGCCTCTCAAAGTCCCCAACCCTTTGTATAATCGTTTCACGCAGCAAATGTATGCCGTCAGTAAATACGTGACAAGTATATTAATGGCGATCGCAGCGAATCATGCAACTGCATCTACGCCTGACTTTGAAATGATCGGAACACCTAGAAAAGGAGAAAAATAACCAATGAAAAAAAAAGCTTAGGAATACGAAAGTCCATTAGTAACAAAACATGACAATGTCAGTTGGAAAAATTTTCTAACAGCTGGAAAAAAAAAAAAAAAAAAAAAAAACTTTTTGTTAATTTTTATCATGTCTTTAGACATGATAAAAATTAACTCTACCCCCCTTTTTCTTTTTTGTTGTGAATGATGTCTCACACTTTCTAAAACTAGATTTCTAAGCAAAAGAATAAGTCATATCGTTCTTGGAAATTTATTTTAGAAACATGTTAACACCTGATTCAAACCAAAATAGGGGTGAGGAGTGGTAAAGTTAATTTTTATCATGTCTAAAGACATGATAAAAATTAACAAAAAGTTTTTTTTTTTTTTTTTTTTTTTTTTTTTTTTTTTTTAATAGTCAATTCGATGTGGACAAGAAGTTACCCTTTTTTAACCAGAATAAACTTTCACTTAAGTATTTAAATCGTCAGTCAGTGCTGTGGACTGGATCCAAGCTTATACTCCATCATAGGAAAAAACCTTCTTATTTGGGTCCATATTCTTAAAAGAATTTCTTTTTTTGAATGTCTATTCTCCATTCGATAAACCACGCAACCAACACCAGAAACACGATCCATCGAAACTGAAATATATAGAAGAGTTTAGGAAAGAAATGAAATCCATGGAAAATAGTTTCGGCCGCTTCATGGTACCGTAAACGCCGATCAAGGTTGACGAGCTGTTTAACCGGTTCAGGAGCGATTAATAATTGTCTGTCTTGAGTCACCAGAATCACGGAATGAGCCCAATCCACCTCATTTAAAGAATCCACGTTGAATTTTTCTGCCGAGGGGTAATTGGGATAAACATGTTCCGTTACATATCGTAAATGCGCGTCTAAGAGTTGAGCTGTAAAAATAATATTTTTGGGATACGTCAATAACAACTGACTTCTTAGAAATTCTTCCTGATAAGGAATCCAAGCTGATGAACGATCAAGAATCGTTTCCATCATGATATTATTTCATGTACTCTGTTTTTTTCTTCTTTACCTATTCCAATGTTTCATGTACCGAAATTTACTCGTCTATTATTCGGGACAATCGATCCCTTTTCATTTCAATCTTCTTCAATGGTATCGACAAGTCCATCAAGAAATCACATAATAAAGGAATCATTAGTGGATAAAACAATGTTTGGTTTTAATCTTCGTTCGACTCTCGCCATAACCATTTTAATATGTCTGGTGACAACACTGGTCATCATGGCCCTCATCGTATATCGTCTCTCCTACGGCAGTGTGGCTTTCATTTACGATGCTGCTGATCCGAATAAAGTCACGACCAAAGGAACGACAGCGAGCGATTTCTGGGCCAACAATAAAATGTTGCTCATTGCTCCAACGGTTGTCAATGTGATCAATATACTAATGGTCGGTTTATTACTTTACGTGTAACCGAAAAGAGAATAAAGACTAGATTCAAAAATACATCACGATGGATACAAAGGCTATCATGGTAATTATCTTATTAGGAATTGTATTTGTCTCGTTACTCAATTTCGGCTACCTGGCAACAGCTATTTACAGTGATGCGACACCCAAAACAGGAGCCGAACATTTTAATCAACGCAACTGGATGTTTTACGGAAATATAATGCTACATATTATTGCTCTGATGCTAGGTAGAGGCATTTTTATGAAAAAGTAATGATTTAATTAAAAAAAATATGACAAGACCTACCCAAGATGAATCCAAAATCTTTCAGAGAAATACTTTCATAGATAACGATGAGTCACTCGTATTCATAAACACGTTCAAGGTGATGGACGGGCGTAACTTCAATCCAAGAAGAAATATACCAACAACTGCTTTTATTGGCATCTTGCCCACTCAAGAAGGAAGAACAAGAATGATCAGAGTCAGCTAGAAAAATTTCCCAAGAGCTGGAAAAAAAAAAAAAAAACTTTTTGTTAATTTTTATCATGTCTTCTAGACATGATAAAAATTCACTCTACCCTCCTTTTCGTTTTGAATGATGTCAACATGTTTCTAAAAATAGATCTCTAAGAATGAATCATACTTTTCTTGGAAATCTATTTTTAGACACATGTTGACATCATTCAAAACGAAAAGGAGGGTAGAGTTAATTTTTATCATGTCTAGAAGACATGATAAAAATTAACAAAAAGTTTTTTTTTTTTACTAGAGAATATTTTTCTCGGCTCTCAGAAATTTTCCCAGCCAACTCGATTGACCAGACCACCATTTCTTTACAATAATGAACTTTCACTTATTTATTTAAACCATCCCAGTTTCACTTCAAATCAGTTTGTGCTTGAATACAAGCTTCTGTTCAGGTATGTTAATAATATATTTTTTGTTTCTTTGGCTTTTCGCGTTTAGTTTATGTGATTCGTCTTTCGCTATAGAGATCCAATATTTTATAATGGCAATTTTGATTTAAGATGGTCACCATTTTCGCCATTTTCCGTAGCGCTTGATCTGCTCGAGTGTCCATGTTGCGTCTATCTTCATAAGACATATCTAAATACAACTCATTGGCGTTCGGTTCAATATTTAGGTGATACACTTCATGATTGCGTTCTTTGTCCATGAGAAACTTGAACACATCAAATTCATTTGGCCGGCGATCGGATTTGAACGGTTTCAGGACTCTCGGACTGTAAAGTCGTTTCCCCTTCGGATCAAAGACGAAACCCGGACAAGGTCCACTTTTTTGAGAACGAACTTCCACCTCGTCCGGTTCGACATTTTCTTCGACCTGTCGGCCATTGTCGGAACGATATTGTAATTTAAACCGTCGCCAATTGTCAATAAACGCGTCGAGAGTATCCTCCGATTCTGGAAAATATTGTCGGTAAAGCGTTTCGGCTTGAGTTTGTTCTTCGGGTAATAAATTGGCATACTCCACATATTCAGTGAACAATTTCCGGAAAATAGGATCTTTCTCACTTAAATAAGTGGCCATTTCATCCAACGTCATTTCGTATAACTGTTCGACAAAATTCATGATGGAAGTGCTTTCTTCTTATTATTATTATTGAATTTTCAAAGCGGACATTATATCTTCCATTCTCTCACATTGATAGCGGTATTTTAAATATTTGAAAGATGTGATGGCCATGAGCGCTAGAAAAATGACGAGCGTTAAGACCGTGAAATGAAATTTAAAGTGAGTTTCTTCCTCATGCACAATCAACACGCAAATGGAATAGAGTAATCCGCCCGCTAAAGCAAAGATACCGAACGGTTCTTTTCTGAATTCATGTTTCCTTATTTTTAAATATTTTTTTTCATTTATTTCAGAAATATTCATGGGGATCCTAAAAGCGACTGGGCAACTCTCAAGTTAGTAAATACTTTATTCCAAAATTCTTCGTGAATAGCGAGCGAATTTTCTAAAGAGGCCTGGAACGTTTCGTACTGAGGCAGAGTTTGAGCAAACGATAAAATACAGTCTTTGGGATTCTGCATCGGCGTATGAACTAACCATTCGCGTAACCGGTTCCACGTCTCGGGCCAACATTGAATTTCTTGGTTGAACCGATCGGCAATCGAGGGACCGAACGTTTCATTCAAAAACCAAGAAATGCAAGCTACAGTTTGTTTCATAATCGTTTCTGAATTCATGTTTCCTTATTTTTAAATATTTTTTTTCATTTATTTCAGAAAAAGAAAAAGAAGAGCAAAGAATGAATCATTTAGACGAATTGTTTCAGTACCTTCTCCAACACAAGAAAACAATTGTGTTTGGGAACCTGAGTCGATTACCCTATGTGATCAACGATTACATTTCCAAACATTTATCCCACCTCACCATTTTTGTCATTTGTCCCTTTTATACGTACCCGTCTTCCCCTCATGTGCGTGTGATTAAACCGGAAGAATTGAGCACGAACACGTGCGATTTATTATTCTACATTGAACCTTTTCCGCATGCCGTTTTACACCACGACATTAAAACGGCTCAACACCTCGTCATTTTAACGAGCCACATGATTTTTATCGATCGATACCATACGTGTTCCTATTTATCCTATTTTCATTTCCCGGGAAGTTTAGAAAGGTATATGGAAAAAACCAAACAGCTGATGGATTTGGAACAGACGTTCCTTTACAAAACGGATCTACCCGAAGTTAAAGAGTCCAAGAAAGCTCTTTCGATCGGTCCTAGTCCTACCCTGGATCGATGGATCAGTCCCGAGAATCCCGATCCGACTCCCTTAGAAAACATGTCATGGATTTTAATCGATCTCACGTCCTTCCGGAATACGTCGTCACTGTTATTTCATTTTTGGACAGCTTTTGATTGCATGCTGAATCATATTGATCGCATTGAAGGCTGGCAATTGTGTTTTAAAACGTCCGCGGAAGCTTGTCCTTATAAGAAACTCGTTCAGAAATGGATCGATTATCTCTGTTGTAGGGAATTCCAGCACGGGAACGTGATACAATTGAATGAAATTCTCTCCCTCACGCCTTTTTATCGAGCAGGGACGGTCGATCTTCCCATTATTTTAGAAAAGAAACGATTCGGACCTTTGGAATATATTCTTTGCACATCGGTTCAAGATGCGTATCGAGCTTCTATGCGATATAACTTAGATCCTGTCGTCGGATCCGTGTTTCGATTGAAATAAAGTCAGAATGAATGATCCTAACGAGGATGATGTTTCAAAGGAAATTCCACCTCTTGGAACACCCGAAGTTATTTATTATGACGATATTCTACCTTCACAAATTCAAAACCAAGTCGACCTTCCCGACGATTTCGAACTTCAATTTCCTCTCCACACGTATGCCAAATCCGATGTAACCACTAGCCCTTACATTATTCGAACGTCCGTTTCTCCTTCTTCTCGAAGTTCGAGTCCAAGTTCAAGAAGAAGTCCAAGAAAACGCAGTCCGAGTCCAAGAAGGAGCAGAAGTCCAAGTCTAAGCAGGAGCTGAAGTCCAAGTCCAAGAAGAAGAAAAAGTCAGAGAAATCGTAGTCGTAGTTTAGAAATACGTCATTCTAGAAGAAGAAGTCCTGTAAGAAGAAGTCGTTCGTCTTCCTTTTCATAGTCTGCATCTTCTTCCTCCTCTCCTTCCAATATCAATCGTAGAGGAACACAAAGACCCATTCGTAGAAGACCTATGAGAAAACGTCGAGGATACGTTCTTGGATCTCGAACCGTTCGTGTGGGTCCTAATCGATTGCTTCATAAATATGGTAACCATTCCATTACGTTTGTGACCGAAGGTGGGGCCCACATACGAAATAAGAAAATTCTCAATAAAGCTTGTCGATATCTATTAAGTCATTGCTCACGACGGCATCCAACAGCTCGAGATCGATTGCCACGACAAGCTCGTATTGTTTTGAGAAAGAAAAGAGCTTAAACACAACGAGTTGAAAAAGAAACAATATCCAAGCAATTCAACAAAATAATAAAGTTCACTTACCAAAATGTGTATATAATAGACTTTAACTGAAGCTCTTTCGAGGCTGGTATCCAAAGCACAGACTGATCTGAAACCAAAACTCGAGTAATTTAAATAGTTAAGTGGAAATCCTTTTTCTGGTTTTATCGATCGAACCAACTGGGAAAAATTTCCAAAGCTGTATTAAAAAAAAAAAAAAAAAAAAAAAAAAAAAAAAAAAAACTTTTTGTTATTTTAATCATGTCTTCAGACATGATTAAAATTAACTATCCCCCCTTTTGTTCAAATGATGTTAATCTGTTGTCTCGATATGTTTCTAAAAATAGAACATGACTCATTTCTTTCTTGGAAATTTATTTTTAGAAATATGTTCGACAAAGATGAGACATCATTCCCAGACAAAAAGAAGAGAGAGTTAATTTTTATCATGTCTAAAGACATGATAAAAATTAACAAAAAGTTTTTTTTTTTTTTTTTATTACTACCCAACTTTTGCTTCTCCTTTCTACCTTCCCCCCTTTCGTTTCACAGTATATAAACAGCTGGAGCTGAGACGATTTTCTCATTTCATACTGAGGACAAGATGGATCAGGAAAACACTGTAACCCTGGAGCCTTTGACATTACCCTTGAAGGATCGTCTCAAGTACGTGTTGGATGAAGTCGTGCTGGAAGAATTTAATCAATCTAATTTGTTTACGACTAAAACCACCGTTCAGTTGAGAGTTTTAAAAAGAATAGCTAATATGATGATGTTTCCGTGGACCTTGATTCAAGATTTGAAACCTCTTGTACCCGTCCATCGATACTGTTTAAATACCATTTGGCGTTTATGGATGGATGTGCAACAGCAGTTGGTACAAAATAAAACCATCTCCACGCCAGATGAATGGAATATGATCGAGAAAGTTTTATCTAAAGACTATTCTAGATCGACCGATCTAATAAGACTTTCCAACATCTTATTCAAACGACAGGAAATACCTAAGATAGAAGTGTATAAATTATTTGCCGTAGACGGATTGCTGGGCGAGGATCTGCAAAAGTATGTTTTTAATCTACAGTACGGAGGAGATGAAAAAACACCTTTAAACGAACAAGAAGCTCTAGATTTTAAAGCAGTTCATGCTCGAATCGTCCGTTGTTTATATCACGAAGTTTCCAAACGATCGGAATCTCTTCTCTACGTGGATGTGATTCGACGTACTACAGAAGAAATAATAAACACTACACCTTCTACCATTGATGAAGTAAGCGAATGGGGTGCATTGTATTTAAAGTATCTTGGAGAGGATCTATTTTCAAATATATTTTACGAAATTAAAGTCTGGAAGACGAAAGAATTGGAACAATACCAGGCGAAAAAGAATCAACAAGAAAATAATTCTCAAAAGAGAAAGAATGTGAGAGAGGATCCTAGAATCAAGAAGAAAAACAGAAATAATATGTCGGACCCTACTTTAGCTTCGAGTGATTATTTCGACCCTTCGATTGTCGATTTACAACCTGTTCGTTATCCTTCTCCCAAGAGTCTACCTCCATCGGAAAAGGGGGAAGAAGATCCTATTTCTCCCGAGAGTCCACCTCCATCGGAAAGGGGAGGAGAAGATCCTGTAGAAGCTTCCTTCGAAAGACTAGAGTGTGAAGACGAAAATGTAGAAACTACAAGTAGTGAACAAGGCAAAATGAACCCCTAGAGACTCGGAACATTTTTTCCATGGCTCTTTAATGGAATATAAAGAGTGGACAGTCCAATAATACATTGAAGGTATGTGGGAGACTATATATATATATTTTTGGAATAGATTTAAATACTTTAGATGCACAAATATTAGACGAAATGAACTTGTTTTTGTCCTTTACAAGAAGAACTACTAACCATGATAAAATGTTCTTCGAATAGCATCCTTTCCAAAATATTTTTTCATCAGGTTCCATCCTCAACTGTAAAAACTGATTTTGACAAGATTTTATAGATAAGATAGTTCATTAAAAAAAATTTTTGAGAACTGGTTTTTATCGCTATTCCATACGCAACTGTAAAAACTAAAATTTATAGGATTTTATAGTTGAGACAATTTATTTTTTAATTAAAAAAAATTTTTTTTGGAACTGGTTTTTGTATATGTTCCATACGCAACTGTAAATACTGAATTGAATCTCATTTTATACTTGTTACTATATAAAAAAAAGAATCCTTTTATTTTTGTTGTTAAAAAAGCAACAACATCGAACTTTTTTTCAATATATAGGAACAAAGCCCTCCTCCAAGATGAAATGGGATTCGTTTCAAAATAGAAATGAATATACTGTCACTTCTTACGATCTCGATCACGCTATTCGGTATGCTCAAGAAGCGACTCAACTCTATATTTACGAACAAGCTCTTCAAAGTCGGTACGCTTTTATTTTTAAACATACCACCTTCCAAATAAGAAAAGCCGACTCCAAACGGGATTACTACATACCTAAAACCCTCGATCCGGAACAATGTCACGTCGTCGAAGAATTTGTTTTTACGCAAACGGGATGTGACATGATTGCCTGCTTCCCTTTCCAAGAAAATTTAGAATCGTGTTTCCCGGAAGATGAACCGCGATGGATTCGACTCGGAACGGGTTTCAGTTTAGCTTGCCAACCCGCCTGCGATCGTTTATATTCCAACACGCAGCAGAGTATGGACACGGAATATCGAAATGGAAAATGTGTAGCGTAAATCTCGCCAAGAAATTATTAGCTCTCTTGCCCGAACAAGTTTTCTTTCAATCAAATCATCCTTCTCTTCCTCGTCATCATGCCGGCCTCAATCTCGTCGAGGGTCATTTACGACTCAACCAGCCTTATTGTGAAGCGTACGGTCTTGTTTTCAACGGGTCTGATTGTGTGACGACGACGGGGCAAGATATTGGCGAATTTTTCTTGGGAAGCAGTATCTATCGATCTATTTCCACTCTGCAAAAAAATCATACGTTACCACCATATCCTCCTCATCTTCCCGACTTTGTACAAAACTGGCCCAAGAAACATGTGAAACGGTCCTTGGTTCATGAATTGGCGATTGATGTAGGGATCGATATCGGATTAGAAGCCGCGCAAAAAATCCTTGAAAAACGGATGCCTAAACTCTTAACCAAATTGAGTATGCAGTCTCTTCCCATTCAATCGGCCATCCTTCAAGCCTTCGTTCGGACCCAATTAAGTACGCTCGCAACACTTTCCAGAATCGCCGCGACAGGATTCTCGATTACTTCCAATGTGCTGACGGGTATAAGTATTCTGTCCGCCGTACTCGATATATTGGATCCGTTTCATTTCAATAAAGTGCTGACCGCTCGAACTCTTTACGATATCGACTGGCGATTAGACGTTCAGTTTTATCAATCGGAAACGGACCATGTTCTAGAAATCACACCCGATCTTCTATGGGACGTGTTAGAAGAAGATGCGAGCGATCGATACCTCTTCTTTGCCGAGAAAGTGCAAGAATATTTAGATGCTATCCATAAAGTACCCATGACCGATCGACCCCAAACGCGAATGTCATTTCTCCAAAAATCACGAACAGACGAAAGAACCCCGAAAAATTGGATTTATTTCACGATAATTGTTTATTTGTTAACAGGATTCATCTTCCTATTTCAACCCTACATGCATTACTTATGCGTGACCATATTTTTCCTATTTGTGTTTTATTTTTATCGTCATTCTAAATGAAAGCTGAAGATTTTTGGAGGGGAAAAAAACGAATGACTTGGAGGGAGAGTAACTAACCAGTGAATAAACTAAAAAATCAGTTAGTACTTACAAATTACAAGATGTTTCTTCTTTCACAGCACAGAGTGATCTGAAGTGAAACTTGGAGTTTAAATAGATAAGCAAGAATCCCTTCCAGAAACAATTTTGACATGTCTGGTTTTGTGGATCAAGTCGGCTGGGGGAAAACTGTAAGAGCTGAAAAAAATTTCTAGATTAAAAAAAAAAAAAAAAAAAAAAAAAAAACAACTTTTTGTTAATTTTTATCATGTCTTTAGACATGATAAAAATTAACTACCTCCCCCTTTTGTCTGGGAATGTTGTCTCACACTTTCTAAAAATAGACCATTACTCCTTTCTAAAGAATAGAATTCCAAGAATGAGTCCTGGTTTGTTTTTCGAATGGGTGAGACATCCTTCCCAGACAAACAGAGGGGACAGTTAATTTTTATCATGTCTATAAGACATAATAAAAATTAACAAAAAGTTTTTTTTTTTTTTTTTTTTTTTTTTTTTTTCAGCTGTGAGAAATTTTTTCCCAGCCGACTCGATGGACAAGATACCATTTTTTAATAATGGACTCTCGTTTACCTATTTAAGCTTTCCAAGTTTCGTTTCAGATGAGTCCGTGCTGCGGATACTGTTCTCCTGAAGATCTTTCAATAATACCACTTTCTCGGATAAAATTCATCACCATTCGCTTTTTTAGCATAACTTAGATAGATATAGAGAAATTCCTCGTTTTTATGATCTTTCGGGTAATACTCATTTCCATTTTCGTCTCGTGCATATCGGATGTAATTCGTCTCTGGCTTTTCCCGAATTCTATCCTGTATATAATATTCTTTTCCAATGCTGGATTTAGGATAAATCTCTCCTCCCCTCGCATTGACAGCATACGTTTTCACATTTACATCCAATGAATTTAACGGGTATTCTCCTCCATTGTTTAATTTAGGATAAAATTCGTCTCCGGAATTGGATTTGGCGTACCGACGAGGAAGCGCTTTCATGACCCCGATATTCCACAGCGTAATATTCATTTCCATGCTCGTCTTTGGCAAAAATAGGTCGATTGTCATTATCGAAATAATACAGCTCCTGTTTAGGTTTTTTAGGATCTTTTGGATATCGTTCTTTTCCAAATTCATCTATGGTGTAAACCGAAACCATGTTTTTTTCCTTTACCGATCTTGATATTTACATGAGTCACCTCCGATTATCCAGTTATCTTTTGATACATCTTTCGAATCCAGTCTTCAATCGATTGGCCCGTCGTTTTGAGATGTTCGGAATTATGAACGGTCAAATAAGCCATGTAAGCAGCTAGACCAAACGGGAGGACTAATAAAAATAAAAAGATGAGCCGGTTCGTTAAGAGGGTGACTGCGACTAGGATGATGCTGATATAAACCGTAGAGTAAAACAATATGCCTTGACCTAAATAACGATCCATTTTTTTTTCTACTTTATTCCATTTGAATCAACGAGTCAGCCGAGACCGGATAGTCATCGGTCGTGACGGGCTTTTCGGTCATTTCACCCGTGTACAACAACGTCATGTCAGGATCGGGGAGGGCTTTTAATTTTCGGTCTTCCCAGTAAGCTGAACGAGGATGCGTGACGAGAATTCTAAAAAACAATTTCATGTCGCGCTCGGTCCAAATTTCATAGACTGAGGTAAGGAGGGGAATACCTTCGGGATGCTGCGTCGCATCAAAAACAGCTTCTCGTCCATCTATTTTATATTGCGCTCCATGTTCCGGTATAATACGACTCAGCTCTTGAACTTCAAGTCGAAGGGTTAATCCAGCCGGTAAAATCCCTTCATAGGCTTCTTCTTTGGGTACGCATACGTGATACCCGTACAGAGTGGCTCGAATTCCTTCTGTGGAGGAAGAAGGACAAAAGACAAAAGGTTGACGCCAATTACAAGTGGCGTATAATACGGAATCGGGAATAAATCGTCCCGATCGTATGCGATGGCCTTCACGACACGTTTCGGGAACACTATAAGTCGAAGCCTGTTTCACGAATCGCTGCGACCAAAATTTCAAACCTTGCCGTCGAACGCGTTTCTTTCGAATTGTTCCCTTTTCGAAAAGACACATGTGAGGAGAAGTGGGTAAATAAATAGCTGTTTTCAATTGTTTGAGGAATGGGTACGGCGTGCAGTCGGGATGAGAACAAATATTATAGCCGGGAATATAAACTTCTTCGTTGGTTTCGTCACAAGAGGCACGAGGTTCATGATCAAGAGTCGTCCAGGGCCGAATCCAATTCGCAAGGATCGATAAATGATCGAATTTAAACACATCGGGATGCCGATACTGAAACGCGCCGGGGATGCGCGGTCGACATTCATTTCCGTCAAAAATGTTTGAGGAGGACACGTTTGAATTTCCCTCCGAGCGCAATCAAAATATCGATCGCTCGTATCACCTATCGCGAGTTTCGACGACGACGACTTATCCTCACAAGCCCATTCAACCGTATATTGATCCGACACTCGATAGCCTGGTTCTAGAACCGTACGTTTTCGGGTTGGATCACACGTGTAAGCTACAGCTCGATCCAAAGATGTTGAAAATGGATAGGACGGGAGATGTTTCGTATACTCGTGAGCGGGAACGACAATTTCTTTTGAGCTCGGTTGAACATTTTCACAGAAAAGAGGCGGTTGACATGTTTGGGACGTTTCGTCATACACCATCGGTAAATGGAATAAGGCACCGCCGATCCATGTATCCCAGGAAAGAGGACAGGATATAGTGTCGCGAACCATTCCGTTTTCACAAATCGCGTAACCCGGAGAGTACAGAAAAGATCCTTTTTGGACGATGGGGAGAGGTCGTTGCGTATTATCCGGAAATCCGTCGCAGAGATCAGACACGCATCGCCGATAATGTGTCGAATATTTTTCTCCGGGCGAACATCGAATCATTTTCGGTCGATGGCCACGACACTCGATATACGTCACCTCGTCAATCGGAAAATGTTGACCGTCTTCACAGTAAGATACGAAATGTTTTCGCGAAGTGCAAGCGTCGTAGTAGAAAAATGTCTTGGGCGGACAGGCGATTCGAATCGGTTGTTCGTTCTGGCATTCGTAATAAAAACGTCGATTGGTTGGATCGGGTAAAACCGATCCGTCATGCTGATCGATGCAGGGATTGAGGGGAATGCAGGTAGAAGGAGAATGTTTTTCTTGACACATGAGCACGTCTAGAACACGACCGTGCCGACATCGATAATAATAATACATTATGGACTTTTCGCGGGGTACAAAACTCTGCGATCGTAATAAAAACAGGTAGAGGTTTTTCCCCGTTGCGGGGAGCTGAGTATCATCGGGCTGTCCAAAACATTCATCTTTTTCCCAAATCCGTCCTTCCGCGAAATAATATTCGAGTGGGAGAGGAAACGTCCATGTTTTTCCGTGGAGGTGTGAAACGAAACCTCGTTGTCGTTTGAGGTCTCGATCTGATATTGGAAACGCGTCGTTGTCGTCCGAGGAGAAGAAGGAACTTTCGGGGACGGGACCGAAAAATTATAGAAATACAAGTAGCAGGAGTATAAACCCAAAACGAATAAAAGTATGGCGAGCATCCAGCCTTTATTCATAAACGAGATGTGCCAATTATGGAAAGAGCAAAGAATTCCGAAAAAGGACGCAGCAGCGTGTTGTTCCAAACTGAATTATCGACATTTTTTAAAACAAGATCGCGCGTTGGATGAAATGCCGGCTCTGTATCGTGAATGTTTATCCTGTCAACAAAAAAGAAAGATCTTGGCGCGATAAAAAAGTAAGTCAGAATGGATTCGTATCGTCTAACCCGACGTTATTTTCGTCAATTGCAACGGCTTCACTTCCTCTCGCAAATGCGGCAACGCGATTGGTATCATCATATCGTCATCCAATACGTGATATGGATCCCCAAAAAGGACGCCATTTCACACTTTTTCATCCGGCTATGGATACCCATACAGAAGAGTCGCTGGTCTTCTTTGGAAAACGTCGCTTGTTTCTTACGTTTATGTTGAAACGGATCGTTCACCAAGGTTTGAATGCCGAACAACGGTTACAACCGAACGCGTTATTACCTTTCAAATCGCTCGACGATCCCGTCTATGAAACACAACGCAAGGCTATTCAAAATATTTGGGAGGTCGATGCTCATTGGTATACTACGGAGAATAAAAACGATATTGCCGTGAAGAATACGGCTCCTTTCATCAAAACCGAACCTTAAGCTCTGTAATTTAAAATATCCATCGGATGGGTGAGATGATGATGGGTGAGATGCGACACGATTTCAATCGTATGAGGCCATTTTAGCATGTATTTATAATGTAAAAGATCGTGCCGCTTCAGCGTATCGAGCCGGATAGCTGAAATATAGGTTTTTTCTTCGTTGGTTTTCTCGTACAAATAACAAATACCTTGATCGACGAACACGTAAACGTCTTGAGGAAACAGTTGCAGAAGCGACTTGTCCTTGGAAAAGTGTCGAATCACAGTATAATGAGAACTCGTAGGGATCGGAACCGGTTCTAATTTATAAAGGAGGAAAGAAAGAAAAATGATACACCCGAGCACGATCATTCTGTGCATTGTATTTCTAGTGACTCTCTTGAATCTTTTTTATAAACCCGATCTCCGGATGCCTTCTATTCCTCCCTCATCATCATTAGCCTTACCAGAAATTTCAACCGAGACGTATTGCCCTTTCCAAATCTTTCAGTGTCCCGATAGCCATTGCGATTGTTCTCAGCTCTGTGAAACAAATCCCACGTTTTACGAAAAACTCACTCTTTCTGATAAAACATGGAATCATCTCGAACCGGGTACTTATTGTATTCCCCAAGGAATCCGGACCGCTTGTCTTTCTTCCTCGGAAATTCCTATTTTTTCGGCCTCGGGATGGCTCTGTGCTCCTCGTTCCTCTTTCACCCATCCCTGTCAACATCCAGAAGCCCGTGATCCTTCTCTCAATGTTTTAATAGATCATCGAACCCAACAACCCGCTCAAGAAGTAGCCGATTATTACGAAACGTTAGAAGATGGATCGTTCCGATACCAATGTCAATGCCATTCTTTAGATCGACGAGGTAATCGAATGATTCAAACATCTCCGTGGGTCTGTTCTGTCGATTACTGCGTTCGAGATTTGTGGAACGTGCCCGGACTAGGATGGGACGCCGAACGACACGTCTGTGAATGTGGACCCTACGTGCATCGAGTTCTGGGCGATCTATCTTCCCCCTGTGTTTTGGAATATGCACACATAGACGAAAAGCATAGGTTAACGGGAAAACGAGAATGTATGACCGACCAATCTGTTGAATTCCGACCGATTTATTGTCCAGAGAATCAGTCGGTTTTACGGTTCACAAAACGGGTCTTGCGAGGCAACACAGCGTACGATTATGTCATTGTACATGGAACAAGTGTTCCTAAAATTTCGAGAGGTCAAGAATGACATCTCATTTCAAACGAATCGAGAAAAATTTTCAAACGGACCAAGAATTGAGTCGGTTTGAAAAGGAAGACGAAAGCCCCAAAGAGGAAGGATGGTCGAAGAGACAAACGTTCGCCATTCATTTACTACTGGTAACGGCAGGTCCTACGATTCTTTTCGCTTTACTGGGCAACGTATTGAAGATTCATTATTATGTCGTCTGTTTAATTCTATTATTTTACTTTGGAGCTCTGGCCTACTTGATACGATACCGATTTCAGTGGCTATTGCAAGCTTTTAAAGAAAGCCAGAAATATATTCGTTGAATATGGGACTTGAAGAGTGGATTATATAAAAAAAACTTTGAAAAAAAAATGAAGAGGGAGAAGAGGAATAAAAAAAGAAGAAGCAATAATTTAACCATGGCGATGGATCCTGTACTTATTCATCTATCTCCCAAAAATTCTGAAGGTAAAGAGTTAGATTTGGAAATATGGATAAACCCCGATGATACGGATGACAAGATTATAGAAATACATCGTCATAATCGCAAAGACAAAACGAAAGAATTTGAACCCTGTTGTCAAAATCCTTTTTTAACTCCCGCTATCCTCCAACGTAGAGAAAATGAAAAGAATAAGACGATAGATAAAACATTAGAATTGACCAAAGAAGCCATCCACATGTTGAAAGAAGTCTTTTCGGGAAATGGAGAATTCAGTACAATGGAATTTGATGCATCGTCCACTGAGGTAAGAGCTGATTTTAGACAGCCGACCAAAAAACCTGAAGTTGAGAAAGCAACAAGTTGTCAAGGTCGTAAACATAATAAAAGAGTTAATAAAAAGAAATAATACATTTAAAAAGACCTCCCCATCCTTCTATGAATTTCTTGAACAATGAACTGTTTTCACGAGACTCAATCCACATCTTTGCTGGATCTAAAGAGAATTTTGAGAGAAGACATGGCTTAAACTGTTTCCAGAAGAGTTGAAGTGCAGGCTTTTTCAACAGCACAGAGGGATCTGAATCAAAAGTTGAAATGCTGAAATATATAGAAGAGAAATTCCATTCTTAAAAAAAAACTGGGATTTCTTGTCAATCGAATCGGGTGAAAAAAAAAAAAAAAAAAAAAAAAAACTTTTTGTTAATTTTTATCATGTCTTTAGACATGATAAAAATTAACTCTACCCTCCTTTTTGTTTTGAATTATGTCTCACCTTTCCTAAAAATAGATTTCTAAGAATGATCATGTTTTTCTTGGAAGTCTATTGTTTACAAACATGTGTAGACAACATGTTGACATCATTCAAAACGAAAAGGAGGGTAGAGTTAATTTTTATCATGTCTAAAAGACATGATAAAAATTAACAAAAAGTTTTTTTTTTTTTTTTTTTTTTTTTTTTTACTGAAGAATTTTTTCTCCTAGTTCTTAAAAATATTTTTCAACGATATCTCGATACCTCTACCTATTTTATTCCCCCCCCTCTCTTAGTATATAAATGGTTGAAAAAGAAATCGGGGTTCATTCTGTTTCGTAAAAAGATAGCGAACACATGGCAACGGATAACTTAGTCATTTCATGTGAAGAAGATCCCTTTGAGGATATTCCAGATACGGAACCCACTTTTTATGGTCCATTTTCACCCGTTTTTAGAGTACCGAAAAAGTCTTCTCCTTCTCCAACTCATTCTTTGGAAATACTGTCTTCTCCTCCCTCGTCATCCACTCATCAGTGCTCTAGAAAGAAGAAGTCCTCACAGACCAAGCTCCACCAAAAAATTGTTGGTGTGTTGGCTGTCACCTCTGATGGATATACTCTTACGAACTGCGTCCGGTTTATAGCCAGAGACCTGAAAACACATACGAAGGAATTTATTCAGCAATTGAATGCGGATCTGGAACGACTTCATATTGAAAAACTGTACGTGGCGAATGAACCCACTCGAGAAAAAATTCATCAAAAGGTACATCTCAAGTTTTTATGGACTGTTATTTACAAACCTCAACATCGTCAGCCCCAGCAATGTCCATCTTGTCGATCGAAATCTTGTCATCGATTTATGGCCATGAATTAGTGAAATTTGCTGTTCATAAATGTATTCATTGAGTGGATAGGTAATCAAGGAATTTTTCTCTCTTTTTCCTTTTTTCAGATGATCCAGAGAAACAAATACTCTACTTCATATGGTTTAGTGGTAAAGACCTCATCAGGACAGGTGGTGATGATTCATCGAAAAATGCCATACTGTTTTCAAAATTATTTAATTCAGCTTTTAAAAAATAAACGTATCGAACCACCCTTCGATTTGGAAAAAATATCGGTGCTTCAAGATGAATTTGAAAACCATATTTATCCGACTCTCCATCCCAATTTACAAGACGATTATGATCGGTACAAGGCTAAATTAGCTTATGAAGATGAATGGGATTTCCCGCATGGACAAATGGATAAAAGACGCTTCAAGAAAGACGACGACCCTCGATTCAAATGGTTCAGAGTCGCGTATCAGGAATTTGAAGAAGAGTCCGGCTACCGATTCGCCTACCAACCCTCGGACGTGGCTCAGTATCCCTTAATCAAACTAGAATTTACGGGATTAGATCAATGCATTTATACACAATATTTTTTTATAGTCGAACATCCTAAACATTTACGCCGTAATACCTACTTTGATAATTATTCTCCTTTCCAATCTCAAGCTGCTTATAGAATGGCTCTCGAACGCAATATCGAGAGTATTGATGATCGGATGGTCTATCGGGGTTACTTAATTAAAATCGAAGAGGCTCTAAAGTATCTAACACGTCAACAGGAAATGAAAAAGGACGGGAAGGATCAAGTGTTGCTATATTTTTTAGAAGGAGATAAATGGAATCCACCCGATTCTATTTGTTATTTAGAAAAGTAAAAAAAATGGAATAAGATCCCTTAGCCACCCCGCATTTCCCACTTGAAGAATCCATCCTATCTATTCTTTTTTAAATGTCTCGGGATGTCATCCGACGCATTCTCTCCACCAAAAAAAAAACGAGTTCCTCCCACCTACCCCAAAAAGAAGAAGAAGAAGAAATTTCCCATGAGTCTTTTCGAGAACACTCCTTCCCCTCTCTCTTCCTATATATAAAAGAAACCGAGAGAAAAGTTGTCTTTTCTTTTTTTTTTCCATCTCGTCCTCAGGAGAAAGAGAGAGAGAGAGAGAAAACCAAACGCCATGGAGTGGTTACGGCGAGAGTCTTTTTCCCTCGCGATTCGTTTCCGTTTCGCGAAGACAATTCCCCTCACGTTTTACTTGGGGTCAAGCACGCTCTATTTTCGAGGATCGGAACTCGTGACTTGCCTTTCCCAGCAAGGGACTTGGATGAGTTCGAAAAGTCAACGGACTATTCAGCAATGGATCTCTCGAGCCCCTTTTCGCCCTTACCGATCCTTAACGACGGATCTCTGGATTGATACGTCGGACCGCCCTAGCCGGATTCTCCGCTATACCCCTTTTACCACCTTCGATTCCCTGGAAAGACTCCTCAACGATTTGGGTCCAGACGCTCTCCTCTTTTCGACCTGGCTTCAGAGTGTGATGAGAGAACCTCTTCAAATCCAAGAAGATTCTCAGACCGGGGAAACTTATTTTAGTCCCGTGGAGAACAAGGTGATGGACTTTCAGTTTCAAAATTTATCGGAACTGTTTCAATGTGCTTTATATTTTTATTCTTCTTAAAGAGGAGTGGGGGGAAAGAAAACCTAAAAATTGTAGAATAATCATAAAAAATAATTTTGTTTTTCTTTAAAAAAAATATTGAGATAGTCCAATCTTGTGGAGGAGGTGGAAAATTCAAAACTATTATCTAAAACAGATGTGGCGGTCAGTCCATTTCGATCCACGGAGGAGGATATGTGTGAGATTCTCTGATCCATAGAGAGTTTCAGAAAAAAAAAACTGCGAAAGTTTCCCCTCTATCTCCAAAGAATGGGTATCCAGGTTGAATGCAGAGTACAGACTGATGGGAAGCCGAAACTCAAGTTCCTTAAATAGAAAAAAATGAGAGCTCCTTCTAGAAACAATTTTAGATGTCTTGTTTGGATGAGTGAGTCGACTGGGAAAAATTTCTCAGCGCTGTGGAAAAAAATTTTGAGTTAAAAAAAAAAAAAAAAACTTTTGGTTAATTTTTATCATGTCTTATCGACATGATAAAATTAAGTCTCTCTTCTTTTTGTCTGGGAATGATGTCTCACCGTTTCGAAAAATAGAACATATCCCATTCTTGAAATTCTATTATTTTAGAAAGGATGATGAGTGATGGTCTATTTTTCGAAACGGTGAGACATCATTCCCAGACAAAAAGAAGAGAGAGTTAATTTTTATCATGTCTATAAGACATGATAAAAATTAACAAAAAGTTTTTTTTTTTTTTTTTTTTTTTTTTTTCAATTCAGGAAATTTTTCTCTGAGCTTTGCCAATTTTTTTTCCCAGCCAGCTCCATCCATAAAACAACACCTCTCAAAATCTTTTCTCATTTATCTATTTAAACCACTCGAATTTTTTTGCTTCCAATGAGTCCACGCATCTTGGCCTTTCTTCCACTCTGCTCTGAGAAAGATAAGGTAGATTGTTTTCTGTGGACCGTCCTGTTGACGCTTCCGATTTATATAGAGAGCTATATATATAGATAGGGTCCCTCCTAACTCCCTCTATTATGACTATTAGTCTTTTCTTTTTTTTCCAAGAAATATACAAAGAATGATCCACAGTTTTTTTTTCCGTTAATGAAAAAACAAATATGCTTCTACCTTCCGACTTCTTTTTTAGTACCTCTTTAGGTGTCTCCTCCTTCTGGATCTTTTCCTTCTCCTCTCTTCCTCGCGAGCAGGGAATTGGAAATGCTGTTCAGGATGCAACGCTCGTAAAGACTCCATTTTCTTCCTGGAGAGGGCGTCTACGGCAAACACCGTCTTGTCATGAAATTGGAGTTGGTAGTAAAGAGGTCCGTGAATAATGTACACGGAGCGAGCTCGCAGTCGATAGGGAATCATACGATACCCGTCGGCTTCTGATTCCATTTCCCATCCATAAAGACGGATAGAAGCTTCTCCGGTTTGAAGAATATGAACCCACTCGGGTGAAACGTAAAACTGTTTTAAAAAAGTTCCAGCATCGACGGCGATCACATTTTCCCATCGCAGATAAGCGTGTAAGCGAAAGGTTCCTGCCTCCATCATCGATTGGAAAGCAAAGTGCTTGAAAACTTCGATGGACGAAAAATAATGCAGGATTTTTCCATCGTAACAGGATAAATAGCACATGGTTTCTTGGACTATTTGTTCCATACGCTCCGGGTCCCGAAACCATTCTTCGAAACGGGAGAGAGGTTCCCATTGATCAGCTACTTCGAGATGACAGACGGGCGTGATTTCCACCAGGGTAGGTAGAACTGCAACAGCATCGGTCGACATTTTAGTTTTGCTCGGTTGAGAAGGAAGAACGAGAATGAACCCTGTAGGCAGAAAAACTCGGATCTATATAAATACTAGAGGAAAAAAGGCGGGGGGGGAAGGGAAGTTCTTCCTTCCTCCCAAAGAATAAGAAAAGTGGGTGGAAAGAAAAAAATCATTTCACTCTCAGGAAAAAAAAAAGAATTTTTTTCATGTCGACATGTTGTCTAGACATGTTTCTAAAAATAGATTTCCAACAAAGGTTCATTCTTTTCTTAGAAATCTATTTTTAGAAAAGAATTGACATATCCTTCAAAACAAATTTCTTTTTTTTCCCCTCCCTCCAGCAGCCAACTGGATGGGCAAGCGTTTCGGGTCAGATCAGTCCGTGCTGACATTATTTTTTTTTAAATACAATGGAATTAGTATAGGAATGTACTAGAAACTGACCCAAGGTTGAAAAGAAAATATCAAAATCAATACTCACTTCATGACGATTTCTTTTTTCCAAAAACCTGTTGAAGAATTCTTGATGGGTTATCCAATCTCTAGACCTGTCTGAAGGGAATTCAATCTAAGAGCGCGCATTTACCTGACGCGAAACTCGGAATATCTGCATAAATAACAAAACGTCCATTCTTAAAAACTCATCGTCTAGTCCATTGAGTTGGTTGGAGGGGGAGAAAAAATTTCTAAGCAATAAAAATAAAAATAAAAAAAAAAACTTTTTGTTAATTTTTATCATGTCTTATAGACATGATAAAAATTAACTGTCCCCTCTTTTTGTCAAGGAAGGATGTCTCACCGTTTCGAAAACGAAACCAAAACTCATCCTTCTCATGGCAATTATTCCAAGAATGAGTCACGGTTTGTTTTTCGAAACGGTGAGACATCCTTCCCAGACAAAAAGAAGAGAGAGTTAATTTTTATCATGTCTAGAAGACATGATAAAAATTAACAAAAAGTTTTTTTTTTTTTTTTTTTATCACTCAGAAATTTTTTCCAAAGCTCTGAGAATTTTTTCCCAGCCGACTCGATGATCCAAACAAGACAGATCCAAATTGTTTCTAGAAGGAACTCTCCCTTCTCTATTTAAACCACTCATGTTTCCAACTTCAGTTCAGTCTGTGCTGTGAATTCGACCTGGATACACACTTCTCCCTCTTGGAAAGAATTTCTGTGAAGGTATGCGAACATTTTTCTCAGCTCTTAGAAAATTTTACCAGCTGACTTGATCGACGACAGACATCTCGAACATTCTGTTATCTGCGGAAGCCGTTTCATTTTCGTGCAGTCCATGCTGTGGACTCACCTGAATATCCATTGCTCCCTCCCCTTCTGGAAAGGGTCGTAGCTTTTTTAGATCCTCGTCGCTCTTTTTACGTTTCGTTGGATATCTAGGACGAACTTTTTTACCTTATTCCTTTCAAACTCTAATATTGAGGTCGGAGAACCGTCATGGAAAATCAGCCATGATCCTGACGAATCTAAACCGACTCCTTGAAAACAGAGCTATGTCATGTTTTTTTTTGATGACAGATTTCCAAGCTCCGAGTAATGAGAAATTTAGAAATTTTGCAGTGTTAACGGAAAGGAGGAGACAGAAACCTGGAGAATGGAAATGCAGCTAAGAAAAAATGCTAAGAGCTCAGGAAAAAAAAGGCTCTTTCCAGGAGGGAGGAGAAGCGCGTATCTAGGTTGAGTGCACAGCACACACGGATCTGAAGTTGGAAACGCGAGGGGTTTAAATAGAGAAGCGAGAGTTTCTTCTAGAAACAATTTTGGATGTCTTGTTGTTTGGATCATCGAGTCGACTGGGAAAAAAAATTCTCAGAGCTCTGGAAAATATTTTTTAAGTGATGAAAAAAAAAAAAAAAAAAAACTTTTGGTTAATTTTTATCATGTCTTCTAGACATGATAAAAATTAACTGTCCCTCCTTTTTGTCAAGGAAGGTTGTCTCACCGTTTCTAAAAATAGATCATGACTCATTCTTGGAATAATTGCCTTGAAAAAGGGTGAGTGATGGTCTATTTTTAGAAAGAGTGAGACATCCTTCCCAGACAAAAAAGAAGAGAGAGTTAATTTTTATCATGTCTCTAAGACATGATAAAAATTAACCAAAAGTTGTTTTTTTTTTTTTTTTTTTTTTTTATTTCAATCTCATCTAGAGAATTTTTTCTAGCCGACTCGATCGACAAGACATGACATGACCATTGTTTCTTTTTTTTAATAATGGATTTTCACCTATCCCTTTCAACCCTCCGAATTTGGCTTTGGATCCGTGTCCTTGCTTCCACATTCAGAGCTCTTTTCTTCAACATTTCGATGCAGGGGAACAATCAATTCTCTCACGACGTTTAGATATTCTTTCAGAATGCTAGAAAACTCATTCAAAGAAGAAGTATCTAAGGGGGGAGTTGCCGGTTGAGGAAAATTCACGAGTCTTGGAACCGGATTATGCGAATCCGTCTGTATGCCAAACTGTAAAGGAGAACCACCCGCTTTAGGAGAGCATATAATAGTAAGATCCATCTTTTTCCAATTTTTGATTTGAATATACTTGTTTCTTCTTACTCGGAACATTTTTCTTTTTCTTCCTCCTCATCCAGGAACTGAATTCCAGGTGGAACGGAAGCATTTGTAATAAACTGTTGTTTCTTGGTTCCACACGCCTGACATTTTCCCGTGACCATCGGCCGTCGATTTTTCGACATGCGATAGTGGACGTCGACCGTATCGGTCTTGGTTCGGCATTTCACACACCAAATGGAATACGAAACAGGTTCCGCGTCAGAATGCTCCATTGCAGTAACACACTCTTTATTATTTTCTTCTCTTTTGATAGAGAGAGAGAGATCTTAACCAGAAGTGTAGATATAAAATTTAGGATACGTTTCGGATCCGTCCGCTCTTTTCGCATACCCCACTTCTTCACAGAGGTATTCCGTTTGCTGATCCGCTCTTCGAGGATAAAACTCGTTTCCCCAAGCATCGCGAGCATAACGAATTCGATCGCCGGCCGTTAAACAATATTCGACTCCATCCGCCTTTTTAGGATACATTTCATGCCCCGATTCGTCTTTGGCATAAGGGAATAAAACAGACGTATAAAGCGAATACTCGTCCCCATTTTAAAATTTCGGGTAGTATTCTCGTCCAAAAGACGTTCGGGCATACCGTCGAGGAGCTAAAATGTATTGGTTTCCGTTTAAATCTACTGCGTAATACTCATAACCGTTTTCGTCTCGAGCCAAGATAGGATTTCCTTCAGGATCCGTAACGTATAATTCGTAATGAGGATGTTGGGGTCGGTCGGGTATCGTTCTTTCCCCGATGCGTCTACTCGATAAACAGACATGCTTAGTTCTCGTCGCCTGCTCCTTCCTTCCTCCCACTCGAGACCCGTTGAGATGAGGGTATGAGGTTGATATCTATAAAATGGGTTGACCCTTTCAAACTATTCTATTGTTTAAAGACGGGTGCGTTAGGAAAAAAAATATTAATAAAAGCAAATATCTGAACGGTTTAACACAATGGGTGAATGGAAAAAGGAATAGTTCTCTCTTTCCACTCACAGGATGGTTTCTTCTTCTTGAACGGCTCACACTCAACTGAAGCGAAACTCGGAACTCGAAATGTTTAAATAGATCATAGAGTCCATTCCAGAAAGAATCCGGAGATGTCTTGTCCAGCCAAGTTGACTGGGAAAAAAATTCTCAGAGCTCTGAAAAAAATTCTCAGAGTTTAAAAAAAAAAAAAAAAAACTTTTGGTTAATTTTTATCATGTCTTATAGACATGATAAAAATTAACTGTCCCCTCTTTTTGTCTGGGAAGGATGTCTCACCCATTCGAAAAAACAAACCATGACTCATTCTTGGAATGGTTCCCATTAGAAAGGGTGAGTGATGGTCTATTTTTAGAAAGAGTGAGACATCCTTCCCAGACAAAAAGGGGGTTCATTAATTTTTATCATGTCTAGAAGACATGATAAAAATTAAACAAAAGTTTTTTTTTTTTTTTTTTTTTTTTTTTTTTTTTTTTAGAGTTACAGAAATTTTTTCCAGCCCACTCGATCGACAAGATGTCCCCATTTTTTATTTAAGAATGGATTCTTATTTATTTGTGTAAGCATTCCGAGTTTCGTTTTAGATGAGTCTATGTTGTTGAAGAGGAAACATGGGTATTTTTTTTTCCTATCTGATTTCTAAGATGAATTCAGTGAGTTCACCTTGACCTTTTCAAATTTTGTTTGTTTACTTTTAGCCCAGAGGTCGACGGATAAATCATTCTGATTTTTTATATATTTTTTGTGTCGCTTTCTCTCTTTCTAAGAAACCTATCTCGTTCCAAGTCTTCTCGAAGTGCTATTGGTTCGTTTCGAGACGAGGTCATTTCACATCCCCCTCCTCAAAAAGTATATGTATATAAATTAAAGGAAGTGATTTTCTATACACACACTTCACCTTTTTGAGTGGTGTCACGATGAGCCTATCCAGTAGAGAACGTCTTAGGGAAAGAATGCGTGAACAGAAACGACGCTGGCGAAGCAATTCAGCTAATCGAGAGCGAGAACGAATACTTCAAAGGGAACGTTATGCTGTTCTTAAAAAAACTCCCGACCGCGAAAGAAACATCTTCCTCCCAAGCAGTGGGAAAGCTATACGAATTTGCAGTATAAGGATATGTGGTCCGAAGAAGCCTATCAAAAATGTATTCGACAATGTAATAAAGAGCAATACAATTTTCTGATCTACGTTCTCGTCCGTTTGTATACCTATTACGCGTTACCTGAATCAAAACGTCCCCCTCCTCTGGATATTATTGTGCAAGGATCTGCCGGAACGGGTAAATCTTTCCTGATCCAAGCTTTATACCAAACTCTGATTCGAACGCCTCTTTTTAGCGAAGCGTGCTCGGTTCTCAAACTCGCACTCAGTGCTCAAGGAGCGGTTTACATTACGGGAGATACTTTGCATCATGCCCTGCGTCTTCAAATGAACGGGACTTTTGTTCGACCTCTGACCCAAGAGACTTTAGACTATTACAGACCCCTGTATGCTCCTTTACGGATGGTGATTTTGGATGACGTTTCCACAATCGGATCCAATTTATTTTCGCGCCTCGACCAGCAACTTCGACAATTGTGTCATGTGCCGGATAAGCCGTTTGGGAATGTGCATATGATTAAATTCGGAGATTTGCAGCAGCTCCAACCGATTCGCGACACGCCCATTTTTTATTCTGAAGGGTGGTGGACGCCTCAATCCACGCTCTACTATGAACTAGTCGAATGTATGAGATTCTCTCTGGATTACGAGGAGAGACTCGATCGTTTAACGAGAAATCACTTTTTAGAACCGGACGATGTGGCATTTTTCCAGTCCCGCGTTCGCAGTTTCGACGAAATTCCTCGCGAAGCTATTATTCTCTGTTTTTCGAGCAAGGATGCAGAGAAATATAATATGAAACGTCTCCAATCCCGAGGGACGTACTGTTCGTGTCTGGCTCGAGACGTGATTTATTCCGAGAGCGAAAAATTGCGGAAGAGGATGATGAAACGGAGTCGACATTTACATCGATCTCAGATGGCGAATCTCGAATCCGTCCTCCATTTACAAAGAGGAGCGCGATATCAATTGACTAAAACGCTCGACAGATCCAAAGGATGGATGAATGGAGCGATTAGAACACTACACCAAATAGACCAGGCTGAAGACGGAGTTGTGACGCGTGTCTGGCTGCAATTTTCGAATAGTCTAGCTCCTATCGATCGCGTCTCCATTCGTATCGACACCTGTTCGACAAAAACACTCGCATTTTATCGCGAACAGTTTCCTTTGATGTTAGCCGAAGCGATTACGGCTCATAAAGCCCAAGGAGCCACCTTTCCGTCGATCGCAATTTACATGCACGGACCTTTTAATCGATTTCAGCAATATGTCGCTTTTTCTCGAGTGACTCAACCCCAGGGATTGTATATTCTGGACCAGTTTCGTCCCCGCATGAAATTGGCGAGCAAGCAAAAATACGAGCAGGAACTGGAGCGATTGCAAAACATGTCCCGGATTCCGTATGATATATCGGCTCGAGAAGAGAACCAAGATCCGTACGAGTTTCTCATGAACCTTCTTCAATGTGGGAATCGTCTTTCCTTCCATCTTTCCAATAGAAACATCTCCCAAGAAAAAGAAGTCGTCAAACTAGAAGAAAAACCTTCTTTGCATGTAAAACCTGTTATAAAATGTGAATCTTAAATCTTTTTTGAAAAATTCAATAAAAAGAAATATTCTCCATCAAAACCCCTCCATTCTTTCAAAGCTTCACAAAACGCTCAACAATGTCCACACAACGGGAAGAGAAAAATCGATCTCAACGGTCCACACAACATGTTGACTCCTCAAAATATGTTTCTCCCAAGTGACAGGATGCTTCTTCTTCAACGGCTGACACTCATCTAAAGCCAAACTGGGAATGCTTAAATAGATAAACGAGAGTTTATTCTTAAAAAAAATGGCGCTGTCTTGTCAATGGAGAATCGAGTCGGCTGGGAAAAAATTTTGAGAGCCGGGAAAAAAAAATTCTCTAACTCTAAAAAAAAAAAAAAAAAAAAAAAAAAAAACTTTTGGTTAAAAGACATGATAAAAATTAACTCTACCCTCCTTTTGTCTGGGAATGTTGTCTCTCCGTTTCTAAAAATAGACCAGAACCCATTCTTGGAATTTTATTCTTTTTAGAAAGGATGAGTGATGGTTTATTTTTAGAAACGGTGAGACAACATTCCCAGACAAAAGGGGAAGGTAGTTAATTTTTATCATGTCTAAAGACATAATAAAAATTAACAAAAAGTTTTTTTTTTTTTTTTTTAGAGTTAGAAAATTTTTTTTCCTGGCTCTCAAAAATATTTTCCCAGCCGACTCGATTCTCCAATTGACGACACAGCGTCATTTTTTTAAGAATGGATTCTCGTTTATCTATTTAAGCATTTCGAGTGTCACTTCAGATGAATGTCAGCCGTTGAGGAAGAAAAACACAGATTCCCATTTTCTCATTTCCTTCAGAGAGAGAGGCCTAGATTTTCGAGACTCGATGACATTTCAAGCATTTTTTGTTTAAGCTATTCGACTTCATATTTGTCTGACGTTCAAGAGTATGATCTCTCGTGGATGGATCTCTTCCACCTCATTCTCTTTCCAGTCGATTTAGAAGGGGAAGGGGAGATTTTTTTTCCCTCATGGAGGATGTCTCCTGAATACCGTTCAAAGAGTCTATGGAGAAATTATATGGTCAGAGTCACGAATTTCCAGGGCAATCTGCTTCTCAGCTAAAAAAAAGGATCTCTCTTTCCCAGTCTGTCTTCGATTGCCTCGTTAACTGTGAAACCCATCGCTTTTCCGATTTTATTGTTCTCCCAGTATAATCAGACAGTCGGTCACAAAAGTATTCGAACACCGGTACCCTATCAGAAAATGACAAGATGGCGTTTTTTTTTCTCTTTCTCTCTGTGTGTCGTGTTATTCCATCCTAGGTTTTCTTCTCCCCCCCATCTTGGAAAAAACTGGAAAAAATTGGTTACGATCTCTTTTTGAATGGGGAGATGCCATTTTGAGCAAAAGCTGACGACCCTATCTTCGAGAATGGAAATGAACGCCTCTCCCTCTCTCTTTGAAATGGGAAGCCATTTTGGGACCCTCTATTCTTGGGGAGGGAGAAAAACTGAAGTCTGCATTTCGCTGTCTCTGAATACGGAAAGCCCTTTTGGGAAAAGCGGACCCTCTTCTTTTGATCTTGGAGAACTGGAAATGAACGCTCTACACGATCTCTCTTTGAATTCAGAAGGTATTTTGGGACCTTCTAATGTTGGAAAACTGAAATGAACGCTCTACACCTTCTCTCTCTCTCTTTCTCTGAAATGGGTAGCCATTTGAAAACTCCCTAACTTTGGAAAAAAACAGAAATGAACGCTCTACACCATCTCTCTTTGAAAATGGGGGGGTGTCATTTTGAGACCTCCCTCCCCTAAACTTGGAAAAAAAACTGAAATGAACGCTCTACACTTTCTCTCTTTGGACATGGGTAGCCCTTTGGGGACCCTCTCCTCTTGGTAGAAAAAAAAAACAGAACTGAAGTGAAGGCTCTACACAATCTCTCTTGGAATGGGATCCATATTTCGGGAAACGTGGATCACCTCATGCTGGAAAACTGAAGTGAACCACCAAGATTGGACTCTATATAATATTTTTTTTAAATTGACATCATGACCCTCCTCCCATTTGTTATTAAAAAAATTGTTTTTTTTGTTTTGGTTTTTATCCCATTTCCGATGTGATTTCAGAAATGCAATTCCATAACAGTTCAATTTCATTCGAGGTTAAATGATCTAAACAGTCTTTGACCCACCCATCCGTACGATTATTTTCTTCTCCTTCCTGTTGCACCAAATTTTGTAAGTCCATATAATCATTCCATACGGGAAGGGCTGGATCCTCACAAGGCTGTCTTGAAACACTTCGAGTCTCTTTGGGATGAGTGGAGGGATCTAGGATGTCTGGACCCGGCTGCGATTCTACCTCCATGATTTCTGGACCCGTTGGAACTTGTTTACCCGGCTGAAATTCTACCTCCATGATTTCTGGACCCGTTGGAACTTGTGAACCCGGCTGTGATTCTGCCTCCATGATTTCTGGACCTGTTGGAACTTGTGGACCCGGCTGACATTCTACCTCTACGATGTCGGGACTTTTTGAAGCTTGTGGACCCGTCTGACATTCTACCTCTACGATGTCGGGACAGGTTGGAGAAGAAGAAGAAGAAGAAGAGGATACTGGAAGAGGTTCTTTCTGTGAGGAGTCCGAAAGAGACTGCCTGTTTGAACAAGTCGAGGAAGAAGAAGAAGAAGTAGAAGCTTCTGGATTCTGAAGCGGATCTTGCACGCCAGGTAGGTTCCGGTAAGTCGACCGTTTTTTAAGAGGTAATTTTTTTTCTTCCTCCTCATCTTCAATTGTGATGACTTTAATTTCATTCCGTTGCCGGGTCGATTTTGTTTCGGGAAATAACGGTTTGGTCCAGCTCCTCTTATCATCTAAGGAAGGGATGGGTAAAGGTGGCGGAGGGTTTTCTTCTTCTTTTTCTTGAAACATCATCGGCGATTGAAAGAAATCTCCTCTTTCAATTGTTTCCAAAGCGAGTACGAGCACCGATCGACGAGAAAGAGAATCTTCTGAGTCGTGACGATGAGATATTGCGTTTTCGGGGGAACGACATACTTTTGAAAAGGTCTTAGAATATATTTCTTATATTTCATCCTGTCGCTGACTTTAAAACTTCTTTCCTTCAGATTGGGGGACGATGATTCGTAATAGGCGAGAGGAGTGGCTGTGGTTTGAACAATATGAACTTCGTCCTCAGCCGTCGTTCTCACTCCAAACGTAAAATATCGTTTCGTGAGAAAAATATTCTTCCACCGAAAACTCGTGCGCGGATCTGTATATCGCCGGTCTGTTTGCATGGGCCGTCTCAAAGCTCGATCCATCCGATTCCAAGAGAAGGGAGATTCCTCTTTCGTTTGTTGCGATTCGAATAAATTTCTGTATATATTCTGAACGAGCAGGTTGGAGGATTCGACATCTTGGTTGAAAGAAACGATCGCTTGATGAGGTGGTAAATGCGGAATAAATGTCGCACAATGACACGCCAAAAAAATTTTCAAGTTGGAGATTTGCTTTAGCGTCTTCAAATCCTCCCCGTTCGAAATCCGTTGAGTTGGAAAAACGTCTAATAGCGACATGGCTCCCAATGGAAAAGAAATGATCTCGCCCAGTACTCTCGTCTTTTTATATATCTATATAAACACACACAGACACACATAGAGGCTCTATGACGTCCGTTTTATTTGTTTTTTTTTGTTTCTCTCTCTGTTCTTTCCAAGAAATCTTATCTCCATGACCTCTTTTTCTTTTCTTAAAAAGATGAATGTGTGTGGGAATGAGGAAGTGAAAGTAATAATTTAATAAACGAAAAATTATCCAACCATGACCTTCTTTTTTTTTCAAAGTCACCCTTTCCAATCCAAGGACGTCCAGAGATAGAGGAAGCACGGAGAGAGGAGGAGGAGGGAAGGGAAGGTCACACTCTCTTTCTCTCTATAAATAAAAGGGGAGAGCCCCAAAGTCGTATTTTTGTCCAAGTGGATCATGAGGAGGCATCCCCAGCTCACTACGTGTATTCCTTTCAAATATAAATATGTTGATCTTTCCTTTTATATCATCCAAGGAGTCGTTTACCTGAAAGCCTCCGATTTTTCAAAATGTGCGGGTTATTATACCGTGGGGAATTATCAAAAAGTGCGGGACGAATTTTCGTCCGACGAAAACGTGTTGATGGCTCGTGACATTCCACCTTTGGATGCACAAATTTTGTTAATGAAACGAGCCAAATATTTTTACACGTCCCACTTTCTAACCGTCTCGCAAATGAATAGGATTGTGGATCGTCTTGAGAAGACAAAAGGGATTCTCGTTCATTTTAGTGAATGGTTGCACAAATGTTTGCACGAACCTCTCCTGATCGAGAAGACTGGGAAGAATACCTATTATATTCTTCTCGAGGACTCTCCTCGCTCGTCTCATCATAGAGAGGCCACGACTTTTGAAAAAATCCTCGAGCAAGAAAAAATAGAATGGTGGAACAACTACCCCATCCCTCTCCCCGAGCATCAAGAGGAGCCTGTTCAGAAGAAAAAGAAAAAACCTTTCCAAAAGCCTATCCTCATCCTCCTCGATAATGATGGGGATGAGGAGAAGCCTGTTCAGATTCCTCTCCGTTTGTCAAAACCCGTCGAGGATGAAAAACCTCTCCCTTCCTCAAAACCCCTTGAGGAAGAGAGACCCCTCGAGAAGGAGAGATCTCTCCCATTGTCAAACCTCCTCGAAGATGAAAAACCTCTCCCTTTCTCAAGACCCATCGAAGATGAAAAACCTCTCCATTTATCAAGACCCCTCGAAGATGAAAAACCTCTCCATTTATCAAGACCCCTCGAAGATGAAAAACCTCTCCATTTATCAAGACCCCTCGAAAATGAGGGACCTCTCGATTTGTCAAAACCCCTCGAGGATAAGGGAACCAAAACTTCTCTCTCTTTCGAAGAGGAGGGACCTCTCAATTTGTCAAGACCCCTCAAGAATAAGGGAACCGAAAATCCTCTCCCTTTCTCAAGACTTCTCGAGGAGGAGGAGGAGGAGAGACCGCTTCATGTCTCAAGACAGGACCCCCCTCTATCTCTTGAGGATCCGAGGGAAACGATTCCTATTGAAAAACCATCTATCGACGATCCCCAGAAAAGGTCTTCGGAGGAGATTAGACTTCCATGTAGAAAACGAATCTGCCACAATCATAATAATAATAATAATAATAATAATAATAATAATAATAATAATAATAATAATAATAATAATAATAATAATATAACCCCTTCTCAACAACAGAATCCTACAACATTTGCAGATAAATGCATTCAAACCAATCCCTTTATAGTAACCCTTTTGATTGGAGAACCCGTGCATTAGCCTCGAAAAATAAAATGAGATTCTAGACTGTTTCTATGACCAGAATGTTAAGCCAATAGATAGGTCTAGCTCAGAATTTTTCTTTTAAAAGAAAATAAATAAATAATCCAAAGACTATTCGTAAATATAAATGGTAAAGTTTCGAGTCGGCTGGAAAAAAATTTTCAAAGCTGAGAAAAATTCTCCAACTCAAAAAAAAAAAAAACTTTTTGTTAATTTTTATCATGTCTTAGACATGATAAAAATTAACGACCGTCTTCTCTTTTCATCTGAGAATGTTGTCTCACTCTTTTGAAAAACAAATCGTGCTTCATTCATGGAATGATTGCCATTAGAGAAAGGATGAGTCATGATCTATTTTTAGAAAGGGTGAGACATCCTTCCCAGACAAAAAGGGAGGGTCGTTAATTTTTATCATGTCTAAAGACATGATAAAAATTAACCAAAAGTTTTTTTTTTTTTCCCAGCTCTGAGAAATTTTTTTTCTCCCAGCCGATTCGAGACTTTACCATTTTTTTAAGAATGATTTCTGCCTGATCTATTATTTCAAAATTCCAAGTTTCGCTTCAGAACCATCTATGCTGTTGAAGAATA
Organism: Stegodyphus dumicola; assembly: GCF_044657685.1. Lineage (NCBI taxonomy): Eukaryota > Metazoa > Arthropoda > Arachnida > Araneae > Eresidae > Stegodyphus > Stegodyphus dumicola. The sequence goes on along the minus strand of NC_140770.1, from coordinate 265,320,818 downwards.
ACGTGATATATGTATTTTTTTAATGAGTTCTGTCAAGATTGAATTGTGCAGGATCGACCTTGCGAATTTCTTCTCTGTGTCTTTAAATAATAATGATACCGAACTGCTTTTTGTAGAGCGCAATGGAAAAAACCTTTTGTATGGTTAGGACAATTCATGTGTTCGATCCCATTGTATTTGAGAATCTCTTGCGTCGATCCCGAAATGTAATAAATGGATCTTTGCAACCATTTCTCTAAAAACCGCCGTTTCATTTCTCCTCGCACCCAAATCATGGAAAAAGGTTCCGTCAACATCGTTAACACCCATGGAAAACAACTGTACGGAATTTCTCCTTCGTACCACGACAAGCCGTGATAATAATCACTTGCCCACACAGCGGTTCGTTTTTCTTTCTCGGTGAGCATTTGCCATGGAAACGGGGGTTTAAAAACAAATACCCCTCTAGAAGTACCGTTCAATGTGACGTAAGCCAATTCTTTCACATTAAAGACTCCTTGAGAATCGTAGAAACCTTCAAAGTCGAGCACGAGTTCCATGTTTTTTATTTCTTTTTCTTTCCAAGGTGACCTTTATTATTATGATGATGGATGTGTATTGAGATACGCACGATATTATTCAAAAAACAAATATATATACGAATGTGACCTTTCCCAGAATTCATACGACCTGTCACGTGCAACCTTCTCTCTATATATATATAAAAGAGGAGACGGCGAGAGAACGCTATCCATTTTTTCCTTCAGGACACACAGCGAGAGAGAGAGAGAGAATTTTGTTCTCTTTTTTTCCTCAATTGAAGAAGATGGACATTTTGAGTTCCAAACCTCTCAAAGATTCCTACATTGTTCTGGACATGGAATACTTTCACTGTTATGATCCAAAGACGGGAGATATATGTTTTATCTTGAAAGAACTGGGCTACATCACTTGCGATTTAACCTTATGCGGATCCATGATTTTTCTCCCTCCTGTCCATTACGATGACTTATCGTCCCGCAATCAAGCTGTGGTCAACCAGACTACAAATAACCGACACGGCCTGCAATGGACCGAGGGTCGTCTTTCCTACGAGCATCTTCCTACAATCCTGAAAATACTGACCGAAAATGTGGAGGTGATCTACGTCAATGGATACGATAAAGCCGAATTTTTCAGCAAGCTCTGCCAGCGATCCGTTTATGAGTTTTACATCCCAGGGAAAACCGAGTGGCGGAATGCACGCGACACCAATATTTCCAAAAGATGATTCATTTTGCCGAGAACAAGGTGAGAAATTTTCGATACCATTTGACGGAGGGTAGTTACGTTTTCCGGAAATTACATTGTAACCCCTCCGAGAGCAAAGCTGTCGAAGACTAAGAGGAGGCGGAAGAATCTCCCCAGGAGAACTCGTGCGACGATGAGGAGGAGGAGGAGGATGAACTTTCTAATAATAATAATAATAAATGTCTAAGTTGGGATGCTTTAGAGACCCAAGAATATTGGTCTCAACCCTTATCTCACCTAGACCTGAAAGAGGATCCTCAAGTGTACTCTTTGTGGTCCTCTTCTAAAATTTGGTCTTGGAGAGAACCCTTGAATGTTCATGAATGAAATGGTATGTAAATCCCTAGAGAAAAAAAAATAGAAAAAAAAAAGTTCCTTTTTTTTGTAATATGTTGATTTCTTTCCAATCCCATTTCTTTTCCATAACTCCACCCCAATCGACGAGAAGAAGAAGAATTTTCCAAGTTACACAAGACGTAGAAATATTTCACAAGGATTTATAAATTACACGCTCACACATGATATATGTACAGAGAGAAAAAAACCCTCTGTTCTCTAGCCAATACGTCAAGACTTCCCTAAACTAAGAGAGATCATAAGTACCGAGGAAACCTTAGCAGAGCAAGTGGAAAGACTTTCAAAGAGATTAGAAGAGTTAAGACGGGATAGATTTACAGTTCCGCCGACTAAAGAGGAAACTATCATCGATTTCAACAAACCGCTGTACTTTCATCCCCTACCCCAAAGAATGAGACGAGTGGACTCGCCGTTGAACAGTTCCAATGAGAAACAAAATGTCACTTATTTGAATAGTCAATTTCAACACATGAATATTTCATAAGTATTTTTTCCCTAAAGCGTAGGGAGATCGGATCAGTAGTTTTTCCCTTTTCATCGTCGAAAAAGATTGGGAGGAAAAATCTTTCTCAGCTCTCTCAGAAAAATTTTTCAGCCTTAAAAAAAAAAAAAAAAAAAAAAAAGAGAAAAAAAAAACTTTTTGTTAATTTTTATCATGTCTTAGACATGATAAAAATTAACTCTACCCCCTTTTTGTCTGGGAATGTTGTCTCACACTTTCTAAAAATAGACCATCACTCCTCCTTTCCTAAAGAATAGAATTCCAAGAATGGCATCTGGTCTATTTTTAGAAACGGTGAGACCCTATTCCCAGACAAAAGGCGGGTAGAGTTAATTTTTATCATGTCTAAAGTTCAGGGTCCATCTATCTTCTTATGTGAAACGGTGACCCTGACGAGATCGAGATAAACAAGTCCTGTGAGTTGTTTTGTAATCTTGACGCGATCCAAGAAAGACTTTTTATTTTATTTTATTTTATTTTATTTTTGAAATAGGCGGGGGGTAGGGAGAGAAAATATTCTCACGACCCTCAGATATCTTTTCATAAATATATTTTTTATCAAAGTGTTTCTTTCATTCCGATCCTTTTAAGAGGTTGGAATGACCCTGACATTTAGATTGGGTCGCGATCCCGACAGATGTCGCGCGAGTATAAAAGTGTGTGTCCTCCACGAGATTTCTTCAGAGAACAGAAGAAGACGTGAACTGAGCTGGTAAGTCCCTTTGATCCTATGAATATGGTTATCTATAAACTCAATTTGATTCTTTGTTTCTTTTTTTAATAATCATAATAATCATAACTTCATTTAAAAAGAACTCTCTTCTTAACCCTTTGAAAAGAAAAATGTCTCTTTCAAGACGACGACTCTAAAACGTTTTATTGTTTTTTTCCCTTTCTAGATCTTCCCTGTTATACATATATACCTTTTCGATTCTTTTTTTTTTTTGCTCCTGTTTGTGGAAGACATCACCGTATTCATCGCCATGGCGTGTTCAGAAAACTTTATCGTGCTCGATCTAGAGGGTTTCCAGTCCTACAACCACAAGAAGGGTGAATTTACCTACGTTTTAAAAGAATTGGGCTATGCGACAAAAGATTTTTTGACCGTGGGATCGTTGACGTTTGCTCCTCCTCACCCCTTCCACCAACTGAATGAAAAGAACCAAAAGACGAATGCCTGGCTGACAAGAAAGCGGCACGGACTTCGTTGGAACGAGGGTCATATTCCCTACAACCATTTAGGACGCATTCTCCAATCGCTCACTCACAGCTTCTCCACGATTTATGTGGTGGGATGTCAGAAAGCTAAATTCTTTGCTAAAGCCTTGGATTATCAAAAACCCGTGACGGAAATTTATGTGCCAGATGGAATCATTTGGAAGTATCGGGAAAAATGTGCCCGACATCATCAAAGGATGAAATATTTCCATTGTGCCGAAAACAAAGTGCGCAACTATCGATGGCATATTACGGAAGGAGATTTTCATATCAATCACGTCTATCCAGACGGAACGGAGAAAGAGGAGAGGATTCAGGAGGAAGCAGACAATCCTCTGCAAGCTTTTGATAAGGCCTACGATCAGTTAGAGAAGGATCCGTCCCCAAAAGCGTACGATAACCTCATCCAGAAATGGGATAATCTGTCCTGTTTCCAAGTGATGGAACATCCGGATGAGCATACGCCTTTAAACTTGATGGGCTCTTCTACTTCTTCTTCTTCTTTGTCGTCAACTTCCTCCAATAACTCGAGGAAGACGGAGGGTTGGGGAGACATACCTGAAAATATTCCCCATTACGATCCAGCAGCCTGTTGGGACGAACCTTCCAAAGAATCTCATGAGACCCCCAAAATATCTTCAGAGGATCCAAAGACAAAATCCACTGAGTGTTGGGACAATGAACGGACGACTCATGCTCCAAAATCCACTAAGACTATGTCCACTGAGTGTTGGGACAATGAACAGACGACTCATGCTCCAAAATCTACTGAGACTATGTCCACTGAATGTTGGGACAATGAACGGACGACCCATGCTCCAAAATCGACTGAGACTATGTCCACTGAGTGTTGGGACGATGAAACCGAAAAGACGACAGAGAATTGGGATGACCGTTCTCAAAAGTATTTGAATTGATATATACATAAACTCAGGAGAAAAAAAAATAAAGAAAAGATTTTTAGAAATAAGTAGAGAAAGGTTCTCCGCTTTCCCTATATTTATGGAAATGGACTGAGGAGAGAGAAAGAGAGACGAATCAGGAGACCAAAAAAAATGGGTCTCGGAAGGAATGAGTGCAAATGCATTCGATTCCTTCCGAGACCCATTTTTTTTGGGTCCCTCTCTCATCCAATCTTGGAAAAGAACTTTGTCCTATTTTTCTACGTCCATTCAAAAAGAAATGAATCTATCCATAAATTTTCTTAAAAGAAAGAAAAAAACAAAAAGATCCATTACCTCTTGACGGTCCAAAGTCGAGAATCTTGGAAAACGTTATCCAGTCTCTCCATCCAGTCAAGCTTCTCTGTAGAAAATCTAGTAGGTGCATCTGCATTCTTGAACACCCGGCAGTTATTATTGGACGCGAAACGTCGAATGCTGAAATAGTTAACAGTGAGCCCATTCTTAAAGAAACGGGGATGTTTTATTCATCCAGTCGAGTGCGGAAAAATTTCTGAGAGCCGGAGAAAAATTTCTCTGGCTGGAAAAAAAAAAAAAAAAAAAAAAAAAATACCCCCCTTTTAGTCTGAAAATTGATGTCTTCAATTTTTCAAAAATTGAAGACATCAATTTTCAAACTTTCAGACTAAAAAGGGGGGTAATTTATTTTTCAGAAACTTTTCCCAGCCGACTCGATGTGAATAAAACTTTACTGTTTGTTAAGAATGTTATTTAATGGATCGATTTCAACCTATCGAGTTTCGCTTGAGTTCCGGCCGTGCTGTGGGCCCACCTGGATACAAGTTTTCCCCTTTTGGAATAGAATAAAACTTTACTCTTTTTTAAGAATGTTATTTAATGGATCGATTTCAACCTATCGAGTTTCACTTGAGTTCCGGCCGTGCTGTGGGCACACCTGGATACAAGTTTTCCACTTTTGGAATAGAATTTCCGTCAAGGTAGGCTACTTTTCCTCTTTTTGCATTTTTCATGTCATTTCATTTGTATTACAATATACTGAAAACGGGCGTTCGAACTGATTTCTAGGCTATTTCTATACAAATGGAGCTCGATCCAAGAAAGAAATGATGTCTTTTTTTTATTTTGTGGACTGCCAATTTGTATTGGAATATACTGAAAACGGGTGTTTGAGTCGGTTTTCAGTATATTTCAATACAAGTGGAGCTCGATCCAAGAAAAAATGATGTCTTTTTTTTTATTTTGTGGACTGTAAATTTTGTATTGGAATATACTGAAAACGGGCGTTCACGTTGGTTTTCAGTATATTCCAATACAAATGGAGCTCCATCCAAGAAAAGAATGATGTCTTTTTTTTTATTTTGTGGACTGCCAATTTTGTATTGGAATATACTGAAAACGGGCGTTCACGTTGGTTTTCAGTATATTCCAATACAAATGAAGCTCGATCCAAGAAAAAAATGATGTCTTTTTTTTTATTTTGTGGACAGCCAATTTTGTATTGGAATATACTGAAAACGGGAGTTCACGTTGGTTTTCAGTATATTCCAATACAAATGGAGCTCCATCCAAGAAAAAAATGATGTCTTTTTTTTTATTTTGTGGACTGCCAATTTTGTATTGGAATATACTGAAAACGGGCGTTCACGTTGGTTTTCAGTATATTCCAATACAAATGAAGCTCGATCCAAGAAAAAAATGATGTCTTTTTTTTTATTTTGTGGACAGCCAATTTTGTATTGGAATATACTGAAAACGGGCGTTCACGTTGGTTTTCAGTATATTCCAATACAAATGGAGCTCCATCCAAGAAAAAAATTATGTCTTTTTTTTATTTTGTGGACAGCCAATTTTGTATTGGAATATACTGGAAACGGGCGTTCACGTTGGTTTTCAGTATATTCCAATACAAATGGAGCTCCATCCAAGAAAAAAATGATGTCTTTTTTTTATTTTGTGGACAGCCAATTTTGTATTGGAATATACTGAAAACGGGCGTTCACGTTGTTTTCAGTATATTCCAATACAAATGGAGCTCCATCCAACAAAAAAATGATGTCTTTTTTTTATTTTGTGGACAGCCAATTTTGTATTGGAATATACTGAAAACGGGCGTTAACGTTGGTTTTCAGTATATTTCAATACAAATGGAGCTCGATCCAAGAAAAAAAATGATGTCTTTTTTTTTATTTTTTGTGGACAACCAATTTTGTATTGGAATATACTGAAAACGGGCATTCACGTTGTTTTCAGTATATTCCAATACAAGTGGAGCTCGATCCAAGAAAAAAATGATGTCTTTTTTTTATTTTGTGGACAGCCAAATTTGTATTGGAATATAGTGAAAACGGGCGTTCACGTTGGTTTTCAGTATATTTCAATACAAATGGAGCTCCATCCAAGAAAAACATGATGTCTTTTTTTTATTTTGTGGACAGCCAATTTTGTATTGGAATATACTGAAAACGGGCGTTCACGTTGGTTTTCAGTATATTCCAATACAAATGGAGCTCCATCCAAGAAAAAAATGATGTCTTTTTTTTTATTTTGTGGACAGCCAATTTTGTATTGGAATATACTGGAAACGGGCGTTCGAGTCGGTTTTCAGTATATTCTAATACAAATGGAGCTCCATCCAAGAAAAAAATGATGTCTTTTTTATGTTGTGGACAATCAATTTTATATTGGAATATACTGAAAACGGGCGTTCGAGTCCTTTTTCCGACTATTTCTACACACATTCCACTATATTAAAATGACGTCATGGTTGAGTCCAAACAGAGTCGTCCTCGGATAGAGTCGTCTCCGGACAAAGTCGTCCCCGGACAATTTTATACCGAATTTGTATAGAAATATACTTAAAATGGGCTTGGAGGGGGGGGCGGAGTCCAAACAAAGTCGTCCCCGGACCATCTTGATGACCAGACATATTGCCTTTTCAACAGCCCGTATTATTCTGAACAAAAACGTGGAATACTTTTATAGAAAAGAGAAGAATTGAAAGTGAAAGTCAAAAAGCAAAATGGGATCGGCAGGGAAAAATTTCTGAGAGCCGAGAAAAATCTCTGAGTCAAAAAAAAAAAGAAAAAATATATAATATATATATTATATAATATATATATTATATAATATATATTATATAATATATATTATAAATACTTTTTGTTAATTTTTATCATGTCTTCTAGACATGATAAAAATTAACTCATCCCCCTTTTGTCTGGGTATGTTGTCTCACCGTTTCTAAAAATAGACCAGAACCCAGTCTTTTCTTGGAATTTAAAAGGATGAGTCATGGTCTATTTTTAGAAAGTGGGAGACAACATTCCCAGACAAAAGGGGGGTGAGTTAATTTTTATCATGTCTAGAAGACATGATAAAAAGTAACAAAAAGTTTTTTTTTTTTTTTTTTTTTTACATCTCAGAATTTTTTTCTGAGCTCTGAAAAATTTTTCCTAGTCGATCCCATTTCGTTTTTCGACTTTCACTTTCAACTCTTCACTTTTCCTATCCACTGTCGTTGGAATTGTGTTCACTGGAGGCTATTTCTTTTTTTGCAATCTCGCTTTTAGTTTTCTCTGAGATTCTTTAGAAATGGCTATACAAATTTCACCATCTATATAGAGATGATGTCCAAACAAAGTCGTCCCCGGACCATCTTGATGACCGAATATGTATAGAAATAGTCTGAAAATGGGCTTGACGGCCGGTTTCTGGACGATTCATCTACAAATTCGGCCGCATCCAGAAAAACAAAAATACATCGTTTCTTTTTGGGCGGACAGGAGATGATAAATTTCTTTTCTCTCTCTCCCAAGATTGGAGGAGAGAGTGGCCCAAAAAAATGGGTCTCGGAAGGAATCGAATGCATTTTGAAATGCACTCATTCCTTCCAAGACCCATTTTTTTGGTCTCCTGATTCAACTCTCCAGTCTATGGAATAGGGAAAGCGGAGAACGTTTCCCCTTCCTTAAGCGACTGGAGACCATATCGCATCATCATCATCATCATCACCATCATCCTCTTTCTGATACTTTTCAACGAAGGCTTGATGTCTCTGGATGATTTTGGGGAGATGATGGATCCCGAATTGAGTGATGAAAAAGAGAGGACTCTTTTTCCTTTCTTGTTCGTCTTGCACAGTCTCTCGGAGGGTGATATACGTTTCCCCGTCCTCCTCAATTTTCGTCAGAGGTCTCATGAATATTTTACACATCCAAGGGAAGAGCGACTTGTTATGCAAGGATTTCGAAGCGACGAAGGCCGCTTCATTCGAAGTGAGGACAATCTGGTTCGGTTGACCCCATTCTTTGGAGTAGTTGTCCAAATCGCCCAGTCGAAGAAAATGGTGTCGATTAGGAAAAAAGACTTGGAGAACACTCGTCGTATGCGAGACGTTCGTAGGCAAGAGAGTCAAGATATCTTTGGCATTCCAGTACAGGAATCCTAGATCCACATACGCGTGCACGTAATAGTCATCGTTATATTCCAGTTTGAGCAGCATGGCTTTTGTATTTTTTTTCCGTTCTCAAGGCGAAACACTCGTCTGATATGAACAAGAGCTCGCTGGCGATCCGTTTATATAGACTCCTCAAAGAGAGTGGGAGAGGGGAGGAGGAACAAGGTTGATGAATTCTAAAATAAAAAAAATGATAAAACATGAGTGTTTGTGATCGGCTGGGAAAAATTTCTGAGAGCCGAAAAAAAAAACGTTTTGTTAATTTTTATCATGTCTTCTAGACATGATAAAAATTAACTATCCCCTTTTGTCTAGGAATGTTGTCAATTAACTATCCCCTTTTGTCTAGGATTGCTGTCTAGGAATGTTTCTAAAAATAGACCATGACTCATCTTTTCTAAAGAATAGAATTCCAAGAAAAGAATGGGTTCTGGTCTATTTTTAAAAACGGTGAGACAACATTCCCAGACAAAAGGGGGTACATTGAGTCTGTGCTGTAAACCCTGAACAACCTATCGGTCACCGGTAATATATCTGGAAAGACCCCAAAAAGCTATCCACTGTCGTTGGAATTGTGTTCACTGGAGGGTATTTCTTTTTTTGCAATCTCGCTTTTAGTTTTCTCTGAGATTCTTTAGAAATGGGTGAAGATAGGTAGCGTGAAGCGGGGAACACCTGGATCAGGATTCCCGATTAGGGTAGAGAGGGAGGCGTGTAGCCTTTTGAACAGCCCACAGTGTTCTGAAACGTGGAATGCTTTTATAGAAAAGAGAAGAGTTGAAAGTCGAAAAACGAAATGAGATCGGCTGGCAAAATATTTTCAGAGCTCAGAAAAAATTCTGAGATGTAAAAAAAAAAAAAAAAAAAAAAAAAACTTTTTGTTAATTTTTATCATGTCTTCTAGACATGATAAAAATTAACTATCCCCTTTTGTCTAGGAATGTTGTCTCACCGTTTCTAAAAATAGACCAGAACCCAGTCTTTTCTTGGAATTCTATTCTTTAAAAGGATGAGTCATGGTCTATTTTTAGAAAGTGGGAGACAACATTCCCAGACAAAAGGGGGGGGGTGTGTTAATTTTTATCATGTCTAGAAGACATGATAAAAACTAACAAAAAGTTTCTTTTTTTTTTTTTTTTTTTTACATCTTAGAATTTTTTTCTGAGCTCTGAGAAATTTTTCCTAGCCGATCTCATTTCGTTTTTCGACTTTCACTTTCAACTCTTCACTTTTCTATAAAAGCTAAAAGCATTCCACGTTTCTGTTCAGAACAGTGTCTCTCTCTACCCAAATCTGAAACCCTAGTCACGAGAGAATATGAGACTAGAAAAATAGTTTAGCTTATTGATCTAAAAAATGTCCCATGCTAGAACTCAGAATTATAATCAGAGCGGGGCTTTCCAGTATCCACTTCCAAGATTTTAGATTTGCCATGGGTGACATGTTCCCAAATTCATAAATTCTTCAATTATAGTCCCCTTCTTTGACAAATGGCTAAGAAATTCTTAAAGAATATCATGATAAAGATTTAGCTATCTATATATAACATTATGTTTTCTTTTCAAAAAAAAAATCCAGTCTTGATCGAAATGGACTTTACGCACAATTTATTGTATCCCCCCCTTTCCAAGATTGGCTTGAAGAAGTGATAAAAAAAATGGGTCTGGAAGGAAAAGAGTGCATTTCGAGAAAAGAAGAGGACCCTCTTTTTCTCGCAATGCACCCGTTTCCTTCCAGACCCATTTCTTTTGCCTCCTCAGAACTCTCTTTCTTTTCTCCTCCCTCTCTCTCTTAAGAGGGATTGAAAGAAAGAGGCTAGATGGAAAAGTTTCTTTTTTTTTCTTTCGAGAAGATAAAAAAAAATTTGGAGGAGGAGCAAATATTTTTGGGTGGTGGTGGTGGTTTTTTTTAGAAGGTGATGACTTTAGTGACATTTAAAGAGACCACCAGAGGATCCGTTTGAGTCTCGACGACCTTTTCTTGACGGGGGTCTGTCTGGCAATAAGCGCTGGCATATTGTTTAGGGTAAGTAGAAGAGTCCGTCATGCCTGGATGAGGCGGTATGTAGCGCACTCCCAAATTAAAGAGGGTGATGAAGGGAAATCTCTCCCCCGGATAGAGCAGTCGGTAAACGGGTTGATTGGGTACAACTCGAACCAGCGGCTGAGTTAAAATGCTATACACCCAGGCCAGAAGCTGATTATTTTTAGGATTATTTTCGGCCAGATGTAACATTTCTTCGCTGGAGAGGACATATCCCTCTTGAGAACTGCCGAGACTCTCAAGATCTTTTATTTTCCTGAAGACGTGGTGTTCGTCGAAAAACACGGAGAGAATGTCCCAGGTTCTTTTACTAGAAGTATGAATCAGAGGCAAAATGTCCGTAGCGTTCCAAAACAATCTTCCGTCATCCACATAACAGCGAATGCTCACAAACTCATTATATAAGACGCGGATCATCATCTTGAGTAGAAATACAGCTACGCACAGCAGTCTCTCTCTCTGGGAAATAGAGTCTGTCTTCCACTCGCTTCTCTATATATACGAGAAGACCACGTGATGGGCGACGTGACGGTTGACTTCTAGAAAAAAAAATCAACTTTGTCTACCTCTCTCTCTCTCTATGACCTTCTATTTTTTTCCTAAAGGACACCCCGTCACCTTTTCAAAGGTCATGGGATTGAGAGGAACGAAAGAAAAACACAACCATCCTTTGTATACTACCTATGACCTTCTCCTAGAGACCCCTGTCATTTTCTTCTCGAGAGCTACGTGATGAAAGCTTTTTTTTTATTCTAGAGTTTATCAACTTTGTAGACACATGACCCCGTCACCTTCTCAAAGGCCATGTCGTATGGAATGGGACCCTTTTGGTTTTTTCTTTTGAGGAAATAAAAAATAAAACAACTCTATAAGCATCTCTCTATGACCTTCACAAACACTCATGTTTTATCATTTTTTTTATTTTAGAATTCATCAACCTTGTTCCTCCTCCTCCCCCTCTCCCTCTCTCTCTCTCTGAGGAGTCTATATAAACGGATCGCCAGCGAGCTCTTGTTCATATCAGACGAGTGTTTCGCTTTGAGAACGGAAAAACAAAATACAAAAGCCATGCTGCTCAAACTGGAATATAACGATGACTATTACTTGCACGCGTATGTGGATCTAGGATTCCTGTACTGGAATGCCAATGATATCTTGACTCTCTTGCCTACGAACGTCTCGCATACGACGAGTGTTCTCCAAGCCTTTTTTCCTAATCGACACCATTTTCTTCGACTAGGCGATTTGGACAACTACTCCAAAGAATGGGGTCAACCGAACCAGATTGTCCTCACTTCGAATGAAACGGCCTTCGTCGCTTCGAAATCCCTGCATAACAAGTCGCTCTTCCCTTGGATGTGTAAAATATTCATGAGACCTCTGACGAAAATTGAGGAGGACGGGGAAACGTATATCACCCTCCGAGAGACTGTGCAAGACGAACAAGAAAGGAAAAAGAGTCCTCTCTTTTTCATCACTCAATTCGGGATCCATCATCTCCCCAAAATCATCCAGAGACATCAAGCCTTCGTTGAAAAGTATCAGAAAGAGGATGATGGTGATGATGATGATGATGATGCGATATGGTCTCCAGTCGCTTAAGGAAGGGGAAACGTTCTCCGCTTTCCCTATTCCATAGACTGGAGAGTTGAATCAGGAGACCAAAAAAATGGGTCTTGGAAGGAATGAGTGCATTTCAAAATGCATTCGATTCCTTCCGAGACCCATTTTTTTGGGCCACTCTCTCCTCCAATCTTGGGAGAGAGAGAAAAGAAATTTATCATCTCCTGTCCACCCAAAAAGAAACGATGTATTTTTGTTTTTCTGGATGCGGCCGAATTTGTAGATGAATCGTCCAGAAACCGGCCGACAAGCCCATTTTCAGACTATTTCTATACATATTCGGTCATCAAGATGGTCCGGGGACGACTTTGTTTGGACATCATCTCTATATAGATGGTGAAATTTGTATAGCCATTTCTAAAGTATCTCAGAGAAAACTAAAAGCGAGATTGCAAAAAAAGAAATAGCCTCCAGTGAACACAATTCCAACGACAGTGGATAGGAAAAGTGAAGAGTTGAAAGTGAAAGTCGAAAAACGAAATGGGATCGGCTAGGAAAAATTTTTCAGAGCTCAGAAAAAAATTCTGAGATGTAAAAAAAAAAAAAAAAAAAAACTTTTTGTTACTTTTTATCATGTCTTCTAGACATGATAAAAATTAACTCACCCCCCTTTTGTCTGGGAATGTTGTCTCCCACTTTCTAAAAATAGACCATGACTCATCCTTTTAAATTCCAAGAAAAGACTGGGTTCTGGTCTATTTTTAGAAACGGTGAGACAACATACCCAGACAAAAGGGGGATGAGTTAATTTTTATCATGTCTAGAAGACATGATAAAAATTAACAAAAAGTATTTATAATATATATTATATAATATATATTATATAATATATATATTATATAATATATATATTATATATATTTTCTTTTTTTTTCTGACTCAGAATTTTTTCTCGGCTCTCAGAAATTTTTCCCAGCCGATCCCATTTTGCTTTTTGACTTTCACTTTCAATTCTTCTCTTTTCTATAAAAGTATTCCACGTTTTTGTTCAGAATAATACGGGCTGTTGAAAAGGCAATATGTCTGGTCATCAAGATGGTCCGGGGACGACTTTGTTTGGACTCCGCCCCCCCTCCAAGCCCATTTTAAGTATATTTCTATACAAATTCGGTATAAAATTGTCCGGGGACGACTTTGTCCGGAGACGACTCTATCCGAGGACGACTCTGTTTGGACTCAACCATGACGTCATTTTAATATAGTGGAATGTGTGTAAATAGTCGGAAAAAGGACTCGAACGCCCGTTTTCAGTATATTCCAATACAAAATTCATTGTCCACAACATAAAAAAAGACATCATTTTTTTCTTGGATGGAGCTCCATTTGTATTAGAATATACTGAAAACCGACTCGAACGCCCGTTTTCAGTATATTCCAATACAAAATTGGCTGTCCACAAAATAAAAAAAAGACATCATTTTTTTCTTGGATGGAGCTCCATTTGTATTGGAATATACTGAAAACCAACGTGAACGCCCGTTTTCAGTATATTCCAATACAAAATTGGCTGTCCACAAAATAAAAAAAAGACATCATGTTTTTCTTGAATGGAGCTCCATTTGTATTGAAATATACTGAAAACCAACGTGAACGCCCGTTTTCAGTATATTCCAATACAAAATTGGCTGTCCACAAAATAAAAAAAAGACATCATTTTTTTCTTGGATCGAGCTCCACTTGTATTGGAATATACTGAAAACAACGTGAATGCCCGTTTTCAGTATATTCCAATACAGAATTGGCTGTCCACAAAATAAAAAAAAGACATCATTTTTTTCTTGGATGGAGCTCCATTTGTATTGGAATATACTGAAAACCAACGTGAACGCCCGTTTTCAGTATATTCCAATACAAAATTGGCAGTCCACACAATAAAAAAAGACATCATTTCTTTCTTGGATCGAGCTCCATTTGTATAGAAATAGCCTAGAAATCAGTTCGAACGCCCGTTTTCAGTATATTGTAATACAAATGAAATGACATGAAAAATGCAAAAAGAGGAAAAGTAGCCTACCTTGACGGAAATTCTATTCCAAAAGAGGAAAACTTGTATCCAGGTGTGCCCACAGCACGGCCGGAGCTCAAGCGAAACTCGATAGGTTGAAATCGATCCATTAAATAACATTCTTAAAAAACAGAAAAGTTTTATTCTATTCCAAAAGCGGAAAACTTGTATCCAGGTGGGCCCACAGCACGGCCGGAACTCAAGCGAAACTCGATAGGTTGAAATCGATCCATTAAATAACATTCTTAACAAACAGTAAAGTTTTATTCACATCGAGTCGGCTGGGAAAATTTCTGAAAAATAAATTACCCCCCTTTTTAGTCTGAAAATTTGAAAATTGATGTCTTCAATTTTTGAAAAATTGAAGACATCAATTTTCAGACTAAAAGGATGGTATTTTTTTTTTTTTTTTTTTTTTTTTTCCAGCCAGAGAAATTTTTCTCCGGCTCTCAGAAATTTTTCCGCACTCGACTGGATGAATAAAACATCCCCGTTTCTTTAAGAATGGGCTCACTGTTAACTATTTCAGCATTCGACGTTTCGCGTCCAATAATAACTGCCGGGTGTTCAAGAATGCAGATGCACCTACTAGATTTTCTACAGAGAAGCTTGACTGGATGGAGAGAGTGGATAACGTTTTCCAAGATTCTCGACTTTGGACCGTCAAGAGGTAATGGATCTTTTTGTTTTTTTCTTTCTTTTAAGAAAATTTATGGATAGATTCATTTCTTTTTGAATGGACCTAGAAAAATAGGACAAAGTTCTTTTCCAAGATTGGATGAGAGAGGGACCCAAAAAAAATGGGTCTCGGAAGGAATCGAATGCATTTGCACTCATTCCTTCCAAGACCCATTTTTTTGGTCTCCTGATTCGTCTCTCTCTCTTCTCAGTCCATTTCCATAAATATAGGGAAAGCGGAGAACCTTTCCCTACTTATTTCTAAAAATCTTTTCTTTATTTTTTTTTCTCCTGAGTTTATGTATATATCAATTCAAATACTTTTGAGAACGGTCATCCGAATTCTCTGTCGTCTTTTCGGTTTCATCGTCCCAACACTCAGTGGACATAGTCTCAGTCGATTTTGGAGCATGGGTCGTCCGTTCATTGTCCCAACATTCAGTGGACATAGTCTCAATAGATTTTGGAGCATGAGTCGTCTGTTCATTGTCCCAACACTTAGTGGACATAGTCTTAGTGGATTTTGGAGCATGAGTCGTCCGTTCATTGTCCCAACACTCAGTGGATTTTGTCTTTGGATCCTCTGAAGATATTTTGGGGGTCTCATGAGATTCTTTGGAAGGTTCGTCCCAACAGGCTGCTGGATCGTAATGGGGAATATTTTCAGGTATGTCTCCCCAACCCTCCGTCTTCCTCGAGTTATTGGAGGAAGTTGACGACAAAGAAGAAGAAGAAGTAGAAGAGCCCATCAAGTTTAAAGGCGTATGCTCATCCGGATGTTCCATCACTTGGAAACAGGACAGATTATCCCATTTCTGGATGAGGTTATCGTACGCTTTTGGGGACGGATCCTTCTCTAACTGATCGTAGGCCTTATCAAAAGCTTGCAGAGGATTGTCTGCTTCCTCCTGAATCCTCTCCTCTTTCTCCGTTCCGTCTGGATAGACGTGATTGATTTGAAAATCTCCTTCCGTAATATGCCATCGATAGTTGCGCACTTTGTTTTCGGCACAATGGAAATATTTCATCCTTTGATGATGTCGGGCACATTTTTCCCGATACTTCCAAATGATTCCATCTGGCACATAAATTTCCGTCACGGGTTTTTGATAATCCAAGGCTTTAGCAAAGAATTTAGCTTTCTGGCATCCCACCACATAAATCGTGGAGAAGCTGTGAGTGAGCGATTGGAGAATGCGTCCTAAATGGTTGTAGGGAATATGACCCTCGTTCCAACGAAGTCCGTGCCGGTTTCTCGTCAGCCAGGCATTCGTCTTTTGGTTTTTTTCATTCAGTTGGTGGAAGGGGTGAGGAGGAGCGAACGTCAACGATCCCACGGTCAAAAAATCTTTTGTCGCATAGCCCAATTCTTTTAAAACGTAGGTAAATTCACCCTTCTTGTGGTTGTAGGACTGGAAACCCTCTAGATCGAGCACGATAAAGTTTTCTGAACACGCCATGGCGATGAATACGGTGATGTCTTCCACAAACAGGAGCAAAAAAAGAGTCGAAAAGGTATATATGTATAACAGGGAAGATCTAGAAAGGAAAAAAAAACAATAAAACGTTTTAGAGTCGTCGTCTTGAAAGAGACATTTTTCTTTTCAAAGGGTTAAGAAGTTTCAAAGTTTCAAAGGTCTTTTTAAATGAAGTTATGATTAAACCATATTCATAGGACCAAAGGGACTTACCAGCTCAGTTCACGTCTTCTTCTGTTCTCTGAAGAAATCTCGCGGAGGATACACACTTTTATACTCGCGCGACATCTGTCGGGATCGCGACCCCATCTAAATGCCAGGGTCATTCCAACCTCTTAAAAGGATCGGAATGAAAGAAACACTTTGATAAAAAATATATTTATGAAAAGATATCTGAGGGTCGTGAGAATATTTTCTCTCCCCACCCCCCGCCTGTTTCAAAAAAAAAATAAAAAGTCTTTCTTGGATCGCGTCAAGAATACAAAACAACTCACAGGACTTGTTTATCTCGATCTTGTCAGGGTCACCGTTTCACATAAGAAGATGGATGGACCCTGAAATTTAGACATGATAAAAATTAACTCTACCCGCCTTTTGTCTGGGAATAGGGTCTCACCGTTTCTAAAAATAGACCAGATCCCATTCTTGGAATTCTATTCTTTAGGAAAGGAGGAGTGATGGTCTATTTTTAGAAAGTGTGAGACAACATTCCCAGACAAAAAGGGGGTAGAGTTATCAGGTTCAATGTTTCTTCTAACCTTCTTCGGAAACATACAATGACCTGACTAGAACAGAGAGCTTACTAAAGCTATGTTCACTAATTGTAGTAAGTAGACAGGATACAGACGAAGGGTATACAAAACCCTTTATTTTTTCTTTATATACAATGACTTCCGTACTTCGGAATACAATGACCCTCCACTCGGGGTCTAACTTAAAAGATATCAAAATAAAACTAAACTCTAATTTAACTTTAGAATAAGATTGGCCTTATAATAACAGGAAGCGTATGTAGCACAGAGACTGTGAACACTACAATACGTTTAATTTATCAAGAGGATTAAAACCTCTGGCCTGGAAGGCAAAGTAGCAACTGCGTAACTTCTAAGGTAAGCGGCCTGCTTCGAACTCACGGCTTCCTCTCTTCTGCTTGGCAAAAAGGCCACACTTAAATACTTGGCGTTCGCCAGACAACTTTGCATAAACTCCTTCACGCTTATAATTCTGGCCGGAAGTAGAAAATAAGAAGTGATAGTAAAGATTTAAAATAAAATAAACGTTAGTAAAACTTAAGATCCTTACATACTTCCCGCCAGAGTTAATTAGTTTGAAACTGAGGTCTAAAACGACCTTGTTGAAAACTTTTAGCTCTAGAAACTAACGCGAGGCCAACCTTTAACAATCATAACTTAGCTAGAAACTAGAAAATTTTAAAAGAAAGAAATTTGTTACAATAGCAGCTCCCGGAATATACAACAATCTTTTTTCTTTTTCATCTGTACTGCATCAAAACAGGAGCTTTATTCAATTCTGGTTCCTTCCAGAGATCTGGAAGGAAAACTCGTTTAATGAAATGTTACAGAATGACATTGAAAATAACATATAGAATATACTTTTCTTAACATTCTTATTTCATTCATGACTATTTTAATTATCTCTCCCCGTGCTCTCTGACATGTGTTGTAAAAACACCAAACACGAATGTGTTTCTGTCTATGTGTTCAACACTTCCTCCTACAATCAAAACACTAACGTGTTAAAATTCAACATACGAGACCTCTTAACACACCCTAATTTCAACTCTAGACCCTGAGGTACTATTCTGAAAGTGGCTAACTCTAAAGTGTAGCGTCAGAGAGCCTAACTACATCATTCAACCTTTAACACATATTCACCATGATTTAATCTTTACAGTCACACGAATAACAAATTTTTAACATTACTTTCACTTTTACCATATCACGGTATTTCTAAACATTCAAAATAACAGTTCACATGTATACAAGAACATATCAAGATGCCGTTAATTTTACACATTTGAAAACATACATTAGTAGTACATTGTTAACTTCTATTCTTTTCAAAGCAAGTGCCAATTCTTTCTACATTGAAATAATACTACATTTCAAAAAGTCTTTCAGACTAAAACTTCTTTCTTGTTAGAATGTTTTAAATAAAATTTATACAATAACTTTTTACAATATTTAAGTCTTTATACAACGCTATTATACATCAACTTTAGTTTTACGCGCGAGTAATTGAAAAACATAATAAGAAATAACTCATTTTTCGCCCTTTTGGCGATAAAGGTAGACCTCGCATGAGGTAAAACTTCTTGAAATCTGCCACTTGCAGTAAGAATGAAAGATTACTTAAGTTTGCAAAGTAACATAAAATTTTACTTATCTTTGTAATATTCAGACATCCTTTTCTGGGCCCAGTCTTTAAAGGTGCTGCAGACCGTAGCTTGGTTGATCCTCCTTCTTGTACGGGCTCGCCCTTCAGTGCTTTCCTCTGGAAGCTTCCGTTTTTCACCACTACGGCCACCCTTGAACATCTTCCTT
This sequence comes from Stegodyphus dumicola, assembly GCF_044657685.1. NCBI lineage: Eukaryota > Metazoa > Arthropoda > Arachnida > Araneae > Eresidae > Stegodyphus > Stegodyphus dumicola. The sequence goes on along the minus strand of NC_140770.1, from coordinate 265,301,702 downwards.
CTGTCCTCTGCTTGTGGTCTTGGCCGTTTGAAGGCAGCTGGTCTTGGTGGAACCGGGAAACTTCTGTCGTGATCCTGCTTGGACCTCGTTGTTGGCCGTTCAAATTTTTCTTGTACTTTTTCCTCCGCCGTTGATGGCCCTTCCGCAGTTCGGCGACTTTTGCTGCGGAGAGTTCTGTCGGATGAGTCAATCTTCCGTTTCACAGCCGGGTTATAGTTGCCGTCCTTTCTCCCGGTCTTTTCCACATACGTCGTCCTTCTCCCTTCTTCATTCTGGGGGTGTTCGTGCACTCTGTTTTTTGGACGGTGGAACGGCTTCTTTTTCTTTGTACATTCAATTTTTCCGCGGGGCAATTTTCTTTTCACTTGCTTCTGTCTCTCATTGGCTTGCCCTTGTACTTGTCGTTTTCCCACCTCTGGAACTTGTACCTGCGGTGTCTGCCGTACCGGATCCTGCAAAAGATCTGAAAAGATTTGCATTTTATTACGGTCATAGAATGGTTTTATCTGGTCAATGTTTGCGGAACAGGTTTCACCATTTCTTGCCTTTAACACTACAACAGCGTGAGTTATTTTTTCTATAACATATGGTCCTTCAAAGCGTGGAAAAAATTTGGCAGTTTTATCTTCTGGTGCTGAAGAAAGTGAATGCTTAATTTTTAGTACTTCATCCCCTACTTTATAAGTTACTCCCCGTCGTTTCAAGTCATAATACAATTTTTGTTTTCTTTGTGCTACTTCCGTATTCTTTTTTGCTTCTTTTATTAGTTTTTCTATATCACCCATTTTAAATTCTGGGGCTCTTTGTTGCACGTAAAATAGTTTATCTAACGGTGTTATAACCTTTCTGCCTAGAAATAACTCAGCAGGAGTTTTGCCCGTTGTATCATGTTTTGCGGTCCTAAGGGCGAAAGCAAATTCATTGACATAGTTATCCCAGCTTTTATGAAAATTTTTAACATAACTACGGATAATTTTCACTATATTTCTGTTGACCCGTTCCGCTATATTTGATTGCGGCCGATACGGGACCATTTTTAAATGACGTATGCCCAGTTTTTGGCACATGTCTTCAAATATATTACTTACAAATTGAGGACCATTATCCGATATAACTTTTAGGGGCGCCCCGTATTTTAAAATATATTTATTTAAAATAGAATCGGTAACTAATTTCGCGGAGGCTCGTTTTAAGGGAACAATTTCGGTCCATTTACTAAAATGATCAACTATAACAAGGAGATAGCGACTTTTGTTTAACTGACTTTTTGGGAAAGGGCCCAATAAATCGATGCCGATTATTTCATTTGGAAATTCGGATTTAATACTATTTAGAAACCCGGCCGGGCGGAAATTAATATAATTAACGGCTTGACATGTTGGGCAGGACTGGACATACGCCCTTGTTAACTTTTGCAGTTCAGGAAAGTAGACTGCCTCGCGTACGCGTTGAGTAGTTTTTCGAATACCAGCATGAGAAGCTAAAGGGCTGTCATGGAGCTCTTGCAGGATATTTAATCTAAGACTAGCTGGGATAACAGGTCGAAATTCGTTGTTGGAATTCGTAGTTTTTGTATAAAATAATAGACCATCTATTAGTTCGTAATGGGCCGCCCTATTTCTTATCGCCACAATATCTTGGTGGCTAAAATTTTCAGGATCCTTCAAATACTCATAAATACTTCCAAACTCAGGATCCTTACCCAGTTCGGTTATTACAGTTTCTCGGGAATTTATTGTACACGCTGTCAGCATTGCAACTTTTACGGTATTACCCTGTTCGTCTAATTTAATTCGTGACAGGGCATCTGCTACGATATTTTCCTTTCCGGGGGTATGCTTGATTACCAGATTATATTCTTGCAGCTTGAGTGCCCATCTTATTAACCTTGGGGATAAATTTTTTCCAGAGGACAATCTAGTTACCGCCGCATGATCAGAATATACTGTTATCGGCGCCTTTCCAAAATAGACTCGGAACTTTTGCACTGCTAACAGAACTGCAAGTGCCTCTCTCTCGGTCGCGGAATAGTTTCTTTGTGTTTGATTTAAAGTTCGGCTAAAAAATGCCACTGGCTGCTGATTTTGCGAAAGTACCGCTCCTACCGCATAATCCGAAGCATCCGCTGAAATTTCTAAATTTTCATCCTTTTCAGGAAATTTCAACACAGGGGCTTGCGTTAATGCTTGTTTTAATTTTTCGAAAGCACTATTGGCTTCGGCCGTCCACGAGAATCTTGCCTTTTTCCTTTTTAATTTTAACAATGGCTCAGCGATAGCCGCAAAATCTTTTATAAAGGACCTATAATATGAACAAAGTCCTAGAAAAGAAGAGAGCTTCTTTGCCGTGTTTGGAGTCGGATACTTTTGTACAGCGATTATTTTTGATTCATCTGTCTCGATCCCTTTTTGCGATATTTTGTAACCTAAATATTTTAATTCAGGGGCTGCAAATTTGCACTTTTCGACATTAACTTTTAGACCGGCCTCATTTAATAAAGAAAACACCTGTCTTAACTCCTGTACATGTTGGTCTAGATTATCACTAGTAATAATGATATCGTCTAAATAGATAAATGTGGACTTTCCGAGAACAGGTCTTAACACAATGTCCATGCATCGCTGAAATGTTGCTGGGGCGCCTGAAAGGCCAAACGGCATTCGCAAAAATGCATAAGTGCCAGACTTGGTTATAAAAGCAGTCTTAGGCACGTCCTCAGGCCTGATCCCTATTTGAAAATAACCATTCGTTAAGTCTAAAGTTGTCATAAATTTGGTTGATTTTATGTTCCTTAAAATTTCTTCTATAATCGGTAACGGATATACCGGATATTTCGTTATGGAATTTAATTTACGGTAATCAATAGCGAATCTCCACCTTTTTGGATGCTCCAAAGGGTAATCATTATTTTTCTTACATAAAACCACCGGACTAGCATAACTACTTGAGATAGGCGTTACGATCTTTTTACGTAGCATATCGGTAATATGCCATTCTATAATTTTTTCCTTATTCTTATCATACCGGTATGGTTTTTGACGAACCGGCAATGCATCTCCGGTGTCAATACTATGGTTAGTAACCTGGGTAAATCCTGGAATTTCACTAAATAAGGAAGCAAATTCACTTACCACTTGTTGGATTCTATCTTGCTCGTCATTAGGCAGGTGGTCGAGATTTAACCTTGGCGGTTCAACCTTTTCTACACGCACTGGTTTCATCGTCAGCTTAAGAGACGCTTCATTAAAATCCAGTGTAGCTTGTGCGTCTGAATGAAAGTCTATTCCTAGTATTAAGTGTGCTTGCAAATTCTTTACTATAAAAAACATCACCTTTACTTGTTCGTCCTTGATACGGATGTACAAAGGTACTTTACCTACGCACTTACATTGTTCTCCTTGCGCCGCTAATACTGTTGTATTATCTGCATTATATATGCGGTATTTGCGAAAATACTTTCTAAAAAAGACTTCTGCCACACAGGAACACTGCGCGCCGGTATCCAGGAGTGCGGTGGCCGGGATATTATTTACCAAGACTTCAATCTTCGGAAGAGTTAAATTTTTCACCATTACTGTATTTAACTTGTAGGAAGAGGGGTTTTCGTGGCCTTCGGATTTCCGCACCCTCTCGTCCGCAGAAATCCGTTTTAGTTTAAATTATTTTTTCTTTCGGTGCTTTCCTTCTTTCTGCACTGCCCTTGAGACTTTTTTCCTGGGTTGCTATTGAACTGTCGACGTTCGCCGGCTGTTTTTGAATGCTCGGGTTTCCTTGCCCACTGATTCGCTTTTTCTCCGTAGCCATGTGCTTGAGTTTGCTGTAGTCTTGGCGTACCAAATTGGTTTCGCTGTTGATATTGGCGTCTTCTTTCGACGTCCGCCGTTCTTCTACTTTCAAACTGGATTGCTAGCTCAAATAATTTTTCCAGTGTAGTCGGATTTCTCAATTCAATAAAGTCTTGCACTTGGGGTAGTAACCTCGGCAAAATCACTTGAATTATTTCAGGATCCGGACGGTTTCCATACAAGAGCTTGAAAACGTGAATTTTTCTTAAAATAAAACTCGACATGTTTTCCATTCTTTGTTGATATATACTGAAAAGTTCTGTTTCTAATTTCGCACGATCCCTTACAACAGGGAAGGCTTTTAGTAGGGCAGTCTTGAAATTTTCGTAGGTATAGGTGGGACTTCCTGCTTGACCCAAGAGACTTCTGCCGATACATTTAAACCAGTTAAGCGCTTGGCCCCTCAAAGCGCTGGTAGCTAAGGTAACTTTTTGAAACTCGTGCACGGGGTAGAGCATGAAGTGATCATCCAATTTTTCCAAAAAACTGGTTACTTGTGAGTTTCCATTAAACGTTGCTTCTGGTTTCATCGAAGCGCGCATGGTCTGGACAATATACCCAAATCCTTCCAGGGCGGCAGCTGGCATTTCTGGATTCTGAGCTGTTTCTGCAGGCAGCACAGGTTCTTCTTGAAACTCGGCCATGGTTATTCTTCGTCGGGCGCCACTATCAGGTTCAATGTTTCTTCTAACCTTCTTCGGAAACATACAATGACCTGACTAGAACAGAGAGCTTACTAAAGCTATGTTCACTAATTGTAGTAAGTAGACAGGATACAGACGAAGGGTATACAAAACCCTTTATTTTTTCTTTATATACAATGACTTCCGTACTTCGGAATACAATGACCCTCCACTCGGGGTCTAACTTAAAAGATATCAAAATAAAACTAAACTCTAATTTAACTTTAGAATAAGATTGGCCTTATAATAACAGGAAGCGTATGTAGCACAGAGACTGTGAACACTACAATACGTTTAATTTATCAAGAGGATTAAAACCTCTGGCCTGGAAGGCAAAGTAGCAACTGCGTAACTTCTAAGGTAAGCGGCCTGCTTCGAACTCACGGCTTCCTCTCTTCTGCTTGGCAAAAAGGCCACACTTAAATACTTGGCGTTCGCCAGACAACTTTGCATAAACTCCTTCACGCTTATAATTCTGGCCGGAAGTAGAAAATAAGAAGTGATAGTAAAGATTTAAAATAAAATAAACGTTAGTAAAACTTAAGATCCTTACAGAGTTAATTTTTATCATATCTAAGACATGATAAAAATTAACAAAAAGTTTGTTTTTTTTTTTTTTAAGGCTGAAAAATTTTTTTGAGAGAGCTGAGAAAGATTTTTCCTCCCAATCTTTTTCGACGATGAAAAGGGAAAAACTACTGATCCGATCTCCCTACGCTTTAGGGAAAAAAATACTTATGAAATATTCATGTGTTGAAATTGACTATTCAAATAAGTGACATTTTGTTTCTCATTGGAACTGTTCAACGGCGAGTCCACTCGTCTCATTCTTTGGGGTAGGGGATGAAAGTACAGCGGTTTGTTGAAATCGATGATAGTTTCCTCTTTAGTCGGCGGAACTGTAAATCTATCCCGTCTTAACTCTTCTAATCTCTTTGAAAGTCTTTCCACTTGCTCTGCTAAGGTTTCCTCGGTACTCATGATCTCTCTTAGTTTAGGGAAGTCTTGACGTATTGGCTAGAGAACAGAGGGTTTTTTTCTCTCTATACATATATCATGTGGGAGCGTGTAATTTATAAATCCTTGTGAAATATTTCTACGTCTTGTGTAACTTGGAAAATTCTTCTTCTTCTCGTCGATTGGGGTGGAGTTATGGAAAAGAAATGGGATTGGAAATAAATCAACATATTACAAAAAAGGAACTTTTTTTTTCTATTTTTTTTTCTGTAGGGATTTACATACCATTTCATTCATGAACATTCAAGGGTTCTCTCCAAGACCAAATTTTAGAAGAGGACCACAAAGAGTACACTTGAGGATCCTCTTTCAGGTCTAGGTGAGATAAGGGTTGAGACCAATATTCTTGGGTCTCTAAAGCATCCCAACTTAGACATTTATTATTATTATTAGAAAGTTCATCCTCCTCCTCCTCCTCATCGTCGCACGAGTTCTCCTGGGGAGATTCTTCCGCCTCCTCTTCGTCTTCGACAGCTTTGCTCTCGGAGGGGTTACAATGTAATTTCCGGAAAACGTAACTACCCTCCATCAACGGGTATCGAAAATTTCTCACCTTGTTCTCGGCACAATAAATCGTCTTTTGGAAGTATTGGTGTCGCGTGCATTTCGACTTGTTCCGCCACTCGGTTTTCCCTGGGATGTAAAACTCATAAACGGATCGCTGGCAGAGCATGCTGAAAAATTCAGCTTTATCGTATCCATTGACGTAGATCACCTCCACATTTTCGGTCAGTATTTTCAGGATTGTAGGAAGATGCTCGTAGGAAAGACGACCCTCGGTCCATTGCAGGCCGTGTCGGTTATTTGTAGTCTGGTTGACCACAGCTTGATTGCGGGACGATAAGTCATCGTAATGGACAGGAGGGAGAAAAATCATGGATCCGCATAAGGTTAAATCGCAAGTGATGTAGCCCAGTTCTTTCAAGATGAAACATATATCTCCCGTCTTTGGATCATAACAGTGAAAGTATTCCATGTCCAGAACAATGTAGGAATCTTTGAGAGGTTTGGTACTCAAAATGTCCATCTTCTTCAATTGAGTAAAAAAAGAAAACAAAATTCTCTCTCTCTCTCTCTCTCTCGCTGTGTGTCCTGAAGGAAAAAATGGATAGCGTTCTCTCGCCGTCTCCTCTTTTATATATATAGAGAGAGAAGGTTGCACGTGACAGGTCGTATGAATTCTGGGAAAGGTCACATTCGTATATATATTTGTTTTTTGAATAATATCGTGCGTATCTCAATACACATCCATCATCATAATAATAAAGGTCACCTTGGAAAGAAAAAGAAATAAAAAACATGGAACTCGTGCTCGATTTTGAAGGTTTCTACGATTCTCAAGGAGTCTTTATTGTGAAAGAATTGGCTTACGTCACATTGAACGGTACTTCTCGAGGGGTATTTGTTTTAAACCCCCGTTTCCATGGCAAATGCTCACCGAGAAAGAAAAACGAACCGCTGTGTGGGCAAGTGATTATTATCACGGCTTGTCGTGGTACGAAGGAGAAATTCCGTACAGTTATTTTCCATGGGTGTTAACGATGTTGACGGAACCTTTTTCCATGATTTGGGTGCGAGGAGAAATGAAACGGCGGTTTTTAGAGAAATGGTTGCAAAGATCCATTTATTACATTTCGGGATCGACGCAAGAGATTCTCAAATACAATGGGATCGAACACATGAATTGTCCTAACCATACAAAAGGTTTTTTCCATTGCGCTCTACAAAAAGCAGTTCGGTATCATTATTATTTAAAGACACAGAGAAGAAATTCGCAAGGTCGATCCTGCACAATTCAATCTTGACAGAACTCATTAAAAAAAAATACATATATCACGTTACTTCTTCAACAGCATAGATGGTTCTGAAGCGAAACTTGGAATTTTGAAATAATAGATCAGGCAGAAATCATTCTTAAAAAAATGGTAAAGTCTCGAATCGGCTGGGAGAAAAAAAATTTCTCAGAGCTGGGGAAAAAAAAAACATTTTGGTTAATTTTTATCATGTCTTTAGACATGATAAAAATTAACGACCCTCCCTTTTTGTCTGGGAAGGATGTCTCACCCTTTCTAAAAATAGATCATGACTCATCCTTTCTCTAATGGCAATCATTCCATGAATGAAGCACGATTTGTTTTTCAAAAGAGTGAGACAACATTCCCAGATGAAAAGAGAAGACGGTCGTTAATTTTTATCATGTCTAAGACATGATAAAAATTAACAAAAATTTTTTTTTTTTTTTTTTTTTTTTTTTTTTTTGAGTTGGAGAATTTTTTTCAGCTTTGAAAATTTTTTTCCAGCCGACTCGAAACTTTACCATTTATATTTACGAATAGTCTTTGGATTATTTATTTATTTTCTTTTAAAAGAAAAATTCTGAGCTAGACCTATCTATTGGCTTAACATTCTGGTCATAGAAACAGTCTAGAATCTCATTTTATTTTTCGAGGCTAATGCACGGGTTCTCCAATCAAAAGGGTTACTATAAAGGGATTGGTTTGAATGCATTTATCTGCAAATGGTGTAGGATTCTGTTGTTGAGAAGGGGTTATATTATTATTATTATTATTATTATTATTATTATTATGATTGTGGCAGATTCGTTTTCTACATGGAAGTCTAATCTCCTCCGAAGACCTTTTCTGGGGATCGTCGATAGATGGTTTTTCAATAGGAATCGTTTCCCTCGGATCCTCAAGAGATAGAGGGGGGTCCTGTCTTGAGACATGAAGCGGTCTCTCCTCCTCCTCCTCCTCGAGAAGTCTTGAGAAAGGGAGAGGATTTTCGGTTCCCTTATTCTTGAGGGGTCTTGACAAATTGAGAGGTCCCTAATCTTCGAAAGAGAGAGAAGTTTTGGTTCCCTTATCCTCGAGGGGTTTTGACAAATCGAGAGGTCCCTCATTTTCGAGGGGTCTTGATAAATGGAGAGGTTTTTCATCTTCGAGGGGTCTTGATAAATGGAGAGGTTTTTCATCTTCGAGGGGTCTTGATAAATGGAGAGGTTTTTCATCTTCGATGGGTCTTGAGAAAGGGAGAGGTTTTCCATCTTCGAGGAGGTTTGACAATGGGAGAGATCTCTCCTTCTCGAGGGGTCTCTCTTCCTCAAGGGGTTTTGAGGAAGGGAGAGGTTTTTCATCCTCGACGGGTTTTGACAAACGGAGAGGAATCTGAACAGGCTTCTCCTCATCCCCATCATTATCGAGGAGGATGAGGATAGGCTTTTGGAAAGGTTTTTTCTTTTTCTTCTGAACAGGCTCCTCTTGATGCTCGGGGAGAGGGATGGGGTAGTTGTTCCACCATTCTATTTTTTCTTGCTCGAGGATTTTTTCAAAAGTCGTGGCCTCTCTATGATGAGACGAACGAGGAGAGCCCTCGAGAAGAATATAATAGGTATTCTTCCCAGTCTTCTCGATCGAGAGAGGTTCGTGCAAACATTTGTGCAACCATTCACTAAAATGAACGAGAATCCCTTTTGTCTTCTCAAGCCGATCCATAATCCTATTCATTTGCGAGACGGTTAGAAAGTGGGACGTGTAAAAATATTTGGCTCGTTTCATTAACAAAATTTGTGCATCCAAAGGTGGAATGTCACGAGCCATCAACACGTTTTCGTCGGACAAAAATTCGTCCCGCATCTTTTGATAACTCCCCACGGTATAATAACCCGCACATTTTGAAAAATCGGAGGCTTTCAGGTAAACGACTCCTTGGATGATATAAAAGGAAAGATCAACATATTTATATTTGAAAGGAATACACGTAGTGAGCTGGGGATGCCTCCTCATGATCCACTTGGACAAAAATACGACTTTGGGGCTCTCCCCTTTTATTTATAGAGAGAAAGAGAGTGTGACCTTCCCTTCCCTCCTCCTCCTCTCTCCCTGCTTCCTCTATCTCTGGACGTCCTTGGATTGGAAAGGGTGACTTTGAAAAAAAAAGAAGGTCATGGTTGGATAATTTTTCGTTTATTAAATTCTTACTTTCACTTCCTCATTCCCACACACATTCATCTTTTTAAGAAAAGAAAAAGAGGTCATGGAGATAAGATTTCTTGGAAAGAAGAGAGAGAGAAACAAAAAAAAACAAATAAAACGGACGTCATTGAGCCTCTATGTGTGTCTGTGTGTGTCTATATAGATATATAAAAAGACGAGAGTACTGGGCGAGATCATTTCTTTTCCATTGGGAGCCATATCGCTATTAGACGTTTTTCCAACTCAACGGATTTCGAACGGGGAGGATTTGAAGACGCTAAAGCAAATCTCCAACTTGAAAATTTTTTTGGCGTGTCATTGTGCGACATTTATTCCGCATTTACCACCTCATCAAGCGATCGTTTCTTTCAACCAAGATGTCGAATCCTCCAACCTGCTCGTTCAGAATATATACAGAAATTTATTCGAATCGCAACAAACGAAAGAGGAATCTCCCTTCTCTTGGAATCGGATGGATCGAGTTTTGAGACGGCCCATTCAAACAGACCGGCGATATACAGATCCGTGCACGAGTTTTCGGTGGAAGAATATTTTTCTCACGAAACGATATTTTACGTTTGGAGTGAGAACGACGGCTGAGGACGAAGTTCATATTGTTCAGACCACAGCCGCTCCTCTCGCCTATTACGAATCATCGTCCCCCAATCTGAAGGAAAGAAGTTTTAAAGTCAGCGACAGGATGAAATATAAGAAATATATTCTAAGACCTTTTCAAAACTATGTCGTTCCCCCGAAAACGCAATATCTCATCGTCACGACCCAGAAGAGTCTCTTTCTCGTCGATCGGTGCTCGTACTCGCTTTGGAAACAATTGAAAGAGGAGATTTCTTTCCAATCGCCGATGATGTTTCAAGAAAAAGAAGAAGAAAACCCTCCGCCACCTTTACCCATCCCTTCCTTAGATGATAAGAGGAGCTGGACCAAACCGTTATTTCCCGAAACAAAATCGACCCGGCAACGGAATGAAATTGAAGTCATCACAATTGAAGATGAGGAGGAAGAAAAAAAATTACCTCTTAAAAAACGGTCGACTTACCGGAACCTACCTGGCGTGCAAGATCCGCTTCAGAATCCAGAAGCTTCTACTTCTTCTTCTTCTTCCCCGACTTGTTCAAACAGGCAACCTCTTTCGGACTCCTCACAGACAGAACCTCTTCCAGTATCCTCTTCTTCTTCTTCTTCTCCAACCTGTCCCGACATCGTAGAGGTAGAATGTCAGACGGGTCCACAAGCTTCAAAAAGTCCCGACATCGTAGAGGTAGAATGTCAGCCGGGTCCACAAGTTCCAACAGGTCCAGAAATCATGGAGGCAGAATCACAGCCGGGTTCACAAGTTCCAACGGGTCCAGAAATCATGAAGGTAGAATTTCAGCCGGGTAAACAAGTTCCAACGGGTTCAGAAATCATGGAGGTAGAATCGCAGCCGGGTCCAGACATCCTAGATCCCTCCACTCATCCCAAAGAGACTCCAAGTGTTTCAAGACAGCCTTGTGAGGATCCAGCCCTTCCCGTATGGAATGATTATATGGACTTACAAAATTTGGTGCAACAGGAAGGAGAAGAAAATAATCATACGGATGGGTGGGTCAAAGACTGTTTAGATCATTTAACCTCGAATGAAATTGAACTGTTATGGAATTGCATTTCTGAAATCACATCGGAAATGGGATAAAAACCAAAACAAAAAAAAAAACAATTTTTTTAATAACAAATGGGAGGAGGGTCATGATGTCAATTAAAAAAAATATTATATAGAGTCCAATCTTGGTGGTTCACTTCAGTTTTCCAGCATGAGGTGATCCACGTTTCCCGAAATATGGATCCCATTCCAAGAGAGATTGTGTAGAGCCTTCACTTCAGTTCTGTTTTTTTTTCTACCAAGAGGAGAGGGTCCCCAAAGGGCTACCCATGTCCAAAGAGAGAAAGTGTAAGCTTTCATTTCAGTTTTTTTTTCCAAGTTTAGGGGAGAGAGGTCTCAAAATGACACCCCCCCCCATTTTCAAAGAGAGATGGTGTAGAGCGTTCATTTCTGTTTTTTTCCAAAGTTAGGGAGTTTTCAAATGGCTACCCATTTCAGAGAGAGAGAGAGAGAGAAGGTGTAGAGCGTTCATTTCAGTTTTCCAACATTGGAAGGTCCCTAAATACCTTCTGAATTCAAAGAGAGATCGTGTAGAGCGTTCATTTCCAGTTCTCCAAGATCAAAAGAAGAGGGTCCGCTTTTCCCAAAAGGGCTTTCCGTATTCAGAGACAGCGAAATGCACACTTCAGTTTTTCTCCCTCCCCAAGAATAGAGGGTCCCAAAATGGCTTCCCATTTCAAAGAGAGAGGGAGAGGCGTTCATTTCCATTCTCCAAGATAGGGTCGTCTGCTTTTTCCCAAAATGGCTTCCCAATTCAAAGAGAGAGAGAGAGAGAGAGATAGTAAAAGGGTGTGTAGTGCGGTCATGTTCATTCTCCAAGATAGGGTCGTCAGCTTTTGCTCAAAATGGCATCTCCGCATTCAAAAAGAGATCGTAACCAATTTTTTCCAGTTTTTTCCAAGATGGGGGGGGGGGAGAAGAAAACCTAGGATGGAATAACACGACACACAGAGAGAAAGAGAAAAGAAAACGCCATCTTGTCATTTTCTGATAGGGTACCGGTGTTCGAATACTTTTGTGACCGACTGTACGTGTGCGAAAGCTTTTTAACGGCCGGGAAACGAAACCAGCAAACATTCGTGACTGGAAAACAAATGTTTTGTTATTATTCTTGGTAGGTTTCGGTTCTCGTCGGTTCGGAATCGTGTCCTTACTTCCGAGAAACAATTCTCAAAAACCACGGAGTATAAGGTGTCCATGTGACTGCATATCAAAAAGGAAACTCTCCCCAACAAAAATTCTTTTCTGATTTGGCATATATCAGCAGAAAAGAGCGCTCCTTTATCGCTTACTATGACTCATCATCACAATAACTTACTAAGAACATTTAGTGAATTTGAGTTTCAGAAAGCAGCGCCTCCTTATACTCTGTATCACGTGAAGAACATCAGTAAAACAAAAAGACGAAAGTAAAAGTCAGGTGGCCGCCATTAGTCGACGAAAAAGGTGAGTGTCTGGTCGAAGGGCCAAATCAGTGAACTGAAGAATCTAGTATAAGTAAAAAATGTTAAGGATGGACAATGTCAGATGGATATTTGTGCTTTTCTAAGAGAGTTGATGCAGTTGTTAGGATGAGTGAGAACTGAATAGAAGAAATTTCTGGCAAGTTTTTTAATATAATCTTGAATTGTATCTACTTTGAGATCACGGTGAGTATACGAATTTGGAATGAACCAAGGCGCGATGATGATCTCTTTGATTGCTTTGTTTTGAAGAACTTGGATCTGTTGAAGGTGAGTTTCGGCAGCGTGGCCTCAAACAGGACTAGCATAGAGTAATGCTGGTCGAAGTATAGATTTATATAAGAGGAGTTTATTAGAAACGGACATATGAAATTTTTTTTTAAAGTTAGCCAAGAAAGAAACGTTCCTGTATTCAAATTTCAGCTTAAGTTTTCCTTACCCAGACGATCTCTTAAGTTTCTAATTTTCCTTTTGTAAATGAGGAAATAATTAATCTTTAGCTTTTTAAGTTAAAAATTAATTAATTCACTAGTAGTTTGAAGTACCAGTCGAACTATCTGTTTCCTATCCACATTTTCTGTTGAAACATAGCCTTTTCTGAGATCACCGGAAGAAAGACTTAAGGGTGAAAGTTTGCGATTGTATATTTTATTTTAAACCGATTGTTGTTTGAGAATCAGCCGCTGAAGCGTGATGCGTAAATAGATATTATATGTTGTGCTGCCTTACATAATGTAACTCGATGCATCATTTGCTAATGAGACTCGTAGAGATGATGAACTCTGGTATCATTCGCTTTTCTAGAAAGAATGCATCTCTTGTAAGTTGAAAACTTGTCAATTTACAGAGGCAAATGGTTAATTTTTGAAATAAAATTTATTATTTATACTTGACACTTGTTTTAAAAAAAAAACGCAATTGTATGGCTATGTTTATTAGTTATCACATGTATATAATGATAAGCTGTGAACCAATATATATATATTTTAAGTGTAATATTACCGTGAAGCAAATGTTTGAAAATTTTCAGAGATTTTGAGGATATCAAATTGTGAATTTCAGACTTTTTGCCCCCTTTTTAATTTTTGTTTTAATTACTGGAGTATTTTTCATATTTAAATGATTTTAATACTTTCAGAGCACACCCTTTTTTATTTTATTTCGGGGCAGTTTTATGTTATGTTACAGAAGAAAATGCCTTCTGCAGTAGCCTTGGCAAGATAATACTGTGTAAGCAAAATTTGGCAGCTTAAGAAAGTGCGATTTGTTGCCAGTTGTTATGAGCCTGCATGAAACTGAAATTGACTATCATTCAGTATCTGCTCAGCATAAGTTATTTAATGCATACATGTAGAAGGAATTTAGGTTTAATCCTAGTATACGGTGCACACGGGATTTGGCGACTTTATGATAAGCAGTAAAAACGGGACATATACGATGAAGTAGTGAACAGGTCATTCAAAGAATATATATAGTTATACATAGTATATACTATGTATATAGTGATAGTGTATAGTATATACATAGACGTTGTTTGGGTCATTTTTGGTGTTGGCGATAATTTTCGAAATCTCGCCAAGGCTGCACCATATACTAAGATTTTACCGGAATTTAATATAAATTTGTCTTTATTAAACTGTTTTATACAATTTTATCAACAATTTATTTAAAGTAACAGCATAATTTAATAAACATATATACATCACCTTTTGGATTTAACAGAATCAACGTGAGCAATTTATTTTATATAACAACATATATAAACATGCGAGACAGTTATGCTTAATATCATGCATATAGAGAAATTCTATTTATGAACATGTAGAAAAATTCATTTTTTACAGACTGCCTCTGGTGGCCATAGTTCAGCAATTTCTGCTAACAGTGTCTCAAACATCAACTGTAACTTCTTTTGCCATTCATGGAAGATTAATAGTAGTAAGCATAATGAGTATTTTGTTTAATTTACTGTGCGGTTTCCCTTAGTTTCTGCCTGAAAAAGTCGTTAAGTCGTATTGGTTGTTCGTTAAATTTGAAAGCCTGCTATGTGAAATAGGTTTTCCGGTAACCCTGATGTTGAAAATGTTGGTGAAACTAGCTTTAGGGAAAATTGTGGATTTGTTTAGTTTTTGCCATTAAAAAGGGGTTATTTCTGCGACTATTGCCAGATGTGTTGTGATAAATTGAGATTTTGGCTATTTTTTGTAATAGTAACCCTTTTATATGAACATGTTTTTTTTTTTTTTTATTCATACCATTCTTTTCAGTTGCTATGCTTGGTTGCATGTGCGTTAGTGTTGTATTTTAAGGTGGGTACTATCAACTGAGTATGTCTGAGATAAGTAAGAGGATGAATGTTGATGGTTTGGATGCTATTATACGTATTTATCCACCATTAACAGCGGATGAGCCATAACGACCAAAAACTTAATTCAATTGTTTACGTGGAGGATGGAGGAGATGGTGGTGGGAAGTGTGAATGTACACATGAGGAAAAAAAGGTATGCTAAAAAATTGCCGATTCATTTGTTTATTCATCTCTGTGTGTTAATTTTTGTTAAAAGATTTGTTATTTAATGATTTTATGTTTGGAAATATGTATTTTTGATTGTTTGATCATCTCTGTGTGTTAAGACAGTGGCAAATTTTTTCTGGTTCACATGATATTTTTAACTTTTTAGCTTCCTGATTTTGTTTAAGTGAAAATAGATCGATGTGTACATGGACAAAGTTAAGACAGTGCACAATGCTTAGTTTGTGCAATTCTCTGATGTTTTTTTTTTTTTTTTTCAAGTTAAAATATGTTGATGTTTACATGGACACTGAGTTTGTGTAAGTCTTTGAGTTCTTGTTTTGGTTGTGTAGTGGGCGGAAGGATCAGCACCATCTTGAAATTGTTGCCGATCCTTTGCGGCGCTAATCTTGGTGTCAAAAAAGAAGCGATTTGCCAAGGGATACCATAGAATAAATTTTAACCTGTTTCTTGCACATGTACAGAATCCACGTTTCACCATGGTTGCTATGGAAGACAAGTATTGACAATATAATGCATGTTCAACAGAGTGTGAAAATACCATTCATGTGAGAAACCTTGATCTAATGCAACAGCATGATAATGTTATTAGAATTTGAATTAGATTTTATTATTTGATAATGGCAGGCCCAGCATTGGCAGAATAGTAAGGATGCTGGAGGCTGGTTAACTTGACTTGTTGAATGCGAGTGACTTGTAGTTAGATCAGGATTCAAATCCTAGTGAACAGGCTGGCTACGTGCAAATTTTTGTGGGTTTTTTTTCATATGCAGATCAAGCTGTGTGCTTTACTATAATTAGTATAACAATATACTTTGCTAATCTGAACAGATAATGATAAAACACACTAGGGATATCTACCTATGGGAAGAAATGACTTTGGTGGCTTACTTTTTAAGACAGAATAGCCTGTTATGTGTATAATGCCATTGGCATAATGCTAGTTTTTCTATTGGCATTCTATGGCAGTTTTTCTATTCTATTCTATATAGATGCATCAATACTCTCTTGAACTGATGGAGACACATAGATCTACTCTGGGTCCAAATAGCATGAGTTATGGAATGCTTGAGCATCTGTCTTGTATGCCACTGACTGTCCTTTCTTATTATAATTGAATGTGTAGGAGCATATCTTTTCCATTGCATGGAAGAGAGCTGTTCTCATCCCCATAACAAGGCCATGAAAAGATCTGAGAAATTCCTCAAACTGTCGGTCCATTGCACTTAACGAGCTGCGTCTAAAAATTGTTTGAAAAATTTTAAACTGTATCCTAGACTATTACTTAAAAAATAATGCAGTCTCATCATATCAGAGTGATAGAATGACTGTTGATAATATGCTTATTTTGGAAAGCCTTTTTGAAGAGAAACCACTTAGTCTTTGCCTTCTTCGACATTGAAAAAGCATACAGTAAAGCACGGAGATATGACATTTTGAATGATCTTTAAGCTTGTGGCTTGCACATAAACCTACCAATTTTAAATCAGAATTTTTTGAAGAACTTCTCAAGTATGGATTAATTCTGCATTGTCATTTGTGTTTGAACGAGAGGATATGACTCAAGGTAGTGTGTTCAGTGCTACACATTTCAGCTTAAAAATAAATTTCATGTTAAAAGAGCTTCACTCTACCCTTTCAGGAATGTTATATGTTGATGATCTCCAACTAAATTGTCAAGGTGCAGATACAAGATATATGGAGAAACAATTCCAGATCGCTTTGAACAGGATCCAGAAATGGTTAAACAAGGAAGGATTTGCATTTTCAAAACAGAACAAACTGTGTGTATCCACTTCTGTGAAAAGTGTAATCTTCATCCTCAGGGATCTTTTAATTCCTGTGGCATCCAAAGTGAAGTTCTTGGGAGTGATGTTTGATATAAAACTAAACTTCCTTCTGTATGTCTTATACTTGAGAAGGAAATATTTCAAAACACTGAATGCGCTAAACATCCTAGTGAACACTTCTTATTCATATAATCTTATTCCGAATTGTTGCTCATTGCTTCATATCATAGACCACTCATCTGCTTGAGATTGGATTATGACTCGATGATTTATGATTTGGCATGGCCTTCTATATTACTAAAATTTGGTTCTTTTCATCATCAGGCTCTGTATATATGTTCCAGAGCGTTTAGAACAGGGTTTCTCATAGTTTATAAAACATTCAAAAATAAACTGAGTTTAATTAAATGCTTTTTTTTTTTTTTTTTTTTTTTCTAGTTTGGAAATGGGGGCCAATAGTGGAAGGGGTATATTGAACAAAAGAGGTTGAGAGCCTTCTGTTCAGAGTCTGTACATTGATATTACCGGCATCACTTCAGTCGTGGCTGGAGCAACTGTCTCATTACCATTATTTGAATTTATTGTTGCAGTTTGACCATCTATTTAAACTGCTTTTGCCTGATGACACGTGTCAGCTTCTGTTTGAAGCATGACCATCTTGTGTGCCTTCTTTCTCTTTAAGAGTTTGCCCATTGATCAAAGAATACAGTATGACTACTGTGTATAGCCAAGCAGTCAAGCATTTTGAAATTTTATTTTGGGAACAAGCGAAATCCAACTTCTTGATGCTTTTTGCTATTTTTACAAATGAAATGCTTGCGATATCATATACAGACAATTCTTTCTTAAACATAGGCAAAAATATAGCTGATATATTTTTATCTGTGTTCAAGAAAAAGTTGTCATATGCAGCTAAGTCAAAGGAACTAATCATGTTAGAGCATCAATCGCATGAAGAGTATTTGTTCGTATGTTATTTGCTCAATACTGACCTTTGAATTATCTGCAGTGTATTAAATATTTTCTGGCATCAAAATCCAGTAGTTATTTATGTGATGAAGCTGTATTTGAACTTGAGGAAGTGTAGGTATCTGATACTTTATTGTTGGGCTACTGGGCAATTGGGAGTAAATGGCAGTGAGTTGGCAGACATCACAGCTAAATCTGCTGTTGAACTGTACAGTCAGCTTGTTCTTTTCAATAAATGGCAATGACTCTGGGACATTCAGTTTCACAACAAATTGAGAAGTATAAAATCTAGAGTGGAAGACAGTGAAAATGATAAAAGCCAAAAGAAGCAAATTCTTTTGACCTAACCTAGAATTGGGCACTTTCGCATTGCTCTTAATTACCTTCTAAAGGCCCATTTGCTCAAAGTGTAATGCCCTTCTGTCATATTCTAATATAATGTGTACACTTTAAAAGTCTTTGTTTAAAATATTTTAGTAGATCTGAATTTCATCTTGACCATTTCTTTGAACAAGAGGTCAGTTTTAATCTATTTCATTATATGAGAGAAACTGGTTTCTGTAATTTAATTTGAATGGTTTTAAGTAGATAAATGTGTTTTTATGTGCTATGTATATTGATATATTATCTGGCTTTGTATTTAAATTTATCATGTGGATCTGACATATGCTATTTTTAAACTGGAATAAATGGATCATGTATGTTAGGGTTGTGATGCATTATGCACCAAGAAATCCACCAATTAATCAACTTTCAGTTAAAATTTATGGTCGTTTAAGTTATTTGCTTCCCAGCTTCATTAAAAGAAAATATTAAAATCATGTTTCCAAAGTTCACGAGTGTTAATTATATAGCATAGTTTACCTCAAAACACTTTTGAAAATCATATGCTCTGACTTAAATGTTCCTAACTCCAGATACTGTTGATCATTTGAAGCATTTTTGTTCAGATAAATTGTTCATGAAGTGAGGCATTTATGATCCAAGGTTCCACTGTTTATATACAATAACAAAAATAGGTATGTAGAAGCATATATGTAAATGTGTATATAGTATATATACACTGAAGTGACAAAAGTCATGGGATAGCAGTATGCAGATATACAGATGGCAGTAGTATCACGTAGAAAATGTATAAATGCGAAGTGCTTTGGAAGGGCTTTCATTTGTGTTCAAGTTATTCATGTGAAGAGACGTGACTATGGCCGCACGACGAGAATTAACAGACTTTGAACGCAGAATGGTAGTTGGAGCTAGACGAATGGGTCATTCCACTTCGGATATCGTTACGGAATTCAACATTCAACATTCCGAGATCCACAGTGTCAAGAGTGTGCCGAGAGTATCTAATTTCAGGCACAACATCCCGCCATGGGCAGCGCAGTGGCCGACGACCTGCACTTAACGACAGAGACTAGCGACGTCTGCGTAGAGTTGTCAATGTTCACAGACAAGCAACACTGCTTAAAATAACCGCAGAAATCAATGTGGGACATATGAGGGACGTGCGCGATAGGACAGTGCGGTGAAATTTGTCTTCCTTGGGCTATGCCAGCAGAAGACCGACTCGAGTGCCTTTACTGACAGCACGACATCACCTGCAGTGACTCTCGTGGGCTCGTGAGCATATCGGTTGGTCCCTAAACGAATGGAAAACCGTGGCTTGGTCAGATGAGTCATGATTTCAGTTCGTAAGAGCTGATGGTAGGGTTCGAGTGTGGCGCAGACCTTATGAAGCCATGGATCCAAGTTGTCAACAAGGCACTGTTCAAGCTGGTGGTGGTTCCGTAATGGTCTAGGCTGTTTTTACATGGCATGGACTCGGTCCTCTGGTGCAACTGAACCGATCATTGACTGGAAATGGATACCTTCAGCTACTTAGAGATCACTTACAGCCATTCATGGACTTCACGTACTCAAACAACGATGGGATTTTTATGGATGACAATGCACCATGTCACCAGGCCACAATTGTTCGCGATTGGTTAGAAGAACATTCTGGACAATTCCAGCAAATGATCTGGCCACCTAGATCGCCCCACATGAATCCCATCGAACATTTATG
The DNA here is from genome assembly GCF_044657685.1 of Stegodyphus dumicola. NCBI lineage: Eukaryota > Metazoa > Arthropoda > Arachnida > Araneae > Eresidae > Stegodyphus > Stegodyphus dumicola. The sequence goes on along the minus strand of NC_140770.1, from coordinate 265,281,703 downwards.
GGATATCATCGAGAGGTCAGTTCGTGCTCAAAACCCTGCACCGTCAACACTTTCACAATTATGGACGTCTATAGAGGCAGCATGGCTCAATATTCCTGCAGGGGACTTCCAACGACTTGTTGAGTCCATGCCACATCGAGTTGCTGCACTTCGCCGGGCAAAAGGAGGACCGACAAGTTATTAGGAGGTATCCCATGACTTTTGTCACTTCAGTGTACATGAAACTTTCTGTAAGAGTAATTGTTTAAGAGTTTCTGTTTAATTTACAAATATATTTGCTTTCATTTATTTATTTCACTTTTTGGTTATCATAAAAATTAATTTGCTTACACATAACTAATTGATGCGTTTTAATGCATTAGTTACGGCTATGTTAATATCTATGTAAAAATGGCAGTTAGAGTTGACTTTAAGGTCCCCCTTGTATTATCGCGAAGTTGTTGTTTCATTTATCTCCAAGTTGTTGTTTTGTTTATTGCCAAGTTGTATTATTTATGGTAACCTGAGGGGTTGGATGTTATGGAAACCCTATTATGACATAATCGTTTGCATTATTCTGGGAAATTTTGAATCATTGGATGTTTTGCAAAGGCTTTTGTGGTGTGTGTTGCTTAGGAAGTACATTGCTTGTTTCATTGTTTAGACAGTACAATGGTTGAATGTAGTAGGATTAATTTGAAGTTTCTGTACGATTTGGAATGAAAGGGAAAAAGTGCATTAATTGATTGGTGTGTAAATGAAGGTTTACTTGGTAGCTATAGTCCGGAACTACATAGTATGTTTTTGAGTGTTATTTTTGTGAATTTCTGTGGCGACACCGATATATGGATTGTAGTTCAGATAATTTTAGGAAGTTTTTGGATGCTGTTAAGGAATTTTGTGTGTCACAGGTTGAAGACGAACAGATTTCTAAATAAGGTAAGGGAGTATTTGCTTTGTGTAGTGCTAAAATACATAACAGGTTTTTCCTTTTTTGTGTTATTTTATTGTTTGGTTTAAAATGTAGTTTATTTGATTATGTATTTTTTGTTTGCCTCTACTGTAGAATTGGGTGCTTCTTTGACTTTTTAAGTGAAAATATATTGTGGCCTTGGCTACTAATGTTTAAAATTAATTTATGATTAGGAACAGCATGAATTATAAACAAATAGCTAAGTTTATTGCATTCCAACTATCGAAATGCGACGCTACGAGCAACGTTTTGAAACCAAAACCTAGTAATCATGAATCAGAACTAGTTGCCATTCAGCATAAAGAAATTTAAATATAAATATGAACTACTTGTTGCCATTCAGCATAAAAGAAATATAAATATGAATAATTAACAAAATATTAAAGTTAATTTTATAAAATAATTAAACAAATGAACAAATATATAAGATAAAAAATAATTATTTCTCATGCAATAACTAGGCCACTACAATATCGATGTGTACATGGACAAACTCGAGGGAGTGCGTAAAGCATAGTTGGTGCAATTCTCTGATGTTGTTTTAAGTGAAAATAGGTCGGTGTGTGTGCATGGATAAAGTCAAGGGAGTGCAAAATGCCATTTTTGTGCAATTCGGGGATTTTTTTTTTAAGTGAAAATAGGTCGATGTGTACATGGATACTGAGTTTGTCCAATTCTTTGACTTGTTATTTTGGTTTGCGTAGCGGCAAATTTTGCACCAAAAATCACTGCTATGCAGGTCAAAATAAGTCAAAGAATTGCACAAACTTGGTATCCATGTACCGCTAAAAATCGCCAAGGAGTACCCTTAAATATACTTTTACCAAAATGGCTCTGCAAATGTCTTTATGTAAAATGGTTATGTAAATTATGTTATCAAAATGCTTTTATGTTGTCATATCATACCTGTCACTGTATAATAGTTTTCGGTATATAATCATTGGTATTTCTTTATTTAAAAAATTGTTATAATAAAAATTGGTTGAAATTTTGGTTATAAAGATTGCCATGACTGATTTTTATTTATTTATTTATTATACTGTAGATTGAAAGTATTGTTTCAAAAAATGGTGTACAGCTAACAGTAGGTATTAAAGAAATGGCTGTCTACAGTGTTGTGAAAAGTAATTCAAGTATTCCATGCTGTATAACATATTTTAATGAACGTATTGATTATCATACGGCTGATGATGAGTTCAGAAGGTAATGTATGTCTCATTAAGTATTTGCCATTTTTATTGATATGCTATATTTTTTATTAATCTGTATATTTCTTGTTTGATACTAAGGTTTCCCATTCAAGATTCTTGTTTAGTGTTTATTTTTTACAGATATCCTATCTGCATGTACCTTAAAGATGATGTGTGTAGTCATGTTAAAATTATTAAACCACCATTCTGTTAACCAAAGCATGTAGTACATTAGCTCTAGCAGATGCTAGGTGGGGATCTTACAAGTATAATATAAAGGCTAATAAAAAATTGGTATTGTTCCATTTCTCTGGTGCAGGCGATAAAGTCAACAAAAATTATACAGCTGATGTCAAACGGAATATTCCTGCCGTTAACCGTTTACTGCCGCAATTTCAAAACAAGTTGCGGCCATTCCCTGTCAGTTATGTTTTTTTCCTAATGTGCCAAAAATGGATGAAAAAAAAAACAGATGAATTGATTTTTTCCCAGAACAGAGAAAGAATAAATGAAAGGCATCTTGCATAAAATTGCTAATTGTGATAATAATCATGAAATGAAAATTGTATTTCCAAGATGAAATTGAGTGGTGCTGTAACTTTTGAACTTGTTGCAGTAAAAGAAGTAGCCGAAAAGGCACATGCTCTGGGTCATCGAAATTGAAGTGTGTGAGGTTTATTTATGGTTGGAATGAAGAATTAACTTCAGTTAAATGGTGTGAAAAGCAGTTGGAAATCAGTCACAGAACAGTTGTGGACTGGAATAACTACATGCCTGAGGTTTGTGTGGAAACTTTGCTTAAATGTCAACAACGGAAAATAGGAAGACCTGTTATGTATGTCAAAATGGATGAAAGTATATTCACGATGTGCAAAAACAATGTGGGAGATGGATTCAACCACTACAGTAGATCTTTGTTAGAGTTTGCATTGAAACAAATGAAATATTTCCTTGTGAAGATGCCAGACTGATCCATGGGCATTATATTAGAAACAATTAAGGAAAATATGAAGAAGGGAACTATAATATATTTCGATTCGGGGAAATTGTATTCTACTGAAAAACTGGAAGAGAAAAGTTTTGAATATTTCAACGTAAACCATAAATATTGTTGTTTATTAAATAAAATAAATAATGTTATTTATTATTTGTTAATCTGAAAACTGTTGTTTATTAAACGAATGGCATTAATTCCTTCAAAATTATGTAGTAACTGTTAGCACAACTTTGGTGTGATTTCTGCCAAATTTCATAAGTTGATGGTCGCCAACTTTCACAGTCGACGAGATAATACAGTAAATGCCATAAAATTCATTCTACAATCTGCTCTCGTGCATTCATCCAGTCGTTCCACCCAAGTGTAACGATGAACTTTAGTTGGTTTGTGTTTTATATTTATTCTTTAACAGGTTTTCGGAAGCTTGAAGTGTTGTTAGGTTTTCTTTTTCTTTCTTTCCTTTTCTTTTTTTATGAAACACATTTTTTTATTGTATTGTGAACATTCTTTTCTGAATCTTGATTAGCTTGTTTTTAGCCAGTCAAAAACATATAACCACATGCTATTTATATGTTAGAGCTGAAAACATGTTTTTGTAAGGCAGAACACAATCAAACACCTATGTAATCTGATTAGAGGCGAAGTATTGCTACCCATCATGTTGTTATCAGTGGTTATTCCTTGCTACACGTACCTGTTTTATATCAGTAACATCCAGTAAGATCAAGGCTGCATTTGAAAATCGGTGATTATTCTATAGCTTCATAGGGTTTTTTTAGTACCACTATCGACTTTTAATTTGACCACACTGTATATATATGTACAGGTATTCCCGTTTTCATCAAATGAAATATAATGACTGCTGAAGTATTTGTTAGAGCTTTTCTATTTTCTTAATAAATACTATATTGAAATCTACTGTGCACCGAGTTCATGCTATATTGAAATCTGTAAGTGCTGCATTGAAACAAATATATAACTGAAATGTATGGGCAGACGGCTTAAAATCATGTGACTCATGTGGCCACCAATGGTTTGCTGTTAATTGTATGTAGTATTCAGATGGCTGATAAGTGGTGTTCCCCAAAAACATTGAGGACGAAAACATTGCGGAGAAAACAATGCAAGGCGAAAATATCATGACTGAAAATAAAGCCATTAAAAACTTTGCCGTTTAAAAACATCGTTGTCAAAAATATCGCTGTAAAAAATAAAGTACCTACAAATCATCACATAAAAATAACATTGCACACATGCGTTTTTCAGGTTTTAAAAGCTGTAAATGCATTTTCGCATAATGATTTGGGAGTACAAGAAGGAAAGAGAGATATTTTTACTTTTATATTTCATATTTTTGAGTGAACTAATAAATTTTTACTGAAAAATTAAGAAGGAAACTTAAGCATGTAAAAATTGAAATTGAGTAGAAACTTAATGAAACTTACAGTCTTTATTGGATTTTAAATTTATAGTTAATTTATAAAGGTCAATTAACCTTTTTTTATAAAGTTTTACGCATAATGTTTTATGAAAAATACAGTGTGAAAATGTTTTGGAAAAGTAAGATAATAACAACATGAGGTTACCTCTATAAAAATTTGCTTAGTTAATAATCAAATTACTTTCTTTCACATTTGTTAATCTGATATTGCTTTGGTCAACATTATATCTCATTTTGTTTCCGTTTATTCTTAAAGTGTCGTTAACATTTCTTGCACTTCCAAATCTTTACGTGAATATGCATTTACACTTTTAAAACCTGAAAAACGCATGTGTGTGATGTTATCGTCATGCGATAATTTGTAGGTACTTTGTTTTTTATCATGATATTTTTGACGACAGTGTTTTTAAATTGCGAAGTTTTTTAACTGCTTTGTTTTCAACAACAATATTCTTACCACGAGGTTTTAGAACTGTGATGTTAATCTCTTTCTTTCCTCCCACGATGTTTTTCACCTTGCAGTGTTTTCTCCTCAACATTTTCATCTGCGATGTTTTCGGCTGTAACCAGTTAAGTAGGCTGCCTTTATGATGCCTTTTGGTCACAGTAAACCAGAACACCTGTCGTCCGGTTGACATGGGCAACTGCTGTCTGATTTTGATATCTTTTCATCTACAGGTCATCAGTCACCATTGTTTACCTTCGCTGACCACCACCAACCTTATAGCTATACCAGTAATTTTGAAGGCTTCCCTAGCTTATGAAGGAACATTTTTATTAGTTTCTAACTTTTGGGTAACAGATGTCAAACCTCCTTTAGCTTACCAATCTTTTCACTATGTGTAAAGGCATCTTGATGCTTTTTTGTAATCATACTGCACATACAGTCTTACTTTCACTTGGAGAAGAGAGCCTGAAAATGCACCTTCCTTTCTTGTTTCTAAGTTGCCTCACACTGCATGTGCTGACTCCTTGCATTTTGTGTGCCTTGATGTATGCCCTGATATCATGATGCTGATATTTGCATATGCACCACCTTTCTGCTGAGTTGGTTTTTCATTGTACTCATCCTTTACAACAATTTCATGGTTGTATGTTGAAAAATGAATTTTTTGCCTAAGTTTTGCTCACTATTGTGGATAAAAATTGTGATAAATTTGCATATCTATCACCAATCACTGAAAAAATTAAATTATGACTGATTAAAATTGATCTACTGCAATGTAAAATACTGTCACAGAGATGTTTCATTTTTTGCCTGCTCCATTTTTCATAAAATACTACTGCTAAACCCATTCAGTCCCTTATATCAAAGTATTTTAAAATTACTGCTGTCACGGTCACCAACTAAATGATGGAGTATGGTAAATGTAATAAACAAAGCTGTCACTGGCTTCAAATCCATGGAATATTTGTTTGTAAAAACTATATCCTAAAGAGCCATTAGATACACCCCCCCCCATGTAATCAAAGACTATTTTTTCTTCCTGATTCTTCTTCACTAAGAAGTTACAATACTTTCCTGCACAATAATAAAATGCTCAACAGTATGTTAAAAAAATTAAAATGTTCTTTATTTGTGATAAATGTTTATTATCATCATGTGTTATTAAACGCCTGATCGAACCTGGATGCTAGACTAAAAGAATTCATTTTCCTTTGCCCTCACTATTTATGAAGAATATTTTAAAACTACAAATGTTAACTATTATAATTCAAACATTTTATTACTTTATACAAAATGTGAGATTAATATTTAAAACATACTAAAACATTAATCTTTTCCTGTACATGAAAAATAATCAAATTAATCAAGATAAATCAATTATAAATCATCTCAAATATCATCCTACGAAAACTTCAGCTTGGTCACATAACTGTTCATTTCTGACATTTAAGGTCTTGAAGAGGGGAAACGTGTTATGGGATCTAAAACTTATAGGAAAATGTTTCTTATTATAAGCAATGTGATTACCTTGATCATGCTGTAGGAAAGGTGAGACTGAACTTGGCAGATTTCCTTTCAGAATGTAATTCCTAGTTCTTTTCTTTTAAATCTACTTTTTCTTTTGCTTTAATTTCATAAGTTTTTATTTACTTAACATCCTGGTGTGCCAGGAGACTCCTGTAAAGTGGTGCTCCAGTGGAACACAGATTAGGAGCTGCTGCATGACCATGAAACTTCATATAAGCCTAATATTTATAGTCCGAAAGCATCAAATGCATCAAATTCTTACAGGTAATCTGCAGTTTATGAATTACACTGGAATAAAAAGATCCCAAGATGTCAGAGGCGATATGTTCAAAAGGCACTCCTACATTGTATCATTGCAGCTTGTCTCAGCTTCGTTTCTTCGGTCCTTTCCGACCTGCACAGGCATCACAAGATCTGCACCAGTTTTGCACATCGTCCTTTGAATTATTCCAGTAGAAGCACTCACGAACTACCTGTAAGGTGTGCATTATTCCAAAGTGGCCTCCGGTAGGGCTGCTGTGAGAGAACGTCCGGGATCCGGTGTCTTGGAAGTATCAGCTGCCATCGGAAAGCCTTCCCGTCATCCAATTCGAAATTTCAGTATAAGACACTGTTTCGAATGTGTAATGACTCTCAGAGAGCCCAATATTGTTTTGTCATTGAACTATAGATCGAAATTCAGGTGGGGATCCCTTCTGAGGATGAATAGTTATGTCCTCAGAAGCTGAATGCAGTGCAGTTTGTTATTTTTAAAGTCCAAGGAAAAATTGTATTTCCTTAGAAAGTCCAATCTGAGTATAAAAGGATCTGTAATATCTGCCATGTGATGTTAGGCGGCACTTCCAAATGTGATGTTTATGTTTAATTTCCCATCTGTACAGATTTTATCACCAGGTGCAGTCTGAAAAATAACACAGGATAGCATGCAAATGAGTTCATCTTTAAACTGTTGAGCTAAATCTTTCCGAATGATTGTAATATTAGCTCCTGTATCGATCATCATATTGCAAGAAACTCCATTCATATGTCCCATGATGAAGAATCCATTAATTTCGCCACTCACTGCAGAAATATGAAGCACTTTGAAATGGGGCTTCTCATCCTCCTCCAAATTCCTCTCTGCGATAAGGCCATTAATTATTTATTTATTTTTTATTTATTTATTTATTTATTTTTTTTTTTTTTTGCATTGTTGCTGAGGAATGGTCTTATTTTCCATGCCCGGGGATGTTCTGCAGTTCTTCCTCTGTATGTAATCTTCAACACCGCAGTTCCAGCACTTTTGGCGTCAGGTGTTCTGCAATTCCGCCGTATGTTGGAAATGGGGTACAATTTCCGACATTTTAGAGCCAGTTTGTTCTCACTCCTACTCCGTATCAAAGCATTGACTTGTCTGCATAAATCATCTAAATGAGCCTTCACTTGATCCACTGGCTTGTAAACTTGAGCAGCTGTGATTGGGTGGTGGTCTCAGCTGTTCCTTGCTGGGCTGGTTTGAATTTCATGGCATACACTAGAGCCCTTTTCAAATCTTTGGCATCCGCCATTCGCAGAGCTTTCTGTGTTTGAGGATCCCGGATGCCATCGATGAAGTACTGCAAGGACAGGATTTTTCTTGTTTCTGTCGGGCATTCCGAAAAGGCGAGACGAGACAGCCTTTCGACATCCGTGGCTAGTTCCTGGAGTGTTTCCATGGGCTTCTGTTGACAGGATTTTAATTGAAGCCTGCTGTAATCTTTTAAACACATATCGCCAAAGTGCAGCTTGAATGCACCGTATAGGGTTTCAAAGTCTAGCCATTGGTTTTAGGGAAAAGTCTGAAGGATATCCGCTACATCTGCTCTCAGAGAAGCCGTGAGATAACAGGCCTTAGCTTGGGAATCCCAACTGTTCACTTCTGCCACTATAGAAAATTGTTTCTTATACGATTGCCAAGAGGGCTTTCCATCATATGTAGATGGCTTCAGAGAGGGACGAGCAGACATTGATAAAAATTTAAAACCATCTGTATTGCTCCTCTGCCAATAAAAATTTCTTCAAAGTATCATATTTTTTGGTGCAGAAACTGTGTCATCAATTTGTTGTTGGATGGCAGAAACTCTTCCTTTGATTCATTGTTTCACATCAGAAATTTTTTTTCTATTTGTTCTTTGACAGAAGAAACTCTGTAATCGATTTGTTGTTCCACTGCCGAAACTCTCTCTTCTATTTGTTCTTTGACAGAAGAAACTTTTTCTTCAATTTGTCCAACTTTTTTTTCAACCGCATATATTCTGCCTTCCGTAGCTCAAATTTGTTTTCAGTTATGCAGGCAATTTCTCTTTCCGTTTCTCCTTGTCCTGCTTGAAACTTTTTTTGATGAGCTTTCATCTTTCTTGAACTGCTTACATATCCTCTTTAACTGATTCTTGACCAGCTTTCATCTGTGCTTTAATGGAATCTTTCATCTCTTCTTTAAATGCAGGAAAGGCTGCTACCAACTGCTTTAACTGTTCCTCCATTGCTCTTGTCACTGGCATTCAATCCCACTTCCGACACCAAAAAGTGTTGCATGTGTACGGGTTTGTAACAGATTGAATGCACAAATCCGATAAAATGTTAATAAAATTTATTGTTATCAAAAGAAATATCACAAAACACTGGAATTTTTCTTAGAAATATTTGTACAAGTGTTCACAATATAATGCAGTAGTAATCAGTAGTTGTACTTTAAACTACTAAAAACGTTAAACTCAATGCAAAGCACAGAGAAAACTAATCCGATCAACAATAACAATAGCAGCTAACTAAACAACTACTCATAATAACAATAACTAAGCAACTGAGCAGAGATGGCTCTTTCCAGCTTTTTAAAGCTTTCAATCAGTCGCAAGAGAGTTCCAGTAATTTCTTTCCTTTTAGAGATTTCTGGAAATCAACAAGATGGAATACGGTTACAGCTAACACAGAAACAATTACATTTATTCAATTTCAATACAAATATTAGAGATATTTACTTATTCAATGTTAAATGCACATTCTCTTATATTTTTACTCTTTTGGCATAGCTTTCTCTTAAAATTTATCATGCACTGTATTGCACAGGGATTGCCATTCAGTAATGTTCTTTGTTATTTGCAAATGTGTAATATTCTTTAATTTATAATTTTGTTATGATTGGTGTGCCAACAGAATTTTCACGCAAAAAATTTATTAAATTTTTAAGTGTTAAAAATGCTTTATTCGTATTCTCATGCATTTTTGTTATTTTAGAATCCTAATCTAAAAATCATGCAAACACTTCGTTATTAGAAATAGTTTTAATGTTTAATTTACCCAAATAAGGTTACGAGTTGGCAATATGACGACACTGAAGTCTGCCAGTGTTTTCCATAACAAGAATTCTGTAAGATAGCATGAATATCTCTTGTTTGAAAAAAATTATGTTGATCAATATTTTTCATGCAAATATGCGTAGAAATGCTGGTCACTTAATTTGTTAACTTCACAAATCTTTTCCTGAGCTGCTATTGGAAGTACGAATAAGTCTGTGCCATTTTTATCAAAAATTGGGCATTTATTATGAAACAACGATTCATTGTTTCATTCACAGTACTATCCATTGCTAGCCACTGCTTTTTCCCATCTTTCTGGCAGCATACAGATACCACGTCAGAAGAATGCTTTATCTTTCGAGGCTATCCATCAACTCAGTTTTCGGTATCTTCATATGGTATGAAGTGCAGCTTAGACAGGCTATGCTTCAGTAATCGAAACAAATAGTAATCAGAAGTAACAGTGTCTGGTGAATACAACAGGAGGAGGAAAATTTCTCATTTGAGTGTTTCGAAGTAGGTTTTGACTGGCACCACAACATGTGGATGAGCATTATCATGCAAGAGAATAACTTTGCCATTTCTGAAGTAGTAGTGGCTGCATTTTTCTTCAGTGTTAGGCTCAGTCTCATCAGTTGTGTTCAGTAGAGAGCCACAATAATGGTTTTGTTCAATTTGAGCTACTCATAACACGATACCAAGTTGATCCCACCATATATGCAGCATCATTTTCCCCCACGAATATTCAGTGTGGCATTGTTGAAGCATGGCCAAGTGATCTCTGATTTCTTTTTCTTTGGGTTATCACATTGTATCCATTTTTCATCAGCAGTGACTATGCGATGCAAAAAGCGTTTTGTTTATGCATGACAAGCAGCATTTCACATGTAAAAAATTGGCAGTCAGTCAATGATTCTCTGCTTCAGTTGATATGGAACCCAGTTTTCTTGCTCTTGAATCATTCCTAATGATTTTAGACGATGTGAAATTGCTTCTCAAGTCACTCCTAATGTAATTGCAAGTTCTACTTGCGTTTGGCGTGAATCTTCATGTAATAATTTTTCCAATTCCACATCTCCAAGCACTTTCATCCTTCCACTGTGTTCTTTGTCTTCAACATCAAATTCACCATTCTTAAGCTTTCGAAACCACTTATGATAACTTCTGTCACTTAAGACAGCCTCACCATATGCTTCTATAAGCAATCGATGCACTTCAGCTGCATATTTCTTCAAATTGAAGAAGTAAATCAGAAGCTCCCCCAAATAACACTCATTCGGCTCTACATTTTTGCAAGGAAAAAATGTATGATGCTGATATAAAATCACTAATATTTCAAGGTTATGTTGTTAGCAGAAGTCCAACCATACAATATGACATTTTACATTGGACAATTATAACCATAATGTACTGGTGGCATCATTTTTTGTCAAACGGCAAAGACAAATTTGTACTCCCAATATTTTATTTAAGTACAAATATTTTGTTCTTCAATTTATATATGGTCCTTTAACGTGAAGTCAAATTTTCATATTCATATCTCGAACAGTTTTTTTTTTTCATTTGAGAATGACATTTTTTATATTGTTATAAAAAGTTGGATTTCATAATTTTTACGATTTGTTTTACATTTGCAAATGCCAAAAATTTATTGGCTATTTAAGAAATTTTTTGTAACTGGAAATATATGTATGTCGCCAAGAGTTTAAAAAAAAAATTGCTCAGTGAGGTTTTTTAAGAGCGCAGTATATAGTTATTTTCTTCCCTGGTGCACTAAAATTTATTTCATTTTAAAAGCTGCTTTAAAACTCTGGTATTTCTAAATTTATTATCAAAATATTTTCTAATCAAAGTTTTGTATTCAAACCATGGTAGAAGCCATTTCAAACTAGGGAATTTGTACATGGAAACTTCATGAATAATGGAAGCTTGCAGAATAAATTACAAATTTATGAAGCAGAAATGAAAATGTCAAAATCTGTCAAAAAAGATTTGGTACTTTTCTATTTTGCCGGTGCAAGTGATAAAGTCATCAAAAATGGTACAACCGATGCCAAACGGTAACCTTTTACACCTTATTTTCACAACAAGTTGCAGCCATTTCTTATCAAATAGATTGTTTCTTTTTCAATACTGGCATAAAATTACATAGAATTTTTACCAGATAGTTCAATTTTATGCCCTAAGGCTATTCAGGGTAATTAAGGCAATTAGGATGCAATTGACTCACCCGAAGGCGAAAATATAGAAAAGGCAAAGTCAAGGGTTAAATTCATCAATTCTATGAGAATGCACTAGCGAATTAAAGCACTGCGGTTTTACATAATTTCTGAGTAAGCTAGCTATTCGTGCGAATTGAAATAATTCTTGCACTTAACATTGTGTTCCAAATTGAGATTTAACTTGAAATTAATGTAGATAATTACTCAGAGAATTAGATTTTTGTAGTGCAATCTAACGTGAGAGGAAATCACTTGGGGTCACGGGATATGAAACAACAAATCAGGATGCTGTATCCTGAAAGCATAGTAAATTCTTAAATTAATGTCTTTTTACAAATTTTTTGTCTTTTTACAGAATTTTAAACAATATTAAAATGCTTATGCTAAAAAAATAAAAATTTCTTAGAACTAACATTCGTTAACATTTTTTATGTGTGTACTGTGTGTTGTCGCCTATAAAATCTGCTTCGCGAGATTTGCGCCGGCGAAACGGAAAAGTAACAAAGATTTAAATTCAAAAGGAGATTCAAAATAAAAGAACAGAGACTTCTAAAGTGTTGTAACAAAATGAGTATGGTCCAGAAAAGTTTTAATTCATGAAAAATATGTAATTTTTTAAAAACAGAACTTTTTTTCTGTATTATTTCCTCCAAATGCTGTGTTTTCCAAATTTTGGTACACTTTGTGAAAAATTATGACATGTATATGCATGAAATTTTATTATAGCAAAAAATTAGTTATTATCCATTCCGTGAACCTGTTTTTTTAGTGTTTATGATAATTGTTAAATTGTAAATTGGGGTTGAAAATGGATGAAATAAAAATGAATAAAGTTTTTATTTTTTTTTAAATATATTTTTATTTAGAGTAATAAAAATTTAAATTGACTCACTAAAGAGTGGATTTCTTGGATTCTGACATAATTTCAGGGCAAACATTTTGTTAATTTTTGAGAAATGTGCACCTAAGTGTGTACAATTCTTTGCTTTTTCCCAGAAAAACTTAATGTAAATGCCTTTAATAGACTCCAATGCAGCTATTGCAACTGCGTTTGATAGACTGCAATGCAGCTGTTTCAACTGTTGAGAAATATTTTTTTATTCTGTGTATTACAAGAATGCTTTGTTTTTAAAATATTTTAATCATTTTATGAAATTAAAGCCTAGTATTAACTAAACAAAAGTTCAGTCCTAGCTTAATGTTTAGCAGAAGAGGGTATATTATTTCAGGACTCTTAATGTTTCTTGGGTTATTAATCCAATATATTTCAGCGTAATAATGTTTTTTTTTTTTTTTTTTGTGTGTGTGTGTGTGTGTGTGTGATGTCCTATTTTCAAAGGAATCAACTGCATTTGGGGAAAACTAGATGAATTCTAAGGAGAAGGGCAATTTTTAATTCATCATGATTATTCCATATATGTTACACCTATCTTTGAAGAGGAAGGATTTTTTTTCAGACTTTAGAAGGTTTCTTTCTCACTTACTATAAGAGTTCAAGCTACTGAAATAGGCTAACTATATGTGCTGTTTTGAGCAGAGCAGTACCATTTCGTGGCCATTTAGATAAAAATGATAAGTTAGACCATTTTTAAGAGGAGCTATAAGTGTACTTTTGTTTGGCAATCAGGATATAAAGAATTATAAAAACTGTCAGTTAAATAATGTATTGTGGAATAAAGATAATATTACTTTACCTGATAGTCAGATTTTGAATATTTACGAAATTTACAAAGTATTAATGTTGAAATGTTTCTGAAATGCTGAAAAAATATTTTCTATTTTGAATAGGATGTGTCCAAAAGAGAAATTTGGTTTAAATGCTGAGATAATAAAAATTATGCTAAAAGTATCTTGGAATATGAAAAATTTTATGCTTAGGTATAGAAGAGCAAACTATTATATAAAGTAACTTAAAAAAAATATCATTGTAGAGTTGTAAAATGTGATAATCTTAACATACTTGTTATAAAACATTTGTATCATTTTTCTTTGTTATCATTAATTCTAGGCCTGTTTGTGCAATTTTATTGTCCTTTGTTACACACAGAAATATGGTGAGCGTATACCAAAGAGAATTTTCTTATGTTATTAAGAATCACACTTTATTTTAATTAACTTATGGATACTCGAGCAATGGAAGCTGTGTGTAAAGGCTGAAAAATAAAGCTTAAAGTACTTACTGATAGAAATAGAAATATTTATCTTAAGGTAAACTTCAACCTATGCATGTGATTTAAATTTCAGTATACCTATATATTCTTTGTAAGCGTTTACTATGTATACCATCAAGCGATGTCAACAAATGCCTTTACTCAAAATCTGTGGGTGATAGCAAAAATATAAGTTCTTATGTATTATTGACATATAAACGTACACGAAGAATAAGCTTTGCTTATTCCGTAGGAGGAAAAAATATCAGTATTGTTCATGAAGAATATATCATAAAGAACACAACTTTTGAAATTTCTCTAGTGAATGCTACCTCAATATGTTAAGAGAGTTTTTGTGGTCTGAAGTGGATCATATGAATGCTGAAAAAATATGGTTTCAACAAGAGGGTGCAACCTATCACACATTGATTGCAACAATGGGCTCGTTATGAGAGAGGTTCCCTGGCCGAGTGATTTCTCGCAGTGGGACGTGAATTGGTCACTCAGATCTTGTGAGTTGACAACAGATGATTTCTCTCTATTTTCTCTTGGATATTTGAAATCTCGTGTGTATGCCAACAATGATCATTTCCAGAGCTTCAGTATATAATTTGAGAATTAGAGGTGTAAGTATGCGGATAAGTTATGGAAAATTTCATTAAAAGAATGAGAGTGTGCTTGCAGAGTTGTGGAGAGCATTTGAGTAATATGATATTTCATACATAATCACTGCTAAAATATGTAAACATGTAATTATTTAATATGCAAATTACTTAAATTTCATCGGTAAACTTGTATGTTATTATGCACTCGAATGTTGCATTCTGTATTGGATGCCCTTTATAAGGTGCAAAAAAAGTTTTGGGAAATTCCTTCAAAATGTTTCCAGCATGGGTTATTAACATTGATTTGAAAGCGAAATATTGTGACTTGTTACGTGTGTAAATTAAGCAACAGGGATTTACTTTAATATGGTATTGGATTTTGTCATTATATATGTTTTAAATCTCATTGTGTGTATAGTTTTTTTATATCAATATACAGAATAATATAGTTTTCTTTCAAGAAGTAATTGTAGGTATTTCTTTAAATATCACGTGATTTATAATAATTCAGACTACCACGTAATTTATATTTATTAAGCTGACTTGTGTTTATTTTCTAGATTTATGGATTTCATTCGGAAAACTTCTGAACCTGTTAAGAGCCAGCTAACAAATTTCCTGTATCCTGTGTTTGTTCATATATATCTTGCTTTGTTTAGGGATAATAAGCTTTCAGAAGGTTAGTTTCAATCTTTGATAAAGTGTATTAACTAGTAGATACTAATAAAATACTGTAATATTCATTTTGGATAGTTCCAAAAAATTCATTTCATTTAATGAAGAAAATGCATATCGTGACTACAAAAACGTTTTTATAAATTGATTAAAGAAGAATTTTTAGGAATTAAAATTTTCAAATCAGTAAAAAATTTATTATGAAAACATTCCTGGTTAGTTTGTCAAAGTAAATCTTTTCTTGTGAATCTTTTTAATAATAAAAATTAAGTACTCTTGCTAATTTTTTTTTTTTTTTTTTTTTTGGTTACAAAAAATGCAAAACTAAGTCTTAGATATTTATGAAAATTAATATGTAAATAAAGCAAATTTAACTCCAGAATAAACCTGGAATTCTATTAACATCCTGTTTCTTTACTGTAGTTTTATCCATGGGCCATTTATAACCTTGGGATGCTGTATAATGTATTACTTTTATTTCTGCAGAAATGCACCAGAAGAATATTCAGTTTACAGTAAACAATTCATACATAATTTCTTTTCTTCTAATTTGTATGTAGAAAACAGAATGCATGTCAAAATATTTACTCTAATCCCCAAAGATAATGGTAATTTGACCTTTTTTAGTAATATGCCAGTACAAAAATAAATTTAATATTTGGTAAAATTTGACAATTTTAAATAAAACTGCAGTTGCTTTTGAGAAACAAATTATGTAATCTCTCTGTGACATAAAGAAGTTGTTAACATGAACTATACATGGTGTTTATAAATTAGTGGTATAGTTTTAAAAATAAGTCTATGTTTTAATGTGTATGGGCTAACCTTATAGCATAAGCAGTGGCAATTGTCCAAGTTTTGATGCATTAATTACAATCCTTCAATATATGCACCTCTGGTCACATGATACACATCTACACGGTAACCAAATTCTTCCAATATTCGATGTAGCATGTCTGCAATGCATGCTTTATCTGAACACAAACTTCCTCAAGGGACACGGGCATTGGCAGTACATAAACTCGGTCTTTAGTTAACCCCAAAGAAAGAAATCGCATGGTATTAAATCTGACAAACAAGATGGCTAGGAGGGAAGGTTGTTATCTGTTGTTGCAAGTGCGTCCAACCCAGCATTCGTGAACAACATGATTAAGAAGCTCTCATACATTTCTGTGAAAATGGGGTGGAGCACTATCCAGTTGTAAAATATAATCATCTGAATTGATGTTTAGCTAGGGTAATAACCAGGTTTCCAACA
This sequence comes from Stegodyphus dumicola, assembly GCF_044657685.1. NCBI lineage: Eukaryota > Metazoa > Arthropoda > Arachnida > Araneae > Eresidae > Stegodyphus > Stegodyphus dumicola. The sequence goes on along the minus strand of NC_140770.1, from coordinate 265,264,924 downwards.
TGTCTAGAAATGAGTCACTGATCACAGTTTCTTGTTTGAAGAAAAATGGGCCATGCTCTTTCTCATGGAACGCCGCACAAAAAACGTGCATGAAACTCGTGCTATGCTGAAGCCACAGATCTAGACACCTGAAAACGAAGAACACAGAAACCCTTTTCCTGTTGCAGTGCCATCTTGGAAGTGACACTACAGCAATGCAGTAAGCATGCAAATAGCAGATAGCACATGAGAAACTTGAACAGTTGCCAATGCTTATGGCATGCGTAGGTTTGGGTAAGGTAATACTTTGATTTATAATTCATTTTAAAATCAGACCATTCATTTTTAAACACCCTGTATTTCAATATCACTTATTGCTCTTACAAATTAATACAGTTCTTATAACAACCTGTTAAGCTATTACAGACTAAAGGAAGTATGTGGTTTACTTAGAAGTCTGCTTGAAATTACTGCTCTCACTTTTGGTAAAATGGACAGATGCTTGTGCTGTTTGGTCCCAAATTTCTCTTCCAACTTTTATTCAAATTCTTTCCCTATTAGAAAATTTAATAGCATATATAACTGAAGACTAAATCATTTTATTGTATTAATAATCATATTTAGTTTAATTTTATGTTTTTTAAATTGATTTATTTTAATCTGAGATTTTGTTTTTCAATGTTATAAGTGCCAACAAGTTGGCCTGAGTTATAAAAACTGTTATTAATTTTTAATTGTACCTAATTTTTTTATTAAAGGCCTTTTTGTGTTTAGTTTCTATTTTTATACACTTAATATATATTTTTTAATCTACATGAGCTAATTATGTAAGTCTTTTTATCAGAGATTTCTTTGCTTTGTTAATGTTAAAGCATTAAGAAAATTACATTGTTTTAGAAAATATCCTTTCTTTAAACTTAATCAAAATAATTTTGTTGTGTTTTTTTTTCTTTCTTTTAATTACATAATTTCGAGTTTTTTCATTAGTTGCCAAGTTGTATCAGCAAAGTTTGTTATTTGAACTTTAAAGAGTACCTGAATTCTTGTTGAATTTATAACAACCTATTTACTATTCACAGTCAAATTAAGAAAATTTTGAAATCTTATATTATATTTTAGCTTAAGGAACATGTTTGTGGAATTAATCAAAATTATGTGTATGTGAGATTTAACTTTTTATTAATATTTACAGCTAAAATTTTCCATGAAGCCTATAGTGACATTTTTTTAAGTGCAGAAGGCTACAATGATGTAATTAGTGACTTAATTAGCTTCAAAACAGTTAGTGATATCCTCAACCATCCTCACTTTAGTCTTTTTTGGTAAATATGTATTCTGTTTTTCCTTTTTCTAATCTATTGTTATGTTAAGCTTTGGTGATTATTCGCAAACATAGAATGTGTCTTTAAAGTGTCTTGTATTAAAAAATGAAACTTTTATCAAAGTTCATTTTAGTTATCTTTTCTTGCAACATCAGGCCTAAATTTAAACAAATGTGTGTGATTGAAAATGAGAGTATAACTTTATAAATCAAAAGTGTATTTTATAAAGTTATTTTAAAATTTAAGTATATATATAAAATGCTCCTCTTAAGTGTATTTTTTTAAAATTAAAATTCAGAGTCTCATCTGAAAAACAAATATGAAGTTTATTGAGATGATATGAAATCTTTATCCACAACGCTCTTTTCTGGAAAGGCAATGCTTCATCTGTAAAACTGGTGCATCTCCACAATATCTGCTTTTGGGGCACAACAGCTCACATGCAGTTGTCCAATAAATAATAGAGAACCTCAATTATTCAAGATATTTGGAAGCATAATCACCTCAGGTGCTCAAAACCTTGATTAGTACAGACTAAATTTAAATCATGCCAGGTTTTCTTTCAAGGTGATTTTCTGAAATTTTTCATTTACAATTCTAGAAATAAGTGCACAAGTACAACCATTTATACATACATTTTATTTCACTATAAAAATATTCATAAACTGGAATAAACAAATTTAACAAAATTTATGCAAATAGTAAAATTTTGTTAAATTTCTTACATGCAATTTTATAAGACAATTTCATTTGTAAAAGTTTTTTTTTTTTTTTTTTTTTTTTTTTTTTTTAAGATGGTCCATATATCTCTATTAGCTACTACATGATTTTGTGAGTTTTTGATCAACAAGATCCATAAGAGAAGTATCAAGATGTTACTTTAAATATTAAAGAGCTTTGCTCAAGGCTTCAGTATCTATTAATGGATGGTAAATCGGAATGGTAAAACCACTGAATACTGGTGATTCAATCCAAAATCAGATCCCAGCAAATGTGGTGGCTGTATGGAAGTTAACTTGATTTTCCTCTATGTTGTGTATATGCAAGCCAATTTCACATAAATAGTCTTTCATGAAAGCATCCTTTTCCTTAATCAGAAAATTCTTTTGCACCTTGCCATCATCAGAACAAATCAAAATCAACACATGACTAATTTCCAGATTTTTCCTTTTCTTCAGCATTAGTGCAATTTTTATTTTCCTTCTGATCTGCTGCCCAGCCAGTATATAGGTTAGTGACACTGACTGCCATACTGGTGGGCCCAAGTTTGAAACTTGGAGAAGGCATTAATGTTTGTAAATTATAGTGTCTGATTTGAGTTAAAATAATATGCCAATTATTGGTCGTGTTAACTAGTCCTGCAAATTTATGAATATTATGCTGATTCTTGTTGCTTTAACTCCTCTAATAATTATAGTGTAATGCAGCAAGGGGGCATTTAAAATAAACAGTGAGCCAAAAGTCCTCTACAGAGGTTATTGATAGGATGGAGAGGGTTGGAGACCCTTCAATTGCTGCTTGGGATGCTCTCCCTGAAAACTGAGATGGAACTGCGTGGTTGGTGCAGTGGGACTATATGTTCGACTAATGGTGAACATCTGGTGTTCCACACTCTTCTACTTCAGACCTATGATGCAGATTATTCCTTCATCACTTAAGAATTTGGATTGTTGTTTTCTATATTTATCCATTCCAAAGGGTTATCCTTTGACACGTGATTACAAGTCAATTATCAATTAACACTGCTTTCATTTTTAACATTTGTAAACTACACTTTTTGCTGTAATATACAATAGGAAGGCTGATAAATGACCCATTACTGATAAGAAGGGTTGACAGATTAGTCATTGGTAAAATTTGGGAACGTTGCTGATTTTTGTTGTATACTTTGTATGTTGCTACATTTGCTGGCCTATTTCTTTAATTGATAATTGGTTGCTGGCTCAATTGAAGGATTTTTTCTTTTGAAGGGGGGGGGGAAATGGTAACAAAAAGTTTATGATTGTTTGCCAGACTAAGTAATGTTTTAACTATAAGCATTAATTCATCAGTTATGATATAATAAATCTGAAGTTATTTGGTGATGATTATTATGGAATTGCTAGCTGGCTCAAATGTTCAAACCAACGACTTCTTTGCATACATTATTTCTATTTGAAATAAATCATCCTAACTCTTTATCCAAATAATATATCCATTAGTATTTCACTCACTGTAATCTTCTCTACTTCCATTATAAAAGCTTTATTCTCAGTCAAACTGTTTTTAATAGTTATAATAATCTGCTAGACTGATTCATGTAAATGTGCATTTTGACCCTGCAAATTGCAAATCAATATGAAAAATTATAATCCTGACTATTTTTATGTCAGTTCTTCTTCCTTTGTAAATGCCTCTAATTTGTAGCAGGACTTATCATGTCTTGAAATTTCTATGAATTTTTATTAAGTTTTGATGGAGATGTGACAGTAAGTGAAAAACCTAGTAGTAATGTGTAAGTGAATTTTAAAAAAAATAATGCTGATTGTTTCCAGTGAAAAGTATTTAAAAATTAAATCATGGAACATCTTATATGTTATTTCAGTTATTATTTCCTTTTATTGAAATAATTTTTTTTTTCTGTATTATTACTTAGGGAAGAAAAATATATTATACAAGCTTCAGAAGATACTATGGAACAATTAAAATCATATCTAAAGGTAAAATTTTTGGGTTTATTCTGTGTGTGTTGGGGGGGGGAGAAATTTTAAGTTTTAAACTTTGATCTTTTAATTTTAAATGTTTGGAAAGCAGAAGTAAGAGTATTATTATCAGTGCTCTTAAGAAAATGACTAAAAAAAGGGGTGCCATTAAAAGAAACAAAGCTGTAAATACAGAGGCTGTTCACACATTTTTTTTTAGACAATGTATATTGTATTCACAAAACTAAATTACATAAAATTCTTGTGTTTTAAATGTTCTATTTGACATCCCTTATTCTGAACTATTTTTTGACACCGCAGTTTCCAGGATAATAATGCCTTTTGAAGTAGCAGAAGAGGTATTCTATCCCATTCCTCCCGAACAGCTTTCCAGAGTCCTGTTAGGGTTTTGGGACAATATTTGGATAATGCAATTTTTAAAAAACCGAAAGCACAAAAATCCATAGGTGACACATCGGGGGATTTAGTAGTGATATCAGTGAAGGGTATGGTCTTGATACCAGTTTTTTGTTCCATTTCTTTTAGGAAATTTACAGTGGATTTTGATGTGTGACTGCTAGCTTTGTCCTGATGGAGTCTCACAGATTGATGGCACTGTGGGTAAAGCAATGGTATTTCATTCAGAAAAATTAGCGATAAAATATGTTCCTGATAGTATTTAGAGTTAATCTTGACATTTTTTTACACTCTCTTTATTTTTAATTTGCCATTATAAGAAAAACCAGCAACAATCATGAATCCCTTAGAAAAACTTTGTTTCGATTCTTTGAACCATGTACTTAAATTTTTTCTCCCCTTTTATGATAATAAATGGCTCTTTTTTCTTTTTTTTTTTGTTGTTACAGTTATTTAAATAGACCCATGCTTCATCTATTGTGACAATTGTTTTCCATTTTTCTTTGCATAAGTGTTTCTCATATAGAATTCTGCAGCGTGTCCTGCATTGAGCGATATGCTTTGGAAGAAGACGATGCACATTGCATTTTTACGCTTTCTTAAGATTAATGTTTATCATTTTGTTTACAGTGGACACCGAGCATTTTAATGATTTTGCAACTGTCCTTGGACTAGGGGGATTTTTTTTAACATTAAACAACGTACCTTTGCAATATTCGAAGATGTCCATTTTTTCCTTGGATACTTGTTTGGAATTTTTGTCCCACTTTTTTTTTGAGGCTCCAATTTGACGTTTTTTTCTTTTCTTGTTTATGATATTACCTATCCACGCTTTAGATATTACAAAACCATGACTTTCACATCGTTTTTGGATAACAGAGTGTGCATATTTCTCTTCGGAAAGAGCGTAAATGTAGCCTTCGAACCACTGCTTTGTTAAATTCGCCATTTTGAATAAAAACAAAACTTCAAGCCACAGACGATAATTTTGACTTCTAAAAACATAGTACAATTGCAATAACTTCTTTTGCAGCAAACGATTTTTTATTACCGCTTACCAAAATCATCTAAAAAATGTGCGAACAGCCTATATAATTGTTAATAAAATAAAGTGTATTACTGGATACATTCATCAGATTGTTTGCAGCAAAAAAAAAAAAAAAAAAAAAAAAAAAAAAATGCTTTTAATATCATTCCTGAAATATGTCGAGTGTAAAATTTGTTATGTATGTTAATGTTAGTTAATTAGATACTTCCCTATTAAAGTTGCTGCTGCACTTAATTGGCAAATTTAAGTGCCCAATCTGAACATACATTTCTTGCTAAAAACTTAACACAAGTCCTGCTTCAATAAGAAAGTGTCAAAAAATTTTTAGTGTCTACTTTAACTCATTTCGTGTCTACTTTGTTTTGAATTTGAATTTAAACAATAATTTTTCCATACATGCATGTATGCAGACTTGTGTGCTCACAGTTTTTCAAATTCTACTACAGCTAGTTTAAAGCACTATGTTTGGCAGTATTCCGTTTAAACTCTGCCAAGCTTATTTTAAAGAAAATATGCACCCATTTTGAAATATGACTTTAGTGATTTTATGGTAGAACCTATTACTCATTTATTGAATTCATAATTAAATGTGATACGATTTTATGAAGGAAATCCACCCCATCCCTTTTTGTCATCAGAGGTAATGACTGTAGCTCCATATAGCTTTGCTTTTTAATTTGATCACGTGATTCTTTCAATGTAACACTCATTCTGTAAATTGCTTTTAGTGAAGAATATAGAAGTAAAATTTATTAATGTATTTTTGCTTAACTGAAAATTCCAGTACTTATCATCGAAAAATTTTAAATCAGTGGCATTACAGTAAAGACATGAAAGCTGAAACTATTACCAAATAGTATGCATAGGTTTGATTCAAATACCTGCAGATCTGATTTTCCTTGTTATAGAAGTGCACACATTGAGCATGTCATCAATAAACATACATATGTAATTTTTTTTGTCTAATCTTTTGTTCTTCTCTAATTCTTCCTTGAATAAAAAATATTTATAACAACGTAAATTATGTCTGTTGATAAACTTTATTTATATGAGCATATATCTGTGTAAACCTTACATGAAACAAAGTATCTTATTACTGTAGATATGTTTTCAAAACTATTTTATTGCTAAAATTTTACACTAGCTAAAAAGGCTGGTTTAAAATGCATCTTGTTTATTACAAATTGATGTAAATAACAACATGAAGAATGGCATCTTTGTTCATGCTGAACAAAATTTACTTCATTCTGTGATATTTGCATGCCATTCTGCCATTTGTTTTTAAACATGTATTGATCGTAAAACTTTAAAATTATTATTAATAAAATAATGTCCAAATTTAAATGCTTATCATTGTTTCATTTGAAAAGAGTTTGGAATCAAATTTATGTATATAATTCGATTATTATTATATAAATTGAGTAGAATTGTAACACATGTTTTCTCTTTGTGAATAAATTTAAAATGCTGAAAAATAAATAAGTTAAAATTTCATAATTTATTAAACATTTTTTTTTTTTTTTTTTGTCTTTAGTAAAGCTTAAACATAAATTATCAAAAATAAATTTTGAAGAATTGTAAAACGGGAGACATTTTTCTGAATTACTTCAAACTGTTTGTTTTCATGCTAAAGCATGTTTTTAATCCATTATGTTAATAAAGTATGCTTCAGAAACGTTTATTATATAACTCAGAATTTATACATCCTTTGAATAAACTTATGATGATTTTTTTTTAATTTAATTTTACATCTTTATAAATGAGAACTCTTTTCAGAATGTAGAAAGTACTGTTTTGCTGCCTATTCTTCATTTCCACTTTTATATTGAGGGTAAGTAATTGTATTTGTCTCTTATTTCCATGTAACTTTTTACTGTGTTATGTTAAAAAAAATCTTGTAATTTTTCACATGCTGTTCAGTATGCATCTTTCTTAAAAAAATTCTTTAGTAGTTTTAGCATAAACGAAATGACTGAGATTCACCTTTTTTTATTGTATTGGGAAGATACAAGTGTATTCCAACTTATTAGTGCACCTTTGCAAGATATCTCTGAAAGTGATCAGTATTTTTGAGAAGTAAATGAAGATCGGTATTGAACATTTTGTCTCTTAAAAAATGATCATCTTCATAGATCAAAATCATCAGAAATCATGGAGGGTCATCTAATAGAGGGTTCACTGTAGTTTTGGTAGCATGGATATAATATATTGTAACAAATTTAAGCCAGAAAATTTTATATGATAGTGATTTTATTCTTAAAGCAAAAATTTTTAATCCAATATGTAATGAGATCCTTCCAGGGGCAACAGATAAGAACACTGAATATTAGCAGCTCAACCCAGATTCATATCATGGAAAATGAGCTGATTGTATAGGTGTTTTATTTATTTATTTTTTGTCATGTGTGACAGGAATAGGACTGAATTTCTCTTAGAATGTACTGGGTTCATATCATAGCAAGTGAGCTGATTGCATGAACTTTTCATGATTTTCCTAGCATGTGACATGAACATGAATGAATTTACTTTAGAATGCCCTTCACGAAGACATCTTTCCTCTTAGACAGATATCTCTTATATGCTTTGCCTTACTCAACTAACTTAAGCAATGATATATCCTATGTATTGTTTGACAGCAACTTTAATAGATGAATTGCTCATGTTTTGTGTGTGAAATTGCTTTATTTTTTTTACAGCTATTGGGGAAATATTTAGCGTTTTTAAGGAATTTATCACATGATGCACAGTATATATCATAGTGTTGAAATAGTTTAACAGTTCTTGTTTATGCCACCAGCAGGCATAGTCTATACCAAGTAAAATAAATGAAAGAAATTAATTTTCATGTATGTAAACCTTAATAAGTATTCTTATTCTAATTTTACTATGTTAAAATTGAATGAAATTTTTATTTATGTTAAAAAAAATTCACTTTTTTTTCAGTTTATTTTAACAATATAGTGCATAGCTTCTGACAAAATATGCAATGTTTCCTCTTTGGTACTATTTAAACCAAAGAAAATAATAAAAAATACATGAATGAATTAACTGCAAACTTGCATTTATTTGGCTAGATGGGAAACCAAGTGATACTGTTAATTAGGGTTTTGGATGTATGGTTAATTAGAATTTAACCCTTGATAATAGATAATTAGAATTTGGATAACTAATTGGGTAATTAGAATTTTATTGTGTTTTTAATTTTTCAGCAGTTTTTCACAGTCATTCATAAAAAAAGTTTATGCTTTATAAAGAAAATGTTTTGACCATAAGTGCCTTGCTATTATTTCATATACTTTTATAAATCATTGTAGGAGACAATGAACCTCAAGATCTTGAATATGTTACTGAAACTATAAAAGATTCAGTGCCAGTGGAAGTAGAACAATCACGAAATGAAAAATTATCTGCATTGAAAAACATAATAAAAAAGGTAACAGAAGGTCCATTAAGTCTTCCCACATCGTATGCTTATACAATTGAATGTGGTGCAAAAAAGTAAGTTTAATGAAATGACATTTAATGCATGTCTCTCAGAAAATTATTGAAAATGTGTAAAACATATGGTTTCACTAGTTTCTACTTGCTTGAATTATTTCGTAGGAATTCGTAGGAGAATTTAGTTCAATTAAGCTTGAGGACTATCAAGATTCTGAAACTAATTTTACTATTAATTTTAAGGAATTGGATTATTTAATTATAGCAGAGCACCCAAGGGCTTTCTGCTTGCAATCCAACCCAGTTTTAATCAAGGACACTCCAAGGTTGAAATATGCTAGTTTTGTGTCCTTTTTTCTCTCTTGCTTTCAGAGGAATAGATTTCATGGAATATAATTTGTCTTTTATTTATGTAGTGGCAACACATTGTATTTTATTTGCTCAGTTCCTTAATTTATAATGACTGATTAAAAGATAAAGATTTATTAAATTTGAAAGGTAAAGTAAAAGGTTCTTTGCCAAATGGCAATGCTTTGAAAATCTGCCATCTAATTTCATAGAAAATGAATTAAATGTCTTGCATTTTGTGCACTTGCAGCACATGCCAACAGCTGTTCTGGATACTTTATGCTCATCCATTCAGTATTTTTAAGTCAAGATTTTGTATGTTACGTGAAAACAGTACACCAACTACATCTGTTCTTGTTGCCATTGTGTTTTCCCCTACAATTGCCTTATTACTGGTGTTATATAAATTTTAAATAGGCAGTTTTCTAGCTAATCTGTTTAATCAGAATTAAGATTATTTTTCCATTAATTTGGTGATTTTATGCTAGATTCTGTCAAACTTTCATGATTTATAAGAATAGAATCATGGAACAATGTGCAAAGCTGATATTGATGTTAAATTTACTTTGATTTTTGTAATGATTTATTTTTAGTGCAAACATGAACAATATTGACTATATTGAAATATGATGTATATTTTTTGTAAGTCCTATTGATTCTTTATTTTAGTCTTTCTGCAATTGATGTGAATTCTCAGAACTCACTTTTTGCTTGTGCATTTGAAGATGCAAAAATTCATATTCTGAGTTTAACCTCTGACTTGTTGGAATCTGAAGAAGCTACAGATGATGTTTCAAACATTCAGTTAGCATTTAATAAAATTAACAGGAATATTAAAAGTGAAACTGAAAATGGAAGAAATAGAAAACCAAGGTAATTAAATAGTTCATATTGGTGAAAAACTGTTGCATATATTTTGATGGATATATTGCAAAAATTTTATTAATAAATTGTATCCTCTTTTTTATTTTTATTTATTTTTTTAAATACATTTTAACCTTCATAACACCTTTACTTTACTTTTTATGTTTAGTTATAATAAAGTACTTCGAGGTCATGTTGAATCAGTCTGTGGTTTATCATTTACTCCTGATCATGACTTATTAGTTTCTTGTTCTGAAGATTGTACTAGTAAGCATAATTTTTAATAATAATCTAACTTCACTTTTAGCTTTGTTCTCATTTCATTTAAGCTTATTGCCTATGTTTCTAAAGCAAATAAGAGTTACTATTTGCATCAAAATGTAAATGAACTAATATTAAATACAGAATGCATGCAGAAATGTTTTTTTTTTTTTTTTTTTTTTTTTTTTTTTTCCAATTTTTATACATGTTTTTCATTTTTCTAGTTAGAGCTTGGAATATGAAGACCTTCAAAAATGTGGCTTTGTATTATGGACATAGCTCAGCTATTTGGGATCTAGACATAAGGTGTGGCATTTCTGTGGAAAAAAAAGAATATGGCAGTATTTATAGCATGTTTATAAAATCATACCATTAGCAAACAAGTTTTATTTATTATTTTCTAGGTTAAACATTAGTTAAAATAATGAATTTTTTCTATCAATATTTAAATATAATTTCTATCACATTATGGTCTGCTACACCATTCCCTTTTTTTAGGTTGTTGAAAGCTATCATTACACATCATAATATATTGCTAGGGGAGTTGCTTATGGCACCATAGATATAGTCCTTCAGTTCCAATACAGTAGTACAGTGTGTTTATAAAACATCTTGCTAAGGATACTTCTCTAAAGATTCACATAATCATTGTTCTTGAAACTATAGAGTACTAGAGTTGGAATTTTTGAAATAAATTTAAACAGTGAAAGTATGATGCTCAGTTTCCGAGCTTTATGTGTTAAATGGAGGGGAGGGACAGCTTATTAAGAAAAGAATTGTGATGCTGCATCATGACATTATAGTAGTTTATAAATCAAAATATGTTATGAATGCAGTCACATCCTATATTTATAAATAAAAATAAATAGGATAGAAAATAACTTCATAGTTTTTGCTTGTATATTTAGAATACAGAAATTTAGGGTAAAACACTAAAGTAATACAGTAGAAAGTCCAAGATCTGAACTCGACAGGGCTTTGGCGTTTTCAAATTTGAAATTTTTCTGCATATTAGATCATCAGTTTAAATCTATAAGATGTCATATAGAAATTATAAAATTAAAAATATGCAATTGTTATTTATGAAATAATGAAGCAATTATGATCTAAAAGGTATCAAAATTTACAAAAAAAAAAAAAAAAAAAAAAAAAAAAAAAAGCTTATGCCTATTTTATTAAACATGTCTTTCAATGTAATTGATTGATGATCGGAGCATTGTCATTGCAATAAAAAACTTCTGCTATATCATCTTCATTTATTACTGCTTCTCCACATTTCTTAACAAAATCCATTAATTGGAAAATTTCACCTTTGGTTACGATATCTTTTTGAAATTTTTCTGAGTGTAATGTTATCCCCTTAAAACAATTTACAGAATTTTTACTTAATGAGAGATATTTATTCTGAAATTCATTCTGTTTAGAAGAATACTCTATTAATGCATTATACTATGATAGTAGATTATTAGGATTTTATTATATATGTATGTAGAAATGAAACAATATAATTTTAAATATTAATCTTATTTGCAGTTCACAGACAACATATTTTGCCACGGCTTCAAAAGACTGTACTGCTCGGCTATGGGAATTTTCTCACTCCTCTCCTCTGCGGATTTTTGCTGGACATTCTGCAGCTGTTGATGTACAGTATTATATCTGATTTTTTAACTTTAATTTTATGTAAGAAAATGCAGAGGTTTAATATTAAAAAAATATCTTTTAGGTTATTAGATTTCATCCAAATAATAATTACATAGCTACTGGTTCCTCAGATAAGACCATTCGACTTTGGACTACACAAGATGCACGTGCTGTTAGATGTTTTGTTGGCCATAATACATATATAAGTTCTATGGCCTTTTCTTTGAATGGACAAAACTTAGCAACGTCTGGTACTAATATTTTATTATTATTTTGAAGCATTTTATTCAGTTAATATATTTTATTTGTTAAAAATATTTACAGAAAATAAGTATAATATTTTGAAATAAAGGGAATGAGCCGCAAAGTGAAAAATATTTTTCTTATTTTTTCTTATTATATTTCTTAAATAGCTTCGGAATTTCTGCATACATCTTAAAACATATTTTGTTTCTTATTTTCAGATTTGTAGTTCTGTGTGTTTAGCTTAGATGGCTTAGATGGCTAAATACTATCTTGTTGCTTAGTTTAATTAAATGTTTTACTTTGGCATGTTTCTCTTCTCCCTTAGATTTTTAATTGGGACAAAAAGGTACACTGCACAAAAAAAAGGGGGGACAGTTCTATATCTCCCGTTCTACTGGGCCGATTGACGAAATTCAAGTTGCATTTTTCATGTCTCAAAAGCGCAACTTGCAATATGTAATAGATTTATATATAGCATTGTTCTAACATAGGTATTTTGACACAAAATCAGACGTTTTCTGAAATAACATACCAGTTTATTTCCATATTTCAATTCTACGACTCAAATTTTGCCAAACTACCAAGTTTTATAAAAATCGTACAAGTAGTTTTTAAAAAATTAGCTTTCAAAATTTTAGCTCCTCAATGTTAATTGAGTTTGGTATATATTTATTAATCTCTCTTTTTTTATTAAACTTATTTGATTCTTCCTTTCACATTTCGAAATTTAGATTCATTCCAAATAAAATTTACTCATTTTTTTATGATTTATTTTTAAAATTTGTATTTTTAAATAATTTTTATAAATTTTTCAAAAACATTTTTGAATTACAATCTGTAAAATTTTTACCATCCTCTTAAAGAAAATGTGTTTCTAAGCATACATCCAAAAAATTACAGTTTTTTATTCAAAATTTCTTAAGATATACGTGAATTTATATATTGGCATGTTTTAAAATTTGGCATATTTGTTGAAAGTAATAAAACGTCAAATGTGGTTTAGACACTTTGCTAAAATTATTTGTAGCAGAAGCGCAGTGACATTTTTTCCACTTATGCACAATGTAAAAAGCTAGGAATGAGGTGCTTTTTTTTCGTTCCAGCATAATGGAAGGGAAAGGAAAATTGGTTGCCACATATTAAGAGGTTCGCCAAATGAATTATTCTTCGCGCAAATTGAAACAATTATGCCAAGATAAATTTTTCGAATTGTCTGTAAATTTTGCACCAAATTTTACAAAATTTAATATCTAGGCATAATTTGAGTCGTAGAATCAAAATATGGAAAAAAATTGGTATGTTATTTCAGAAAATATCCGATTCTGTGTCAAAATACCTATGTTAGAACAATGCTGTATATAAATCTCCTAAGTCATATATCCTAAGTCGCAGTTTCAAGACATGAAAATGCAATTTAAATTTTGTCAATCAGCCCAATAGAACGGGAGCTATAGAACTGCCCCCCCTTCTTTTAGCAGTGTACATATTATTATGTACACTGCTAAAAAGTCAGTGTCTGACATCAACAAAAATTGGATATTAATAATATAAATAATGCACTTCAGCTACCACAAGTGAAAATATAAACTATAATAATATTGGCTGCCATGTATTTAGTGAAGCCACTCCAACAATTGGACATTGACAAAATTAATTTTCAGGTATGCTCAAGGGGTATTTCATGGTATCAAACTAGAATAAATGCTTCTCTTAGCTGCCTCAGTGATGTTAATGTCCTGCACCCATTTTTTACTTCCTTGTACGAAGTAAAAAGGAAGTATTGTAATCGCGAAAAGTTTCAGGCAGCATATTTCAACGAAAATATCCCATTTTGACCTCTTTCAAATGCAATTTAACGATGTATTTCCGTGATATCTGTATGTAAGGACAGAATAAAACACTCTTTTCCTCCAAAAAAATTATAAAACTGCTTTAAAATGAATTCTGAAGAGAATTTTTCGTGTCGTCTGTACAAACGTACGTACGTACGTGTCTCCCATAACTCAAAAATGAGTAGCCTCAGAACGTTGAAATTTTGTATATAGGAGTGCTATAACATGTAGATGTGCACCTCATATTTTGGTTGCAATCGGCCACACCAAACTTATATAAATATATTTATATATATATATACCCACTCTGTTACCTGGCTCAGTGATCTCAGTTTCTTTACTCTTATATGTTTGTAAACTGTACATTTTTTGCTTTAAAATGATTGAATTATGTTGTCCTTATCTTCCGGTTAAGGTTTTTATGCCTTTAGTAAATCTGTATGCAATATGTTTAGAATTATCAACAATTTTAAAATTGTTTAAGTGCCGCTAAGCCTAATAATGCTTTTGATGGCGGCCATTGCTCTTGTTTACATTTGAAACAGCAGGATAGCAGATTTGTTGCCAATCTAGAGAAACTTAGCATTGCAACAACAAAGATAACGCCTTCATTTATTATTTAAATATTGCTTAATCCTTTCTGGAATTTTTTCGAGGAAATAAGCGTTTAAGATGTACTTCGTAATTTTTAATACAGATATTTTGAGTTTTTATGTATTTTTGCCTTGTCGCAAAGTGAAAACTGAATTAATTGAATGAGAAATACTCAATCGTCTGTGAAAAACTGTTTCTTTTTTGTTTTGTTTGCATAATTTTTTTATACATAGTTCTAGCTTTATTATAGTATTTGAATAGAACATGTGGCAACGTCATGTCATCAAACAAGAACATCAAACAAGAGCTTTAATGGTCTGTTTCGGCGAAATGCGTAATGGTATTTAGCCTAGTTCGACATTCAATTATTTTTCCTTTGAAAAGCCTAGTTGAGGGTCCGATTGTGCTAATTTACCATTTTCCGCTTTGTAATTTTTATAATTTTTGTAATTTTGCAATTTATGTTTTAATTATAATTTTTGCAATTTATGTTTTAATCAATTTTATTTTGTTTTAACTTGTTCCGTCAATCTATTTTTATATGTATTAACTTTTCACATGTCACAACGATCAGATTAGTTTTTTCGTGCATTCACAAGTTTTCCAACATTGATTTTAAAGTTTTATTTCGCGTGTAAGCAGTTTTTTCTTTTTTCTGTGTTAATAATTTTTTCAAAAAATTTCTTCTATGTTAATATTTTAGTAATACTGTGTTGAACTATTTCATGGAGCTACAGCTCCTGGTAACTTTTTAGCAAACTCGCTACAATGTTTCTTCCTATTATATATATATATATATATTTGAGAAATTGGTTGTTTTACTTTAGACACATCACAGTCAAGGCTAAGCTATCCATTGCTTAGTCCATTTCACATATTGTTTATGGCACTTTAGGTATTTGGATCTCATTTTTGCAGTAAGTAGAAGCTTCGGTCTATTTACTGCAGTATACCATGAGTTGTTTGATTTCAAAAGTTGGTATCAAATATCCATAAATAATACTACTGCTTACATTCACTCCACACTACGATTTCCTTGCAGCTCTAAGATCTATTGAAATTGCTTTTCTGTGCAAAAAGGCAAACAAGAGAACCTCTCCTGTGCTAAAATAGACTTCTTTCGATAACTGCTTCTGGCCGTCATGTTTACTGAGCCAATAAAATTTTGTGAGCAAGCAAGACACATTGGATAGATTGCCATTGATCCTTTTGGATATCACATGTGTAGAAAAACCTTTGGCAAAAGATGTGAGAACAATGCTTTTCTTGTGCAAAATTAGCTGCGTTGAATAAGCAGCATATCTTTAGAATTTCCATTAGACAGTCTTGCACATTAGAGATAAAAATAGCTTATTGCATGCAGTGTGTTGCCACTGCTCACTTTGAAATTGTGTTTTTTAATCAAAAATTTAAAAGTTTTACAAAAATTAACTAGACAATAAAACAAATTTGAAATTCTATATTCGGGTTTCCAGTTGCCCATGTTCAGGTGCAGGACTATGTTTTTCAAAATTTGATGTCTCTAGATACTACTGTTTTTAACAGTGTAAGAAACATACATTCGTTCATGTATTTAGTTTCTTTAAATATAATACAGGGCGATAATATTTGGTGGCAACAATTTGAAAAGTGATTCAATGCAAAAGCTGTTTTGAGACTAATAGCCCTTCTGGGTTAACCGAAAAAAAAAAAATTACTTAATTTGCAACCAACTTGTTTGAGAAAAGGAGAAGTTTCTAGCAGGAAGTGAGGTTATGCTTTTCGTCTTTAGAGAATAGTCATGCTACTGTGTGAGACCATAAAAAAGGAATACTATATGAGCTACTACTTGACTACTATATGAGACAAATTTAGGGAAGAATTAAAATTGTTTTGTATAGTAATGCCAATAGATTTTTTTTAATATTTTCATAAAAATGATGGCTGTTATGTTTTTCAAGATATTTCTGAATGCATCTCTTTCCATGCATATTATGTATATGTGCACATTAATGGATGAACATAAACGATCAGATGCTTAAATTCTTGTGAAGGAATTAGAAGCATCCTCTGTTTAAAAACAATTTAACTAAAAAAAAAGGTAAAAAGATTAGCATTTTTTTAAATATAAGTATTGTATTTATATATTTTGAAAGATATAAAAAATTCACTAATGTACAGATTATTTATACCTGTATTTACAAATGTTAAGAATATAACTTTTAGAATTTAATCATTGGCAAGGATAAAAGCTTTCTAGCTGTTGTTATTGTAACAGAAAAATATACTTAAAAAATTTTAAAAAATAAATAAATAAAATTAAAAAAAATTCTGCATGTATTTGGAAAAATTTATTTACTTGAATAATCAGTTTCTGTAAAAATATTGAATGCTATTATTTTATTTAACTCTAAAATAACCTCAAAAGCAATATTTTTATCTTTGCAAATGTGCAAAATGTATTATTACTTAGTTACTAGGTAATTATAATTACACTGTTGATGTATTATTTTTATATATAAGATATTGTGTAGTACAATTGCAGCCTGTTTCTCTGAATTAATTTAAGCTATGACATTTCAGTTAAATATGCATGCAAGGGCCAGCGTCAAAATCCCATTACGATTTCTAAAAAGGGGGGAAAAATGTACTCAGTGCAGCAAAAACAAACTCTAATAGTAGTTGAATTTAAAGGTTGGAAACGTTACTCGTCTGCTATAAATACATATACCTAGGTTACTATATACTGTAATTTGGCAACATCATGAGTTGCTTATTTTGGCAACATAGCCAAATTTTTTGAATAAGTATTCATGAATCCTTTTTGGAGGGAGGGAGGTGTGGATTATCAGAAAAGGCCAATTTGAAATTTTAAGAAGAATTAAAAGTTTTTAAACTCAATAAAAATTTTATTCATATCATGAAAGAATTCAAAATTAAAGAAATCCTAAGAGACTGTCAGTGATATCCTGTGAAACTCAACACAGCATTGTCTGAAATAATTAAAATCAGAGAAGATTGCAGTTCATTAAACTTGAATTAGAATTTATGTAGAATAATCTTTAATTGGGAGATTGTTAAAATAGTAATCTATTATTTTGGGCATAATAGCCAGGTGGAACGTTAAAAGTTCTGAATCACTGAAAGAACAAAAAACTTCAGCTTTCATTAAATTTTTGAGAAATAATAATTTAAAATTTGGAATAAAATAATGTTAGATAAGAGAAATTATTATCTTTCATTACTTTTTAATGGGCAGTAGTACCAAAGTAGGAAAATGGTAGTAGAAGAGTTTAAGTTTTCAGGTCTATATCATTCTTTGAAACTGGGTTCTTAAATTTATTTATCTTATATTAGATCAGCACAAACATATTGATATTTTTAAATATAATTTAAAATTATTGTCACAAAAAGTGAACTTTAAATTAATTAGAGATTCTATTAAGACAGACTGGTATGAATATGTGTCTCAGACCCATGTAGACCATGTTTGACATTGTCAAAAAAATGGAGTGTTGAAAAGAAAATATTTTTTTTAATAAAGAATTATTAAATGAAATTGGTAACACTAAACGAGTGGCAAAAAAATTAGCTAGAAATAATAAAAAAATCTAGTTGAATCCATGAACTAAAAAAGATGAAGCTGTGTTCTTAAAAGCTAACAATAATCTAACAGAATTTTAGAAAAAAAAATTATATGAATTTTTTCAGAGGCATTGAAAAAAATTTGTCTTTATTTCAGTGGATGTTTGAAAGAATAAATTGTTCTTGTTTTTAGATAATCAATGGATATAGCATATAAAAAAATTGAATAACTATGCTGTCTAGATTAGAGAGTATCTGACAAATTAATTAAAACCAGTGCCAGCCATTCCAGAGAAATTATTATTACAGTCAAAAGTCGTTAATTCAGACACCCTTAATTCGGAATGATCTATAATCCGGACCTCGAAACTAAAAACTTTCTGCGCATGCGCCGCGTTGACACAAGCGCATAGGCATTTACGCGTGCGCGTAAGACCTTTTACGACTGCACATATGAGTGTGCGCAAGTGCAGAATACGTTTTCGCGTGCGCGTTTTATGTATAATGGACGTATAAGCTAAATAATTATCTATTTCAGTTAATGTTGATGATTGCATTGTTCCTTAATTTTCGAATTGGATCCGGCTTATTATTTTTTGCAGACTGTAAGAGCAATTTTATAAAAGTAAGTTTAAACTTTCGATTATATCAAATAGAATTCCGATATATATTTGTTAATATGTATAAAGGATCTAAAGCGAAAGTATGTTTTGAAATCCGAAATCTGTTTATCAATTTCACGCTGCTTGGCGGGGGGAACGCCGCGGCGTGCGCGTAATGAATTGGAAGTTGATCTGTCAGCACTATCCTTATCTTCAGGACAGATGTTTTTATTTTATTTGGCTTATAATTCCTTATCAAATGTAGTATTTCATCTCGATGTGCTCCGTCTTTGATATGATTTAAATTAAATTCCTTGTCATTATAATTCGCTTCCGATAGTGAAGAAAGTGACACAGAGGTTATTGAAAACGAAAAAATTTCGATTGACAAATTAGTCAGTATTCTCCACACAGCAATTATAGGACTTGAACAGCGGAACTTTGTAACTGAACAAGAAATTATGTCTGTTTAATAAAATTAAAGAGAAAGTATTATCACATGAAACAAAGCAAAACTTAAACAACTTACATTGAAAGAAATGTTTAATAAAGTAAACAAATAAATATTAAGCTTTTTCTTTTTGCAAATTTTGATACCCTTTAGATCATAATTGTTCTTTATTTCATAAATTACGGTTTCATACTTTTAATTTTAGAATTTCTGCATGCCATCTTACGAGATTTAAACTGATGATCTATAATCCGGAAAAATCGATAATCCGGAATCGCCGAAGTCCCGACGAGTCCGGATTAACGACTTTTGACTGTATTATTATTATTATTTTCATTTGACAGAATAACAAGTGCCAATCATTTTTGTGATAAGATTTTCCCCTCTAAAGATAAAATATTAATATATTTTGTGTTTGAGGATATTGAATAAATGCACACTTCAAAGAAAATCATTTCAGCTTAAGGCATTAATTTTTTTATATTAAATCAAAAGCAGTCAGTCACTTTTGTAGACACTGTATATGTAATTATTAATAATCATAGAAAATATATGTAACAACAGAAGAGAAAGATAGTAGCATTTATGAGCCACCAAAAATTGTCTCACAGCCCTTTACTGATATATGATCTATATTTTGTAAAATATTGCTATGCTGTAGAATATTGGAAACTTTATTCTTTAATTTCAATATACTAAAGAAAAAGAAAGTCCATTTTAAATGTATATTGCATTTTTCAGTACATTGTGTATTATTTTGTTTAAAGTTTGGAATGTCTTCTTGTGCATACTTTATTGATTAAGATCTTTACTTTATTTATTTATGTTATATGAATATTATTTTATGTAAATCATTGTATATTGTCTACTGTCAATATACAGTATAATTGTCATTGGTCTTTTAAACATATTGCCATCGGGCATTTTTGTTTCTTAAAATTTTGTTTCTTCTTTGTTTTAGTTTCTTAAAAATTATTAAAAAGAAAATTAAATAATTATCAAAGACCTTTATGAAAGGAAAATTAACTGCTTAATAGAAAAAAATGGTAATAAATTGTAACGTTAATATAATAGATATAACAGTAAATCAATTTAAGTTGTTGAAACTAATATCTGTGTCATTAATAATAGAATTAAAATAACAAGCAACAAAACTGGTGATTTTTGTTTTTAATCATTTTAATTTAATGTACTTTTTTATGTGATCCAGTTATAAAACATTTCAGTTTTTTACTGATAAAATAGATTTTGAAATATACCCTTTTCACTTGAAGAACTTTAAAGAAATAGTGCATGAATGTGCTTTCTCTTGTGATTTTGAGGTTACTTGAATCTGATTTTTGTTTTTGTTTTGTGAAAAATGATTAATTATCTGTGCTGAAAGTACAGAGTTCAAATATTCTTACTTTCAAATAAACTTGTGTAGCATTTTCTTTCTCTTAATGACAGGAATCTTATTTTTTCTGATTAAATATGGATGCCAGATGACATACTATTATTCTATATTTTGGAATTGATGCTATAGATTTTTATTTTGTAATTTGTATTAGGTGGGAGCATTAGTTCTCATTTTTTAATGGAAAAAGAAATTAGATAATATAAAAAATTAAAGCAGATAAAATTGCCTTCGTTATGCATGATCTTTTCTGATCTATCTGATAAATTTATTTCATGTAATTAAAATTTTCTGTTTTTAGTGAAAAAAGATTATATGATGATGTTTTGATATCCTTCACATCATCAAAGATTTGGAGAGTTAAATGTGGTAAGTAATGTTTAGGTGTGAGATGATAAATTCACATCTAAACATTACTAAAATGGTAAGTTCAGGATAATATCCTGGGTCAGGTAACACTTCCCAACCAAAGTTAAGAATGTTTTGTTAAGTAATTGAAGCAGGCTGAACTTTGGTATTGTCATAATAACAGATAATGCATTTTTTTATTTTTGATTGACTAGTGCCACCTACTTAGATGCTCTGTTAGTTAGGTTTGTCCAGCTGTTGGTAGATGAGGTTAGCATTCATAATTGGTTACATCCCATTTAATTATTTTCTGAACATCTCATTAAACACTTAACAAGATATTTTGGGGACACAATCTTCTTTTAGAAGTTGATTACATAGTTCTGATATTTGACACATGTTCCTGCAGTACTTAATATTATGATACAATATCCATTTCTAATCTATTTTTTTTTTTTTTCAAAAATGGTTCATTTCTCTGGCAAGAAAGCAAAGAAGCAAGTTCGTTGACTTGCTGTTTGCTTCACATAAATCTTGTGTAGAAATCAGTGTTCAAACTTCATGATGAACCCACATGCCAGCATTCTTCTTTCAACATATATTTTGTGTTTTGACAACTTTTCTGTTTATTTGTAAATGGTTGTAAAGGGTTCCTTTATTATGACTTAATTCAGAATTTCATCAGAAATAGTTGGTGGATGTCCAAAAGAGGACTGATTTGTACACCATCATGGAATGTTTGAAACCAACAGGGATATATGCTGTTATCATCAGTTACATACTTTCCATATGTTTTGTCAGTGCTATGGCAAATGGTGCCTGTATATTGTTTTTATAGTAACCAGTGTCTGATGATATGTTTTCTTACGGCTTGCCATTTTGAACTGTTAAATGCATAAGTTGCTTTGACAAATTCAGTGACGTTTTATGCTCTATTTCTTCACTGTTTGTTAGTAAAAGATTTCAGTCATTCAATGCTATCTGTTATGTAGGTCATGTCGTCTAATTCCAGTTTGCATCTTTTACACTTTCCCAATATTATTGATTCTGAAATTCTGTGTGTTGTTTGGGGTAGATTGCAGAACTATGAACTGAATTCTCCTTATTATTATTATTATTATTATTATTATTATTGATTTTTCATATCTGATGATTGGGAAATGTCGCTTTGATTCTTTATGCAGTTAACTGATTTGGTTTTAATTTTATGTGGCATACCAAAATTGTGCAAAAAATGTAGTACTCTTATTATCAGAATTGAAAAGTTTTTATTTCTAGTTAATAGATGAAGAGTTTCAGTAACATGGAAAAAGATCAACATCTCCTTATTTCTGTTGTTTAAAAATAAGTTCAAATTATTTTAAAATAAATTTTAATGTATAAAAATACCAGTGCTATCCAGCAGTACCCAGAGGTATAATGGTGCTCAGCAATGATTGCTGCTGCAACCTTAAAGGCATGTACATGATCTGCCTACAATCATATAATCAACACCTTTAAGCACATACTATCAGTAACTTTGGGTCAGAATTCTATGACTAATAATCTTGATATAATAATACTTCTGTATTCTAAAAATAGGTAAAATTATTATTATTATTTTTAATTTAAGAAAATGGAATATTAATACAAATTCATACACAGAGTTTAAGTAGTGACCTAAAATATGTTAACTTTAATTTAATGTTAATGCAATGTTTTACTTATTAAAAGAGACACTTTTAAAGAAAGAAGGCTAACATTAATTGGAAAATCATAATGGTTATGGTGCTGGAGAATATAGAGTGGATGATAAAAAATCACAGTTTGGTACATCATATTGTGTGTTTACATAACATACAATTTGTCTACCCTCTGTTATTGGTTTAATGATTAAGGTATATGTTTTATTTTGATAAATTATATATGTAAATTTGTGCGTAGCTTCTTTGTTCAAGAGCTTGAAAAACCATTTTTATGTTTGTTGTCTAGATAAATCTAACAAAATCTATTATGCTATTAAGAACTGCATGAAAATGAAATATTTTTAAATGTAATTTCCTCTTTTAGATGATGATGGCTGTATTATTATCTGGGATCTGGGTACTGGTATGAAAATTAAAGAGCTTCATGGTCATACAAGTCGAGTATTAAGCTTGAGCTTCAATGGAAACAGTTCTATGTTGGCATCTGGTGGTTTTGATGGAACATTGAAAATCTGGGATGTTCGAAATCACCCTTCTCAAAGACAGGAATCCTCTGACAAAGAGTAATTAATTATTTTTAATTTTATTTCAGCACACATTTTTAATGAATAAATTTTATTTATTTTTTATTGAAAGTTTTAAGTATTTAGATAATATCATGTTGGTCGAAATTTGGCATGGAAATGCCTGTTTAGAATCATTTAACTACAGAATTATAATTTCATGTTAGATAAATTTATTCTGACACAAACAATAATAATTTTATAAGCAATTTAAAAAGTACATACAATTAAAAAAATTAATGTTATGGCAGGAAAGTGTTACGATCATGATTCTGTCATTGATCATTATTCTTATAAATATATTCATCAGCAAAAAGTGGTTATTTTGCAACTTTTTAGAAGTCAACAAATTTCAATACTTTTTAATTTGTCCATGCTTAAATTGATTTATAAAATTACATGAACATCTGTTATTTTATACATCATCTTTTCCCTCTATTGCTCATTTGGATGGTTTATTAAACTTAGAAAATATTTTAAACATAAAAGTTTATGTTCAGGACCCATAAATATAATTTTATTAGGTATTTAATGCCATTTAAAATGGTAAGTTAATTAAAGAAGCTCACTTATTGTTAGCTATTAAAGCTATTAAAAGGTAATATTGTAAAGTAAAGATAATAAATATGCAATTATTTAAGAAAATTTTACTCTCGCTAAATTGCAGTGAGGGGAAGACGGACATCTGCTGTGAGCAATGTTAAATGGTTTTTTTCCCCTTCTCCCAGTTTTTGAACTTCCAGCTCAGTTGATAATATGCATTTGAGAAATATTTTAAATGAGTTTGATGTATTTATTTTTTTAAGTAATTCTTGTAACAATAATGTATTCTAAAATTAATTCTTGAGTAATTGCTTCATGCCTGAATAATGCTAAAATATGCCTAAATAATGCTAGTAAAGCATTTACACAGGTAATACATGCATTGTAAAGAACTGTTAAAAATATAGTTTAATGAATAGTTTGAGTAAAAATTAAATTATTTTGGAACCTTTCATGATGACCATATCTAAACTTGACCAATATATATGAAATCATAAACTTTGGGCCAAATTTGTGTATAATAGTCAAATTAGTGTATATTGTACATTTAGTATTGAACACCATCAGTAATCATGTTTTTTGAAGATGACTTTTTCTGCAAAAGATCAGAATCACCTGAAAACGTATGTGGTTCTGAAGGTTCAGCTGCAACATTAATGTGTTCTAATGTTTTTATTATTATTTGAATTTGTAACTCAAAAATGGAGTAGTATCCTAAAAGGCAATTTGCAGTTTAAGAAAAAATTTTATGAAGATTCGTAACACAGAATTCACAGTTGCTAGCATATATTCAATAAATTTTAGCATGGGCTCCTGTTGTAACTGTTTGAAAATGTCCACTTTTTGGAAAACTAAGTTCTCTTTCAGCTGTTCTAATTGATTTTCTAGAACTCTTATAGAAGACTCCCTTAACTTTCTTGATAGATATGTAAGATGTGATAGATAAGCAAGATTCTTGATAGAAAAGCAAGTGTAATTTTTCAAATGTAGAATATTTATTATGTCACTTTAAGCATGAATTGCTAGAACACTTTGAATGTACTTTAGCATATATTTCTTGAGATAGTTTACTTGATTTCTTGAGATATTTGAATTGTAGGTCTTTCCCACATTTAAAATCATTATAATTTATGTGGGACTATAATTAATGTATGACCACTGTAATTATTAATGTGGGAAGATGTCCTTCCCACATTTAAATTTAAAGAGAGGTATTTCACTGAAATGAAGTTTGAGCAGTCTTTTGAGCTTTACCTGGCAAAACTATGTGTTAAAAAGATCGCATGACTGTGAGCCGTTTGTGATTCAGAAGGAAGCACAGCAGTATGCTAGGCTGGAATTTTGCATTCTAATATGTCAGAACTTCAGTAATTATATCAAGGAAGGCTCTAGATTTAAAAGGCATCAGGCAAAATTTCTGGAGACAAAAACATGTTGCAAACAGGGCCTCTCCCTTTCTTGCTTTTGTAATCATAAACTTCCTTGATGAAGGATTTGGAAGCACCTGCTTCCAAATCCTTCATAAAGGAAGTTTATTGGCTGTAGAAAACCCATATTATGTTCTGCAAGGTCACCGGACCAGACTCTGTGGAAATTAATGCTGTAGGGATATGGCCATGTCAAAATGTAAATAGAAGAGCCAAGAACTGTGGATGAACTTAAACATATCAGCAATCACAATGGAATTTCAGATCAGTGCAAGACAGCTATTTTGGTATCAGGGCATAAAAAAATTCATTTGTGTGAAATGATATGCAGTAGGTGTCACACTGATAAGGGCAAACAAACATGCAATGTCACCAGGTAAAACTTTAAAGATTGACGTGCAGTACAAGCATCATTTCACTGAAATATCTTTTATATCTGAAATATCTCAACAAAGTTGTAGAGTATTTAAATGTAGACAGGATTTTCAAGAAACTGTGTTTTCAAGCTGGAGTTTGCTTTTAATTTTTTTTTAAGTCATTAAATTAACTATTTGTGCATAATCTTAGTTAAAGCAAATATTTTGTTATTAGAATGCACGTGTCCCATTTCCATCATAAAAATAGTTACTTCTCATAATAAATATCTGTAAATTGCTTTATTTCAAAATTAATTGCTATTATATGATTCTTACATAATGCTAATGAAGCAGGTACTTATATACCACTTCAGCCAATAATAACTTCAAATTTGGTAGCCAGAACTTATAATCAACCAATGAAGGGAAATCTTAACTGAAATTAAATCATTCTGAACCAGACTTTCATCTTAGACACATCACATTCTCTCTCTCACTTTTGTCAAATCAAATTATTTATGAAGATGTAGAAGACACAAACATGATCAAAAATGGGCACACTGCACTGTGAAATTTAAGAATGAGCTTCTTAATTGTTTTGTTGATAAATAAAATGTATTTAACTAATCATAAATGTTGTTTAATGTTTCATGCCATCGACTTGTAAATCATCACACACATATTAATTTTTTTCTTTTGTTATTTATTTTCAGGATAAAGGACCCACCCTCAAAACCTCTTGCATCATATGATATTAATAATATTATACAATTTGTACGTTTTAATGCGAAAGATCTATTAACATCATTTGCTACTTCACAAAGACCTGTGGAATGAATTTGTACAGTTGATGTATTTCTGTTTTACTAATGAAAAGACCATGGTTTTGGGTAAGCATGGTTCTTTGCTCTCCATGATGTATCAGAATGCATGAAGATCTCCGTGACAGAGTGGGAATTAGTTGCTGGCAACTAAAAAGGAAACATTTTGTATATTTTAGAAGTTGAGCTTACATATATGTAAGTTAAGATGGTTATGTATTCCCTGAATGTTTATTAACATACTTTAAATCCAAACATGTGTCAGTTTTGGCAAATTGAAAATAGGCATCATTATATTAGCTTTAATTTCATTTCATAATGTTCAGCCTAATGGATTTCAAAGGAAATGATTGTCTTTTCCTCAAGTGAAATATTTATTCTGTACTGTTTAACTGTTTTCAACACTGTAAGACAACACGATGTATATTTCTGTTAACTGTCCACTCCATAGAGTAAATGCAACATGATGAAAACTTTATTATATTTCTATTAACTGTGCACTCCATAGAGTAAATGCAACATGAAAACTTTATTGCAATAGTGTGCAAATTTCAGGGTTTCAAAAATTATCAGAGCTATGTAAATTTTTGTATTTTCCAATTATCAATTGAAAATATAAAAAAAGAGAATGTTTTTTCCTGCTGATTTTTTTTCCTTTTCTTCCCCCCCCCCTTTTGTGTGTGTGTGAGTATGTCATGCATAAGGATTAAGGTATTAAAATCCATAATGGTTTCATTGAACTAGTGAGCATGTTCTAAAAATTTAATCATAAACTTATATCAAAACCATAGTAACATTTATGATTTAAATTTACTAACAGATACAGGTAGAAAGGGGGCATCAGAATTTTACCATTGGTCAAACAGGTATAGTCCAATTGTATTAATTCTGATGAAGAGCCCTCCAGGGATGGATCTGAGGATCTCCTACTACCAAACTACTTGAGAGGACTTTTGGCTCATTATGTTAATGTTTACCCCGTCATCATGTTACTTGTTACCCGTTACCTCATCATGATACTTGCTCAGACCAGTTTATGTAAATTGTATAGTAAGCAGTCTAGTTTAAAACTGGGCTGTGATACAATGAACTTATACACTTAATTTTGTGATACAATGAACTGCCTACTATACAATCTTAACCATGGACTGATTCGAACTTCTGTGGATTAGCCATCTTTCTGAGTAGTGACAGAGATACTAAAAGGTTTAATGGAGCCTGATAAGTATTAAGAACATAGTTAGTTTTTTTCCATTCCAACTTTAAGTGTGTTTCAGATTTGTGTAATCTTTGTTATTGTTATCACATTTTCATTTATCAAAATAGATAAGCAGTTATTGTTATAAATTTACACAAAGTCTCAAAGTTTAATTTGCTGTCATTTTAGTTGTAATATCTGCAAATCATGGCTAAGAAAATTTGTAGCTTTTACCATCGAGTCTTATTTTGTGTTTTTGTAGTTGAGCAGTATCAGAGGCAATAATTTTCAACCATTGGACATAACTTCTGTGGACAGCTACTAAATGTGAGAGAACAGAGTTAATTGACATTATCATATCTGTCAATGCTCTTTTTTTTTTTTTTTTTTTTTTTTAAATCCTCCCAGCAGATCACTAAATCTCCCAGTTTTTAATTTTTAGCCTATTTAACAGAAATGTTTCCGAGCTGTAAATGAAATTTATTAAGTTAATGAAACTTGGTGCAGATTTCATTTTTGCGCCACTAATAATTTTCAGAATAATTTTTCTTATGAAATTTTATTTCACCTAAATTGTATTTTTTTTACATTTTATTGATCTTATTAAATTTCATTTAATCTGAATTGTCTTAATCTACTACAGACATTTGTAGATTTTTATATGAAGATTCAAGCAATGTTTAATTAATTAATATTTGTATTTAATATTATTCTGCTTCAATACATGGTACACAGCTAAGTTTATCCATACAAATACTATGTACATTAATTATTAATTTTATTTTATTCTTACTTAAAAGTACTTTGATAAATAAAATCTGTCCTTTCTTTCTCGGAATTTTCTCAGTAAAAAAGGGAAACAAAATTAAAAAATGAAACTAACTAAAGAACACAAAATTCAGAATATGTAATTAAACACATAGTATTCACCTTTGCAGTGAGGATGAACTGAAAACTTTGGCTGATATCAAATGATTTATGAAATCATCAAATCATTTGATAATGATTTGATGAGAGATAATTTAAACACTGATTACTACCGTGATCGTAAAGTATCATGAATGATTTCTTAAAACGCAAGATTTTAATTTATTAGTCAATATTTATATCATCTCCCTCCAAGTAATGCCCTCTGACTGCAATAATGTTTTCCCCAATCCTCAAAAGAAGTTTTCAGGATTCGCTATAAATTTTTTTTATATCGCATCAATAGACTCAATGTTGATGCAAAATGCCAATTTTAAGCATAAAAGTAAGAAAAAAATTTCACAGTACTGTATAAGGTAAATAAGGAGCTTGTTAAGTTGTATCGGTATTATTTTGGGTCAAAAATTCACAAAACAGTAAAAAAAAAAGTCCGTGGATTTACAAATTATCTTCCTAAAATTCAGTGAGATCGTTTGCTCCATATTGTTTTCGTCAAATATTGCAAAATGTTCAAATAATATTCTTCATTAACCCTCTCTCTTTATTTAATAATATTTATTTTCTGTATGTATATACATATATACAGGGTGCCTAAAAAAATGTAGAGTGAAATGGAGCCATTCCATACAAATATAATTGAGGAATCATGTTCATGAATGCTCAAATTGATGACCGTCATTGTCCGGACAATGCTGATAATGCACACCAAAGGTATTCGCAAATGTCACAAAACAGGTCATTAGGAATATCGTGACATTGTCTTTCAGTTTCCAGTTTCAGTGCATCAGTTGTTCTTGGTTTAGTGCGATAAACTTTATCTTTAAGATATCCCCACAAAAAGAAGTCCATGGGCACGAGGTCTGCGGAACGTGCAGGGTATTCAATGGTACCCCTTCGTCTAATCCATGTGTCTGGAAAAGCTGCATCGAGGTGAGGTCTTGCATTGCGATGGTAGTGGGGAGGTGCTCCATCTTGCTGAAAGTAAATCTCGTCATCATCACCAAACATCTCTGAAATTTGTAGACTGAAAAACTTCTGAAGCAAGTTGAGGTAACTCTCACCAGTAACAGTTCCGTAATTTAAAGAATGCCTCATCGATCCACACAATTTTGTGTGGAAACCCTGCATCGTCTGCACATTTTGCCAGGTACCATTCACAGAATTGAACTCTCTGGTCAGGATTGTCTTTGTTAGTGTTGGAATGTAGCATTTCCAGTGCAGAAGCTTCATTATGTGGTACACGCTATCTTTTGAGATGTGGGTTTCCCGAGTAATTTGTCGAAGAGATTTCTTTGGTGATCAGAGGAGTGTTTCCTGCACCTGCTCTTCTTTTCCAGGGCTCGCAGATGTCGTGGTCATTCAGAACTTTTCTTGTTGACATTCTGTATGGTTTCATCTGCTTCAGATTTGTCTCTCATGCAAGCAATGGTCCGCCGCATTGGTGGGATTTTTGCGAATTGCCATCTGTATCGTCTTTGCACTTCAATGGTGTTTTCGGTCTTCCTATAACATTTCAGGACAAACTTCCTCTCTTCCAAGCTAAGTTGATTTCTTGACATGCTGTGATAATTTAATTACACCTGCAGTTAAAAAAAGAAAGTATGTTAGCGACAGTTAAAGTGCGAGTACACTTTTTTCAAACACCCTGTATATTTTATCTGAATCTTCTGCAAGAATTAATAATTCAGTTTTCCACTTCTGTGTATATTTCAAATTTTAGGAAATAAAGTCTTTTATACATTTTAATATGGAAATGTAAAATTTATTTTGGTACATCAGCTTGTATAATTATTAAAGGAATTTTATGTACAAATAAATGTATGTGATGTAAGTACTAAAAAAGTATTAAAAATAATTATTTTGTAAATTTTTGGTAGTAATGCATCATATATTAATTAACCCTTTAACTGCTTAAGATGTCTTTAAACATTTTCAGAGATTGCTCTAAAAATGCTTAAGACAATACACAGAACTGAAATTTTTTGAAAAATGATTAAGATGTGTATTAAGGCAAGATTTTCTGATAAATGCTTAAGACGCGTGGAGACGCTATACGAGATCTTCCTTCGCCCTGCGTTTTCGCAGGAGGCTGTCATTTGGACAAAGCTCTTAATAGAGTGTGAAATCTGTTTGAATAGTGCACTTTAGAGAAGAGCCCTCTGAGTGAGGCCTTAGTGTCAGACAGCAAATATACATTATTCTGCAAGCTTGTTGAATGAAGATAAATAGTTTTACATCTGTTTGCCTTTTGATAAAGCCCAATACGCAGTCGCAGATTACATCCCCAAATGTTTAGTTAAAATAGAAAAAATTCATAATAAATCATATAATATATAATTGACTATTTAATCTTCGTATTAAAAGTTGGTTACAGCTTCTGATTTGTCAACTACAAGAAAAAGATATATAATGTCAAAAAGTTAATTTTGACATTATATATCTTTTTCCCCTTCGTATTTCAAGTAGAGTTTTTAATAGTATTTTCTTTCTTTTTTTATAAAATGACAACATTGTTTTCAGCATGTCTGAGTTTTGGAATTTGTATGTGTGACTGACTATTTACTATAAATGCAAACTTATGTATAAAAAAATTCTTAAATGTAGAAATTAAAATATTCTACTCAAGAAATTAAAGAGTAAATGAATATGCCGAAAGAATTTGTGAAAATTAATAGCTTTCTTTAAATAATTTATTAAAATTTGGAATGCAACAAAATTCTAAAATCTGCATGGGGGAAGAATTCTCAGCCGTGTCTTGGAACATTTTTAGAAAGAAATCTATTAGTATAAGTATTTTGTTCTTATAATTAATGGAATATAAGAGAAATGAAACAATAAGTGCATGGAAGTGTTAGATACGCTGCTCGACATTGAAAATGCAACACCAAGAAGGAGTGGCAAGAAAGAGATGAAATTTGGAAAAAAGAGACAGTAAGCAGCAATAAGTGATCTTTATTTCAAAATGATAGTCAGAATACAGAGCGAGAACGACGTCGGCTCATTAGGATGTAGGACCACCGCGGACAGCGATGCACGAAGAAACACATTTAGGCATAGAGTCAATAAGAGTGCGGATGGTATCCTGAGGAATGGCTTTCTATTCCCTTTCAACCATTTGCCATAATTCGTCTTCTGAACGAGGCAGGGGAAGAGTGTGCCAACGGCATCCAATCACATCCCACACATGTTCGATTGGTGACAGGTCAGGAGAGTACGGTGGCCAGGAAAGCACCTGTATACCTTGCAGAGCATGTTGGCAGATGTGAGCACTGTGTGGTCGGGTGTTATCCTGCTGAAAAATTGCATTAGGCAGTTTCTGAAGGTAAGGGATTGCCACTGGCCGCAGTACATTATCCAAGTATCGTTGGGTCGTCATAGAAAATTTGAATTTTATTAGTATTATTTTTTAATTTTCAGTAGTAAACTTTTATTTGAAGCAGAGAGCGGCAATCTGATGTTTTCAAATTATAAATGTTATATTTCTGTTCTTTGTAAATAAGTCACATTTAATACCTGTCCTTTTTCAAATCAGAAATTCACATATAGTTTTAAAAAAAAATTTCCCTTCACCCTGAATTTTAAGACATTTAGTCACAAAATTTTATGGTAGTGAATATTTAAAATTGTTTAAAAATGCTTGTCTATATATTTTTTCAGGCATTAACTACTGATAGAAAAAGACAAAACTTTTCTAAAAAGTGCAATTCCTTTATAAAAAGATGTAAATTTGAGCATAAAAGAAGCCTAAAAATTTGAAACTTTGAAATATACTTCATTTTTAACTATGAGTTTCTTTAAAAAGCAGTTTTAAAAGTCACATCATTGATCACGTTGATTAAATTTGATAGAAATCATAAAACACATTTTTATAACAATTATTCGAATATTATGCTAAACATCGTAAAAGTAAAAGAAGGTAAAAAATTTTAAAAGAAATTATAAAACTGTTTAAAAATAATTATTATTTGTATGCACATGAAAAATATAGAAAGTGATGAAAGTTTTAAAGATTTTTAATTTACTGGAAAAAAAAAAAATCAGAAAACATAAAATGTAAGTGAGCTATAAATAATGCTATTGTTGTACAGAAGGAATGAAAGGTGCACCAATTAATATAGATTTTATCAATAAATTATATCACAATTTAATCGATCTGCACTTAAATGCGATAGAAATTTAGAGTAACTTAGTTATAAAATGCATCATAATTAAAAATGAAACCGGGTGAATTTTAAAAACAATTTATTTGAAAATAAGTTATTTCTTCTACTCATGAAACTTTCTGGACATCAAGGAGGTATGAAGTAAGCCTTTCTTACCTCCATGCTAAACATTTACCTTAGCACACTCCCATGGTCCGTCAGAAAGAAGCTATTCATTTGTGATGTTCTTGACAGCTCGCATCTAGTAATGTTTGCAGTGTCATCAATCTCTTTTAAGCGGAACCAATTATGTAAAATTCTGGGAGGGAAGAGAAATAACAAAAGAACTAGCTGGCATTTTTCAAACATCTAGGCTTCATTTTGCGACAATTTAGGGGAAGTTGAGTAAAAAATCAGTGACAGTTTTAAAGGTATTTGAAGGAAAATAATTCGGCAGGCTAAGGGTTAATGTTTTTTAGGTATTTTTAGCAAGGTCTTAAAGCAGAAAACACATGAAAATATATTTTGATATAAATTTAGTGGTGGAAGTTAATATGGAAAATCATAAGTGAATGCATATTAATATAATAGAATCACTGAAAGCAAGTCTATTTTCAATCAATATATACATGATATGTTTAATCTGTATGATTTAGTAATGTACATAATTACCCCATACTGAAACATACTTCTATTCTAGCTGATACACAGAGTAGTCATAAAAAAACTTCGATATATGAACCCCTAATGAATTATCCACTCAAGCAATCAAAATGAAATTTCAGATGTTATTTGAAGGTATATGCTTGAGATTGTGATGAGTAAATCAGTGTTTCTGAACCTAATATACTTGTAGGGATGCTAAAATATTTCAGAGTTTTATTGTAGTCCAGTAAGGTTAGTAATTTGGACTATTGTCATAATTTTTACATATGCAAAATTGTAGAACTTAAACTATTGGAAGGTCTGGCACTGGTCCATGGATAAAAAAACACTGATGTAAAACAATACAGTTCTCACAGTTATGATTACAGTGAAAAAATTTCGAAATTTTCAAAGGAGAGGACTTACTGTTTTTCTTGTGCAAATTGATTAGAGCTTTGCCTAACAAAAGCCGACTACGAGATATTTAGTAAGACCTTTTTTTTCAACACACACACAAAAAGAAAACTTGTAAACTTTTTAATGATTGTTATGAATCATAATTAGCACTAAAAAAGGCATTGATTAGAGCTTTGCCTAACAAAAGCTGACTACGAGATATTTAGTAAGACCTTTTTTTCTATACACACACACACACACACACACACACAAAAAAAAAAAAAAAAAAAAAAAAAAAACTTGCAAACTTTTTAATGATTGTTACGAATCATAATTAGCATTTTTAATAAAATAATATGATTAAATTGATTTGGCTTCTTGGATCGGAATCCAAAAAGTGCTGTGGCAGTCAACTGTGTTAATAAACAGTATGGAAAAATTGTTTCTTCAGTCAGGTGTTCGAACATCTAATAAGATAACACTTAAAGGGAAACAATGAGGTGAATTGTTAAATCTGAATTGAGAAAATGTTGATGAAGCAATGCAAGTTTGTTACCAAAATCATAAGATAAGGTCCATGTTCCATAAAAACTGTATGTGATTTGGTAAAAAAATATTTAAAGAAACTGGTTGCACATGTGATTGACAGCCATGTATTCCTGTTGAAGTTGTTGCAGAAATGTATAATATGAATACTGTAGGTCTGTTGCATACTGTAAAAAGTGTTGCTCACAGTAAGAAATGCCTTTTTTAGTGCTATCCTTATCATTTATATTACTTTTATATTTCTGTGACTTTGATTATAATATTTTTTTATTTCTATAGAAATAACTGAAAATACATTAACATTCATAAATAACATAGTTTTCTCTATCAAAATTTTCCTCTAAAGGTCACTTGCAAAAGCTTCATTAATTCTCAGAATACCATTCTCTGCCCAGTACATTTATTTATACATCACCTCCTTCAACTTTATATACGTATAGGGTGGTGCAGAAATAGTCTTACCATATTTTAAAAAAATGACTCAATGTATTCATGATGTAATTAATCATAGTTGGCAACAGAAATTAAAAAAGAAATGATGAAAGTAAGTACATGTGCTTTCAATGTAATGGTCAACCATCTTGCCCTGAATAGTGAACCATGCTTAGAGACCGTAAATATATTGGTCATCAAAATTAAAGGATAATGACAGAAATAAAATGTAACTCATACTTAATGAAAAAGTATTAATAGAAATTTTTACATTAGTTAACACAAATAACAGTGTTTGGCAGTTGATTATTTGCAAAATATTGAAATTAAAACCAAATTTATGGGAATTGGAAAATGATGGAAAAATTAAGTCATCTCTTGTGGGAAAAACATTTTTCTTTAATATGGTACCTGGCCACCTTGGACAGATATGCATATCTCATATCTTGAGTTTATACACTTTACAAAAGTGTTGATCGAGTCTTGTGGAATTGCATGCCACTCTTCTAAAAGTGCACTTTTCATCTTTTTAAAGGAAGCACTTTGGTGCCTAAGGCACCTGGTAATTTCAGTTGGGTTCAAGTCTGGTGGCCAATCCATTTGAGTGATAGCTTCTGTTTTCAAGTATTTTGACATCACTCATGCTCAATGAGGTTGAGCATTGTCATCCATTAGCAAAAACTCTGGGCCAACAGCATCCCTAAACAGTCTCATCTGGGGTTCCAATACCTTGTCTACATATTTCTGAGTGATTACACACCCTCCTTGAAAGGTATGCAGCTTGGTGTGGCTGTTTGTTATGATTCTTTCCCAAACCATTGAACTGCAGTTGCAGAAACTGGATATTTCATGGACAAGGGAATGCAAATTGCATGTTCTCTTGAGATCAAAACAGGTCTAGAATCACTGTTCAGATTATATTTAGTCTTGCCAACAAACAACATTTGGGCTGGTTGTCCTGGCTGCATTGAACATGGCAACAGGACCAGTTTAAACGGGCTCTTCCAGAATGTCGAGTAAGTACGACCCAAACCATTAATTTTCTCATATATGGCTCAACTTCATTAAGCCTTCATGCAGCAGTAGAACAGCTAATTCGAGTTTCTGTGACAGCCTGAAAATCTAAAACCAAATCTCTTGCAGTCACTTTGTGGTTTATTCAATCCGACAATGACAGAAAATGGTCTTCTGATGTGGTTGTTGCCCTTGACCAGGCTGTCTGTCAACTGATCCAGTGCTTAAAAACTCTTGATATGACACTTTGAGGTATATTCAAATCGTGGACAACCTCCCTCAAATCTACCAATTATTTGCCACTTTTGGCCTTCATTTAAATGATGCCTTTGAGCCAAAACTACACAATACTGATCACTTTCAGAGACCACATTCACTTTAAACAGGCCCACCAGCAGCCAAGCGGTAACGTTGCTGAACACTGCTAGTTCGGTCTGAGGTTTGAATCCCGCGAACGGGCTGGCTGCATGGGCCTTTTCATGGCTTTCCCCATGTGTAAGGTGTATATGAGCCAGTTTTCCTTAGAAAGTCCTCCACGAAGGCATCCCTCCCTTAAGGCAGATAGCCCTCGAGTGCTTCGCCGTAATCTAATAAAACCAAATCACTTTAAACAAAACTACAGACCAGAATTCCAACATGCGCCCATTGCACACTACATTGTCAATCGCTGAATTTGCATACTTCTGGCACAAACATATGCATGAAAGTGCAATTGTGTGTTCAATTGTATTTAATTAACATAACAAATTACAGCATTGGGCATTCGTTGCGAGCATATTTTTTCTCATCATCTTTTAATTTTGATGACCAGTGTAATGTATTTGCATTTATTGGCATACATTTTAGTTGGAACATTGCGGAATTCTTTAAATCATTGGTGACTGAAATATCATATGTATCCCTCAAGTACCAGGTCAAGAGAGCAAGCAGGCTGGCTATTCCAGTGGGATATGAAAATTTCTATTGTGTGCATATTTCTAAATGCATCCATTCAAAACACACTGACATTACACATTACTCCTTTCTTTATACATATGGTAAGGATACTGATAGTTTTGTCTCTATGCATTGTGACTGTAAAGGCTATATAACATTAATAGAAAACAGTTTCTCTTGAAAAGGTCCTTCATAACTGCATCTCTTATTTGATACATATTTTTACATCATTAGGTCAACAAAGTAATCATTTTCTAGTCTTCCTGAATGACTAATCATGATAACTTTTTATCTCATTTTGCAGCCATATCATTTAAACATATGATGATTACTTCTGCATCATCATATACAAAAATCCTCATTTTCTTCAAACATGTTTTCATTTGCTGCTCCAAAAGTGCTGAAATACTGTTAATTTTTCTGAAGTTTATTTCTTAGTGACTGAAAAGACTGGCTGCTATTTTTCCCCAAATAAATGTGAAATAGTTTCTCACATTAACAGTCCTCCATAAATTGCATCTCTTCTTTGGCAGATAGTCCTCACATGCTTTTACATTATTTATGTCAACCAACTAACCATTTTCTAATCTTGATTAAATATGAATATAAAAAACATTGATCAGTACAAATAACTTCCTTCATATTACAGGAATAATTTATTTTCCTTACTCCTTAAAAAAATAAAACAACTTTTAGAGAATATTAAACAAGTCTATCCAGCAAAAACAGAAACATACCAAATAATGTTAATTTGAAAGAAAGGGGAAAAACTTAGCTAGTGCCATTTCTAGTCCCTTTTAATACAGACAGTGTTTACACATTTTTAGTATGATTTTGGAGCATTTCATTAATGTTTAAAATGTAAAAAATAATTTTTTAAATATTTGATCTGAGAATTTTTTTTTTTTTTTTTTTTAAACTAAGTTTGCTTTTTGATTTCTTTGACAGAAGGGTTTTTCACTACTTTCCAGATTCCATCAATAGTGGTGGGTTTGCCATTAGACAAAGCTCTTTTCAATAGACCAAAGACACACTAGTTCATAGGTGAAACGTCAGAGGACTTCACAGGATTACTTTGAAAAGGTGTATGCATAGTACTTATATTAGTCTTCATTTTCTCAGTTAAGGAATGTGTGTGTGTGTGTGTGTGTGTGATTATGGCAAAGCCTCGAGGGCTATCTGCCTAAGAGGAGGGATGCCTTCGTGGAGGACTTTCTAAGGGAAACTGGCTCGTATACACGTTACACATGGGGAAAACCACGAAAACACCCATGCAGCCAGCCCGTTCGCGGCATTCGAACCTCGGACCGAACTACCAGTGTTCAGCGACTTTACCGCTCGGCTGCTGGTGGGCCCTCAGTTAAGGAATGCAGTGGTACTTTTTAAAGTATGACTTATTGCTTTGTCTTGATGAAGTTTCACATTTTGAAAATCAATGAAATAAAGAAACTGAATTTCTTCTGTAGATATCAGACATAAAATTTTTCTCTTGATAGTATAATGAGTTTAACATTTTTTCCCACTCTTATTATTTCTAATTTTCCACTGTAAGAGAATCCTCCGACAATCATAAACCCCTTACTGAAACTTTCTTTGCATTGATGGAAACAAGTTTTTATATTTTTTCCTCATTGTTTTCAATAATAAACAGACCTTTTTTCATTGTATTCACTTATGTAAACACATTCTTCTTTGAGGGCCACAATATATTTCCATTTAGTCCCTGCTAAATAGTTTTCATACAAGGTTTTACAAATTGTTCTGCATTGCACCATATGCCTCAGCAAAAGCTGGTGAATATTTTTTTAAAACTTTTTTAAGTTGTACAGCTTAGTTTATTATTTCATTTATTGTTGCTGCAGATATATTTGAAGACTTTTTAAATTCCTTTCTGCATCAGTGGATTTTTTTTTGTTTGTTGTTGTTGTTGTTACCAATGGTTTAACTTTAGAAACAATATGTACTTTTTACAGGTATTCTTTTGGAGTCTTCTTTTCATGCAGACGTAATGATTAAAGGTTTTTCACTTTCTGAGTAATAACATTGCTTATTATGCATTAAAAATTTAAATACCATGCATTTCACAGCATTTTTAATTATGAAACATTTTCTTCAGGAAGTGCAAAAACATATCCTTCAATGCACAACTTGTTCACAAACAACGTTTTGAAAGAAGAATAAATTAAAAGTAGCAGATGATACAGAGGCTGTTTGTAAAATTATTAGATGATTTTGCTTTACTATAAAAAAATTCATTTGCTTGGAAATTTGTTTTTTAAGTGCAGCTATATTTTTGAAAGTATTAAATATCATCAGCTAATTGACAATTTTTTTCATGCAAAATGGCAGTTTTAAAGAGCCAATGGATAGAAGGCTATGTCTGTACTCTCTCTGAAGAAAATTATTCCTAATTATTGCGAAACATTGTGAAAGCCATTGTTTTTCGATATCTAAAGCTATGGTAGGTAATACTGTCAACAAAAAAGGAGAACGTCAAAGTTTGGC
The DNA here is from genome assembly GCF_044657685.1 of Stegodyphus dumicola. NCBI lineage: Eukaryota > Metazoa > Arthropoda > Arachnida > Araneae > Eresidae > Stegodyphus > Stegodyphus dumicola. Next base: position 265,225,753 of record NC_140770.1, on the reverse strand, counting down.
TTTAAGTAAAAATATTATTCCAAATAACATCCAAGGAAAAACGGAATGTTTTAGTTTTTGCAAAGGTAAGACCTTTAATGTTAAAAGAAACTCCACCAAGTCAAATGACAGTAGCAAAATCATTAAAACGCTCACTGTTGACTGTAAACTAAGTGATTACAACTGATTTGACTTTTAAAAAGGGAGAAAAAACATAATGTGGGTCACCTTTCTTTATGACATATGGCAAAATTCTTTATGAGAAACATTTATCCTGACAAAATGGGAAAAATATTCTCATAATAGATGAATCTTGGGCATACTTAAATGACTGTTATAAAAAGAGATCCATTATTATTATCAAAAATGAAGAAAAAAATCTTAGAAGGTTGTTCAAAGAATGTTTTTCACAGGTATTTATGATTGTTGTTGGTTTTTTGTATAACGACAAATTAAAAATAAAGACTGACAAAAATGTTAAGATCAAATCCACATATTACAGGAGCATATCTTATACTCAAGTTTCAAATATGAAATACCTTCTCTTTAGTCACAGTGCCATCAATCACTAGAACTGTATCAAGACAAAGCAAGCAGCCATATGTCAAAATCTACTGTTAATTTCCTGGAAAAGATAGAACAAGAAATGGTATCAAGTCCCTACATTTATATCCCTACTAAATATTTTGATGTATTACCTACAGATTTTTGCGCTTTTGGACTTAAAGCGAATTGTCTAAATGTCAACCTACAATACTCTTTGAAGTTTGGAAAGCTATTCTAGAGGAATGAGATAAAACACCTGTTATGAAGACTGCAAAAGGCTCTGCTTTTTTTTAAGTGAAGAATAAGAGTTCAAACAGAACATTTAAAATGAAAAAAAATTTAGCTGAACTATTTTTGTAAATACAAGGTCTAAAAAGTGTGCGAACAGCCTCTGTATTTATCATTTCGAATAAGCTGTCGCCAGAAATTTTTATACTAAAACAGTTTTTTTTTTTTTTTTTTTTTTTTAAATTCTTCATCAAAATCATTCTAAAAATGTGTAAACACTCTCTGTAAATATCCAGAATTCCATTTTATAACTGCACATTATCTTCTAATCTAATTTTAGTTTTTGCAAGTGTGCTATTAGCAAAACCATGTGTTAGTGCTCTACCATGCACGAGTGTGAAGTGCTATAAACATGCAGCAGCTTTATATAGTTAAAGTGGAATGATTTAAGTATAAAAGTGAAAACTTAGAAAGATCAAACATTAAAAAAATGAGATGCTTGCAAAAACTTCAAATGAAAGCATATCTTCTTCAAGGAAGAAATAAAAGATTACTGAATTTTTTTATCCTTTATTAATTTTAAAACTTAACATGTTAATGATTGTGAATAATTAAAAGTGATGTAAACAGTCCATTTTACAATATTTTCGTAGATATATCATACAGATTAAAATACACACTGCCATCAATCTTTAAGCTGTATGTGCTGAATCAGTGATGGAGGTAGAGGCAGTTGACAGACATCTTTCTCAACATTTTTAAGACTTTTTCTGATAAGTATATTGCATAAGTTTTCTAATGTGTGACACTGTTTAGATTTGTGCATAAGATAACTTAAAAGTGAAATAGTTTCTTCATTTCCAAACATAGTCATACAGTTTTCCCAATCATGAGCTTGCAAATTTGCACCACAGCTAACGAGTAATTGAACTAGCCTTTGATTTCCATTTCGACATGCATAGAATAAGGGAACAAAATTTAAATCATCTCGGCAGTCGATATTACTTCCGGAAACCAGGAGTTTTCGAACTAGAAGTTCATTATTTGAAGACACTGCCAAATGAAGAGGCGTCTGACCAAGGCAATTGATGGCATTAACATCACTTCCACTATTAATCAAGAGCATACACAGATCTGTATATGAATGTTTTTGACATGACTCTGTTATATTGCTAACTTGTGTAACAGCCCTGAGTAAAGCTGTTTCCCTATGAACATTACTTTGGTTTATCTGTAAAAGAGAATTATGTTAATATTTCATGTAAATGAAAATACTTTTCTTATTATTAGAACTGTAAAAATTGCTATATTATAATGAACTTGAAACATTTTAGAAAAAATTTCATTTTCAAAAAGTTCTGAATTTGAGATATTGTTACGTTTTTTTCTGACACCAGTTGATACGTTATTTTCTTCCTCTACATTTGTAAGGGATTCATGTGGATTTGGAATGACGACACTTGATGAAGTATCGAAACACACTTTATTAACCAGGACAGCTCCAAAGTCACTTTTTACAGTCGTCGAAGATCTATTATAAACACGCTGGAACAATCAGCGACACAGCCTTCACACTGTCAGGCAATAACAGTGGAGACAGCTCCCGACTCTGCTCGGTCGTTCTCGGAACTCCACATTACTCACGAAACTCTCCACGCTACAACTTGTGATGCACTCGACGACACATAGAACACAGCTCATGACTTTTTGGTTCAGTTGTTCCGGAGCTTAACACACTCTCGAGAGATGAACTAAACGCGATACACGAAGAGACTCTTTGATGCACTCGACGACCCACTCGGTACTCGCTGACCGACTGTCAACTCGATCGACTCTGCACAGACTGACTATCTTGCACTCTGACTCTCCGCGCACCAGCAGGGTTTATATAGTTTTTGGCTTGCGTTCGAGAACATTCTGGGCTAAACCGGTGAGAATTAGTTCCAGAAGGTTCTCCATCCGTCCATGGCATATCGCCAATTTTGTCACCAAATGGGCGATCACTTGCTGAATGTAGCAACCTTGCCTTCCCTTGCCATTTTATGGCAACTCCAAAACTGCTTTGCTGGGAAGCCATCTTACCACGCCTGGACATTTCGTAACAGTATCTTCATATACAGAAGTATAAAATTTAACATGCAAATGAGATCTCTTTCACCAAATAAAAGTTTGAAATAGATTTTTCAGATAATGTTTATAAACACATGATATTATTTTTTAATGTATACCGAGTTTAAAAAAATAATTTATAAACAAGTTTTCCAAAAAACAGGCGATGTTTAAACTGCTAGTATTTGGTTACATATTCTTTACATTTTCCCAATTAAATTAGTTTGAAACAGCTCTTCAACTATTATAAATTTTAACTGCTAAATTATTTTGTTACATTCATACTCCCCCCCCCAAAAAAAACTTTTTATTGTAGAAATGAAATGCTTATTATTAAATAAAAATCACTTAATGATTACAAAATATTTTCACTTAGATACAAAACTAACTATAGTTTTCAGACTGTTTCATGTATTGAATGGGTGCTTTCCTACAACACTTGAATATACCAGCAAGGCAACTTGAATATACAGTCAAAAGTCATTTATTTGGACACCCATAATCCGGACCTCAAAGCTACAAACTTTCTGCGCATGTGTTGCGTTGAAGACCTTTACGGCTACGAATGTGCGTGTGTGCATAATACGTTTACGCATGCGCGTTTAATGTATAACGGACGGTATAAGCTAAGCTAAAATTATCTAATTCAGTTAATGTTGCAGATTACGTTGTTCCTTAATCTCCGAATTGGGTTCGGCTTATTATTTTTTGCAGACTGTTAGAGCAATTTTATAAAAGTAAGCTTGAACTTTCGATTATGACAAATAGAATTTCTGATATATATTTACTAATATGTAAAGGATCTACAAAGCAAAAGTATGTTTTGAAGTCCATTAAACAAAAAGTGGAATTGCTGCAAAAAATGGATAAAGGCATATCTCTAACCATTTCGAAATCTGTTTATCAATTTCATGTTGCTCTGCGGCCGGGGGCGGGGATGCCGCGGCACGCAATGAATTGGAAGTTGAACTGTCAGCACTATCCTTATCTTCAGGGCAGATGTTTTTATTTTATTTGGCTTATAATTCCTTACTAAATGTAGTATTTCATCTCGATGTACTCCTCTTTGATATGATAGCATTGCAACTCTCCACATGTTTTATTATGAAAAAACATCAAATGCACAAGCATAAAGCATTAAAAAAAATCCGGTGATTCAGAGGTTTGAATTTTAAATCATTTCAGATATTGGATTATCAGATTTCAGACTTTGTATTCTATATTCTTAATCTGCTCTTCCAATGCACAACATAGGTGAACCCTATCTTGTTTTACAGAAGCTACAAATTAATTTTTTCCTTCTTTTGAACTATGATCTGTATGCTATGCAAGCATATTATGAAATTAAAAATTTACTTTTTGTAATATTTAAGTTTTACAGAAAACACAAATTGTTTTTTGTCATCATCAATAAAACAAAAATGGAAAGCTAAAAATTTAACTATAGCTGAAAATCTTATCACAGCATGTTGGAAAACTGCTTTTGATCTGGATAACAAAAGAAATATTATTCAGTATTGCAGTACTTCATTTATATACAGACTGTATTTCACCCACTACATTTGTTTTTTAGTATCAGACAGCACTGTAACAACAACATTTTTTTTACTCGAATGGAAACGAAACGAATTAATGATGTATACTGAGGATATCACTATATTTTATAAAAAAAAGTTTTAATAACAGTTTATATTAAAAATACATCACAAATTACACACACAGCACAGCAGTATTTCGTAAATAAAAAGAACAATTATGCTAATTATTTTTATTTTGATAATTTATAAAAATATACATCATCAAATTTCCTTAAAAGTTAAAAACATAGTGCTCACTATGCAATGCAACACTATTTAGAAATAATAGTAGGTATAGCTTGAGTTTAATGGCATAGCCAATTTTTGGGAAATGTAAAGACTGCAAATTTAGCCTCTTAAAAACATTAATCATCTTTTTTAATGATATTAAGAAAGGTTTTAAAAAAAATCTGCATTAACATCATATAATAATTTCACTTTTTTAAAATATTAAATATAATGGCTTGAATAAGAGGTGTGGTGAGTAAAAAAAACTCACAGGCATGTCCGATTCCAAGAAGTAAGCCCATGGAAGTAACAAGGACTATGGTGCTTATAATCTGTAAGTTATTTCAGTCTGCTGGATCAGTGTAGATGTGCAACTAATATTTTGATTAATAATTACCCCCCCCCATGGAAATTTGTAAGAAAATTTCTGCACATATTAAGTAGCACAACATTAAGCTAGATTTGTATAATGATCTTTTTCAGTCATACTTTTGAGTTCCTTTAGATGATATTTATGATAGTACAGGAGAGAGAGAAGTAATATGCCTTTGTTTAAACTCCTTGCATGGCATTAAACCAGACTTCCTCTCTGCCTTTCTATGAGAAATAACTGTGCACATTTGTTACTTAAAACATTTAGATAAAATTCATTACTTACCAATGCACCAGCATCTAAAAGCATAGGTATAATACATGTAGCATATTCTGCTGTGTTAGATGTGGCACTAAGAATTTCACCATTTCCCAGTCTGTCACTTGTACATACAATACTGCCTTTAGACAAGAGGAGTTTGACTATTTCTGGACAACTGTGCCTACAAGCTACTAATAAAGGAGTGGCTCCATCTACATCACGCTTACTTAAACTGGATTTAGTTGATTTCTCGAGTAACAACTTTACAATATCTGAAACAATGCATATATCATTTTTAAAACATACAATAAAACCAAAAACAGTACAATGAATTCAGAAGTGAAACAACAAAAATCAGCGTTATATTTTCAAATTTTCACAGAACTAGTTTTGATGGTTTTACCGAACCACCATCGTGAGATGCAAAAGCGCAAATGAACGAGATGAGACGGGATATAATGATCAGATCAGATAAGATAAGAAAGCCTGGACAGAAAATAAGCTAGTGGTGCCATCTGTTGGCAAAACCAGAACTAAAGCATAATTTCTTTAAAGGCCGAAGACAAAGATGGATTGGAATTAGGATCGGTACTTACATATTAATGCAACCAGGCCAAAATTTGCATAAATCGCCAAATTTGGCGACCCTACTTATGGCAACCCTACGTGTTTAGACGAAAGTTTATTTGTAAAAAGAAAAAATAACACTGGGCATGTACTACCACAGCAATGGGTTTTCGGCAGAATTTGCTGAGAAAAGAAAGAGAGTATTTTGGTTACTGTACCTAACAGAAGCGCCGTTACCCTCATGGAAAAAATTTGCGAAAATATCAAGGAAGGAAGCATCATTTATTCGGATTGCTGGAAAGGATACAATACAAGTGAGTTCGAAAATGCTGGATTTCTGCATGGAACTGTTGATCACAAACACTTTGTGGATCCCAACACGGGCGTTCACACACAACATGTAAAGCGCATGTGGGGCTCAGCCAAATGGCACAACAAAAAACAGAGAGGAACAGCCCGTCATCATCTTGACTCATACCTTATCGAATTTATATGGCGCCAAGCTCAAGCTGTTAATGGCGAAGACGGTTTTCAATCAGTGCTAAAAGCAATAGCCAAAAGATTTCCGCTGAAAAAATAATTCTGCAACTTATTCAAATTCGAAACCGGAAGGGTTTAATTGCTATTTTATATTTTAAAACAGAATAATATAAAAAACTGTATTAAAAATTATCTGTAATTAATAAATGTACATTTTCTTTCTATTCATACTTTTTTACTCAAACTTACAAATCGCGCCAACCTGGTTGCGATAATACGTAAGTACCTTAGGATCGTTAACTAGAACAGAAAGATTTTTTTGAATGTGAAATGCCTTTAGAAAATCCAGTTTTCCAATGGAAGATGTTTTTTGAATAATTTTGGCAGCAGAAAAATTGAAAGTTTGAAAATATAACGCTGATTTTTTGTGACTTCTGAATTAATATTTGTTCGGCGTGTTATTGTGTTTTAAGTACAATGAATCTCAATAGTATACAAATCAGAAATTACATATATTTATTTGTAATTTATATGTCTAATTGAAGCATAACAATCCTGCATTTAAAATTTAAAAGAAAAATTATACCTAGAATGCAAATTTAATTTCTGCTCAAGAAGCTCTTTAACTGAAACTTTATCTTTGAAAAAGTAAACAGAAAATTTACAAATATAAAAATAAATAAAATTAAAAATTATAAAACAAACATGTTGCTTTAGGAAATATATGTTGAATATATTTAAAACAAATAGAATTAATTCCGTTTTGGAGAGCAAGCACAGACATGTTCTCCATTAAAAGGATTTGCTAATGCTTTTCTTACATGGGTTAAAGCAAAGTGAAATTTTGAGACACATTGTCTAATATTCAACAAGGTTTAAAAAAAAAATCTGAAGGCCTTTCAGATTTTATATTACGCCCAAAGAGACATAATTTTTAACATTTTTTGGATTACCTTTATTTACTAAATATCAAGTTCTTTGCAATTAAACCAGAAAATTCAGTTCAACAGCAATCTCGCAAAATAATTTAAAATGAGCATATCTTTAGTATTTGTAATACAAAGCCTCGCGCACTGGAGATAAAATTTTTCCTCTGAAATCGTTGAGTTTGTTAACCCCTTCGCGCCGACTGTCACATCTAACACACTCACTTCCTGGCCAACACGCAGGTGTGCCAGAGCGTTTTCCCGCTCAGCCCCGACTGTCGTGTATTTGTGCCAGTGTCCTGGAATGTTTTAAAAACTATAATTTCTGCCACAAGATGGCACTGTATGTCCATATGGTTTCAGATACATGTACATTAGACCTTCTACTCAAAATGAGAGAAGCATGACTCACATACACGTGTTTTTGATTATATAAACAAAAGGGGAAATAAATGTTTCCGAATGGCGTGATTTATGACGTCTCTTTAAATTCGCACGCGGTAGTTGTTTATTGTAAGTAGAGAAGTTTTATTTTCGCTAAAGTGTTGGGTATTTCGGTTTGCAGTTCAGTTTTTAGAAAATAATTAGATTTTGTTAGACGTGAACACTTTCTGTTTTTACTGTTGCAATGTCGAAGCATCGAAAATGTTTAACAGAGCATGAAATAGCAGAAATGATGCAAAATATTTCAGATATTGATTCTGAAACAGAATCTGGTGAATATAATGATGATGAGGACATTTCGGACATCTTTATGCCGAGTACGTCGAAAGCAAGTACTTCTCCATGGTCATCCACAATAGAAAATTTATCGGAATTACCATTTAAAGCTTTACTCTATTTTAATTTACTATTATTAAAATTTATCAGAATTACTATTTAAAGCTTTACTCTATTTACAATAGAAAATTTATCGGAATTACCATTTAAAGCTTTACTCTATTTTAATTTACCATTATTAAAATTTATCGGAATTACCATTTAAATCTTCCTTTCCTGAATCATCGGCTTAATTTAGTTAATCAAATTATTTATCAGTATTCCTCTAAAAGCACCAATGTTAATATCACACCAAGATCAGCAGAATCATTAAATCCGCTCAGATTAACTGAAAGACATTTTCCAAAACTTTGTTCAGAAGAGACTGATAAGAAAATGAGACGACGATGCTTCGTTTGTCCACATTCCCGGAAAAATCCTCCAAAACGGCAAATGAGTTATTACGAGTTCAAGGAATGTAACGTAGGACTGTGTGTAGATCCCTGTTTTCAAATTTTTCATACGAAAAGAGAATTTTAAGTAATATATGTAGTTTTCAGATGTATACTGTTAAAAGTCACAAAATGGTGAGTAATGAAAATAAAATGTGTAAAATATGCATTTAAACAAGAAATAAGGTAATTAAAGTACATATAAAAATATCTATAAAGCATAAGCCATTTAAATACTCTATAGAGCATTATTAAACAATGCATTGATACTTCGGAAATTTCATGGATTTAGGCTTAATAGCAAAAAAGCCCCCGGCCCTGGACAGACGCTCGCGTAAGACACTGCCGGCCTCCACGATAAGCGCGCGTTTGCACTACCCGGCGCAAAGGGGAATAAAAAATTCTTTACTGTTTTACAAAATATGAAACAGATAATAACATATAACACTGCATGCGTAAACCGTATCATGCTGTAATCGAACTAGTATAATAATTCAAGGAGATATAACAGCTGAAAATAAAATTAAAAAAAAAAAATAAATAAATAAATGAATAAAATTAAAAAAAAGAAAGAAACAGTACGACTCAGATGAGAAAGTACGTTGCATTTTTGAAGTCATATTTTATGCTTTAGATAGTATGTACAAAAACCATGGTTCATACTATGATACCAAGAATCCCCCCCTTCCCCCCCACACACTTTAGATTATCGAGGACCGTAAGGGCCCCTTTTTTATTTTTTTGTAAATATAGGTTTTAATATATCTTTTTGTTCAGGAAGTAATGCCATTAAACAACTCTATTATTTTATACATATCAAAACTCTTACTTCGATTTTCAACTCCTTTGGCTTTTTAGGGGCTCCTTTTCAACTTTTGGATAAATTCTAGTTTGCATCTCAAACGGGCCTTAGAAATCTTTTCCCTTACTTTACCAACTGTGAAATTTATTTCAAAAGCAACCTATTTGTAGCCTAACCCTAAATTTCTCTTGCGTTCCCTAGTCTTTCATCTGAATTTAACAAAGACGATAAGAATAAAAGCATGCTTTCAAATCAGCAGTTTTTGTGATTACACTAAGAGATGGATCTTAAGTGCACTTCCATTTTCCATATTTTTAAGTGAGCTTTCTCTTTGTGTGATCTTATCGCACCACACAAAGGGAAGAAGGCGTGACTCTGGAATGACAAATCAGTTGTTAATCACCTTCTTTCATTTTCGTTGGGTAATAGGATTTTGGAAAACACGAAGCAATGGGTGTCTTTTGGGGGCTAGCATGCCACATTTAACTCCTACAATTGTGTACAATTTTGACCCCAGACGGCAATTTTGAAATTGATGAATCTTTCTCTTGAGAAAGGATGAAGTGCTGAAGTTAAAATTTTAACTAAATAGAGGTGAATGAAACTTGAGCAGAGTAAAAAAAGAAACAAATATACTTGTATTCAGTCCTAGTGCAGAGTCAGTAAACTCCCCATTCCTTTATGAACATAATACTGAATTTTAAACAACTTTTAAGTTAATCATAAACAAATTATTACATCATAAACTATTATAATGTAAAGAAATGCTGTCATTTCACAGAGTAGAGAAGGAGAAGCCTGGTGCAGCCATCAATTGGCAAGGTACCCTCAGTAGGGGCTCCTGTATACATTATATACCGGTATTAAAAATGTATACATAATCTTTTAATTATCAGTTTTGATTAAAATGCAGTAAATTTAAAAGGTTCAGCATGTGTACGCCATATATTTACAGATTTAAAATTTTTTCTTTCCCTCCAATAGAATTTATCAATCTTCATGATACCTTGGAACGATGTATATTAATTTCATAATAGCAAAATTTTGAGCATTGAGTGACAAAATAACTTGATAATAAAAACAAATAAAATAAAATAAATACAAATATTAACTGATTAAATATTGGTTGAATCTTCATATAAACAAATGTCTGCAATAAATTATGAGAACACAGATAAAATAAAATTTAATAATGGATAAGTATGTATTTAATAAGTAATTTAATAATGTATGTATTTATGCATGCAAGTTTATATTGTACGTACATATATGTGTGTATATACATACACATGTATACGCACATGCATACATACAAACATGCATACACAAATACATTTCCGAATCTGGTGCCGATAACAATAATATAAATATTTTTAATATGTCATCACTCATATCATAATCTAAACTTAATTCTTATTTTATTAACAACATTGAAAATTCTCTTGCACTTTGTATTGCTAAGGGATGCTGTCAAGATGGTCAAAGCTATTTTAAACAATTCATTACATTAAAAAATTTCAACAACACCCTTTATGTTTTCCAATCCAATTTCAATGGATTACAATCCTCGATCATTTTATGACTTTTATCTGTATAAAATCTTAACTGACTGGTTTTCTAATGCTAAATTACAAAATTCTGATTGCAATTTATCAGTTACAACATTAATACTATCATCTTTTAAAACAAGAGAAATAAAGTTGGAAATCTATTCAAACTAAATATTAAGGGAGGAAAAGTGCATTTGCTACAGCAGAAACATTTGTGACTTTAGCATAGAAAATTTCTTCATTGTTGGTTGGAAATTTAAGTAGTATGCAACTACACATGCAGCAGAAGTTTTACTTTTGAAGATTTTACATTCCATCAAACTTTATTTTTGTTTTTAAATTCCGAATAGTATTCAGCAGACCAGAACAAAATATTGGTGAACCAAAATTTGATCTGTAAGCTTCATACTGGATAATGCTGATCCAAATTACTTGAGGCTAAAATTAAGTATTAGATTAATGTACATTAGCAATTTGACAGTGCCAACATAAGTTTTCATAAATTTCACAAGAGTTATTGATCTTAACCTCAAGTAACTTATCTTACAAATCAATGCCCTTTATGTTCCCTCAAATACCATATCTTACAAAAATAGTTTCTTCAACCACATAAACTTTCATTTCAGCATAAGGGAGAATTTAAGTATTTCTATACATTTTATATTACCTAAAGAATTTCTTTTGCAGGCAATATGTAGAGGTATTTGACCTAGTCCATCGATGCTAGTAACGTCAGCTCTGTTTTCTAAAAGCAACTTTGTCAAAGCATAATCAGAATTCTGGACAGCCAAGTGAAGTGGACTATATCCAGGTACAACTTTGGAACTTAAACTACAACCTTTCTGAATTAAGAGTTTTGCTGAAAACAGATGTAAAATTATATTTTACTATATAGTTATATAAAGTTAAAATACATGTATTAAATTACATATATTTTAACTTCTTAATATAACACATGAGAAATTACATTGATGCATTATGTATTAAAAAAATCTTAATACATAATGTAGCATATATCTATTAAAAAGACATACTTGTAATAATATATCATAATTTAAATCTGAACAATATATATATACACACACAGTATCCATCAGTTATTAAAATCACTTTCATTCCAAATATACTTGACCTTATTAGGCAGCTGAATTTGGTTTGGTTTATTAGGTTACGGCAAAGCACTCGAGGGGTATCTGCCTTATAGGAGGGATGCCTTCGTGGAGGACTTTCTAAGGGAAACTGGCTTGTATACATATTACACATTACACATGGGGAAAACCACGAAAAAACCCATGCAGCCAGCCCGTTCGCGGGATTCGAACCTCGGACCGAACTACCAGTGTTCAGCGACGTTACCGCTCGGCCGCTGGTGGGCCGGCAGCTGAATTTAATAAACGACGATTTTAATATTGCAAATTATGGAATCAACCTTGAATTTATATAAGATAGTAACTAACCATTAATCTAACAACACCTAAATTATTCATTACATATTAATGGCAAAATTAAACTATTTAAAAAATTTGGAAATATATTTCTTTTTTTCTTAATAAAAAAAATTGAATTGATTTAAATATAAATCACAATCAGAAAATTTTTCAGCAGATTCTATTATGTTATAAAGCACATGGTTGAAATGTGTGCCATTTTGAATTTTATCTTCCTTTTCATTCTTTATTTTCTTAGGTCTTGGCTTAAATATGAAAAATAAATGTTTTCCTATGTTGCAAACCAAAGTTTATTATTAACACTATGAATCAAGTGGTCAAAAATGTTTTCAAATAATTTCTTCCCCATTATTCAGAAAAGAGGCTCTACTCTTATATGCACCCCAATATAACCAAATGTGGCGATATATGTTCTGTGCTGGTTTTTGCTACGCCTGTGCATTTTATGGCAACCCTGTTGACGTTGAAAAATCTTTCGCCGGAGTACTTTAATTGTTCATTGGTTCGTGTTGCGAGTATTTTGAAATGGCCTATGTTGCAATGAGAGACGTGCTGGCAAGATTTCAGTCCGTATTTTAGATTGTGTGCAAAGGAAATTTAATATTAAAAGGTATGATGTTGGAGTTGTTAACGAGTCTGCTCTGTGTCTGAGAAGATAGGGGGGAAGATAAAGAGGTGGAAGTTGATGAATCGAAGTTCATCAAAAGGAAATATCGTGGCCATCCTGTTGAGGGGCAGTGGGTATTTGGAGGTGTGGAAAGAGGGTTTGGGAGATTATTTTTAGTGGCTGTGTATAATAGAAGTAGGGAAATGCTGATGCAAAGTATTAAAAATGGATTGAGCCTGGTACAAATATTTTTCAGATGGATGGAAATCTTACAAGGATTTAGGAAAGAAAGATTTTGAACATTTATTTGTGAATCATAGTATGAATTTTCTGGATACTGCGCCTGGCTGTCATATAAATAGGATAGTGATTATGTGGCGGTTTGTAAAAGGCAGTATGAAATTGGTATTTCTGCTGTTCGAAAAAGCATTCATTCATGGTAAGTGCATTTTATTTTATTCTTCTTTTGTAGAATGTTATGTTCATTTTTTTAGTACGAATTTCTGTCGTTATTATTGTTTTTATGAACTGTTTGAAATTTATTTTAGTTATTTTGTTGATTAGTATGTAGTGCCTAAATTGTGCAAAGAATGCTGTCTACATGGTATTCTTTGAAATTTATTGTTGTTAATTTATTAAAGTGAGGTGTGCATAGTTCATAGATTCGTTGCCTAGATTATGCAATTCGTAGATTTTTTTAAAGTTTAAACAGGATGCTGTGTACATGGTATTCTTTTAAATTTATTGTTATTATGTTAATTTATTAAAGGAAGTGTGTGTAGTTCGTAGATTCATTCATTTCCTAGATTGTGCAATTTGTAAATGTTATTTTAAGTTAAAACATATCGCTTTGTACAAGGATTCTTGTCAAATATTTCTGGTTAGAAACTAAGTTTTTGCTATCTAAATTTTTTGTTTTTGTTTCGGAATTTTAGCTTACATTGTGTGCTCAAAACATGGTTTTTGCATGGGCGAAATTTTTGGAGACATTTTAGGCTTAAAGTTCAAAATGTAGACAAAACAATTAGATAGTAATATGGCAGCATGGAGTTTCTCACCAAAAATGTTTGGCGAGAAATTTGGCGACCTGAGGGGGCATATAAGAGTAGTTCCAGAAAAGATTTTATATATGGTTCAAACGCAAACTATTTTAAGTTTTTCTCCATTTGTAATTTTTCACATGATTCAAATGTTTACAATTCTGAATTTCATCTTCCTTTTTGCTCTTTATTTTGCCAGTTTGATCTTATAGATGAATAAATATGTTTTTCTATTATTTAAATATAACAAACATTCTCTACTCGTAGAAAGCAAATTTAAAATAAGATGCTTCATTTCTCTTTAACCTTTTTGGTAAAATCCTAGTAGAGCCCACCCTTGACGACAAACTGGGAAAGTGTACATCACCCACTCCTTTGCGCGTTTATCAAAATCACCAACTTGAAAATACCAAGTCGAAGAATTGCACAAACTCGGTATCCATGTACACATCAACCTATTTTCACTTAAAAAAACCTCAGAGAATCGCACAAACTTGGCACTGCACACACTCTTGACTTTGTCCATGTAGACATCGATATGCGCCATAAAAGTGAACGCGCCAAGAGTGTGGGCTCTGCTAGGATCCAAGCTTTTTTTTAATAGATATAACTTTTTCTTCTTCTTTTTAAACATAAACATGTTTAAAAATATTATAATAATTGATACGGATCTTATTCAAAATTACAACTGTCAAAATGAGAAAACATGTCGATTTTTTTAAATGCATTCACAGTTTCAAGTAGCTAAAGAAAAGGAATATTATTAAAATAATTATGATAAAATTTTTATTTTTAATCATTTCACTTGCTACATGTTTCCAAAAGTAACAATTATTATAATATTTGATTAATAGAAAATTTTCATAAATTTAATATCTATTCAGAAAATAGTTACATTAATAAAGAATTTTCATGGAATTCATAGAATGCTTTTACTTGCATTGTTCTTTAAAATTATCTTTGATGAATAAAACAAAGTACTTTATCAGGAGATATATATTGTCCGTAATTCATTTGAAATTAATACACAATAGCAAGAGCTGCAGTTTATAAACCTAAAGACAACTAATCCACACAGGTTATAAATAATATTTTATTGTATTTCTAAAACTTAACTGTTTGTGCAAAGTCTGTGATAAAGGAACATAAAAAAAAGTTTTAATGAAAATACTTTAAAAATTTAATTTTACTTTTCACCTTACATCACATTAAATATTTTAGTTATTAACTTTTTCTAGAAAATTTTGCACAAATAATTTACCTATTTTTATAGCATTCCTTTCAATGCATAGAGTCACAGCAGATTTGGAATGCATTACAATAGTGTCCACATCAAACCCTGTATTCAAAATTCGTTCAGCCGCTTCAACATCATCCACTTGTATGGCTTGTAGCATAGCGCTAGATAGTTCCCAGGGCCGCTTAGTCATTTTCTACAAAGAAACATACTTTTAAAAATATAACCGTTTTCAATAACTGAAAAAATTATGGCAATAGTTAATTTTTCATAGCAAGCTAGACGACTGCTTACAGTTTCTATAACTTATTTACTACAAAAATTTTATGAAAACTTAATTTTCCTCTGACAGAACACCAAAATATGTTCATGCGTAACCACACAAAAATTTCATGCATAAAGGTTAATTTACCATTCACATAACGACAAAATGCTGTAATTATATATTTATAATTATATGCAACAAAAAATATAAGGAAATAGTCCTAGTGAACAATTTACCAACTAATAAAGTGAAAGTCTACAGTGTAGACAGAAAAAAAATACGATTGCGTGATTCCCTATATAACACAAAACTTAGCGCTTCTTAAAAACTGACTATTACACCGCACAAGGCACATGAAGGTTAGTTTACGGCGTATGATTTCTGCGCCCAAAACAAACAAGATTTCGCTTCACATCACTTCTATTTTTATGACGGTAAGCATTCACAGCCCTCGAGAGAGGGCGCATCCTAAAATTGATACATTAAAAAAGCTAAGAAATTTTCGAAGGCCTAATTTATTCTTTGTTTACAGTATTGAGTCATAGACTGTACTTTGAGATCAACTAATCGGTTGTTTTCAGAACTTCAACGCTGTAGTCAAGTCGATGAAGAGTTGATCTCACGCAGAAAGCTCTCTCACTGATTATACTAAAATATGAAATAAAGTGTTATTGGAAAATACAAGTATAAATTTTTGAAGGTAAACAACTTTAATAATAAAAAGTTTGATACTGGCTGAAATAAAAAAATATGCTAATGAAATTAATATTAAGGTTTTAAGTTGATGAAAACTTTAAAAGCATTGCACATTGATCAAAACTTATCAGTTTCACAAAGCGAGTCAGAAATGATTTTGTCTCCTTAATAACCCTTTAGATTAGCATTAGCAAGTTCTGAGGGGGAATAAAAAAAATTACGCAATGAAAGATTTCAGAAAGGACAAAATTGTAAAACCCAAAGCATGAATGATATAAAAATAATTAATTTTCTCTTCACTGATATTGACTTCGTGAGATACTTTTCATTTAAGAAAGTTTTAGATGAAATGACTAGTATTAGACTAAATATAATTTAAGAATAAAAAAATTCTAAGACTCCATCAAGCCAAAAGGCTTACTGTCAGAAAAACAACTCTCTATGTTGAAAACATGGCGGAAGCAATGAAAGCAACTGTGGCTTCGATGCTCAAAGGCATAGACAGGTAATTTAGGCTATATGTATTGAAATATTTTTACTTACCGTATTATATCGTTTTATGAATATATGATATTTTATGGTAAATATTTAACTGGTATTTGTGTGATTAAATTTCCATGCAATACCCAGTTGTGAACTGTGACATCATTCCTTTCATAGGTACAACCCGGAAAATCTCGCAACTTTGGAAAAGTATATTGAAATCCAAGCTATAGAGAATGCTTATGACTTAGAAGCTAATTTAGCAGTGTTAAAACTGTAAGTACATTTTAGACATAAGTGTTAAGAGTATGTGAAATTCCTAAAGTATTTGCTCGAATGACTGCAACGTGTATATCTAGATACCAGGAGGGAGAAAGGTGTATTTTTATGCTAGCTTCGCTTGTTGAAGCTAAAATGTATTCTCTTTTCATCTAATATGAGAAAATTCATATTCTCTTATACTTTTTAAATGTGCTAGAAATATCATCTATGCCTCAAAAATATTAGGAAGATAGTTATTGTGTTATTACAACAGGTGACATTGACCACACTTTAGGTACCTAGGTGAATTGTTGCAGAAATTTTGACTGTTGCTAAAACTCAGATAAAACATATTACATTCTCATCAATTATATAGCATCTAATGCTAACATTCAGATTCAGAATCGTCTTTTGCAAGTAGATTTTTCTACCTGTGTTTCCTTATCGCAGAAGTGTGAAGCACAGGTAACATCATTTTATCAAGTCTTCATTGAGAATTATTTTATTTTCTCCACAGGACAGTCTTTAGTGTAAAATTCCATCTTTAGTTCCTCAGGTTCTGAATCAGCAATGTAACCACAGAAAACAACCTTGATCGCTGTTTCTCTTTTGTATCTGAACATACGAAACTGAATTTCATTCTTCGTTAGCAGTCTAAGTGATAAGTTATAATTTGAACTGTATTCAAAGATAATTTTATCCACTCGTTCAGCTTCATTAGTCAGTTTCTTGTTCTGGTAATCCATACTGTCATTAACAGGAGTTCAGTTAACAAAGCATAAACTTTATAACATAAGTTCTGTGAATTACAACCTGGGTGGGCACTGACTTGGCTGGTTTTGGGGGGTGTATCCTAAATTTACTTCCTTGTACGAAGTAAAAGAAATATTGTTACTGCGAAAAAATTTCAGCTGTCATATTTCAGCAGAAATATCCATTTTGACCATTGGATGATCTTTTTTACCCAGTATCTGCATGTACAGATAGAATAAGGGACTCAAAATAACCATTATGACAGCTAGAAACATCCCTTCCTCTTCATGTGATTTTTTTGCCAAATGTTAAACATGCACAAAAATAAAATTGACTGTAGTAAATGATAAACTAGTAATTTAATTACTATCTATACAATACAAGTTATTTAATATATATGTGTTAGGGATTTACTATATTTAATACAAGTTGGCCCACAATTTATTTAAAATAACATAATTCTACAGAATATATTTAATATATACATCACTGTATTTTATACAATTATGTAATCAATTTAGTTAAAAGTGTATCTAAACACAATGAAAAACTCTATTTATTACACATATCAAAATTCTGTTTATTCTTTAATATAATTTATTCAGTATTCTATTAAAAATTAATTTTGTAAAAGTATACTTAAGGGTACCCTAGGTGATTTTTGTCTGCACATGGATACCGAGTTCGTACAATTCTTTGACTTATTTTGGCTTATGCAGCAGCAGTTATTATGTCAAAAATCTCCACTACACAAAGCCAAAATAACAAGATGAAGAATTGCACAAACTTGGTATCCATGTACACATAAATCATGTATTTATTTTCACTTTAAAAAAAATTCTCAGAATTGCACAAAAATGGCATTGAGCACTCCCTTGACTTTATCCATGTACACATCGACCTATTTTCACTTATATTTATATATAAAAAATAAATAAATAAATTTAAAAAAAAAAAAAAAACAGAATTGCATAGAAATGATATTGCGCACTCCCTTGAGTTTGTCCATGTACACATTGAAATATTTTCACTTAAAACGTCAAAGGAGCACCCATTTCTACAGTAGAGGCAAACAAAAAATACATAATCTCAATAAACTATATTTTAAACCAAACAATAAAATAACATAAAAAAGGAAAAACTTGTTATGCACTTAAGCACTACACAAAGCAAATATCCATTTACCTTATTTAGAAATTCCTTCATCTTCAGTCAATTCCTTTGTCCTAACTACACACACACACACCACAAAAGCCCTTACAAAACATCCCAGGATTTAAAATTTCCCAGAATAATGCAAACGATTAAGTCATAATAGGGTTTCCATAACATTCAACTACTCAGGTTACCATAAATGAAACAACAACTTCACGATAATACAAGGGCTACCCTAAAGTCAACTCTAGTTAGAGTTCCCTGACATTTATCGCTGAGTTGTTGTTTCATTTATGGTAATCTGAGTAGTTGAATCTTATGGAAACTCAATTACGACATAATCATTTGCATTATTCCTGGAAATTTTGAATCGTGGGATGTTTTGGAGGGCTTTTGGGGTGTATGTTGGTTAGGAAGTACATTGCTTATTTCATTGTTTAGATTATAGAATGTTTAAATGAAGTAAGATTAATTTGAAGTTTCTGTACGATTAAGAACAAAAGGGGAAAAGTGCACTAATTGACTGGTGTGCAAATGAAGGTTTACCTTATAGCCATTTTCCAGACAGTCCAGAATACATAGGGTATTTTTTACTCTTATTTTTGTGAATTTATGTGGCGACGCCAATATACGGATTCGAGTTGAGATAATTTTAGAAAGTTTTTGGATGCTGTTAAGGAATTTTGTGTGCCACAGACTGGAGACTAAGGAATTTTTAAATAAGGCAAATGGATATTTGCTTTGGGTAGTGTTTAAATGCATGTGGTTTTTCCTTTTTTATGTTATTTTATTGTTAGGTTTAACCCTTTAACTGTCAAGTAATTTTGATGATTTGGGTACACAAATTGTCACATTTTTTATATTGCAAAAATCAAATGTTTAGTACAAAATAAAATATACTTAAGTAGTTAAAAATTGATATTTGAAGTACATGGGTAAAATTTTTAAAGTTTTGTAGCCACTGCATATTTGCTTGAGGCTGCTGCCACTCAACATGGCAGTTGTAAAGTTTGCTTCTAGTGGAGCATTATTTTCTAAAAATGAAAAAAAAAATTAATTATTTTCTAAAAAATAAATAAATAAAAGTGAATACCTATTAGTAGTTCAGTAATTCAGTCTTGTGTGGTACAACTGGAAACACTTTTCCAAGCAAAAACCAACTCCACAATCACTACACCAGAA
Source organism: Stegodyphus dumicola (assembly GCF_044657685.1). Classification (NCBI taxonomy): domain Eukaryota; kingdom Metazoa; phylum Arthropoda; class Arachnida; order Araneae; family Eresidae; genus Stegodyphus; species Stegodyphus dumicola. Next base: position 265,205,789 of record NC_140770.1, on the reverse strand, counting down.
TCGTGTTTCCTTCCTTATCTTTTTTCCATTTTTATCCTTTTTCGAACAACACACTTTGCACTTGTAGGCTCACGTTTCGCAGGAGTAGGAGGAATATGGGATATAAAATGTCGTTCAGTAAGATGGGTAGGGTTATCTATTGTAGGTGGTCTGCCAACATTCTTTTGTCCAGAAGCTGCATCATCATATTTATGTAAAAGCTTTTCTACAACTTGGATTCGAAATTCTAAAAATGTAATACGTTTCCCAACTACATTTTTATAGAGAAAATATGAGTTCCAGAGTACCTTGTCTAGTAAACGTAAAAATATCTTTTTATAATATTTTTTCTGACGCTTTTGGATTGTTGGATGAAAGGATATTTCCTAATCACAGCGATCTACACCACCCGTAGTTAGACTGTAGTCAGAAACAAACTTAGGCTTGAGTATATCTCCATTTTTTTATTTTAGAGGCTGACCATGGAAGTATCATGAATACTGCTCATCAAACACACATCCTTCATCTTCGATTGAGGAATATAAATCATCTATATAACTTTTCAAAGAACTGGATGCCATTTTACAACAAAAAGATCCCGTGAACTTTGGACCAAAGAACTTATAACCTCTAACCTTTAAAATCTTCAGTAAAGTGCTGTCATCTATTAAATTGAGCGCACATTAACTTTTCCCGAGATACAGTCGGGTTTGACAGAGAGATGAAGCTGAAATAAACGTCTCCCGATATATATTCGGGTATAACAATACGATGCACTCAAAAAAAATTATCCCAAGGTATACTCGGGCGTGACATTTTCGAACATCAGTGCTATGCCCGAGATAATCTCGGGCATGACAGTTAAAAGGTTAAAATGTATTTTATTGAAATTATGTATTTTTTGTTTACCTCTACTGTAGAACTGGGTGCTCCTTTGACTTTTTAAGTAAAAATATATTGATGTGTACATGGACAAGCTCAAGGGAGTGTGCAAAGCCTAGTTTGTGCAATTCTCTGATTTTTTTTATAGTGAAAATAGGTCGATGTGCACATGGATAAAGTCAAGGGAGTGCGGAATGCCATTTTTGTGAAATTCTCGGATGTTCTTTTGGAACTACTCTTATATGTGCCCTCAGGTCACCAAATTTCTCGCCAAACATTTTTGGCAAGAAACTCCATGCTGCCATATTACTATCTAAATTTTTTGTCTACATTTGAACTTTAAGCCTAAAATGTCTCCAAAAATTTCGCACTTGCAAAAACCACGTTTTAAACACACAATTTAAGCTAAAAATTTGAAACAAAAAATTTATATAGCAAAAACATAAAGTTTTATATAGTGCTATATAATTTATATAGCAAAAACATAAAGTATTTGACAAGAATCCATGTACACACCAATATATTTTAACTTGAAAAAAAAGTCTACGAATTGCACAATCTAGGCAATATCTATGAATCTACAAACTACGCACACCTTGCTTTAATAAATTAACATAATAACAATAAATTTCAAAGAATCCCATGTACACAGCATTCTGTTTCAACTTTAAGAAACATCTACGTATTGCACTAATGAACAAAACTAAACTAAAATAACTAAAATAAATTTCGAACAATTCAAAAAACAACAGCAACGACAGAAATTCATACTAAAAAAATAATGAACATAACATTCTACAAAAGAAGAACAAGAATAAAATAAAATGCACTTACCATGAATGAATGCTTTTTCGAACAGCTGAAATACCAATTCCATACCGCCTTTAACATGCCGCAATCACTATCCAGAAAATTCATACTATGGTTCACAAATAAATGTTCAAAACCTTCTTTTCATAAATCCTTGTACAATTTCTATCCATTCGAAAAAATAGTTGTACCAGGCTCAGTCCGCTCTTTAATACGCTGCATCAGCATTTCCGTACTTCTGTCATGCACAGCCACTAAAAATAATCCCCCAGACCCTCTTTTCACACCTCCAAATACCCACTGCCCCCTCAACAGGATGGCGACAATGATATTTCCTTTTGCCAAACTTCGATTCATCAATTTCCACCACTTTAACTTCCCCCTATCTTCTCAGACACGGAGCAGACTCGTTAACAACTCCAACGTTGTACCTTTTAATATTAAATTTCCTTTGCAAACAATCTAAAATACGGACTGAAATCTTGCCACCACGTCTCTCGTTGCGACATAGGCTGTTTCAAAACACGCACGACACAAACTAGCGAGCAATTAAACTACTCCAGCAAAAGATATTTCAACGTCAACAGGGTTTCCATAAAACACGCAGGCATGCCAAAAACCAGCGCAGAATGCACATTGCCACATTTGGTGATATTAGGGCACATATAAAAGCAGAGCCTTTTTTTTAAGCAAAAATAGGTCAATGTGTACATGGATGTCGAGTTTATGCAAACAAAGATTTGCGCAAACTCGGTATCCATGTACCGCCAAGTTTCGCCAAGTGGTACCTTAAAATATACGTTTGCCAAAACATGATATAATTTGTATGAAATCTGTTTTAATGAAGAATTCTGGCATTGAACTAATATGAGACTACATATTTCTAGGCAGGGATAGATTTTTTTTTTTTTTAACTTGGCACATGTGCTTTAAAAGTCCTCTGAAATTTCCCATAATTTCCCTTAGAAAAATTTCCCATGACACTCAAGTTCTTAGTACCTAAGTAGGATATTATGCTAGTTGTATTAAACAAGGTGATTGCTTTTCTGAATTTGACTAAATAAACAAAAATTGTAAATATCCTCTTGCTCAAACAGCAAACAAGGAATTATAGTTTTTAATGATTGTGATGTGTTGTGTAGCAATTTAAATATTACAATTTGACTTAAACTGTCAGTTATTGGAGTTTAAATAGTTTTAAAACTGGTACAGCTGAATCCCATTTCTGTTTCTATGCAAACACTGAGGTTTTGTGTACTTTGTAATTCACCTGGCAAAATAATTAAATAAAAGTTACTGGTATCTAAGTTTATTATATTTAAGATATTTGGTAAACTTATCCCTAATTAGGTACCTGGTGGGAAATTGAATATTGACTTGATATTCTCCGTGTGACGAAGGCGGCACACGTGGAAGTTCATTGACAAAGGTCATGAAACTTTTTTAGTCTATCTAATCATTTATGTTATTAATTTTAGTCTATCTTTATTATTTTATGAGTTATTAAACATCAAAATGGGTTCGGGACTTTATATCCGATACCAAATGGTTAAAAGAAGAGAAGAAATTACATATTCTGCTGAACAGGTTTAAATAAAATATTTTATGTCTTAAAATTTCAAAGATTGTTAACAAGCTTTTATTTATACATGAATTAATTATTTTTTATAAAACATTTATAATTAATAATATTAATTTATCGTTTTATTAATTTTTCAAAAAGCAAAGTTTGAAATTTTAAGATATAAAATATTTTATTTAAACCTGTTCAGCAGCATATGTAATTTCTTCTCTTCTTTTAACCATTTGGAATCGGATATAAATTGCATTTTAAATTAATTTAGGTGTATTTTAATTAATTAAAGAGTTAAACTCCAACATTGGAAATCTGCCAAACAAATTCGCTTTTGTGACTTAGCTTATGGGACAATGTGCATCTGTACTGGTTCTGAATCCAAAATTACTTTATATCACCGTTTCTCCCTAATACAAACGGTGGCTGTGTGAAAGATGTAAACGGGGCTTCTGAGAAGGTTCAGGAAAGGTGAAGATTTCAATAAGAAATCCTTGAACTCGGCTTTCCAGCTCATTCTTCACAGAGGTTTGCCGATGTAGACTAATACTGAATTCAATAAATAATATATTATAGTTTTATACATCTTAATAAATAGGATCGTATATGTTATATTTATTTATATTTAACCTTACCATCATTTATGTTCAAACAATTATATACTTCAGTGAAAGCATTGTTTTATCATTCAGAGTATATTAAATTAGTGTATTTACTATTTTGATATTAAAACATTAGAGTGCTGATTGTCTGAGTTGACCAGTCATCCAAACACTAATTTTAAAGTCAATTAACAAATCAAAACAGTTTAGAAAAATTTCTTTTTCTAGAAAAAGAAAATTTGTTTTGGTGCTATCTGTCCCCTCCCCTTCCCCAAAAAAGTATTCCTTGAAATTTTAAAAATTTTTTTAGAAGGGGGAAAGGAATATCTTTATAAAAAATTGAAGGTTTTTCATTGATAATTAAAGAATAAAATTAATTAAGCTTCCATTTTTTGCAAAAGAATTCTGTTTATTTTAAAGGGTTCAAAGGCAACTAGTATTATTATTATTCCTAATGACTTTTCACACTTGCAGATATTAGTCTGAAATAAATTTTTCATTTTCTATCTGTAATTTGAAATGGAAGTTCCAATTGATTTTGATTATCAGTGTTCTGTTGTACATGTATTCAATCTTATTGCTTCAGTTGACTGTGTTACTAGACAGAAAGCAAAATCATCCTACTGACGTATTATAAATCTTTGAAAATGTATTTAGTGACTTTTTAATTGTAACAACTTTTGAAAAATTCTGAATTTGATAAAAAAATTTCGAAAGAAAGGAAACACAAATAATTTTTTAAATCCGTGTTTTTCTTTATGATGTGTGAATAATATGTTTCTAATTTCGATTTTTCTTTTTAAGGTACCAGTTTAACCCTGTTCGATATAGGCTTCCTATTGTGCAACTAATACTTTACAAAGCACTTACGAATTTGCCGCATACCGATTTTGTTCTATGTAAATGCCTGATTGAGCAACAGAATGTATCCTTTTTTTTTTGCAAGTTTGTTAAGTGTTCTGGAGAATTGGTTAATTTTTTTAATGGTATAATTCACAGCCATAAAAGTGGTCGTCTGTCTATCTAAATGGTGAGGAAGAGTCTATCTTTATTCAAAGCATTCATTGTTTAGTATTTCATCTATATCAAAAATCAAACCTTGACTATCCAAATAGTTTGGAAAATTCTGGATAGTTGAGAGTATAAAAAATGTAATTTGTGGTAAAAAGCGCAAATAAATGCAAAAAGAAATTTCCAGTCCAAAATTATAAAAACAGTAATCTTGTTTTTAGTGTTAATATCAAAAGACTTATTCAAATCTTTCACACCTGCAAGTTGCCCAAATGCCTAAATCCATTTTCTACCTGGTGTTTTCCTTTATCAGATTAGTGCACGGCTGATTGCTTTTTAGAGTTGCTTTCTTTCAAAGTGTCTAAAAGTAGCTGTGATATTTGAATGCACCTTCTTCCCGCCTTTGTTTAGGGTTAGCGTTTATCTTTTGATGCACACAGCTGCAATCTTGTTCTAAGAGAAAACCGCCAAAAGAGAATAGACATAGAGGATTTTTTGAGGGAAAGTGACTTGTATCAACATTGCACGTGGAAAAAACCATGAAAACCAACCATGCAGCCTGTCCATTTGTCAGGATTCGATCGCAGGTTGAACTACCAGTGTTCAGGACTACCACTTGACCGCTGGTGGACCTATCTGCTTAAGGAGAGACATGCCTTTGTAGAAGACTTTTTAAGGGAACGTGCTCATATTAGCATACATGGGAAAATTAGGAAAATATCCATTTATCTCTATTGATAATCTCTATGGGTAATTATATTAAACTATATTAAACTTTAAATGAGCTGCTGGTTAGTGAAGGTGACTTTTAAAATCTGAACCCTTTCAAATTTTATCCTATTTTATGCTGATTTATACTTTGAAAGTATCAAATGAATTTTTCCCCTGTATATTGTTATACCTTTATCTCTGATTTAATATTTTGTTTGTTGTGAATTCCTTAATTCCATTTAGTTAGAGAAAGATGATATTCAAAAAATCGTGTTTCTGCACAATCTTCTTGAAACATGCCAGTTTAAACAGTTTTGGGTAAGATAATTTATTATTTTGAAAAATAAACTTTTGTTAATTACAAAATAATTTGTAAATCATTAGCATTCCTAATATATTTCTAGGATGTAATCCAGTCTAATAGCTTAGGACCAATTAATATCACTGGTTTTGAAGATTCTATAAGGAAATGTAAGTTTATGTGTATGTTTGTATACTACATATATAATTTTCTTTGATACTTAGTTGCATTTTAATGCATTAATATAAATTAGGTTAATTTTTTAAGATAGTAAAATTGACCTAAAAATTATCGTTTAAATTTGTTTTGTTTTCCAAGTTCCAATGAATTTGGAAAATGTTAAGAAATTTTAAACAGTTTTAACTCTGTTGTTTTTTCTTTTTCCCTTAAATCTCGAATATAAATTCTTAGTAGACATAATTTATGGTAGCAAAAAAAATGAGAGGCACATAATCCCAGTGAGCTGATTCGATAAATAGCCATATAAGATTTTATTTTTTTTGTCTATGTGTAATTTTTCAAGTCTTAAATGTAGAGCTTATTTTTATTTATTTGATATTCTAGTTATCTGCCATGTTGTGAACATAACGTATCAGCATATAGTAAAGGATCATTTATCGACATTTTTAGGTGGTCTACCAGGTATGTAATTAATTTAATTTCTGTATATACAGGTAGCCCTCCTACAACATGGCATCCTGTAACAGGATTTCGCTATAACATGATTCATAAATTGCCCATGAAATCCCAAGAACTTTAGCGAACTCCGCTGAAAGTTTTTCCATATTGAGCAAAGCACCCAGATAGTCATTTAACATATAAGCATCCATGTTTAGGAAGTCCTGGCAGAGTCATTTAACGTATAAGCATCCATGTTTAGTAAGTCCTGGCAGAGTCATTTAACATATAAGCATCCATGTTTAGTAAGTCCTGTCAGTTGTCTTCCAAGATCCGGTTCCCATAAGAATAAATGTTCACAAGGAGACTAGCCGAGTAGCAGAGAGTGACTGTTGACTTCTTAACTGTTAATGGAGGAAAATCATTTCCCTCCATTACCTTTAAAGCATAGCAGAATGATAACAATACAGTGTCTCAAGAGAGCACAGTCATGAGATAAGAATGAAGAAATTTCCCTATCGCAGAAATTGAACAATATAAGGTCACAATAAGAGCTCCAAAATAACCTACATGTTCAGTTTCCAACATTTGAAATCCTTATCTCCGGGGCCTGAAAGCAAAAGTGCGTTACGCTGTTGGTCAGCAGTTTGCGACAAGCCATGGTGTGTTTAAGAATAACTTTTTCATCTTTAAGTCATTAAGTTTCAATCCTAAGTCATGTCTCATATAGATAAAAAAACAATGAGAGGAAATTCATTTCTTTAGAAGTAAAGATAAAGTCCTAGATTGTCTTTTAAATAGAAAAAGAGCATCTTGCATTGGAAAAAGTCTTAATTTGAATGAAGCAACAGTTCGTAGTATTAAGAAAAATAAGAAAAGAAGTGCAGCTGCTGCAAGATCTTCAACATCCAAAAAACATGCAGCTTGCCTTCATGTGGCAGTAATTGAAAAGTTGGAAAAGACACTGAACATTTGGATTAATGATAACTGTCAGAAAATAATTCCATTGGATGGTAATAGCATTAAACAAAAAACACTCAAAATTTACAACCAGCTTGAAGAGCATGGAGAATCAGCAAAAATTGCTTCAAAATTTTTAGAAAAATTCAAAACTTTATAGAAAAGCAAGGATACACAGCAAATCAATTTTTCAATGCTGACAAAACTGGTGGAAAAAAATGCCATGTTAAACCTTTATATTGAGAAAAGAAAAAAACTTCTCCTGGAATTAAGATGTGAAAAGATCATGTAATACTACTTTTGTGCAGTAATGGGGGACTTTATGACAGAACCCTTGCTACTTTTTAGATCTGTAAATCCTCATGCATTTAAAGGCATAAGTATACCTTACTGGTATATTGGAAAGCAAGGTACTCTTCTGCTATCAGGACTGGATTCAGAAGTATATGTAGGTGCGTATATATGTGTGTACACACACAGACACATACATGAACAGATCTATCGTATATATGTGTGTATACACATAGACACTTATGTATGGCATACATGAACATATCTGTCTATCCATACATTCATACATTTCTGCACCCAATCCTGATAACAGAACAGTACCAAAAGCAAATCCAAGAGCTTGGGTAGGGGGAACTTTATTTAAAGATCAAGTGAAATTGTTTTGTGCCAAACCTTAAACATTATATAAGGCAGAAAAACTTGAGCTTCAAGATGCTATTACCATTAGATAATGCTTCATGTCACCCAAAAGATTTGAATCATCTCAACGTCAGAATACTATTCCTAACACTACTTCGTTGCTCGAACCATTGGAACAAGGTATTATTTGTACCTTTTAAATGGATTTCATACGAAAAGCATTACAGTTGATTTTAGATGTAACCAATTCAGAATCAATTAATGTAATGGTAGCTTGGAAGAAATTTTCCATCAAGCACTGTATCAACATCATATCTTTGTTGCTGAAAGAACTGAAAATATCATCAAACGTATGTTGGAAGATATGGTCCTCTTCAGTTGAAATACAAAATGTGAATGAATTGTCAGAAAATGAAATTGGTGGCATATTAGAACTTACCAAATCAGTCGGAGGTGAAGGTTTTGTGGACATGGCTATTGAGGACATTCAAGATTTATTAGTGAAAGAAGTTGACGAAACGGATTTGATAGAAATGTCATTCGAAGCTGTAAATCAAACATTAAAAAAATTAAAAGATGGCCTAAACTTAGCTAAAAATATCAAGTCTTTTTTTTTTTTTCCTTTTGATGCGGACCCTTCCACTGAAAGAAGCCGAAACTTTAAAAGAGAGATGCAAGATTGTCTAGCTCCATACCAAGAAATTTACAATGACCTGGTAACAACCAACAAGCAAAGTAAAATTACAGATTTTTTTAAGAGGGAAGAAGATCCAAAAACTTTAAATGAAAGAAAAAGATCCAAAAACTTTAAATGAAAGAAAAAGTTCTGAAAGTGAAATCGATATCATTCCACTAGAAGAACATTTCCAGTTGACTATACTGAGCAACAACGACAAAGAAATTTATTAAATGAAAGTTGTGTTAAATTAAAATATTTTTGTATGTTGTACATGCATTTATATTTTAATAAAAAAATTAAATTGTTTATATAGAATTTAAAAAATTATTTGTTTTTAATAAGTTTTTGGAGACTACCCCCCCCCCCACTTTTTGTACTGGCTCTCGGTCTCATACAGCACGGTTTCACACAATACATCATTTTCTAAGAACCTGTTAACGAAGTTCAAAGGTAATGTGTTATGAACCTATGTAGCCTGTTATAGGAGGATTACCTGTACATTGTTATCTTATGTATTGGCTTTTTAATTTATAGTTTCTTTAAAGTGAATAATATTTAGAGGTGATTATACAGGGTTCATAGCGGTCCTTACAAGTGCTTATAAGTCCTTATATTTGAAAATAAAATATAAAGGCCCTTATAGGTGCTTACTTTTTCTTTAAAGCCCTTATTTTTTTTTTTTTATTTATTTATTTATTTTTTTTTTAGTGCTTATTTTTTGCTTTTAGTGCTTTTTTTTTAATCCTTTGTTTTTAATGAACGCGCATTTTTCCCCCGTTCCAAAGCCGAGACTTAACAACTTTTCTTCCTTATATGCAAACGTCAGATGGTGAATTATACTTCCGGAAATTGCTTCTCCCCCCCCTTCCTCTGCATTAACGTAACCTATGGTCCGCACGAGAGTACAGACAGGTGCACGTCGTTCTATTGGCCAAAGAATTGCGAAAACGATAGAAAATTCTGGTACATTTGGTATTCTTTTCCTCCCACCCAAATACTACACATGTTTGAATTTCTATCAAGATTTTAATAATTTGCATTCTCGTTCCGCGTGGTCAGTTCATATTCGTGTTTATTGTGATCGTTATGCTTATATTACGAGCATATGTATGAATATTTATAATAATATAGTTGCAGTAACTTCTGAAGTATAGATAAACTTCCAAAAATGGGTGTGTTTTTACACAGATTAGCTTTCTAAGGAATAATTTTCGGAATGGCTTAAATAAAAGGAAAGTAATCGAATAGTGAAAATAATTTCATTTTCTTTGCCAATACATTATACAGTATGGAGGTTGGGAGTTTCTCCGCAAAATCTCTAATATTGAAGCAGCGGACTTTTTTTGTCACTGTCCAATCTGGATTGAATAGGACTAAAAGTTTTGCGGTCTACCCAACCCAAGCGAAGATTGATTCTATTTCGGAAATTTAATACAGTCTGTTGAAAATTGGAATCAGAAACACCCCAGATTAGTAAGTCTCTTTCTTTTCCTTTATTTAGTTCTTTATTCTCCGAATACCGGCAGGTGTTGATTCCGATTGCGTAATATCACATATGGAAGAATTACGCCTCACGTATTGCGCAATAACGTTTGCGGTATTTTGCATTGATAATTAATTTTGATGTTCAGTCTGAGATTTGTTTATGAACACTTAAAAGAGTTTTACTGTGCTTTCTAAGCAGAATATTTCTCAGTTCCGTTGGTTTTTATATGATGCACATATCGAAATGTCAAAATCATTTATTTAGCTTAAATTTAAATCTAAAGAACGGCTACAGTCTCCCCCACTCCTCTTTTTCCAGTTACTATCCGGAATATTCGGGAATTTCCGAGTATGTGGGTTAGTTAAGTTTTTACTGTTAAAAGATGACTGCATGAAGCAATTTCCTGTCTTCTGATTTCAGAAACGTGCCTCTTTTTTACTTAAATTACTTTGTTTGGGATATATGTTAAGGGAAAACTGTTATGGAATGAAAATTTAGAAAATGTTCAGAATTTTGATTTAAATTAAATTATTTAAATATTAATATGAGTGGAAAAATAAATTGTATTTATTATTAGGTGCCAAACGAATACAATTAATATGGCTTATTATTTATTTTCTATATTTTCAACTGAAATATCATCATTAAATTTTGTAATATAGTTTAGTTCTGCATAGTTTTTTTTTTTTCTCTCATTGTAAACTAATTCTGTAAATTGAACTGTCATTTAAAATTTAAAAAAAAAATAGTTAATTGTTTTCCATTGTTGAGGTAATGCTCATTCTCGTAATAAATATTGCATTGCTCATATTTTAAATTACAAGTCTAATTTTTCTTTTAAGGTTATGCAGTTGTGTATAATGTAATTAGACAGGTGCTTATTTTTTCCTTAAAATGTGCTTGAAAAGTGCTTATAGGTGCTTATTTTTTTAACTAAAATGTGGCTATGAACCCTGTTATATTTAAATGTATATTTAATTGGAAATAAAATTATTATTGACCTTGTAACTGAAAGAAACATTTGCTGTTAAGATGGTTTTTACACATTTTGGTATTTTCATATTCATTTTTAATTTCTGTGTATTCTTTAGGTTTCTTAGTAAGCATGCAGAATGACTTCAATATTTGAGAACTATGATTTTAACAATAACTGGTTATGGCAGCATATCAATTCAGTTTCTGCTATTGAATTTTGTCTCACTTAATACACTTTTCAAAGTGATAGCAAGTTTTTGGAGTTTATTTGTCATAATTTCCTACCAAGAAAATCTGTTAGGTGCATTTGTTTTTTAATCAAATTAAGTTGTCTGAAATTATAAAGCATCAAATGTGCATGGTCCCTTCCTGTATTTCATTTTTGAGCAAAATAGCTAAAAATGTGTAGAAGTGCTTTGGGAAACGTTTAACAACAAAATTTATGGTCTGTTTCAAGAGGAGAGAATTAATTAGAAATGAACCACTTGTTTTCATTAATTTTTCACATGTAAGAATAATAAAATTATTAGAAACCTTCACCTTTCAAGATATCTCTGTAGATTTTGTTGGAACCCTCCCTTCCCTCCTTTCTCATTTATGCATCATGATAGTGACTGATGATTTTATTGCCTTGTGCTGTTAATTTTTGATTAAAAATAAAATGGTGACTATGCTGTAGCTTCCTATTTTCTCCTCTTTGTTTTGATGACTAAAACAGCAGCTAAATCAATCAGTGAAATTAGAAAAGCTGGAGATATCCATGATAAAACACTTACTTGCCACCCAGATGGTATAGTGGTTAGGGGAGCCTACAGTGATACCAAAGGGCATGGGTTCAAATCCTGAAGAAGGCTTGGATGTTGTAAACGTATAGTGTCTTTGTGGTATGGGGGCACTTTAAATATATGGTGAGCTGAGAGTCCTCTCATGTGATTTAGTGGTAGAGGAGAGGCGTGGGAAATCCTCAAATCACCCCCTGTAATGCTTTCCCTCAAAATTGTGTTGGAAGTAGAAGTCTAACATTTTTGAGGCCTCTGGCAGCCATTTTTCTGTGAAATACATGGACAAGACAACAACAGTACCACTTACTTTTTTCAAGAAACTTTAAAAAAAATTTTTTTTTTAATGTATAATCTTTTGTTCAATATTAAATGAAGTGAATTGCAAATGAGATACAGCTATCTTCAAACTGATTTCCAACCTCCTTCTAACGCTTCGCTTGTAGTTTTCTTGCATTGTACTTCCATAAATTCAATCATTTAAGAAATGCAGATTTTTGCATTCTGTATTGTTGGACAAAATGCCATACTTCTAAAGAAATGTGACACTATCATTTCATTAACTAACTAATCCCATTACAATTTGTTACAAGAAAAAAAGGAATTGACATTATTGTAGGAACAGACATTTAACAGAAACACTACAATCAAATGTGGAAGATGGAAATATACACATACTGAAATGCATACCTGGGTTTTCACGTAAGTATATTTTGGTGACATTGAGTGTTGGCACAACGATTTTGGAGACATAGTGCATTATTTCATGAATACTTTTTGGGGGGTTGCAGATAATCATAAGGTACAGTAAATTTTGTAAAGCTCTCTAAATTCATTTTTGGAAATATTTAATTATAATCTAAATATGACAATGCATGCAATTTCCAGTTAAAAAAATTATTAAAAATGTTTACATTAGATTGGAAACAGGCTTATTTTGTTTGGAGATTTTGTAAGAAGAATTTTAGGTTATGGATTTCTGTCTTTTGTAAGTTATAGTAAATTTTAAAATTGGCATTTGGAAAGTTAAAAGTCGGTGTATACTATATATATTTAAAGAATTTTTTTAAAATGCACTGCTTTTGATGTCTGTTCTTTGTTTAGATAATGAACTGCAGTTGTGGATGAATAAATATGGCTGGAAAGAAGTTGGAAATAACCTGATTTTGATTAATAATCAAGAAGAAAATATCAAAACGAAGAATATTACAGAAAAAATTGATTTTGATAGTAAGTTCTTTATCAGATTTTTTAACATTGTATTTTTCATTCTGACTTAACATTTTAAAACTTCTGAATTTCAAAATGTGTACTCAATTTTTAAAACACATTATGCCCGCATATGGTGTTAACTGCATAAATAACAAACTAATAAAATAGACTGTGATACAATTTTATCCCAGTTTCTGTGATTTGTGGATTTTTATAAGTTTGATCTTTATTTTTATGGCATTTGCTCATTCATAAGCTTAACAAATATGTTCTTCTGGTTTCTTTCAGAATACATTTAGACTCCCAATTAACTGGGGTTAAACATGGGAATGATGTGTGCAGTTAATTCAAAATAATGATTAAACTGAACTTTAGTCTGAAGGTAGTTAAAAAAACACGGGAGAGAGGATTGAACTGTTATAATTAGTAAAAAAAATGCTGTAAAGAATTTACCTATATTTTTTAGCAGTTTAATCTGGAGAAATAAGTTCACTTAGATATGTAAATTAAACCAGGATTCAAAGTAAAAAGGGCAGAACAAATGACAGAAGAATGAATATCATTAGAAAAAAAGAAGCTAAGTTGTAATGATTAAAAAATAGTGCTTACAAGTGAGTTGAACTATATTATTGAATTCAAACTTGCATAAAATAATCAGTTAATTGGTCAGAATGTTTTTTTTAAATAGAAATTTTGCAGTGATCTTGCAAAGTGTCATCTGGTCACTTGGCACATTGCGTGTTGCCTTGCCCAAGTAATCAAGAATGTAACAGTAAAGCAAAATTTCTTGAAATAGTGTCAATGATCTATATGAATTTACTTGAGATTGGCACAGTCAAAAACATAGCTAATGTGCATAGATGGCATATTTTTAATAATATGTGAAAGAAAAGCCGGTGAGATCTAAGTGAATGGTGGGAAGCCAGGAGAACGTGTGTCAATGGATTTTATATTTCTGTAGTCATAATGAAATACAAGATTAATAGTTCTGTATTTGATTTATTTTTATGATTGAGCTCAGGTATTTTGGACGCACTGCAAATGCTCACAGGTTAAAACTTATGTTGGGATGTTTAGTAATGATCATTGTATATGTATCCTGAAATGATTTTTTTGCATTAACTATGATTAATTGGGTTGTATCTTGATTTTGAATGAAAGTTTGAGATTTGATGAGTCGCAAATCCAGCTACTTATTTCACTATGCTGTCAATTTTATTGCTTTCTTACTTACTGTCCCTTCTGTTTATTGAACTTTTATCATTCAGTTTTGAAAATATTATTCAGAGTGTTTAAACTAAAATTTTTATTAACTTTACTAAACATGAATTTAATATTGTTACATTCTTAAAAATTGCTATTTCGTACATATACACTCTTAATCTAAGTCTTCCATTCATCCTACTTTTTTGTTTATGTGTGCGCAATTAACCTACTCTTTCTTAGCTTGAATTTCTCTTAGTCTGTTAGTGTTTTTCTCTGAAATCCATTGTTGGAAAAGGAGGAATGTATTTATTGACCTGGCAGCATGGGCGATCATTTGAGTGCACATGCACTGGATCCAAAAGACCCAATTGATGCTTTTTGAAGAACAATTATAAATCATCAGGGAAAGTGTTACATTTATGCCAATAATAAATTTTATGGTCAAACTTAGAAAATGTGTACTTTAAAATTTTTAATTTTTCCAAATGTTTTTATGAAATATAATTTCTTAAAGATACAGAAAATCCTATTATATATCAGCACAGGGGAAAAAATAGTATACCTTTACTCTGTATTGATTCTTTATTTTCTTTATCACACAGAGAAAAAGTGCAACAATGAATATTAGCATCACTTTGAACAAAATGTTGTCATGTGTTCTAAATACAAATATTTTTCACATTTGGGGCAGCGTGTTTTCATTTTTCTGTGCTTTTTCACTGGGCAAACATTGCATTATTTTCTTTTCATTTCCAATAACTTTTTTTTTTTTTCAAATAAAGCAATTTATGTCATTCTCGTTTTCAGTTTCAGAATCAGTATCGTGTGAACTTAAAATTCATGATCACTTCCATCCTCCTTTTCTTCAATACACTCTCCACCAGTTGATATGTCTAATAACTTTTTTAACATTTCTTCCCTGTAAGATAAATTATGCGACATGTTTGCCGCTTTTTATACTATCCCAAATCAACTATGTCTTAGTATAGTAAGAAGGTGAGTTGGAACTGAAAGACTCAATACGATCAAAATCAAGACTCCGAATCAAAGCCCTAGCAAAAAAACTTTGGAAATATAAAGAAGTTGACCTCAGAGCCAACTACGCTGGACCTCAACAACTTGCGTGAAAGAGGTTGGCTTTGAAAAAAGCGGGTTCATTGGACCCAGCGCATGCGCTTCAGGTTAATAGTGTTGAAAATATAGCTTATTTTAAACCTTTTACTGCATCATCCCTCCTCCTTGAAATGTTTATTTAGTTTAGTATTTTAATGTAATATAGTAGTTACTTCTACTTCTTTTTCTTGCTGCCTCTGTTTGCATTGAAAACGGACTGTTTCAACCTAATTGAGATGCAAAAACGAAACGTGATGTTACGTCATCTGAAAAGCCGATTCATGCTCATAGCTGATTGGTTGCCGTGAGATGACATCATTCCTACTTCTGCCATAAGTATCTCGCGTCGCTCTGGCTCAACCCTTCTAGTTCCTGCTTTCCTGGCACTTGAGTGAGCGGTTTCCAGCCCCTTCAGAAGGATGCATACAGTCCGGTGATTAAAGTGCCTTGGTTCCGGTTTGTGGGATGGCTGTTCCTGAATAAAGTTCCTTGGTTCATATCCATAAGATTATTGTTCCGGAATAAATTCCTTGGTTCCAGAGGCTACCATGTGAGTGACTGCCGTGGGCAACATCCATGTTCTTCAATAAAGGCGGCAATTAAAATACGTGAGCGGTGATTCCTTGTGCAAACGGAGTTAGGCCGGTTTTAAGTGTTTTCAAGAACTTGATTTAAATTTTCAGGTGTTTTTCTTGACCATTGATCATGAACTTATTGAATGTGTAGCCAGCTGCATTTTTATGCCGCATAATTACTGTTTAGGACATTTTGTTTGTATTGAACGCCAGTGTTTTGGAGACCAGGTAAAAATATTATTTGATGAATGATGGTTATATTATATTTTTCCCAAGACTCTGATATTGTTGACATTTATTTTTCTGTGTTTTTATTCTTTATTATATTGTTAATAAATTGGTTAAGTTCAAAATCTTTTATTGTCTTCAATGTCTGCACAACATATCTCAGGGAGCTTTTATTGCTACTACTGCTAAATGTTTAATTTCTTTAAACTTTAAACTTTGCTTTAGCATCAAATAGTCCAGTTCCCTTAATTGCAACTTTTAAATGAAAATATGGGAAAGAAATTCTTTGGCAAATAATTTGCTCTTTTGACTTTTTTGAATAAAGTGTCATAAGTGTTAAGAAAATTATAAATATGATTGTGGTTACTACATGTTTACATATTTAGCTTGCTTTAAAGAAAATGAACCGAAAGCTTCACTAAGAAGCACAGTGTTTGAAATTTATTTCCTTCTTGACCCACTATAGCCCCGTTCACATGCAACGCTCCTTCGCACAGCTGCCGTTAGCAAGGGGAGGAAAAGGAAACGTGAAAGAGTTTCGTCATTAGGACCCGTTCAGAAGACCACCGTCTTCCTTCCCCTTTACACCTAAGCCTCTGTGAACAATCACATCTCCGAATTGGCAGATTTCTAATACTGTTTACACATTTTTAACGTTGCTTACTATTGTTAATTTTGTAATCTGGACTTTCGCAACTGGTACTTGAACTTTCGTAATGGTTCCTGAAAAATATATGCTTTTTAATTATTATTATTTTATAAGCTGTTATTTAGTTCACTCTTGGTGCTTGTCGCTATTTTTAAAAGATGGTCATAGATTTTTAAACTGCTTCCCCATAAGATATAGAACTCAAACTTTGTACATACACTGCTTGTGGATGTGGTGTCACTCTTGATTTTTAGAGGATTAGATTTTTTTCAAATTTAAAGTTGAAACGATTTTTTGCAAATATTAACAAATAAACTGAGAATCTCAGAACACACTGTGGAGGGAAAAAAAAATTAAATGAAATTTTTAGCGTAATTTTTTTAAAAAATATTTTGGGAGAATTTTTTTAAATCGTTCATATTTTTAGACTTCTTGACGCCCATTAATTTTAAAATTTCATATCTAAAAATATATCGGTTACAAACTTCCGACATTTTTACACCTTATAAAACAAACGTTTCTCATTTTAAAAAATGATACAGGAAATTAATTGGATGATTTTTTTTTACTTTTTTGAAAGATGTGCAATGAAGGAGAATGGGAAATATTGGTTCTTCTTGTGCATCAATTCAAAACATCGGTTTCAAAGTAATAATCTCATTATACCACACTATTTTTATGACATTATTTATGCTATGTAAGTTGTTATTGTTGCCAATTGTTAGTTCAGCATTAGATTGGAGATATTTCTGAGTTAACTTTCTCTTAAGATACGTTTTGCATTCCGCTGTGTTTAACATTCTTATTAGATTGAAGCATAACTACTGATTATACTTAGTGATATTCTAAACACTTGTACGAGTATTTCTGTGGAAAATTCCAGAACTTTGAAGTGTTTCTGTTGATAAAATAAATTTAATTAAGCTATCATCGGATTTGAGTGCAATGACAATCATTTACGATCTATTATCAATCTATTACAAACCCATATGCATGCAACAATATTATAATTAATTAATGTATTAAATTGTTTTGAACGTATTTTACAAAACAAAAATAGGTAAAGAAAAATTCTGCTTGCGTTTTATGAGTTTTTGCAGTTTTTCTGGCCACATAAGGTTTTAAAAAAAGGTTTGTCATTTATGTTTATATTTACCAATATAATAAATAGCAGTAGGTTTGATTTATATATATATATATATATATGTACTGAAATTCAGTAATAAAATTTTAAAAGATTTGAAATCATTAAATGTCTATTTAGACAGTTTGTATTCTTTAAACTGCAAATGCAAACTGAGAAAACATTTGCATTTTTTTCAATAAATCCTTTTACTTAAAGTCCTAAAACATATACAGGTATGGACTAAATTTTTTATTATTTTTACTGCTTATTTAAAATTATATACTTTATAGAAACAAGGATGGGTTTTGCAAAATACTGAAAGGAAAAAATTATTTGAAATGAAAATGTGACTGAGATCATATTTGTTTCAAAGATTTTAGATAAAAGTATATTTTTTTTCTCAGAAACTAATTCGTTAATTACAAAATCATTCCTTGAAGTAATTAAGAACAGTCTAATAAATACAATAAAAAAACTGGGTGGAGACATTGAAAATTGTAGGAGAAGAAAGACATTTTAATTGTAAAATTTTTCTTCAAACATTTTAATTAAAAAATACTAGCAAAAACTTTTTTCAGCTTAAAATTATTTTGTCTCACAAAACCATTTAATAATATTCATAAAGAGTAGATGAAAATGCTTAAATTTTTTTTAAAAAAATCATTCAAAAGGTACTGAGTCCCTTGTCGCGTTGAAGCCGATATGCACTTGTCTTAACTTTAGTTTTAATTTGAACGATATTTCTGCAATACCTAGCATCAGATAACCTTGTCTGTATTTGTCTATAATTTGCATATCTTGTACAGTTCTATCTAATTTTTGGGAGGATGCTATCACATCCCCAGATATCTATCAGCACGATTGTTTCGCTGACAGTCCAGCGAGCAGTAACTAAAATTAAGTGAACCGCGCAGTAAGTACGGGAAATTCCCCCATTTGCCCTGCTCCCAAGAGGTAAGGAACATTCAACCAAGTTCTACTTCCAATTCGGCAAGGCAGTTAATGCTTGTTCCATGTGAACGGGACGCGTTGGAAAAACCGGTTTTCGCTACCGGTCGAATCTGCTCTTGTGAACGGGGCTTAAGAAACAAATATTGTCAGCAATATTTGCAGTTTAATGATAAGATAATAGTCCTCTGAGATATTTTCATATAGTAATTAAAAGGTAGAAGCAGTTTTTATTTAATTCACATAGGACATCTGTTACGTTTGCTTTATGGTATTGCTTTTATATCGCTACAGGGTATTAATAAATTTGTATTGATATATAAAGTGTCTGATTGACTGAAATGTTAGAATTTGTACAAAATAAAACTTCTTATAATTTTTGCGTTTTTTTTATTTTTTAGGTGTTGCTGCTATTATGTCATTGACAAGGTAACTGTGAAGTCTGAGAATTTCATTTCTGTATACGGTGTCATGAAATAAATTATATTCAGATTTTCATTGTCTGTTTTTTCCCTTTTCCATTGCATTGGGTTTGATCTAATTTATTCGAATATATTTGGCCTTAAACTAAATTTCTTCACTAATCATATTTAACCATCAATCATCAGGATGATGGAAGCCAGAGGATTCTGTTGAACAAGTAGCTCAGTTCCTAAGCCATTCTGGCTTTATTGTGAGGAAGTATTGGGACCAGTGGATGAGAGCGTGGTTGCATGCATAGCAGGTAGGCCAGTAGCCAACAGTATAAAAATCATCTGACATTTACACACAGCACCAACTGCATCATTTTCCGCTATCTGGACTTTAAATATGGACTTCTGTGTTTGGTTGTATCATTTTAAGGTGCCTGAATGAAGAAAATTTGTTATCACAGCGCTGCAATTGACATTCACCTACCATTGCCTCCATTTAAAGTCGTGTCGTGCTTGATGAGAATGCTTCATAATCAAATGGAACTAAGTTATCTTAGTGATTTTTACGCCCATGAGGGTCGCGTGACCTGCAACAGGGAGTCGCCAAAAATTTTAGCAGTTTGGATATTTCTTTAACTTATAATAATTTTACACTTATCAATATTTTTACACAATGTATCTGAAAATAGATAAAGATAAGACAATACAATACATACTCACGTGTGTTGGATTTGCGTATTGCTTATGGGGTCCCACAAAATTTTTATAAATATTTTGGGGATCCTGGGGTCGTGAAAAAAATCTCGGTTGTAAAAATAGGTCGCAAATGAAAAAAGTTTAAGAAGCCCTGTTCTACAAGATTCAGTATGGGCAGTGATGTGACAACTATGTACAATGCGCAACTACTGGGCTGATTGACAAAATTCAAATTGCGTGTCTCGAAAGCGCGACTTAGGATATATATTAGATTTATATATAGCACTATTCTAACATAGGTATTTTGACACAAAATCGGAATTTTTCTGAAACAACATACCAATTTTTTACATATTTCGATTCTACGACTCAAATTATGCCAGGCTGCCGAGTTTTGTAAAAATCGTACAAGTAGTTCTTAAAAAATTAGCTCCTCAATGTTAATTGAATTTGGCATATATTTATTAATATCTCTTTTTTTTAATAAACTTTTTTGATTTTTTTCTTTCACATTTCAAAATTTAGGGTTCATTCCAAATAAAATTCACCTATTTTTGGTGTTTTATTTTAAAAATTTCTATTTTTTAACTAATTTTTTTTAATTTTTCGAAAAAAAATTTGAATTATAACCTATAAAATTTTTACCATCATCTTAAAGTAGAAGTAGTTCTAAGCATACCTGCAAAAAATTAGTTTTTTATTTAAAATGTTCTAAGATTTTGCATATTTTCGCGTTTTGAAATTTGGCATCTTTTTTTGGAGCGATAATAACGCCAAATGTGGTTTAAGGATTTTTGTTACAGTGAATTGCCACAGCTATTTTTAACCTTAAATTTCAAATAAATTTTTAGGGAGAATTTATTATATCAAATTTTTTCCCTCAATGCTGCATAATAAATATTTATTAATACTATATGAAAGGCTATTTTTTTTAAAATTGTAGATATTCAAATTTTTAACTTTTTAAAAATTTTTTCCTTTTTTTTTTTTTTTTTAAATATTTGTAAGAGTAAAATTTTACCTTCGCTGTGTTATTGTCTGCTACTTTGACTGCATTTAAATTGAATTGTCTAAAACTGAGAAAGTTCATTTTATGTTTATTTTCACAAATATTTTAAGCAAACAGGACATTGATAGTTTGGGTTATGTTCCAGCTTTGAAAATTATATATATAAGTATGAATTTTTACATTAATCCTCTTTGAAAGAATGTTTTAAGTAGCTAATTTTCTCTCATGTTATAGATTGTATAAAACACATAATCTTTAATGTGATTTAGATTGTTTGTAGCTGATATAATAATCGGGTTACTCTGGTACAGAATAAACATTGCTGGACTGTTTTATTTCTTTGTCATTTAACAAAAAATCTTTTAATGAAAAATATTTATCCTTTGGATTTTGCTTTAAACTTTATTTATGGTTAAAATGAAAAGCTGTCTTCAACTGAAATGCAGTTGATGTAATTGACATTTAAAAAAAAATTGACAAGAATTTATGGCAGTGTAACAAACGAAAAATCTTAATTTTCTTGTGGTGAGCACTGAAAATAAATGTAGAAGGAAAGAAGAAAATTAGGGAGAAAAGTAAACAAAAATTTGAAGGGGAATTTGGCTGTCAGAAATACCAAGGTGTTTCAAAAAGTTGGATGCTTTTGAATATACTTTCAGAATACTTCAAGCAATTTGGGTGTTCAAAGAGTACATGTACACCAGCTAAGCATACCTGCAAAAAATTAGTTTTTTATTTAAAATGTTCTAAGATTTTGCATATTTTCGCGTTTTGAAATTTGGCATCTTTTTTTGGAGCGATAATAACGCCAAATGTGGTTTAAGGAGCGATAATAACGCCAAATATCATCAATTGAGCTTGTGCTAATGGAAAAGACAAAAACGATATCACTGCAGATTAAAGTGAAGAGAGACTGGTTTTCGACTATATGTTTGTATTAATTTAAATTACGTTATAGAACATCATATCATCATAAATAGAGAATCCCATTATTTCTTAGTTTAATTATTTGAATATTGAGGAATGTATCCAGTGATGTATGTGGATGTCAATTAAAAGACGTTTTCTCTCTTGATGAAAACTAGTCTTTCCTTTCATCTCATGCCTTCAAAATGCTTAGCGTCTAAAGACTGATAAAGGCTCTGACCAAATACTAATGGATTGAATTAGATTATTAAGTTACGGCAAAGCAGGGCTATCTGTCTAAAAGGAGGGATGCCTTTGTGAAGAACTTTCTAAGGGAAACCAGCTGGCATACACGTTACAATGAGAAAAACCACGAAAATGCCCATGCAACCAGCCCGTTCGCCGGGATTCGAGTCCCGGAGCGAACTGCCAGTATTTAGCGACTTTCGCGCTCGTGCTTTTGTGGGCCTTTATGAAATGGAAGGCAATAACTTTATTTAAAATGAATGTCAGAAATACCAAGATGTTTTGAAAAGTTGGATGTTTTTTAATATACTTGCAGAATGCCCGAAGAAAAAGAGCAAGCCATTAAGAAGAAAAAAAATGAATTTTTGCATAAAATATTTTTATTTTTGAAATCGTAAGAATCAAATGTCATACAATTAAAAAGTTTTAAATTAAAAAAATATTAAAATATTTTACTAAAATGCGATTAACATTTTAAGAAACTAAATGTAGGATGATAAAATTGTCTAAACCTATGAGCACAATATTAAAGCTATATTGTGCTCATAGGTTTAGACAATTATGCAATAATATATGCAAGTCATCCTAAGTTAAAATGTTGGTTATACATCTTTCTCATTTATATATCTTTTCTGAACGGAACATTGAAAGGTGTGTTAACTGTGTTTTACTGTATTTTCTCTTTTAATATATTCAGTTTTCAGATGCATCGTAGTCTGAGACACAAAGTATTCTTCTGAAAAAACTCAATTCAAAGAAATAAAATCAGATCCTGAAAAATTTATATTAATAAATATATTTAAAATGCTCAGTTCGAATGAATAAATAGAAAATTTGAAGAGACAATGCAGCACAAACAATTAAAATAAAAGTCTAAAAATTTAAAAATTACCTGAAATAATAACTGCGAGGGGAAAAAAATTATGAAGAAAACTATTTCAAAAAAATAAACGATGCACCGTATATTTAAACTACACAGTTCGAAAGGGTAAATAGAAAATTTTAAAACAGTTATTCAAAAGAAACCATGCAACTTAAACAATAAAATGAAAAAGAAAAAAAAAATATTTAAAATAATAAAAAAATATAAAGAACATTATTTGAAAGAAAGAACTTTGTGATTTTTTCCCCTTCCACGGGAAAGGAAAATAGGTTGCCATATATTAAGAAGTTCGCCAAGTGAACTATTCTTGGTGCAATCTGAAAAAAAGCGCCAACATAAATTTGTGAATTTCTCTATAAATTTTGCACCAAATTTTACAAAATTTCATATTTGAGTCGTAGAATCAAAATATGGAAAAAATTGGTATGTTATTTCAGAAAAAGTCCGATTTCGTGTCAAAATAACTATGTTAGAATAGAGCTATATATAAATCTAATATATATCCTAAGTCGTGCTTTGAGATATGAAGAACACAATTTGAATTTTGTCAATTGGCCCAGTAGAATGAGAGATATAGAACTGTCTCCCCTTTTTTTTTCGCAGTATACATGTGTGGAGGCCTCATTGTGAACCTGCCTTTGCTTTACAGTGTACACTTATCCCACAGCTGGTATCATGGTGATTGAAGGCCATTGCTTAGAAACTTGGTCACCTCTAATGTTAATCCATGGCGTCACAACAACCCAGCAGTACATTTATGGCCTTCAATCACATGTGTTGCTACTCATGACACGGCTTCCAGGAGATATTTTTCAATAGTACAGTAGTGATCAGCCGTGTACTGTAAGAGTGTCAGAGAAAGGCCTAGTCATATTTCCACCTTCCTAGCGTACAATATCTTTAGATATGTTAACCAATCAACCATGTTCTGAGACTACAGCCCAAGTCAAATTAAAGGTATGCCCCTCCCATATAACATTGTGCATTCACATGAGAGTTGGACTGACAGGGAACTAGAACCTTCATTCATTTTTAGTTTTTCATGTAATAAATTATCCTTTAATTTTGATTTTGTAATGACTTATATCAACGTTGCGCTCATGTATATAAAATTTCATTTGACTCTGAGAGTTCTTTCTCAGTGTGCAAGTTTTTATGGCAGTAGTCACACATTAAGTTCTGTCTTGGTATCTCATTCAGTAAATTTCACAAATTAAGTACCTTGTATGCAACAGCCCAAAAACAAAAAAAAACAAAAAAAAAAAAAAGAAATAGCTCACCAGGTTAGAGAGTTACCAAGCTTATGTTGAATTTTGCTTTAAGGCTAAGGGCAGTGTGACAGTAGGAGATAAATAACAGTAGATTCCTACTGTTATTTATCTCCTACTGTCATTCTATCTATCATTCATTCTATCACTCTATCTACTCTCATTTACTTGTTCTGGTATTAGCAGATTAAGGGCAGATTTAGTCAAAATGTGTTGATTAAAATAAATCTAACAATGATACTTCTGATTGTTGCAAAAAAAAAAAAAAAAAAAAAAAAATCATCCACTAGTTATTGACAGATAAGAGAAGTCACAATGTTTTCAGAGTTTAAAAGCTCCTGCCATTGTCTTACAACTTAAACAACACACACAAAAAAAAAAAAAAAAAAAGTATTTTAGAATGAAAATAAAAATTATGAAATTTTACTTTTCGTCTGTTTATTTTCATATTCAAGATATCAAACTTTTGACAAACATCAAGCATGCTTTTATCCTTCTAACTGTACCAGTCATGTCCGTCTATTAGATTAACCACAAGAATAGCTGTGAATTTTTTAATAAATAATAATATAATAAAAAAATTAAAAATGTTTTAAAACCTGCATGCTTGATACAAAAATATAATAAAAAAAAAAATTGGAAAAGTCTGTATCAAAAAATTGGAACATTCTAAAATACATTATCTTCCAAGATAAACTGATTATGTCTCAAATTTAAATGTAAATCTGATAAAATGACAGTTTAATAGAAATGAAGTTAAAAAAAATTCTGAAAGTAAAAATAGTTTTAATAAACATGACTAAGATGTCCTTAAGAAACTATAGGCTTCATAGATAAGGTAAAAAGTTTGTGTAGAGTGAGATGGGTTATCAAATTTTCTAATGTCAAAAATGATTAAAGTCCTCCTCTCTCAAGTCATTAGTTTATAAACAATTTGTGGGTATTTCCATTAATAATAGGTAATTGATGTTCAGATATAGCTAGATTTCTCAATTTTTTACTTGCCCAAATCAGGAACTTCGAGACTTGGAAGATGTAGACTTTGTAACTACCAGTTTAAATTTAATGTTTAAAGAAAAATTAAATATTAATTAAATTAAAAGCCATAGCCGACATCAGAACGTCTTGCTGAATTTGCAGTTATTAGCAAAGAAAAATATAGGCACAGCAGTTTGCAGAAAGTAATTCTCCCCAAAAAGGGGTCATAACTTAGCAATTATTTAAAAAATTGTTAAGAAACCAAATAGATAGACAACTGCGTGAACTGATGTAGTGAAACATAAATTAAATAAAATTATACTCTTTGCCAGTGAAATTCAGAATTATTTGAAATTATACTGGGTTATTTACTGCATAATATTTTTTAGATTTTTTGAAATGGGATTGCAATCAGTGCTGTAATAAGCATTATCTCTTATGAACAAATTTCTTATTATCTACCACATAATAGAAACAAAATATTCAATAAAGAAATAAGTATAAATAGTTATTTAAATTAATACAATTAGTCATTAATGCATTTTAGTGAATTATATAATTTGATAGGTCGCATATATCTTAGAATAGGTTCATTTAACGTCTTTCATGCTTTACTATCCTACCAAAGCTGTATTTAGTTGTATCATCATTTATAAGGCAGTTTAAACTGTAATTGTATGTACTCTTTTTATTTCCCTTATGAACATAAGAACTTAGTAGGTATGAATATAAAGATGTTTATTGTAGAAATCCCAAAAATTGTTGTTGTATCATGACAGGTGTTGTAAACAATTGTAGCTATTTACCTCCATATCGTAGCCCACTAGAGGTCGAATGATAAAGATGCGGAATAGTGGTAGTTTGAGCTGGGTTCAAATTCATGGCGAATGGGCTGGCTGCGTGCATGCTTACCTGAAGTGTAGCATGAATACGGCAAATTTAAGTCCTATATGAAGTCATCCCTTCCCTTAGACAGCTAGTTCTTGAGTGCTTTAATCCAGTTTGCCCACATTTTTCTTACAAATAACTTAACTAAATGCTTTGTAAGATAAATTTCCTTAAAACGTATGCATTTGTAAAACAGTTCTAACTATAATTGCAGTCGTTGTCTCTTGAACATTAGAAATATGATAAAATTGAAGGCAAGACTGTGTAGAAGTAAAGATGGTTAGTGTGAAAACGCCAAAATCTCAATAGTTCACGACTTCTATTCTTATTTACTTCTTTGTCGTAAACGAGATGTTACTTTGTATATGAGTTTTGCGTAAGGTGAGAACAGAATCTTGTTTACATTAAAAAATACAAAAAAGATGTAAAAAATGAATTAAATATTTTATTAAAAGAAAAAGAATGACTGTACAACTGTGCTTCGAAATTTTACATGCAATACCTGTGCCACACTTGCACCAATAATAAATTATACCAGTAAAAGCTTTCTGAAATAGAGATTTGTTCATTTGGCTTTGCTACCAAACTTGGCACTTGTTTTTCCGACTCATTGGAGAATCTGATGAGCACTGAAATTCTTTGGCAAACTCTGGTAGGTTAGACATTGGTCCTATCACTCTGAAACAAAGTTATTTTAAATTAATACATGCAGAATATAATTTTAGTTCTTTAATGCTTTTCATAAAAATTCTATTTTCAAATTTATTAGCTAATAAAAACAAAATATTAAATATTCAGAATAATGTTATAAAATGAAATATTAAACCACAGCTGCCTCCCAGGCTATCTAAGAGACTATGCCATTTCTTTTTGGTTATTTTTACAAGAAACATCAAGCATGCATTTTCATTAATAAATTATGAGAGGATTAAGATATGGAAGTTTCTTTTAGAAATATATTTTTGTTGTAGTTGGGCCTCATAGTCTGAAGAATAAGATATGATGTTATGGCTGCGACGTTTGTGAAACATGGAAGAAGGAAAATGCTTAGGGGGACTGAATATGAAATATTTCAAAGATTTTCTCATTAAAACTTAATTCTAAGTAACCGAACTTACATATTCAGAATATATGAGTGATAAGATTATTATATCAAAATATTTATTTTGTGTATTTAAAGGTGAAAAAAATACTAGTTTTGGTCAGAGAGAAATAGTGTACACAGAAATATGTAATACTGAAAAATAAGTGCACCAAAATATTTGCTTTAACACAAGCATATCATTTCAGAAAAATTCACAATATTAAACTGTACTTACCTAAACTGGGGAGGGCTATGCGATCCAGAGATAATTCTTAACTTCAGAATTTCTGGTCTGTATTTCCCACACCAGACCTAAAATAGATGATTAATGTTACTACTAGTACTCAAATCGTACTGTAGATGGCAACACCACAAAAAAAATTAATTTTAACTGGTGTCGCCATCTAGTGGTTACCGAAGATATTACAAGTTAGGAATTTTGCGTGATAGAAAAGTAGAAAGTGGAATACTTTTTCAAAATTTTGCCCCCTTTTCAAAGCTCATATAATACTGAATGCAATAATTTCTTAGCTCCTGAAGTTTTTACTTTAAATACCTTCTCCGATTGGACTGTTTTAAATCAAAATAATGTAACTGCTTTAAAAGAAGACTGTTTATCGCTAGCTGTTGGAAAAACATCTGAACTAACAGTTCCCTTTTTTACTTCTAATTAAAACTGACGTGTAAACTTGAGATAATATTTTACCAGAGGAATAGTCATGATATTTGGAAATTTTTTATTCGTGGATGTAGCCAGAAGTGTGCAGGAAGGTGCATTTGTAGCAGCTGCTTCTAGGTATAGTATCTTTCTGATTGCCAATCTAAGAGAAACTTAAACTTCGCAACAACAAAGATAATATCATACGCAGAACAGGATAATATCATACGCAGAGAGGGAGGAGCTACATCACAACACACTTCCATCCCCTAAAAATGCAATTTCTTTTCAAATAATATCCATTAAAATCAGACGAAAAGTATGTAGTCTCTTTCGTATAATTCTGCAAAGCTTTTTCCTATGTAAAAACTTCTGGACCGACAATTTTAATCTTTTGCAGATCTCACAGCTTATCATGCAAACAATTTTCAGCCGGAATCGGGGTAGCGTTTTGTTTACTCTCATTATAAGGGATACAAATACGTAGCGAGTAACTGATTGTAGTAGTTTCAAGAGGTTTCCTGTAGACATCACTGCCGCTATATCCGATCAGCTAACACCTGTGAATCCTTTCCTCAGTACCCTTGGGAATCAGTTGTCTTCGGGCTTCGTTGTGAAAGCTATTAACAACACTATCTGAAAGACTCATTCTCTTTTCTAGGTTAATGATAAAGGGGAAGGAAATTGTTTCATTCTACCATTAATTTCAGCCATTTTAGTATTTTGATTGCATAGTTTGTAAAGTACTTAATATTAAATAACGGAAGCAACCAACGTTATATGATTTTCAACGTTGTATGATTTACTTAATATTTCAGAAAATATCTAAAATTGGAAGTGCCGGATCCCTATGAAAAACTGTCAGAGAAAAAAATAATAATAATAAAATAAATAAATAAAATAAAAAAATCTGAAAAAGTTTCAGATTTTAAATTACTTCCAAAGGTTCGTTTTTTTTAAAACGTTTTATGTGTTACCTTTATTTATTAAATATCATGTTCTTTGCACTTAAATGATAAAATTCAGTTCAAGAGCAATATCTCAAAATAATTTTAAATAGAGCATGTCTCTAGAATTTCCAATACACAGTCTCACGCGCTGGAGATAAAAAGGTTTTTTTCTATAAAACGTTGCCGTTGATGGATTTGAAATCCTTGAGTTTATTAATGAAAAATTCGCTAAAGTTTTACAACATATTAAATCGATAATAAAACAAATTCCAAATTTCAAATTTGGGCTTCCAGATTACCATATTCGCAGTAAGATTACGTCATTCAAAATTGGATGGCTCTAGGCACTGTTGTTTTATCACAATGCAAGGAACATACGTACATTTATGCAGATTCTTCATTATTTAATTTCTTCAAATATGTTTTATCACAATGCAAGGAATATATGTTTTATCACAATGCAAGGAACATACGTACATTTATGCAGATTCTTCATTATTTAATTTCTTCAAATATAATACAGGGCGATAATGTTGGGTGGCAACAGTTTGAAAAGTGAAACGCACATTCAGAGTGATTCGAAGCAAAATCGCAAAACGAAAACGATAGTCCCTCAGGGGCAAAGCCCCTTTGGGCTAATAAAATAAGTAAAATGCCTAGTTGACTAATTAATAATTAAACAGTTAAATAATTAATTATTAAATTGAACAATTGATTAGAATAATTGGACAATTAATGTTAAAATTTAATGAGATAGATAAAAATATAACAAGTTATTGAATAAATGGTAAATAATTAAATATTAAAATAAAGTATTGGACCTTGACTTATTTGGAATTTCGGTTGGAATTATAATTTCACACAAAAAATAAGAAGTAGCTCAATTGGTCTTCAGTTTAATTTAAGTTCTGAATAAAATGTACTACTTCAAGGAATGATAGAAATAAAAGAGCATTCTTTTTTCCAATACACCCATAAAAAACGTGAAACTGGTTAAAGCGTCCCTAATGAAAATATAGAGAATGCTATAAACGGTAAGAGAATAGGGAGAAAATTTTAAAGGACGACCTGTAGGTATGAAAACAAAAAGATAAAGAGTCCAACATTTTCTGACCACTAGCTGCCAAGCAGAATATGACAGGGAAACAAATTTTAACCGAATCCAAGGGTTAGCTGAAAAAAAGTAGCAAGTGTCAATCCCCCCCGGTCTGTGGTTACATCGTTCCAAAAAGTCTGCAAGTACTCTTTTCAGCGGGAAAACACTGGCATTGGAACGAAAAATTTACCTGCTGTCATAAATTCATTGTATTTTCTGGAGAATAAACTTTTGATATATGGGTGAGGGTTTCTCTTTCCTTAAAAGTCACGACCTCCATTCCAAAGATTTGTTTCCCAAGGAAAAAGAAGCATGCATTCAGAAGTTAGAATCGATTTTTAATATAATTTTATTATTAAAAATAAAGTTTTCGAGATCAGATTTCTGCTGAAATTGTTGCTCAGCTAAATTAAAGAAGTGTCTGAGCCTTCCTATTTACAGCTTCGGTGCGCCCCGGCTAGAATGATGCTTTTTCCTAAAATCTAAGAAGCACCAGAGCCGGGCTCCGGTGCAATTTACTCTCTGGATTTTACAATTTTTCAAATTTCTCGAAAAGCTCTTGCACATGGAATTTAAAAAAAATTTCGTCTAGCAATCAGAATCTATTTAGAATAATATTCGTTCAATATATCAATCATTTTTGCCCACGGTTGCATTTACCTACAGCATGTCTTTTTCATTCATTCATCACATTGTTCATGCTTGTATAAAATTTAGTAAATTTTAACATTCAGTCAATCTAAAACAAACTTCATAAGGTGACTCGCAGTTTAATATAATTACTGATTTTTATTATTGTAAATGATATGATGGATACAAGAAAAATGCTTGGAGATACGGTTTAACATTTTCTTACTGTCTGTAACAGTTTTTTCCCGCATTGGGCCAGACACAACTTACAATTTGTAGCAACGCGGAAAACGTAACACAACTTAGGTATTGCTTAGAATAAATCAAAGTAAATGCCAATTATTGTTGAACTAGACTTGATTTAGGCAATCTTACCTGTGCAAAGATGATAGATGAATTTAATCTAGGCTTGAAGAATCTCTTTCTTGAAGTTAATAGTAAGTTATAAAACTAAATGTAACAGGGAATGAGTTTCTTTTCTTTTCTTCTCGCCTCTCCTTTTCAATGTATTATATCAACTGAATAATTTTCGAATTTATATTATTATTATTATTATCATCATCATTATTGCTATGACTCATCCTCATCATCAACAACAGATAAATGGAGTTCTGAAGAATTTTCATCCGTGTTTTTCTCAAAGAAAATTTAAAAGCAAATTAAAAAACGGGTTTGAAGCTATAAAATTGACTAAATATTATCATAAGGTCCTATATGCGACTAAATTGGCGCAAAAATAATGAAAAATATGAAGGAAGCATGTAAATCACCAGAAAATAGTTAAAGCTGAAGGTTAACTAAACATTTCCTCTCTCTCTCTCTATATATATATGATGTACAAGCTTTTGTCCGGAATGAATAGATTGGTGAAGAATCATAAATGTAGTCGTAGCTTAAATTACCAGACGATAAGCTTAAAAAACAGGATCCATTTATTATTATTCAGGAGAAATAGCAGTTACAAAATCAGATATCCGGAGTAAATAAAAAAGATTTACTAATAACTTTTTGTATGAAGTTTACTGCATTGTTACATTGGTTGGTTGGTTGGTAACGGAGGACGGGGACGCCTGATGTCTAACAGAGGTAAACAGGCATGTGTCCCGCGCCCTCCACTAACCAGGAACAACTCCCTGGGGCCTCAAGAGGCCGCCTCGGGAGATTTTTAGGATGTTAACAAGAGCATTTACATGGCCATACAAGGGCAGATTGCATTCGTTTTACCGTTTTGACATTTGTTGTTGCAATTTGCTATGGTAATTTTGCACATTGACAATAAAATTCAAATAAAAATACAAATTAAATATACAGATACAAAAATACAGTTACAAAATAATAGGATTAAAATCATAGAAAATCATAGGGAAAAAAAAAAAAAATAAAATAAAATAAATAAATAAATAAAAATAAAAAATTAAGTATTATGCATATACAGAAGAGGAAATGTTAAATACATTTGATTGTACATTATTTGAAAGGTGTCTGTTATAGGGACTTATGTAAGTTTTAGGAGTAGACTTATGTGTCTGAGAATGTGGAACTGCATACTGACTTAGTTAGTGTATCACGCCTTGAGAGTTTTGGTTAATGAGGAGAGCACAAATCTTGGCCCATTCTCTTGAGCTTGTTAACAACTTTGCAAATTGTATTTACTGCCGGTTTGTGCTTTATAACTGCATTGTTACATTAAAGGAAAGCCCCGATATTCCTTTGCGAGTCCTTTTATAGCCTCTGGAAAGGCGGAGCTTCCAAGAAATGACGTCAGCCTCGTCAGTCAATCCAGTTCGCTTTAAATATTTCCAGAACATTCTATAACTGTACGTGTAGAAAAGGCGGGAAAAACAACTTAACTACGGGGCTGTGGATTTAATTCCACGTACTTTCAAATAAGAGACCGTCGCCATTAAAAAATGAAAAGAACATACAGTTAGAATTTTAAGTGTATTCTTGACTATGGAATTTTATTATTACATATATGTACGTGTACGTAGAAGATAAAATATTTATTTTAATTTCAGACCCTTTGCTTATTCTGAAACGCTTTCTTTTCAAGTTATACTTATTATTATAGTATGCTATGTTTTATTTCAGTAAACTTTAATCGCCGGTTTTTTTTTTTTTTTTTTTTTTTTTTGGAAAACGCTTATTTGTTTAAAAGTTTTTATTTGCAGCATACCTCGCTGTAAGTAACTCAAGATAAATTAAATGAAAAAATCTTGATAATATTTTTAGTGTGCTTTGCTTTCATCGAATGTTTCAAAAATCTAATTCATTGCATTCACTGTTGCTTTTTTTTTTTTTTTTTTTTTTTTTTTTTTTTTTTTACTTTATTGTACGAAGTAAAGGAAGTATTGTAATCGCGAAAATTTGCGGTATCATATTTCGTCGAAAATATCTATTTTGCCCGCTCTCGAACCCATTTAAACAATTTTTCTGTTGACATCTGTACTTTCGGACAAATAAAGGATTTTTTTCTTCCAAAATGTTCAAGGAACAAAAGAAGAAGCATATCGAAATAGTAAAAAGATATCTTCAAACAAACGCTTTCGCATGTTTAAGATGCGGTAATCATTGAGTTGATATCAAAAAGCGTATATCAGTTAAAGAATCCCCCTCCCCGGTCAGAAAAATATACCATCATATTACATTCTATAACATTCTCTGTTTTCATCATCAAAAAGAACAGAAATTAATTTCAAAGGAAAAAAGTTCTTGGCTCTATTTTCGAAATGACGAATAAGATACGTTGAGAAATATATATATCATCAAAAGTTGAAATCCTGAATTATTGTCAAAACAGTTTGGTAAGTTACCAGTTTTTAATAAAATTACAGTAAAGCATGTTTTTAATTTTTTTTTTTTAAATTATCACAAACCAGTACACATAATAGCATTTTTAGACATAATTTGGAACGAAATCATTGGGATTTAATCTCCTATTTGAGTCGAAAAGTAGCTGAATTGTTAAAAAAGCCACGAAACCTTGGTAGTTGCAGCGGTGGTTACTTTTACAATTTGATTAAACATATTATTGTTTTTATGAAGTTTTTTTCCCCTTTCTTTGTTTCTTCTTCTTTTTTTTTTTTTTTTTTTTTTTTATCTACCTCAATATGCGACCTGAAGGAGAGCTAGTTTCCTTTAAAAATCCACCCATGAAGGCATTCCTCTCACAGCTAACTAGCCGTTGCGTAGTTTGCCCTAATCAAATAATTCAACCAATTCAATTGCAGATTTTTGATTTTTTTCAACCTATAAAATTTTTCATGAGAACTGCTTGCTAATATATAAATATTAATTATTAATCCAAAGAGGCAATTTCCCCAGAAAGACTATTAAATCTGTTTTGGCATTTTGTGTTGATTCACGATAAATGTCGGTTCACTTTTCAAATTGTTGCCATCAAATATTAGAGACCTGCATAACATTTAAAGAAATTAAATGAAGAATCTGCATAAATCTATGTATGATTCTAGCATTGTGATAAAACAACGGTACTTAAAGCCATCAAATTTTGAATAACGTACGTTTTCACCCGGATATAAGCATATGAAAGCCCAAATTTGGAATCTGGAATTTGCTTTATTATCTATTTCATATTCTGCAAAACTTTAACGAATTATTGATTAACAAATTCAACGATTTCAAAAGGAGCAATGGCAACACCGTATGGGAAAAAATATTTTTACTATATTAATATTAAAAAATATATTATATTTATTAAAAAATACATTTTTATATCCAGCGCGCGGAACTGTGTTTCGGAAATTCAAAGATATGCTCCTTTTAAAATTACTTCGCGATATTGCTATTAAACTGAATTTAATGGTTTAAGTGCGAAGAACATGATATTTAATAAATAAAGATGACACACAAAACTTTAAAAAAAAACGTTCCTTTGGGCGTAATGTAAAATCTGAAAGCTCTCAGATTTTATTTATTTATTTTTAATTATTAACAAGGTTGAAAACATGACATTTAAGAAGTAAATTGTTTTGCGCGTTTATCTGTCATATGGATGAAGGCCTTTGCACTTCTATAATATAAAAGACCAACTCTGAATGAAAAGGAATATATGTATCGTTTTGATCTGATCCATGCAGAAGCTTCCAAATAAAACACAGGAGAAAGACTCTCTGTTTGAACCTGAGAATACAAAAGCATTTACTGGGCTACATGTGAATGGTAAATGAAGATTGGAAAATGATTGTATTTTGAGTTCAGTGGTCAAAACACTCCTCTGCACACTAAACTCCAGCATCAAAGTTATATATTAACAGTTTTTACGTTTAGATTTATATCTAAGCTTCAATATTGTGATGACATGATACGATGAAATTTTTTGACGTCAAATACCTTAGCAGCAAAATATTTCCAAAATTTTGGGAACATTACCTTTTGTTACCATTATCATCAAGTTTTCTTCGAAAATATTGCCAGAGTTGGAACTTTAATATCTTTATCTTTTCCATAGCTTGACGCATAACCAGTTCTCATAGTGTTGCCATTCGTTTACATTATTCTTTCAAATTTAGTCAGTCTATATCGGCTTAAGAAACTGAGTAATTTAAAAGCAAAAAACGTAGCTGATAATTTCAACTAACGCAAAAGTAGTCAATAAATAAAAATTACTGTTTTGTTTAATTTTTTTTGTTATGCACATAACTGATATAAATTAAATACTTAATTTATGATATACTTTATTGATCATTTTAATGAAATTTGCAGTATTACTGTAATTAAAATAGATGTTTGTAACGCCATATAATAAATTGAATGGAAATATTTTTACTTCCTTGTACGAAGTAAAAGAAGTATTGCAATCGCGAAAAATTTCGATATCATATTTTGACGAAAATATCCATTTCAACTGCTCTCGAAACAATTTGAACGGAAAATCAGCTGTTTTTTCAAAATTCAGATAGAACTATTGGCGCAGTTTTGGTGGAATATCCGACAACTTTCACGGTTGATGGGATAATATGTAAGCTCCCCCCCATAAAAAAAGATGATTTATGATAATCCAATTGATAATTTTGTATTTTCTTAATAAGATAATTGAATTTTATGAATGTTTTGGAATATTTTCGGCTAACTAATTTAAGGATTACCCACTGTTTAAGTAATCTTTAACTATAAGCCGTTAAACAGATAAACTTACATTAGCTGCACTTATCCAAAACAATTGACTCGGTGTATATTTCAATCCTGGCAGCTTTGGTTCTTTTCCATGGTCTTTTACCCAAGAGTGATAGGCCTGTAAAAAAGATAAAGAGCAAAACTTTGATTAAAAAAATTGTTTTGCTCAAATCATAACTGAAAAATGAATTTATAAATGACCGTTAACGACATTATTCAGCGTAAAAAATGTGTTGAAAATACTAAAATGCTCATTAATAAAAGTGTTAAGTATTTAATGATAGAAAGCATATTAGCGATATCCTTATAAAATATGAAATGTATTTAATTAAAGTGTTACGTAACTGCTAAATTATCGCCGTTATCGATATTAAAAGTGTCTTAGTGTAGTTTTTCCGTTTTTCGGATCAGCTGACCTAACATGTGATAAACAGGTTAGGCAAGTAGAGCGTCAATTAACCATGCCAGCCTGCAATTTGCCAGTTTTGATATTTGTTGCTTATCTTGTGGAAGAAGTTCTGTAGGGTGCTGCGCAGCTCGTGTATAATTAATAAAAGGTTTCAGTTCTTTAAGGAGTGGAGAGGCGTGGTAAGAGAGTGTTAAACGAGGTATTAATGTGTTTATGCAATTATTTTTAATAAGATACTAATAAAGTATTAGAAGAAAATTAAGTATAGTGTTTATTTGAATTCAACATGACTTCAAGAATCTCCAATGGAAGAAAGTGCTTGAAAAAATTATTCTCATATGTTTATAATGTTCCTTGTTAGTTTGTCTAGACATAATATCTAAGAACCTAGTGAACTAAGTAGCGAATTAGTGCTGAGTTCAATTAGTTGCTTCAGAGACTTTAAGAAGGGTTAAAATACCCTTTTATTCACTCAAAGAAATAATAATAGATTGCCCCTTCTTGGGATTACAGGAAAGCCTCCACTTGGGCTTTTAACCCAGGATAAGAAAATAAAAAACTAATCTAATACTAAATTAAATAGGCTTAGCTGAAGGCAGACACAAATACCTAAGTTGGCACTTAAATTAACCTAGCCAGCGATTCTGAACAGGCACGTACAATGTGGCCGAGTGTGGTAGATTCAGAAACGAAGTAGCCACTCCTAAGTACTCTCTCTCGAAGTAAGTTGAACTTTTTTAAATACTTGTTCTAACTCATTTGCATTCAACGCGATTCTAAAAACTCATTCGGGTAGGGAGTTGTAAGTAATAAATAAGAATTAAAAGGAAAGAGTTTCAAAAATTAAAAATAACTCTTATAAAATTAAAATACATCTTACATGTTGTTTTGGATTCTTACACGTTGGTTGTTATCGCCAAGAAGAAAAGTTTAGGAATTTAGTTGTTCTCAAAGCATCGGCTAAAACACCATGGATTGATTTAGTTTTGCCAACTTGAAACAAGTGAGTGAAAGAATTTGTATCTACATGATATTTATCTTTGGAAGTGAAGATGAGTCTTGAAGAGACAGTTGAACGGAATAGGAAAATTAGAGGTTCAGTTCGAACCACTGTCCCAAAATTAAGAAAACAGAAGACGAATCACAAAATGAAAATCCAAATAAAGAACTGTTGCAAGAATGGCTTGCGGTGTTAATCGAGACCGAAGCTATTTTATTAAAATATGATGACGTTATTAATGCACGTTAATGACGAAGCATTATGCAAGAATTAGAAATGGAAGTAGAATATTTCTTAGAATACAGCAAAGCTGTCTTTAGATGTCAGTTGAAAGTTACCAGATACGTTCAAAATGCTGTTAAGACCGAAACAATTCCACAAATTTTCTGAAATCAAAATTAATTACAATAATAAATTACCTCGTATTACTTTAGAAACTGTAGAGTTGGCTTTCAGTCTTTCATTAAAAGCGGTATCTGTTTTGGGCGACGTAACTTCAGATGCGACTAATTTGAGAAAGCTAAACACTAATTCTAAAGAGTTGTGTAATTTATAGCTTCAAAATGGGTTGTGTGAAGAAAGAAGGGTCGAAAGGAATAGTAACTTAAAAGTGTTATGCTTGGTTTGGAATATGACAGAGAATGTTTTAAGATAAGTCCTTACATCATTGTTGAGCAGATATAATAAGAGATCAGTGTTGAGTACAGCAGCTAAGGTGTTTATCCAGTCGGATTTATTTCTCCACTTGTATCGCGAACTAAGAGATTTATGCAGGAAATATGGGAGGAAGTTTGGATTTGGATTCATAGTTCACAGCAAATTTACAGTATAAATAGAGTAGTGGCGCATAGAAGTTAAGGAATTAAATGAGTTACAAATAGAGAAGTACTCCTTTGCGGAAGTTCTAAGTAAAGGTTATAAGTATTTATTACCAAAAGGGTATTTCTTTTTGGATGTGCTACACATTAATAGAATTTAATTATTTTTCTTGTAACACTTCTTCAACATATTAAGGTCTGATACATGCCAGATCATCTTATATGCATCTTGTGATCTTTCTTTGCCTTCATTTTCTTTTTAAATCCTCCCAAATGCAGTATCACTTTCATAAAATCACACAGAAATTTTAAAAAAAATAAGACGGAACAAACTTGAGGACACAGTTGAACACGCTGAAACAACAATTTTTATCACAGAATGCGTAGAATGAACTGCATGAAGGTTAAAGCGTTTGATGGTGAAACTGAACAGAAGGATGAAATAGGAGGTAAAATATAGCTTTAATCACGAATAATTATAGTAACTACTCGAGACAACAACTACCAACACACAAGAACGATGGATTTATTAGGTAGTTTTATTAGGTGAAGCACACTAAACAAATCATACACAGATGCAGTACCCGGTCAAACTTCCAGCCACGAGTTCCTCAGAAAAGTCAAGGAAAAGTATCACAGCTGTAGCTTTTGAGATATACCCGCATAAAGCAATCGAGACACACCAAATCGGATGATGGCGAGAGACATATGACACCTCCTTCCAGCTCAGTCTCCTGAAAGGGCACTTTCTCATACTTTCTTACACCTTGCGGAAAATGGGCTGGTGTTGTTCGTCCTTCAACTCATGCGATACCGGATGGCTACTGGAACAACCTTCAGCAATTACGGCGAGACCTCTTTTATGAAAATATGGTATTATACCCTGCAGATTTGGAAAGCATTGCCATTCGTGTACTATTGCCTCAGAAGTGGCACATTTATGCTTGAAGAACTGCCGCTTGGTGGAAAGGAAGCCCCTGTAGCTTGGTTTTCAAACTCTTGAATTTCAATTTCTACGATGCATTCTATGAAAAAATGATAGTTCTGATGCATTCTATCACCTCTTAAAGTTTGTTCCAGCGTTTATTTTTTTAAACATCCTGTGCTTAGATTAATATGATATTCTAAAACCAAATCATTATTTCATAATTTTTTTAAATTCTTACCAGATAAGCTTCTTTCAATCCTCCGTTGTCAGCTATATTTTCTCCTTGAGTGTTGATGCCGTTTACCTGCGCAAAGACAATTGTTTTAGTATATATACATATATATATATATATATATAGGAGATCTATATCCATATTCTAAACAGAATTGAAGCCTGGGAAGGATCAGAGAATAACCCCACCTTCTGAAATTATGCTCGTTCGCTTTCTCCATATGCATACGTGAATATAAACATGGATGCATGCACATAAAAAGTTTCTTACTTTCCAAAGATATTTTTTACTTACGTTCCAGATTACAAGCTAAGGAGAAGCAGTTTCAAGTTGGGAAAATTTTACTTAAAAATGCAACATAATAAGGAAAGTCAGATAAAGATTTTACGAAATTTTTTTCCCTATGAAATTTTTAAATACTACCTCTAATTCATAAGATGTATTCATTTTGCTTCCCTTAATTGCACTTCATTTATTGCCTTATTAAAAAGCTTGTTAGCTAACCACAAAATTATTACTAATAGCTAACCACAAAATATTTTTTTCCCTCTCCATTAATTTGTAATTTTTTAAATTTACTAATTTCCGTTTAATTTTGAACTTTCAAAACATAACAAATTTAGAATTTTCTAGAATCTCATTCATAAAAAATAAAATTTTACAGAAAAATAAATAAAATTTTTATGGCAAAAACTATCTGCTTTTAAAAAATTTGGGAGAGATGAGCTATGTTTTTACTATATTAAAATGTTTTGTCAAAACTGAGAGCAAACATCTTTGCTGTTATCTTCATTTTAAGTTTACTTAACAAACTTATGGTTAACAAAAATGTATTTATTTTGTAGCTTATAAATTCTACTAGTTGCGTATTATAAGTTTCGAGTTAATGAAAAGAAATTGTCATTATGTTTCATTTTAGACACAAATGCATCCCTGAAAAGTCGCGTGTGGAGGAGGATAACTTTATCACAATTAACGATCTCCGGTAAGTGAATTTATGTTGAAAATTTGGGGTCCCGTCTGTTTTTTCATAATAGTTTCCCCACAGAAGCACGCATGGACCACCGCAACGGTCTGTTTCCTCGATGTTAGTGTGATGAAAGTGTCCCGGTCTCTCTCCATATCAACTGAGGCTGAGATTCGTTTATCAGACTTAAATGCCTCTCATCGGTAAAGATAACGTGGCTCCATGAGTTGTCCAGTCTTTGTGTTCACCACTGTAAACAGCTACAAACAGAATTTTTGGCGTCTGCTGCTGTCAGTGGTATGCAGCATTCAGGAAGGCGAGTGAATAGGCCACCGTCTTGAATGATGAAGTTGTCTGGCCATAGTAAACTGGGACATATCTCATACGGTTGCCGTGAGCAACTGCTCAGCAGTACTGCTCACTGTCTGGTTTCGATCTCCTGTCGCCTGCAGGGCAATATGTCAATCATCAGTCACCGGTGTTTTCCTTGGCCGACCAGCACCAACCTTCCTTTGCAACTATACCTATCATTTGGGAGGTTTTCCAAGTTCTTGAAACAAGACTTTTATTAGTTCCAAACTCCTGGGCGACAGACGTCTAACAACGCCCTTCCTCAAGCTTGCCAATCATTCCACCACGTATAAAGGCGTTCTGATGTTTTCTTGTAGCCATAGTACCCGTGCAATCTCACTATTACTTGCAGAAGAATTGCCTGGAAATGCGTCTCCCTTTCTTTTTTTTAAATTCCCTCGCATTGCGCGTTCTCACTCCTTTCCTTTTGCATGCCCTGACATACCTACCTCTGTCGTCATGCTGCTGATATTTGCACATGCATCAGCTTTAAACTGAGTTTGCTGTTCAATGCACTAATCGCAAAAAGCCCTTTCCAACAAACACATTTTGTTTTCCAAAATAAATATTACAAGCAAACTGAGGGATTAGCCATGGGAAGCCCCCTCAGTCCCATCCTGGCTGATATCTACATGCATTATTATGAATCAAAATTGTTTGAAACTTTAAACTTCCCGGCATGGTTCCGCTACGTAGACGATACTTTTACTCTGTTTGAAGGTAATAAAGATGATTTAAATAAAGTTCTTTCAACAATGAATTCTATTGATCCTGCTATTCAGTTCACTTTTGAACTTGAGACTTGCAATTCTCTTCCGTTTCTCGACATTCTGGTCACACGTAACACATCCAACTTCAGTACTACGGTTTACCGTAAACCTTCATCGGTTTGCCTTCCACCACACTTTAAATCATGTCATCCGACTAAACAAAAGTTAGCTTCATTTTATTCCTATATTTTCCGTGCTCTTCAAGTTTGCTCCTCCAAACTAGCCCTTGATGAAGAACTAAAGTATTTAAAAGCAATAGCTATTGACAGGGGCTTTCCACCCAACATTATTAATCAAGCAGTTAAAAAATTCTCATCCCAACACACTAAAAGGCACAATCTTGTTTTAGGAGATTATAAAAATTCTGTTGTCATTCCCTTCTTTCCATCAATTAGCTATAAAGTTGCACATATTTTGCAGAAATTTAACTTTCGGGTTGTTTATTCTCCCATCAATAAAATTCCGAGTTCCATACTCAAGGACCCCATTCCGGATATGAATTCCTGGAGTATTTATAGGATTCCTTGCCAGTGTGGTTTAATTTACATTGGCCAAACTAAGAGAGCCTTAAAATTTCGCGTCAAGGAACATGAGGCATATGTTAGAAAAAAGGAAACACAGAAGTCTTCTGTTGCTCAACATTGTTGGTCCGAAAACCACACTTTCAGTTTTTCTGCTGCCAAAATTATTCAAAAAACATCTTCCATTGGAGAACTGGATTTTCTAGAGGCATTTCACATTCATAAAAATCTTTCTGTTCTAGTTAACGATCCTAATTCCAATCCAAATTTGCCTTCGGCCTTTAAAGAAATTATGTTTTAGTTCTGGTTTTACCAACAGATGGCGCCACTTGCTTATTCTTGTCCAGGCTTTCTTATCTTATCTAATCATTATTTCCTATCTTGTTCATTTGCGGTTTTGCAGCTGAAGATGGTGGTTCGGTAAAACCATCGAAACTAGTCCTGTGAAAACTTTGTAAATATAACGCTGATTTTTGTTGTTTGATTTCTGAATTAGTATTTATTCGGCGTGTTATTGTGTCTTAATTTAATGGCTGTACGTTGAAAAACAAATTTGTTGCTTAATTTTTGCATCCTAGCGTAAATTCATGCACACAGAGAGCTTTAAATGTATCTTACCTGCATTCCATTTTCAGCTGTATAATTACTATACTGATCTATAATACACTGGGCTTTTTTCTTGAAGAGTTCATCTGTTTTTTGATCCCACCAGTTCACATTATTGCCATCTTTATCAAACTGCCGACCTGTGAAGTTATCATCAGTATTAGAAATGACGTAGGAAAGGAAAGGAAAAAGCACATTCATATTTTGTTTGATAAAAGTGAAATTCTTATCGTAAATCATAATTCGAATTTTATAATGCACGCATTTGCTTTCTAAATATGAAAGAGCGAATAGATTTTCGTACATAGCTAAAAAAAATAAATCCAGGAATTTATATTTTGAACAGTTGCATAAAATCTAAAATTTTTTAGTGTCCAAAAGGGCTAAAACAACTCAAAATCTTTCGAGATCTTAGTCTCGAAAGATTTTGCATTGTTTCACTTTTCACTCGAGTCTATTGGTATTCACAGAAACAAATCTATCATATTTAAACTGTCTGTTATTAATTAACAAAGTAAACTATCTAAAAGCAATAGGTGGTGTTCTTAATATTATTTTTTTAAATTTTCATTTGATTGATTTAAGTAAAAATGCATATAATTCATGATATATCTAATAAAAAACATTACACATTTTTATAGAATAACATTGTACACTTTTCTCCTTTTAAATAAATAGGACATATATAATTTTCTCATGTTGGTGTAAATGCATATTCATCTAATATATTATAAAATGTTTCACGATTCCACTTAAGCTATCTCTATCGATAATCTCTACTGATAATCCATATTAATCTTTAAAAAAGCGTTTTTCTCACGATTGTTAAAATTTGAACCCTTTCATATTTATTTATTATTCTTTTACTTTAGTATGGGTTTTAAAGCCATGCACGATTATCTTCGTAGTGCTTTCGCAATAAATGCAAGAAAACCTGGAAGTAAATACTGGAAGTAAATACTTTATATAGGTGGCCCACCCACGGTCGAGCACTAAATGCCGCTGAATACGAGTAGTTCAGTCCAGGGTTTGCGTA
Source organism: Stegodyphus dumicola (assembly GCF_044657685.1). NCBI lineage: Eukaryota > Metazoa > Arthropoda > Arachnida > Araneae > Eresidae > Stegodyphus > Stegodyphus dumicola. The sequence goes on along the minus strand of NC_140770.1, from coordinate 265,162,236 downwards.
CGGCGAATGGGCTGGCTGCATAGGCGTTTTCGTAGTTTTTTCCTTCTATATAACGGCCCACCAGCGGCCGAGCGGTAAAGTCGCTGAACACTGGTAGTTCGGTCCGAGGTTCGAATCCCGCGAACGGGCTGGCTGCATGGGCGTTTAAGTGGTTTTCCCCATGTGTAACGTGTATACGAGCCAGTTTCCCTTAGAAAGTCCTCCACGAAGGCATCCCTTCCTTTAGGCAGATAGCCCTAGTGTGCTTTGCCATAATTAAATACACCACACCACCTTCTATATAAGGAGGATACGAGTTAGTTTCCCTTAAAAAGACCTCCATGGGGCATATTTCCCTTTCCGCGTAGTGCCTAAGGACAGAACACGTAATAAGTACAAAATTTTATATAGGTTACATCTTCTCATAGAATTATATGAACCTAAAGGGTGATAGCCTAGTCTCCTCAAAACAATTCTATAATTATGTTTTCCATTGTAACAGCAAGAAGAGTAGGGCTTGAATGTATTTTCGAAATTATGTTGCGTCTGGAGACGAAAGGGTCTTAATCGAGACCTGCATACAAAATCAAAATTAAATGCTTTTTTTTTTTTTTTTTTTTTTTTTTTAAAAAAAGCCAAAAGAAGCGTTAGACCCAAAGGGCTATTAGTGTCAAAACGGCATTTTGCGTCGTTCACTTTCTGCGTTGGTTCACTTTTCAAACTGTTGCCACCAAATGCTATTGCCATGTATTATATTTAAAAAAACTAAATAATGAAGAATCTCCATGAATGCATGAATGTTTCTAGCACTGTGAAAAAAACAACGATAACTAGAGCCAGCCAATTTTGAATAATATTGTCTTCAAAAAACCAAACATGGGCACTTGGAAGCTCGAATTTTAAATTTCAAATTTGTTTTGTTATCTATTTAAAATTTTGTGAAACTTTGGTTTGATTAAATTTAACGAATTAATTGTTTTGTTATCTCACATTTTGTGAAACTTTAACGACTTAATAACCAGCGCGCGAGACCGGGTATCAGAAATTCTAAATGTATGCTATTTTGCTGTTTTTAAATATTTTGTGATATAGTTGTTGAATTGAATTTTATTTGGTTTAAGTGCGAGGAACATGATATTTAATAAACAAAGGTAACGCATAAAACGTTAAAAAACACCCTATCGAAAGTAATATAAAATCTGAAAACTTTCAGAATTTTTTTTTTTTTTTCTTTATTATATAAATTATTTTTTTAAGGTGAAGCTTCTTGGAAAAGATCTCATGTGGGTTTCTAACTAATCCTTCAAATTGCAAAAAACAACTGGAGTTTGTTGAAAGTGCTGTTTATCTTACTTAGATTTTGAACATTTTGAAGGGAAAAGCTGGTAAGCAAGTTAAGCCACTTTTATCGTTTTGAATGGAAATAACGATTGCATTTGTTTGGAATGCGATGCTTTGATAAATAGTTTGTTTAAAATTAGAAACTTGTTTACTATCTGCAGCGTTTCTAAATCTACTCTATTTTCACAGGTATTTCGTCAAACGAGGTCTTTCCATTTTAGAACGCAAATGTATTTGTGAAATAAGTATGAATAATTTTTAAACAGTACCCATTGGTTTTAATGACTAAGAAGGTAATTATAAGTATAAACTTCGTTTCCTTGACGAAACTTTTGATGAAACCCTTTCTTGTGAAAACAGAATAAATCATTTTTTCCCTTTGTAACAAATTCATAGCTCGCCTATAGGAAATATTATACATTTCTTTCCCTCTTGCAATGCCCAGAATTATAATTCATAACTATAATATCTTGAAATACTTAATATTTTTGTATTAATGTAATTTACACTGATTTTCCATTTTCGAATAGGTGCTTTTGTGCGTTATTTCCTACTTAATCTTGTTGTAGATTATCTGTTGTAACAATTTTGAAATTTTTATACTTACTACAATATAATAACCATAAATTAATGACTCACAAATTTAAGATAATCAGCATTTACAGGCATTCAAATTATTTAAATTTATCTGATATTAATTTCTACCTCACCAGTGGCAATGTAAATTGGACTCCTAGACTTTGATATCTTTCTATATATTTATTGTTATAATTTACGTGCTCCGCCCTTAGACACTACATGGAAGGGATGGGTGCCTTCAAGGAGGACTTTCCAAGGTAAACTGGCTCGTATACACGTTACAGATGGGAAAAACTACGAAAACGCCCATACAATCAAGACGGTTCGAGGAAATCGACCCTCGGACCGAACTAGCAGTGTTCAATGAGTTTACCGCTCGGCCGCTGGCGGGAACACTCTGACAGTTCGACTTAGGTTCAAAAATCCTGGTGAAAAGGCTGGCTGCATGGGATTTTCCCCCAACATAACATACGTAACAGCCAATTTCCTTTGGAATTCCTCCACTGAGGCATTCTTCTTAGGCAAAAAGCCCTTCTATACCCTTTAATAATTTAAACATCCCATTAAGCATCAGTTTATGTTTTAGGTCCTTTTTTACGTTTATGTATCATAAATATAATCATCATTTTTTCTTCTTTCATAATTTTTTTTTAAGAAATGTTTTTAATATTTGATGACTGCAGCTTTTGCTTGCTCTTTCACATTCTGAAAACAATGCACTTAACATAATATATTGCTTATATTTTATTTTAATGTAAATAATTTTGTCACCTCTATCGTCAAATCCGTGCGTGATTTCGTGACCAATAACATAACCAATGGCTCCAAAGTTTAGGTAGCTGAAATAAAAATAAAAGTCAATATTAAAGTCTTATAAGGTTTTAAAAGAAGTTATTGTAAGAGAAGTAAACATTTCAACTTAATTTACATTTAGCTAGCATAGAAATATCTTACTGTGGTCGATCCTTGTTGAAGAAAGAGTGTTGTAAAATTCCTGCAGGAAATTCTGGAAAAAAAAAAGTGGAATGTTGTTGTTTATGAATGTACTCAATAAATATAACGTCTATTTTAATACAACGTCATTTCAATGTTCTGAAATGGTAACATATGCGAGAGGAACTGAATAAAGTGAATATGAAATATGGCCATTTAAATTATTTTCAAACCTTTTATTTGTCTCACAAAGACATACACATTGTTTATAATGAACACAAATTCCTTAAATATATTGCACACAAAAATAGTGAAATTTGAAATATATTTATTTCAAAGATCTGCCACAAACAGAAGATTGTTAACTTACGTCGAGCTCTCCAGCCTATACATCATCAGCTACCGGTCGATCGCGACATACTTTTGAGTAAATTGTAAGCTATTCGTCTGATGCATTATTAGATAATTATTTGATATCCCCCCCTCTTTGGCAAATTGCAACGTTGCTTTTAAAGGAGGGATGTAACTCATGTTCACGAGAAGTTTGGGTAGTTCTGGGCCCTTCACTTGAAAATTATCAATGGCTTGTCTTTGATGTTGATGGTGCTTCGAATAAGAATTTCTGAAACTGGAAGTTTACAATTATTTATGGTGTTTTTTATTAATTATATCTTCTTATAAAATACTCACTTCCTAAAACTATATTACTGTGAGTTTCTAGTTTTTTTTTTAGCCCAAAGGGCGTTAGCCAAGAAAGGCTATTAATTTCGTTTTGGCATTTTGCGTTGATTCACTATAAACGGCAAATCACTTTTTAAACTGTTGCCACCAAATGTTAGAGCCCTGCATTATATTTAAAGAAATTAAGTAATGAAGGATCTGCATAAATGTATGTATGTCTCTCACACTGTGATAAAACAACGGTACCTAGAGCCATCCAATTTTGAGTAACGTACGTCTCCACCCGAATATGGGCATCTGGAAGCCCATATTTGGAGTTTGGAATTTGTTTTTTTATCTATTCCATATTTTGTAAAACTTAAAACAAAAATCAAAATTTTGATTCCCAAACTCGACGATTTCAAAGCGAGAAATGGCAACACTGTACGAAATAAAGAAATATTTTTATTTCCCCTTGCGAGACTGTGTATCAAAAATTCTAAAGATATGCTCTTCTTAAGTATTTTGTGATATTGCTGGTGAATCGAATTTTATGGTTCAAGTGCGAAAAACATGATATATAATAAATAAAGGTAATACACAAAACATTAAAAAAGTTCCTTTGAGCGTAATATAAAATATGGAAGTTTTCAGATTTTATATTTTTTTAATATTCAAGTCTCATTTGGAGTTATCAAGATGAGAATGGGAGCGGAAACTTTCTAATATAACTAGTTGAGTTTTCCTTTGAACATCTTAGCGATAAAACATCCGTTTTGTTACCGCAACTTCTTCATGAACGATCCTTGTATTCCTTACGAGTTTTTCATGGCTCATTTGAAGCGCTCTTTAACCGTATCTAGTACTTTAAAGAAAGGAACTTATATTTTATATACAAGATCGTGTTTCAATTAGCATAGCATAGAATTTTTAGTCCAAAGGGATTTGAGTCACCAAAGGACGGTTACTTTCGTTTTGGCATTTTGCGTCTGACTCCTATAAATGCCGGTTCACTTTTCAAACTGTTGCCACAAAATGTTAGAGTCCTGCATTATATTTGAAGAAATTAAATAATGAAAAATCTGCATAAATGCGTATATATTTCTCGCATTATGATAAAACAACAGTACATAGAGTCATCCAATTTTGAATGACGTAATCCTACTGCGAATATGGGCATCTGAAATCCCAAATTTTAAATTTGTTTTATTATCGATTTCATATTTTGTAAAACTTTACCGAATTTTTGATTAACAAACTCAAACGATTTAAAAGCGAGCAATAGCAACACTCTACGGGGGGGGGGGGATGGAACATTTTTATCTCCAGCGCGTCGAACTGTGTATCGGAAATTCTAAAGATAGGCTCATTTTAAAATTATTTTGCGACATTGCTATTGAACTAAATTTTATGGTTTAAGTGCAAAGAACATGATATTTAATAAATAAACGTAACACACAAAACGTTAACAAAACGCCCCTTTGGACGTAATTAAAAATCTGAAACACTTCAGATTTTTATTTTTATTTTTTTATTTTTATTTATTTTATTTTATTTTATTTTATTTTATTTTATTTATTTTTTAGAAAGAGAAATTTTAAAAAGTAAGATGGTATTACTCTTATCATTTCCATATCGTTTTTTAAAACGGTTTCTTTTCTTTTAAAGTCTTCTATAGATATCCCGCGATTTTATTTTTAGCTGCGTCTAGCCAAGAATATTGCGATAGCTGAAAGCATCATTTTTTACTTTAGAGCAAAGTAAAGCCGTTTGATTTAAAAAATTTCATGACATATTCCTTTATTTTACATATTTTAGTTTATAAAATAAGAAAAAGAAAACCACTGACTCAGAAACTAGAAAAATTATTCTTCCTAATCAGAGTATTAACGAAGTTTTCTTTGAGTGTCTTCGGATCTCTTTGGTGGTATCAATTAATTTAAATTTCTGTTTAATTTTAAGTCACTTAAATCTGTAAGCCTGCTAATAATAATGGGTTAGATCTTCTGATTTAAAAATCCATTATCTTTATGAACCCCACGATGAATAAAGAAAATCGATCAATTTTGATAAAATCGCAAATTAAACTGAAGATTATCGAAAAACTTTATTTTAAAGTCTGTTTTACGATCTGTCTGAAGGTGCTAAGATCAAAGTTCTGCAATGATTCGTATAAAGCTGAAAACGAAGCATATATAGAAAGAATACATAAAATTTACTTCATTAAGGAAAAAAAAAAAAGCTGTATCAAATTTTGAAAAGTAATGATGTAAGATTTTTCATTGTCATCGCAGAGAAGTAAGTATGTCTGCAAAATTTCAAGAAAATCGAGTCAGAAGATTGGGGTAAAAAATTGATTACAAGATTTGATTCAAGTGAACAAACAAATTGGCCGATATAAAATCGTGTAAAAGCAGAAGCTTTCAAATGTATTTCATTCAAAATACATCAAAATACATAATTAATATAATTATTATTGTAAAGATGCCGTTTCTGTTTATACTACAAGAGTAATTTCTAAATTTGAAGAGAAAAACTGCATTTTTTAAAAATAATTTTTTAGATGAATTTGGTGAAATTTAAAGTAGCTAACCTAGGGATGAGTTTGAAAAAGAATAACTATCTTTATATTTTTTTTTCGGAATATTTAAAAGCGTCTCCCTCTCCCTCAATAATTTTAGTTTTGATGGAGAAGACTAGTTTTCGTATTCACTTTTACTCTAGTTTCTGATAACAGATAAATTTCAAAATTACTGCTCTGGAAATTTTTAAAATTAGAACGATCGAAATTTAAAAAGAAAAAGAAAAATGAATTTACCAATGCTGTTCTCCAGTGAATTATAAAAGGCATTGACAACAGCAGCCCTTGCGTGCTTCTTCCATCTGAAAATAAATACCATTGATATGAAAATAAAATTGTGTTTTTAACAACTACAAATTTATTTTTAATTTATTGATTAAAAAATTTTTTTTCGTACATAAAATTTTAAGTTAATAATGTACAAAATGTAATGCTCTCAATTTGATTTTTGGTACATGGGTATTAATCGACACCCCTGTATACGCCGCCCATAATATCATCCATCACTTTGCAGTCGTAAGAGCTTTGCGATAACACTAAACGGTGTTCTAAATTCTTCGAGAATAATGCGTTTATTTTTGGTTTCTCCCTTTTCCCAAAGGATGGAAATGTATTTTTCTTTAATTTGGAGATCAATTTTAGACCAGTTACAGTAAGCATGCGCTATTTTTGTATACTTAACGTATTACAGGAACTATCTTAGTAAAAGTCGCTAAATTTTCAGAATGTGCAAAAATCTGGCAACCATGAGCATAACAATTCTTCAGGCAAACATGCTGGTAACAATCAAAGAATCAGTCAAGCAACGACTCCATTTTCGTATGCGTTCTTTTTGTTGTATTCCAAGTTTCAACGTTTTTTATAACCAAATCGTGATATTTTTTGTTTTTCACTCAATCTTAAAATATACGCGTGTGGAATTTGCCAGCAAAAAGAAACTACATTAAAATTTCTGCAGAAATACAGTATTTTTGGGCGAAATCTTTAAAAGAACAACTGTTTTGATTCTGTTGTGAAAGTTGTCGTCATTAAATTGCTAGCAGAACAAAAGAAATAAAAACCAGCTTGTAAGTAGGTTTATTTATTGATTTTCGGGATAAATGTCTAATTAGAATGCAAAAAAACATTTGCAATTTATATTTATGTATAAAATAAGTAAATATTTGTAACTGAATGATGGTCTACTGTGGTCTCAAACTCAAATTGCACGCGGGCCAAATGCACGATCTGACGGGCAGCAATTAAAAAAATTTATTAACAAAACAATTTATTTTAAAACAATTACTAGATGTTTGTGAAAACATGCATGTAAAATTGACGAATAAAAAAATTAAAATTTATACTTATTTTCTACCTGAAATATAAAAGTTGGTATCTGCAAGAGTTATTATTAAGATTTGGGATTGGGAAATTTGTGAGATTAATTAAGATTTGTGATCTGCTTTCTACAGAGCAGCAAGTAGTGGGTTACAGCAAGTAGTCAATTCCAAGATGATGTTAATGTGAGTAGACGTTACAGCACAGGTCGCCCCAGAGTTACGACGCCGAATGAGGACCGGTATTTGGCAGTTACTGCCAAAAGAAACAGACGGAGCACAGACTCAGACCTGTCTCGTTAGCTCTCTTCAGTCACTGGTACGACAATTTCAAGGCTCACCGTGTACAGACGCTTAGGGCAGATTGCTCTATATGCTCGTAGACCTGCCAGATGCGTTCCACTTACTGCAACTCAGTGTCGCCTGCGGTTAGCCTGGAGTAGAGAGCATGCATTGTGGATACTGCAACAGTGGGCTTGTGGGATGTTTTCCGACGAGTCCAGGTTTAGCTTGCAATCTGATTCTCGCCGGACTTTCATATGAAGAGCTCCAGGTACCCGTTACCACCAAAAAACATCATTCAACGACACCGTTACGGTGGTGCAGGAGTGCTTGTTTGGGGTGGAATTATTCTGGGTTCCAGAACTGACCTGCATGTTCAAATTGGAACCATGACAAGCCAAATCTATCGAGACGTCATTCTGGAACAACATGTACGTTTGTTTCGGGCCGCCATGGGCGCACAATTTATGTTTATGGATGACAACGCCCGTCCTCACCGTGCAAACATCGTAAGCGAATGCCTTCAATCGGAGGATATCACCCGTATGGACTGGCCAGCATTCTCACCGGACTTGAATCCAGTAAAGCACGTGTGGGACATGCTTGGCCGACGAGTTGCAGCCCGTCAACTTCCTCCTACATGTCTACCGGAACTTCGGAGAGCATTGCGTTTTGAGTGGTGTAATATCCCCCAAGATCAGATCGATAATTCGATACTCAGCATGCCTAGACGTTGTACGGACTGTATTGCATCATCTGGGAAACATACAATGTATTAACAATCATACCAACCATGTAATATTGGTTTTTTGTAAATAGGTTTTTTTTTTTGTAATTTGCTCCAGGGAGAAAAATCGCTAATTTTTTTAATAATATCAAACATATGGCATCTTTCTTTGCTCTTTACCTTTTGTTTAATAAATAAGCTTTACAAATAAGTCAAATTTGTTTTGCTTCTAACTATTCCTCTGCCTGATTTTGCATTATCCTTAATTTATGGACATGAGTGTAGTTGAAAATTTGGGAAATAGTATTTCAACCAATATTTCCTATGATTGATTTAAAACATATACCCTCCCCCAAAAAAAGGATTCTGATTGATATCGCTATCCATAGGTACAACAGTTCGTATATATATATATATATATATATATATATTTCACTCTAGTTATTGTATTTTGTATCCTTTTGTTTTGTTCACTTCCTTTTACGTATGTAATAGTTTGACTGAAATGCATGAAAATGATCTTTAGTGTCCTATAATATACATATGCGTGGATAGATTCTTTGTTTTATGCAATTATTGAGCTTTTCATTAGAGAATAATTCACTTTCATAAAATTGTGGCTTAAGTTCTTACATAGCCTCTAGCTGTGTAACGAGAGAGCTCTGTATTTATGTGAATGTATTAAGCTTTCATTAATTTCACTAACAGTTAGCTCTATTTTTTCTACCTTCTCCGTAACTCCGTACCTCTTCTTTCTACTCACTTTGAAATGCGTAAATGAGGGTTAAATACAACAGCGGGTAAAACACAAAAGTATACTAATTGATTGATTTATTTGACTAGAACGAGAGTGTCTTATAAAGTATTATTTTAAGATAACAAATTCTTTTGTTAGCGAAAAGAGACATTTGCCTAATTGCCCACAAAATAGACATTGAAAATCTACACCAATCTATGATCGATTTTTTTAAACCAAATTTAAAATTTTAGATTTGCATGTTCTTCTTCCAGTTAGAACTTTTGAGTCATTTCTAGATTAATCTGTGCCGCGAAGTTTGTGTAACGCTGATGACGTAGTAATTGGGAAATCTGAGTACTGAAACCTTTCTAAATCAAATGAAAACCTTCCTCTTCGTAAGCTTCCATACTGGATAACTACGCACTTTAGCTTCTCTTTCTACGCTGCTTGGACGTAATTTCGCTGTGCTCCTTCCTGTCACAATATTATCAAAAATGTAAATGTTCTTGAATAGGCACGATTAAAGTGCCAAATGAATTGTGGCCACAAACGTCAGTTTAAATAAAAATGGAATTAAAACCGCTTCGACTGCGAAGTTTCTTAGTCTTTATGAATTCTGCGGTCTAAGTATCAAGTATCTTCGCAATCAGCATTTCTACGCGTCTACGTCTCAGTGTTCCTGCATTAATACTTCTGTGAAATTCGTTTTCATCACAATTTTTTATTACACACATACACACACACATATATATAAGAATATCTAACTCATTTTTATTTAGTTTATGGCAGGTCATTTGACTTAAATGGACTAATTGCTTTCTATTATTTGTTCATACCTTTTGAAGTAGCTCTAGCAAAATAATAATTTGAGCCTTACTTGGAAAAAGATGAAACAGTCTCACTTTATTGTGTTATTGTTAATTGATGGTAGATCGGTTTGTTCCCCTTGACAAGTCAATTAATCTGCAATCAATGACACTAACTACTTTTTCAGTACTTAACAATTTTTACTTTTAAATTTGGTGTTTAAATGTTTTTTACTGCAATAAAGGACTAGATTATACTGATTTAAAATGCTAGTTAGAATACTGACTAAACATGTTTTCTTTAATTGAATTTCTGTTCCTTGGAGATAATACTTATATATTAAAAACTTTTTCCTAATAATAAATTATTGGTTTATTACTTAGCAGCTTTAGCGTAAGGTTTAGGTTTATTAATTTACTTATAATTACGTTACTTAAAAAAAATATATATATATATATATACATGTTAGTAATAGCGAATATAAGTGGTGGTTTAAATATATGTGTATATAAGTGGACATAATTGTACAACTTAATTTGTTACTATAAGATACTTACAAATAAATGCGTTTCACAAAATAGAAAACTTTATATCTTTTGAAAAATTAATGTTTAACGTTACCCAACTACTGATGTATCTTAATGGATTTATAAATTAGAGTTAGTCATAAATTAATTTTTGGACTAATGTTGCTATTTTTTAACTACGTAAATAATACCATTTATGCAACTGAAGTTTACTAATTTGGAGCAAATTCTTAAGTTTGTGCCAAGGAGACTAGAACAACTGGAGTAAGCCTTTGCCATACGTGCCGTGAAAAAATGAAGCCATAAAACGTCACTGTATGACGTCACGGCTTATCGTGGCAGCTGTCCTAAGTGGACTTCTGGTTGATTTTGTTTATATTCTGATCGGAGCTGCTTACATCATCATTAAATGTTTATAAGTCTCCCGTTCTAATTTTAGTACGTAACATAAAGGTATTTTTTTACTTAGTATATAGAAAAATAACAAGGATTGCAAGTAATTGTTTCAAACTTAATAAAATCTAGTTACGTGAAAATGTGCGAATGGTAACCATATAGTTATATGTATATAAGATATAACAAATGTATGCATGGAAGATCAGCGGTGGATATTTCAATGGTATTTTATGTGAATTATACCTAAAGAAATTTTTCTGAGCTTGTGGACATTGATATTTGCTCTCAGTCAGTATATTATATTTAACAATATCTTTCGCAGTCTTACGCGCACTCTGTATGGCGGCCATGATAAGTCGTGACGTCACGTTGTCGACATTTCCTTGGCTGCACTTCTGTGACGTCAAGGCGGCTTACTCCATCTTTTCTAACTTCTTTGGTACGTGCAATGTTAATTTGAGATAGACAGTTACGTCATGCACGTGTTAAATTTTTGTATTGAGTATATAGAAATGAAACGTAAACTAGGGTCTAGATTTTGTTTTGTTGTGGCTTATCCCACCCAGTCGACAGCAACATCAGATCAGGTCTCTGAAATCAGAGCAAGCCCACGAAATTCATCGCGGCAAGGGGTCAAGATTGCGCCTGTCGTTGGCAAGAGCCTTGGGCACTATACAGGTGACAGTACGACTTTGCCTATTTCCGCCACCAATTTTGATGGAGAACACCCCTAAGGGGGGATATGGGTCCGTGAATCGCGCACCCCTCTTCCCCTACCGCCAACCTGTCGAGAGGACTTTCAGCTCACCGTATATTTAGAGTGCTCCCATGCCGCACAGATACTACACACTTAGAAACATCCAGGCCTTCTTGGGAATTCGAACCCAGGCTCTTCGGTGCGGCAGTTAGAGTCACTAAGCACTATCCCGGTTGGGCGGCAGAATCTAGATTTTTCTTTGTGAAATGCTGGGTATATATATACAACTAATGAACTGTAACCGAAGCGACTGGAATTTTCTGATATGTGGACATCGTTTTCTAGAAAAAAACACCATGCTGTTTTTCGTTTCAGTAACCCGAGGCTTAAAAATACCTTCGTTGTTAATGACAAAGCTTTCGGGATATTGTTTACTTAAATTTTTATTTGCAATACTCTTTTTCAACAAAATAATAATAAAGAAAATTAAAATGCAAAGAATTAAAATATTACATACTCTCCTTTAATGTTCGGTTTCCGAAGCCGGGAAAAAGAGTAATCAGTTGACCACCTACGCACCTTCATTATGTTTTCGAAATAGCTTTCGTTGCTAAGCGTTAACTGTAAATGAAATAAGTAATATTAGTAAGCATCAGCAACAAATCTTTAAATTATTTTACAAATAAAATTTTAGTACTTACGTTTGTATACAGATCGGAAACGTAAGTATCATTCAGAAGCTCTTTTGGGTATCCAATATATGGTGTTATGGCATTAGCCTGTAAGTTATAAACAAATTAGCATTCTTTTTCTCGGAAAATAGATATAGATGTAATCATGAATGGTTACATATTCAAAATATACATTCTATTTAAAAGGTAAAACTAATTTAGTTAATAATTATATGAAGGAAAAGATAATTAGTGGGAGAAGTGAACATGTTTGACATCTTTCAAACGAGTTGAGTAGTCAGAAATATTTCTAAACCGTAATTCCGTAATTCTTCTGTAATTCTAAACTGATGACTGCACTCCGTTAAAACTAAGACGATTATCATCATAATAACATATATTTGTAAATCGACAACATAACAGATATTTGTAAATCGACAACATAACACATATTCATATATCGATAACATAATAGGCATTCGTAAAACTAGAAATTTTTAATGTAAATTAAGCAACTTACGAAAGGAACCGGGGGGAAGAATTCATTAATAAATTCAGATTAACGCGGAGTCTTGAAACTAGGGATTATCATTTAAAATGTCTGAAAACATTTGCGTTTTAAGGCTCTTCTTCCGCCACATAAACTCAACAAAGAATCTAATTGATTATTTCGTCATTTTGAACTCCTCCATACCCTTTCAATAGTTTTGCGCATGACAACCATTACCGAGACCGATAAAATTATATCAATACGGTTTTTGTATTTATTTAGCTATTTTTAGTAGAACTGTAATTAAAATTGTTTATTTCCCTGTGCAATGCAGCGCCAGACGAGTTTTAAGAGAAAGCTATGACGAAAAAGTAAAAATAGAGGAGCACACTCATTTAACATTTAATAAAATACGTAGATATCTCGTAATTGTACTCTTTTGCTTTCCAGAAACTAGCAGAGCGGTTAGGCACGGCAACTGAAAAATACCTTTTTATTCCTCGTTAAATTCCGCCGTACACCCACTGGGGAAGAAGATTACTATCAACGTTGTTTATTTTGAGGCCAAACAGACTTTCGTCAACTTCGGCAATATTACTAGAGCCGCCTATTTTAACTGAAGGTCAAAACTTTAATGTATGGCCACCGACTTCTCTTATACATCTATTCCAGTCAACAGCAGTGCAATGATTCATATCAAGTTGATGAAAATCGAATTCAAGGAAGTTAATTCTAAACACGGTGCACAAATGAAACGAATTGCCGTTAGGAAACTGATTATCTATCCTTCAAACCAATTATGAGAAAGTAATTATTTTTTTAAATCGGCACGTCATATCTTCACATTTCCATCTCGAAGCTTTTTTCGAACGAACTGAAGTAGAGTTTCATTTTATGCTTTTTTGAGCACTGTCTTACTAAGCGAAAAATTCTTCGTTCCTGAAGAATTTTTTTAGAAGTTCTTTGATCATTAGATGAGTCTCAAAGTTTTATATTTATGGTGAAAATAATAATAAAAACACAAGTTACCGTTACATCTTTAGAATTTGTATTCTCGTTAGCGATTTTGTAAGAACATTCTTTTACTTTTTTTAGAAAAGTAAACTTTGTAGCGACTTTATACATTGGCGACTTCATAGTAATCAATCTCTTGGCAAGTTTCGCAAAACATTTGGCGATGACTTCGCTCTTGATAACAGAACAATACCGATTTCTCTAATTCTAAACTGATGACTGCACTTCATTGAAACTAATACGATTATCAGATAATAAGATTTTTCGCATTCTTTATCACCTGCATTTCCTGGAGTAATTGGAAAGCACGTCCGCCTAGCAATTGGAAGGTCTGCATTTCGAGTACCGACGAGAGCACTGCACATTTTTCACGTTTACCGCTTCAAATAAACCCAAAAACTAAACAGTGGCACGCGAATTAGAAAGGTGGTAGATGATAATTCGTCATCACCTTGGTTTGAAGACTGGCTCCAGGGCTCTCAAGTCGCTCTTTAAGTGAGGGAAAATGTAAGGTTTCCCCCTCCATATTGCATGCCTTCGTGATGTACTGTATTGCATGCCTTCTATATTTCTACGTGTATAGCATGCCTTCTGCCTAGTGAATTGCACATTTTCATGTTTTCAGCTTGAAATAAACCTGATGACTACTATTTTATTATTTTGAAAAGTGAAAAATCATCTTAGAAATCTATAATAATTATTACGACGGGATTTTGTTTAACAAAAGTTGATTTAACTTTATGAAATTTAAGATTTTAAAAAATATAAGTAACTGAGTAAACATGTGAAAAATGAAAAAATAATAATAAATAAAAAAATATGTATAATAAAACCTTTTCTTTGGCTTGTTTTTTAGTTTCTGTGTCCATCCAATCTATGTTGGCTAGGATATTTAAAAACTCTTTGTGAATATATTCAACTAGTTCTAATGCCTAAAAAGAAAGAAAAAGTTTCACTCAAGCACATCATTCATTATACAAAAGTTAACAATTCTTGTGAAAGTACTTAATAAAGATAGAAATTAAAAATATACAAACAAATGTAAAACATTAAATTTAAGCATCATATAATTAACAAAAATATCTATATATTTTTTAAGTTTAGGTATTATCGCAACCACCTTAGTAGAAGACGTCAAATTTCCAGAGTGAGCCAAACTTTGGCCACCATGCGCACACACATTCTTTAGGCAACCATGATCATAACAATCTTTCGCCATTTTCGCATTCTTTCCTTTTGTTGTATTACATAGTTCCACCGAATTTTATAGACAAATCCTGATAGATTTTGCATTTGCTTTAAAATATCGCTTGTGGAATTTGCCAGCAATGGGAGAAACTGTGGTAAAAACATAAATGCAACATTTTGCTAAAAGGAAAGATGATGACATGAATTTGATAGATAGCAGGTGCATAGTACCAAGTTCGTTCAATTCTCTGACGTTGTTTCAAGCGAAAACAGATCACAGTGTGTATGGGAAAAAAACGCTAAAAAAATTAGAGAAGCACTTCGCTAAAGATGTAAGTGTTTTATATTTTAATGTGTCATATAATCATTATTTAATAATTACCATTTTGTATTTTAAATTTTTTTCTTTTATGTTGTAAGGTATTTCTCCCACCTTCCTAGCGTGCCTTCGTGGTGCAGTGGTTCTGCACTCTGGGCCGGTATTCCAGAGGTCCGCGGTTCGATTCCCGGCGAAGGCGTTGCTCATTTTTCATCTCTCTGGCTTTTCCAATTAACCTAATCTCTCTACAATGTATGCTGACAATGCTTATCTATTTACCGTAAATAGGGATTATATGGGGGGGGGCGATCTCGAAAATCGCGAACTTCCACCCAATAAGTGATGCTTACCTTTTCATTTGTAAAGGACCACTAGACTGCACCTAGGTGGTTGCATCAATACGTAAGAACCTATTTTTTTAACTTAAAGCCATGTTTTTTGCATGGCTTTAAAATTCCATGAAATTTTATTCTTTTCTGGTGCATTTGTTCATACACAAGTTTTCATACGCAAGTAATTAGCATTCGAATCTTTGAAAAATCTTCGGAATAACTATTATAACTTCTCACAAGAAAGAGTACAGCATCTATTACATCAAAGATATTCAATTTTTTTCAAGTCTTTGAGTGGATTACCTCTGATGCTACATCATGACATGTGTTTTCAGTTTATATTTTAGTTTTAAATAATGAAATCCTTTTGATGTTAGAAACACCTTTAACGAAATGTTTAAACATTTTTGCAAAGCATTTATCATCTGATAGGTTGACAGCTGTTGCCATACATTTTTCGATGATTTATACATCCATTTATTTTTAAAGCTATATCTAACTGGTATTTAAAATCATTTCATTTATAACGCATCAAATTGGTAATTTTCATAAATTATTCCAGCATTACTGTAATTCATAAGAAATGCTTCATAGAATACAGATTTTTTTCTTAAAAAAACGTTAAAATTAGTCTCAATGAGCCAAAAATCAGCCATTTAGTTTCCTCAATGCGAAGATTAGTTTTAGACATTTTGTACTCTATAAGAAATTATTAAAGAACTATCAGAGAAATGAACTTCCCTTAAAGATAATAAATCACATTCAAGAAAAAGAACTTAAATAGGGTAAAATGAGAAATGTGTATTTCTGAAAATTTAATAAATCGAAAACTATAATTAAGTTTTTGCTTAATTCTTATTTATTACAGCAAATTATTTTTAATGATTGATATGTAAAAAAACTGCTGAAGATTTTGTAAGTATTAATTGGAGGAAAGGATGATTTTGATGAATTTTTCTGATCTTACTTTTCCAATGATGAATTAATAACAAACCGAAGATCCTAGTAATCGGAAAAATATGGTTTAAAATCAGAAGAGTACTAAACTATTTTTTTTTTTTAAAAAAAGACATGTTGAGGGGTACACACTAGCAACGCATTAAAAGTACTTCATTAAAAGTATCATAAAAAGTATTGCATTTATTAAATGAACTGCGTCATAAGCTCCAAAAATAAAATAAAAAATTTAACTTGCTTTATATGTGAGCAATAAAACAAATGAGAAACATTCCCAAACTACAAAAGCTGTTTATTAAAAAATGATAAACAGAAAATTTTATTGTTTTTTAATTTGTAGGCAAATTAAACAACAAAAAATTTGCTTTTTATTATTTTTACTTTAAAGTAAAGGAAGTACTGAAATCGCAAAAAAATTCGGGTTTAATTTCGACGAAAATATCTATTTCGGCCGCTCTCGAACCCACTTGAACAATGTTTTTGCGTGACATCTGTACGTACAAACAAAACAGAGGACTCTTTTTTCCAAAACGGATTGTAAAATAGATTTAAATGTATTAAAAAGAGATATTTTTCGTGACATCTGTACGTACGTACGTATCTCGCATAACTAAAAAACTATTAGCCTTAGAACGTTGAAAATTGTATACGGGACTGTTATAACATCTAGTTATGTACCTCCCCTTTTCGTTGCAATTGACCCCATATATACAGGGTTATCCAAATTAAACTTCCCCAACTCAGAGGCCTGTGCAGAGTGTTGTATGGGTCATAATGTGATGAAATTTTAAAAACAGACACTTCAGATCATGCGCTCGAAATTTATTAAACAAAAAAAATTAGTACAAGAATTTGTCGATAGGTGGTGCTGCAAATCAACAAGACATTCTACAAATGTTCTATATGTGTGCCATGGTTCTCCACAACTCTTTCCATTCGCAAAGCAGTGTGTTCCATAGCGTAAGTCTACATGAATTCCACGAACATGTCGAATAATTGCGTCTTTCAGATGTACCAAGGTCACTGTGTGTTCTCGGTAGACCCGATCCTTTAAGAATCCCCATAACCAAAAGTCGCATGGCGTGAAATCAGGCGAGCGGGGAGGCCAAGCTGTAGGGAAACAGCGGCTGATCACACGTGCATCGGTAAAAGTTGCCCGTAACACCTGTTGAACGCCACGAAGAATATGGGGAGGTGTACCATCCTGCATAAATATCGTGTCCTGGAGGCGGCCACTTGTTGCAGTTCAGGGATCACAAACGTTATCAACATGTCCTGATACAGTTTTCCTGTGACAAAGCAGGTTTTGAAGCCTGTTGGAGTCACCTCTTCAAGAAAATAAGGCCCAATGACGAATGTTGAAACCGCACCCATACAGTAACCTTTGGAGGGTTCAAGGGCACTTCATGGATTGCACGCGGGTTTTCACTTGCCCAAATGCGGCAGTTGTGCGTATTCACTTGACCATTCAGGTGAAAATGGGCCTCATCCGTCCAAAGGATGTTCTACGGCCAAGCAGCATCGACTTCCACTCTGGCAAGGAAGTGCAACGCAAATGTTTCCCGAACTACAGGATCCCCGTCGGACAGCTGATGACGACTATGGATTTTGTAAGGAAAATAACCGAGGATTCGACGCATCACACGCCAGACGGTCGTATAGGGCATATCAACAGCACGAGAAACAGTTGGAACACTGACAACACCATGTGGCGATTGGCTAGTGGGGTCCACGACCGCCAAAGCAACGTCTTCTTAGCGTGCAGATTCCACAACCTGTCGTCCTCTACCTGGTAAACTTCCCAGCTGTCCCGTTCTTTCGAACTTCTTCATCATGTCTCGTAGAGCGCGTGGTGTCATTGGTACTCGGCGTATGATCTTCAGCCGACGGAATGCTGTTATCGCAGCACAGAAGTTCTCGTCATTCTGGCAGAAAAGTTTCACTAACAGAGCTTTGTCTTTCAAAGTCACCATTGTGCATCAGCGAGCTGGAAACATCTGCCTGTGCAAGGCCTGTCTTCCACTTTTGTAGGGCTCGTCTTTTGGATACGTTGCGCAGAAGCTTTATTTCTGCAAATCACGCTGCTGCAATAGGCACATTACTAGTGTTACAGCGCCACCTATCGGCAACTTCTTGTACTAATTTTTTTTTGTGTAATAAATCTCGAGCGCATGATCTGAAGTGTCTGTTTTTAAAATTTCATCACATTATGACCCATACAACACTCTGCACAGGCCTCTGAGTTGGGGAAGTTTAATTTGGATAACCCTGTACTATATATATTCCCACTCTGTTACCCAGCTTGGTGATCTAAGTTTTTTATTCTTATATTTTGTTAAATTGTGCAGTTTTTGCTTTAAATTGATTGAATTATGTTGTTATGCCTTTAGCTAATCCGCATGCAATAGTTGTAAAATTATCAACAGTTTAATAATTTATCTGAAGTGGCGCTAGGCCTAAGGAAGCCGATTTTTGTTAGAAACTCAAATTTTAATTGTAAAAATCGTTTTTTTACGGTATTCGTTGTTTTAGATTATCCTATATTTTACAATTTTTAATGAAGTTGTTTTGAGTTTTTATGCACTTTTTGCCTTACCGCGAATCGAGAACTGAATTGATTAAATGAAAAATATATCTCTAATGAAGTTTGAGAAAATAAGCTTGAATGAAGTTCAGCAAAAAATATGTGTAATTTAAAAGGCCGTACAAGGAAGCCATGTGGTGTGTACATCAGATAATTTTTAACTATAACCTAACCTCATCACCCTAACTTTGAAATCTAGACTTTCAAGCTCAAACTCTTATTTATAAATTTAGTATTGTTTTTATTTACACACACGTTATTTACATATATGAATACAGGCTGAAGTAGGTATAGTAGTAATTTTCACAGTCATACACAGTGGACACTTTACACATAACAACCGCTATTGGAAAAGTGTTAAATGAATTTTGATTTCATTATAAAGAAGCAATAGGAATTGATTTTCCGATTAAGCAAAGTCATGAGACTACAGCAACATAATCCATTAATCTGCACTCGGTCAGATTTAGAAACTTACCGCATCTTTGCTGTCTTCTCTGAAGTAATGTTTCACGTAATAGGAACTGAGAGCAACTCCTAAGCTTCCACTAAGAGATGAGAGGCATTGTTCCCACCGAGGCTCTTCCTGGCTTTTTCCTGTGATTACTGAGCTATATTCTTGAGCCAGAGTCCTCCAGTCCTTCGATAATATAGACAAGGACTGGCCGGCAACCCTCCACATCATGTAATTGGCCACCACCCTAGGGAAAAAAGAACAACGCACAGTGTTTTAGTTTTGCTTGTTCATTCTGGAGAGGTTTATTTTAATTTCCTAATAGTTATTTTTATTTCTGAGCAAGCTTTCCTTTACTTCCTTATTGCTCACCTACGATTCCCTACCAGTATGAGTTTTCATGATCATGTTTTATGTAAATGAGGTCCAGTATTTAAGTTGAAGTCTCGATCACTTCATTGAAAGGCCTCAGAAGTACCTAGCAGGGCGTTACGAGAGCGTGTTCTGCCTTCTGGCCACGTTACTATAAGTCTAATCTTACTACCCATCGGTCATATTTTTACGTGCCTGCTAGTTCTCCGGTGATCTTTAATAAAGCCCAACTCTGTTATAGTTCGACCGTCTAAAACGCAACCTTGGCTGGCATTCTGCCAAAACACATAGACTCGTCCAAAAGGGGCGCTATTACTTGCTGCGACGTGAAAGGTCACGTGTCAATCTTCTCTTCTCCGTAAAGAGAGAATTTATACGCTCGAGGGAAAGAACATTTCTATACTTTTACCCTATTCTGAGAATGATTCGGTCTGAATGGCGCATGCGTGTTTGCGCTCATGGTCGCGGATGAGGCGGTCAAACTATAGTTATATCTGAGCAGCTTCGGCTGGTTTTAGTTGCGCAGATCGGTTGGTTTTAGTATTAGATTAGTTTCTTATATTCTTTCTCAAACGTTAAAGCCCAAGTGGAGGCTTACTGTAAGCTCGAGAAGGGGCCATCTGTGAATCATATCTTTGAGTGTGAATTTAACCCTTCTTTAGACTTGCCATTTTGGCACGAAAACTAAGCGATTATTCAGCATACAGTTCTTAAGTACTCTAGCGTCCAAGAACCACAAATTTAGCTAGGATATTGGAACTCAACTAAGGAATTTTATTTTTAAAGATTCATAATTTTAATGAATCGCCTGGTAAATAAACACAGATTCTTTGGAGGGCAAGCATAACATTTATTTAAAGGAAAAGACAAAGATTTAAAAACGGTGAAGAATTCGGAAGCATTACTACAGTGTATTCTTATCAGGGCTAATGCCGAGGAAGAAGGTTACGGATAACTGAAAACACGGTAAAAACAAGTTATCAATTTTCATACATATTGCATGCATTTATTTCTAAAAAATCAGTAATTTGTTTTTGAGAACTTATCTGTTCTCAGAAAGAAATCTGTCTTATCTGTCAGATTTACCTGCATGTTTTTCGAAATGTTATTATTTTATTGGAATCTCTTTCGTCTTCAGCTCAAATTTGTGCATGTGTTTTTCACACATTCTCGTGCCTAGCCAGCGTCAATCTCAGATAATCCGCAAACCGGATTTTTAATTTCGTAAGTCATTAAATTTTTCAACAAAAAATAAGGATTTTATTAAAAGTTCTTTTCATTTATTAAAAATGTAGTTACCGATAGAATAGGTGATAGTAATATGTTATAGATTTATACTTTCTCTAACATTTCTTTCCCTAATTATTACATAAGGTGTTCCAACAGCATCTTTTTAGTGAGATTTTACCTTTTCTATTTACTGAAAAGAATGTATTTTTTAATTATGCATAAAGAGATAAATTTCAAACACCTTTTACTTGGAAATATAAAATTAAAAACGGAAAAATTTAATTTATTGTACACTACTCATAGCCTCGAATGTCAAATAATCCGCGAAGGCTACGTAAAAGTGTTGCGTCAATTAAAAAGGGGGGTTGCTGTCTGGTTTTCCGTAACCAAACTCTGTTTTGACATATGGAACAATTTTAAGCTGCCAGTTTATAAATTAATTCCCAGAAATTCAAGTATGTTTTAAAACTAGCTGTTGAAATAGTAATTTCAAACGGTAGAAAAAAGAAAACAGTTGATAACATTGAACACATTATGCTATTATGTGGAATACATTGTGAAAGAAGCCACTGCGATATTATTTCAGCACAATAATAATAACTGTCGGATTTATATGCCATATATATGCGTGAAAATATATCCCATAGTCATGTAATTCAATCTATTCAAGACATAGCCGTGCATATTTCGCACTGGGTCACTTGCGAAAGAAGTTTGCGGCAAATATTTCCCTTAAGTGGTAATAAGTCCCCTTAAGTTCTGTTCTGCCAGAGCAGTAAATCTACGCAGTGACAATAATAATACTAATTTGAGGTGTTAAAAATATTTTTTAAAAAAGTCACAAATCCATATTTATATTGTTTAAGAAATAAAGAAACATTTCAAGTAAATTAATAAGAGTTTTGCATTTTAGCATTTTAATATGGTTTCATAAAAATGTGAAACTTTATTCATCCTGCTTTGCAATCAGAAACGTATATTGCAGCAAATTATAAATTTGAAACTATTATACTATGCATTTGAGAGTTAGGCTTTGAAGCAAAAAACAAGCACATTCTTTTGGTTTCCTTTATTCCTCTTCGTTCATAATTGTTGTCTGTTTTTATTACAACTGAAGCAAATTCGGAAGAACTGTATTATCGGTGTTTAAAAATACGTATTATAAAGGATTTTCCATTTGAGTAAAAAATCAGTCATTTAAAAAAAAAAAAAAAAAAAAAAAAAAACTGAATATTTTTTCTTAAATTTCTTTAGGATTTTGCATTAAAATTGATAATTTTATTTTTCCTTAAAAATAGCAAGAGGTCCAGCATACTGAGATCAAATCTGACTTTAAAAAACTGAATTAATTCATTAGATGCGAATTGGATTATAAGCTACATTTTTTCCTAAGGTTGATACTTTCAAAACCTCATATCTCTCGAATTTTCATAAAGACTTTAAATTCTAAATCTCGAATCTTAGAACTATTTTCATCATTCAAATCTTTTGAACCCTAATTTAAAAAATTGTTAAGCATTTTAAATCAAAACTTTGGAATGACTTGTTGTACTGATGCACGGTAAATAAGAATTCACTAAATAAAAAAAGATGATTGCAATTTCAGTGGTATTGGAATCTTCATTTCATTTATGCCGACATTGAGCGCTGCATCGTTTTAGCATAATTCCTAGCGAAGTTTGCCAGAATTTTTAAGTCATCAGTTCTTCGGCCATCACTGAAAATTTTCGAAAGTGTCTCTCGAATTGTCTCTATAATTTTGGACATAGATAAACTACTATAGTTTGACCGTCTCAAGCGCAACCCGGGTTGGCATGTAATGCTGGTTTTCAACTCAGGTAAAGTCTCAATTCTTCCTCCATAAACACGGTTTTTTAGGAATTCCCACAACCACAAATCACATCGATTTAAGTCGGGTGAACGAGGAGGTCAAGGCATCCGGAAAAACTCTGTATATTAAAGACGATTCTCGCCAAAGTTAGCGCGAAGCAGTTCTTTGACTTGACGCCCAATGTGGCGAGTTGCTCCATCTTGCATGAAGACAGCGGTGCGGTCTGATAAAACAATTCTGGCAGTAAAGTTTGATCTTTCTTCTCCAAGGGCATGATTAACGATGACAAAGGCACGCAGAATGATTTTCTGGCTCTGACTGCAAGTCTCTTTATCGGTTTGACTAATTTGCATAACGAATTTTTGAAAATTGCCATCTGGTGGTCACAGTTTGAACAATATTTTTTATTGCAGAAATCTTTTCCCCGTAGTCCATATAACGTATATACCAAGTTTAATCAAAATCCGACAGGCAGAACGGGTTCTACGGGGTCTGAATAGGGTCACTTTAATTATAGCCACCCTGTATAACATTTATGCATGTCAGTAGAAATTTGGAGAGCTAAACTTTCATTTTTACTGTATTTACGAAATAACGTCTTTACAGTAGTTATAAGTATCTTTTCTTTCTATGACATTAATTTTGCTTTGGCTGTATTTGAAAACCAGCTCAAGATTCAACAGCCATCGCTGAAGAGTTCGACTGGTTTACAGATGGAATATGTGACCGAAGCAACATTTATGTATCACTACATGAATTGCTAGATTTATTAGTATAGTTCGACTGCCTCCTCCGCGACCATGAGCGCAAACACGCATGCGCCATGCGGACGGAATTATTCTCAAAATAGGGTGGAAGGATGGGGACTTTCTTTCCCTCCAGTTTAGCTCTTTCCGGAAAAGAGAAGTGCTTTCACGTTGCAACAAGTAATACCGCCCCTTCTGGACGAGTCTATGTGTTTGCTGAAATTCCTCGCAAGTTACTTCGCGCTACCACTGCACACGCTATAATGCGCTTTCAACACGTAATTGATGATGGAGCACACGTTGAGCACATTCTGTAATTGAATGAATATTAATTGATTCTGGCAGATATTTTGTCCTTCTTTAGGCCTCACAATTCTCTCTGGTGGTCAAACTTTGAACTATTTTTATTGCAGTAATCATTTCCCTATAGTCCATATAACATATATAGCAAATTGCATCAATATTCAATAAGTAGAACGGGTTCTAGAGTGGTCTGAATAGGGTCACTTTAATTATAACCACCTTGTATTTGAAAATCCTTTGTAACATGGCAGACGTCTCCATTCTCGTTTAGTTCCAGAGTTCTAGCCAGACAGATGTACGTATCCACCCTGACTGTAAACTATTGGACCTATAAAGACGGTCAGATGACTTATCGCCTCGCGTTAAAGTTCTAAATAAAATACTCAGAATCTTAAAATAAATCTTCTTTTTTAATTGTATGACTAAAGGTTACATGGTCTGTGTTCTACTCAGTATGTAGGATCATCAAAAATGATAAAATAAATTGAAAATATTACTTTACACGACAAAGAGTGCCCACAAACTGTGTTTAAGGATCACAAACTTTCACTAACAGTTACAGCTAGCAAACTGGAGATGGAATACGTAAAATAGCTACTAAGAGAAGTAATAGCGAGACGTCAGCTATAGCTGCCAAAAGATTTATCTTAAGACATCTGCGCTTAATACATGAACTTAACGTGGATATCGCTGGAAGCCGACGAAAGTAGAAATGAAAATGAAGGGAAAATACACTGGTGTGCAAAACTTAAGCAAAAGTATAATTTTGACCATAGCCATGAAATTGCAGAAAAGAAGTTTTTGCGATGAATACAATGAACACGCAATTCAGTAGAAAGTTCATACGTATGCAAATGTCAGGAAGAAAACGTCACAGGCGACGTGAGCGTACGCAAAACACGTGCGGTCGGCGGGCTCAACTCAAGTCTACAATAAAAGGAAGGACGTAGACGCAATTAAGCCATTCGCTGCAAGTGCAAGTGAGTTCTTTCTTGAAATATGGCTATAAGAAATCACCTGGATGACTTCACACCTGGAAGAATGATAGAAAAGCTGGAGGAGGGGCGCAGTGTGACCAGTGTGGCTGAAGAGTTCGGGATGAACAAAAGTGTCGTTTCGCGCGCTTGGAAAACCTTCCAAACCATAGGTACAGCTGTTAGAAAAGTTGGTGGTGGCTGTCCCAAGAAAACAACTGCAATGGATGACCGATATATCGTCCTGCAGGTAAAAAGAGCCGGAAACCAGTCAGCAAGCGCCATAGCTCAACAACTGTATACAGCAACGGGGCGACAAGTGTCGCGGTTTATTGTGTCCAGACGCCTTCACAGAGGTAGCCTATTCGCCCGCCATCCTTTATGCTGCATTCCTTTGAAAGTTGGCCATCGACGACACTGTTTACAATGGTGCAAGTAGCACGAAAACTGCGCTTCTCATCAATGGAGCAGTGTCCTCTTTATGCATGAGTGCCACAAGCGATTCTAAACGCCAGCTGATTTGGAGACAGGTCGGTTTCATCCCAGTAATGGTTTCATTCCAGGATCCGAGGATAGTTTCATTCCAGTAACATCACGTAAAGAGACCGTTACGGTGGTACTGGAGATTTCGTCTAGGGAGGCATTATGCTGAACGGGCGCACAGAGCTCCCTATTTACGACAGAGTTTCTGTAACCGGAGATCGCTATTGTCAGGAGGTGATCCATCCCCATACGGGTCTGTTCTGTGGTTGCCATTGGAGCAGACCGATTTTATGGATGACAATGCACGGCTACACCGGACTCCTGCTGTTCAGAAGCTACCGAAAAGTGACGATATCACTCGAAAGGATTGGCCAGCGTACTCCCCTGATTTAAATCCAATAGAACATGTGTGGGATGCTTTGGGGAGATGGCTTGCAAGATTACATTCTCCGGGAACATCGAACAACTGAAACAGATGGTGATTGAGGAATGGACACTCTTATCTCAAGATCTGTTGGACAGTCTGGTGCTGAGTATGGAGAGGCGGTGCGAAGCAACCATTGCAGTAATGGGAGGGCATATCCCATGCTAAGTAATATATCTGCTTGTTGTTCTTCCTCTTGTACAGACAGTCTTGTGTGACGATACTATGAGTTCAATAAAGCCTTTTTTGTTTGATTCCATACTGTTTGCATTGTATTCATTTTTGTGCACCCATGGTTTCGTCATCGTTTAAATACAAACTGCTGTCTCACATTTCTGAATTTCATGTCTCTCAGAAGATTTCTCGTGGAGCTATGGCAAAAAGAACACCTGTTGCTTAAGTTTTGCACACAGTGTAATAAGATAGCAATAAATGTAAAACTCTTCCTAGGTAATAATATACTAGCTTGATCAATTGAGCCAAACGCCTCGCCTGATTGTTTCTTCATTTGCTCTGCAAGTTTTGTTGAGAAGTAGGCATAAGGAAATCTTCTTTTTCAAGTATCCTCAAGAATTAAATTACAAGGTTGTGCGAAGAAAAAAGGTCGCGCTTTGGTAAGGTGCAGGAAACGTTTATCTTCAGAGAATTACATGTATATATATTCCTTATGTAACTAGCAAGTTTTCCATGAATCAAATACCATATTATACCTGTTCCCTTTGCAGCATAAATGAAACGTGTCTTAATCATAGAACGCGAGTCTGCCCATGAAATCATCTAAACTAAATTTCCTCCAGTTGACTTTTCGGTAGTGTCCGTTGTCAGATTTGTAAGACTTGAACTGCAAAGGCTTGTGCAAAACACGCCATAATTTTTCTTACTTGTCTTTGTTGGTATGATGCACGGACTTTGTGAGGCTTCAAGGCTAAATAGCATGCATACAAATATTTTCCGCCAGTTCATTATTGAACTTCTGCTTAGTTGTTGAGCTGGACAAATGCCAGAACGTTTGCGCTTTTTTCTCGAACAAGCCCCCCCCCCTTTAAACCGTTATATTTGGTTTGCGACGTTGTGACAGTGAGATTCATTTTTAGCAAATTTGATTCAGAAATGTCTCCAAACAACGATTACTTATAGAGGTTTTCCATGTTCAAACCTACGGTGAATTTGTTTCGTTTAAGCTGCCATTTTGAATTTTGTCATCTCTAATGAGTTTTCCAGCATTGTCAAATAAAAGGTAGAGAGTTAACCCTTCGTTTCATACTTTTATATGTAAAGTAAACTTATTATAGGGATTCCAAATATGGTTTCTTTTTGTATTGTTTGTCTTAAATTATCTTATATTTGTCAAATTTTGTCGAGAAAGGGATCTTAAAGGTTCAAATGTTTAACTATGTTAAAGTTTATCTATGCTAAAATTTGTTTGTATCCTAATAATAAATACAGATGTAAACATGGAGAGGGATATCTAGTACAAGTAAGTATCTAACAGTTCGCGAATGCTACATAATTGAAGAATGTAGAGATCTAATGCCAGGTTTAATAACGCAGAATCAGATTCAATGACAGCGCCATCAAATCGTCCATTCAATTTTAATAAATGTACTCTGCATTCCTTATAGGAAGTTCTGTATTAATCTATATAAGGCGAGAGAGGTTGCATAGATTTGTGTTATTTGAAGCTTAGGATCTGAGGCAAAAGTAGAGATCTACTTGAGTTCTCTAGAAAACGACAGTTTACAGATTTTGGTTTGGTTTATGTGATTATGGAAAAGCCTCGAGGCCTATCTGGGCCTAAAGGCCAAAGGGCCGAGAGCCGCAGTTAAGGTGTTGCAAAGCCTCAGTTTGGCCATGCCTGGTATACAACACAAAATCTTTAGTAAATTTACCTTACCTTTTATCGACTTTTGTGATGTATTCAGCGAACTTGATGACAAATTTTGGCACATTAATAATCAAGGTTTCGTTTTCTGTGATTTCATTGTTCAGTAGTCCATTGAAATATTTCAGCCAGTCAATCTGCCGAAAAATAAAACAAAAGTATTTTATACATTTATTCTTATACGGGTACTTTTCCGACATATATCATGAAGCACAAATAAGAAAATAAAATCTAGGAAAAAATAAACTTTAAAAAATAATACTTAGATTCAATAATAAAGTAGGTACTGCTAAAAATACGAAAAATATAAAATATTACTTTCATTTCCTATAAATGTTTCATTCAGACTTTTTATTTATTTTTTCCCTTCCTTCCTTTTTTCTTCCACGATTAAAATAATCGATTACAGTTTCTATCAACTATACTTAAGAACTTTCTTACTTCGTTTATTTAAGTATCTTTCTATTTTGGCCGAGAAAGCAACGACTCGTAAACTTTAAACCAATTTTTTTTCCAAAAAGAGTATTCAATATTATGTAACAAAGCAATAATTCAAACGTCAAGACAAGATTAATTTTATACTTATATTACAAGGATGACCCAAAAAGTGACTTTAAGAAGGTCAGGTGTTAAAAAACATGTATTAGACTATTATACTATAGATACATTATTTCCTATAGATTAAAATATGTAAATGTGCGGAGACTTATCGGATCTAATAAGGATACTCGAGACAACTATAAATTTTCCTGTAGAGGATTTTAGAAGGTCATTAGGATTTAGAGGTCATTGGGATTTTTGAAGTAAGAAACATGAAAAATGAGCAATGCCTTCGACGGGACTCGACCTCTCGAATACGCTCCAAGTGTGCTACCCTTATAGCACGAAGGCACGCAGAAAGGAGGGAGAAAATACTTTATGTATTATTCCTTTTAAAGGGCAACTGGGGATTAGGGGATCCAATTACTAAATCCTGGCGGTGAAGAATCATCATCCACCACGTTTTAGTTCGGGCGCCATTAGGCGTTTTAGTTCGGGCGCCATTAAGCGTTTTAGTTCGGGCGCCATTAGGCGTTCTAGTTCGGGCGCCATTAGAGTCATTAGGGTTTCTGAAGCAGGAGAAGTGAAGAATGAGCAATGCTCTCACCGGGACTCGAACTTTGGATCTCTCGAATACGTGCCGAGTGTGCTACCGTTACACCACGAAGGCATGCAGAGAAGAGGGAGAAAATAACCTTATACCCCTCAGAAAAACCTTATACTCCTCAGAAAATGTCCTCAGAAAAACCTTATACTCTTCAGAAAACGTCCTGCTACATGATCCTGAACCATTCAGCGTTCAGTGATGGATCCAGAGTAAGGAATGATTAGACTACTCAGCGAATATTACTTACAGAAATAGTCAGTAAGCAAATATTGCTTACAGAATTCATGATTAATGTAGCTTACAGAAGCAGACACTGTATTTTATACACACTATGTAGAATACATGTAGTATACACACTACGTAGAATATTTGGAAGAAAAACGTCATAAGCATACAGTAGCTAAAAATACACAATACGCCAAAAAGAGTATATTTAACTATGGTAGATGCTTTAAGCTGTATTACATAGAAAAGAAATAAATCGCTATTAGGCAACAAAAGCCTAATACCTCTTTTCCTTATAGGAAAAGAAATATTCTGTTGTTGTCTTGTCCATGTATTTCATGGAAGAATGGTTGCCAGAGTCTCAAGGAGGTTGGATATTTCCACCCCAACTTTGAGGGAGAGTACCCCGCGGAATGGTCCAAAAATTTTCGACCTCTCTCCTCTATCAACAAACCACACTAGAGGCCTTTCGGTTCACCACATATTTAGAAAGTCTCCATGCTGACTATATACATATACAGACACTATTATTGTATATTAAGACACTATACATTTATAGACATCCATGTATTTCATGGATTAATGGTTGCCTTGTCCATTCCTCGATAAAATGCATGGAAGAATGGTCAAGGCATATTTAAAGTGTCCCCATTCTGCAGAGACACTATACATTTATAGATATGCCTTTCCATGCCTTCTCCGGGATTCGAACCCGGGCCCTTCGGTACCGCAGTAGGCTCCCTTAACCACTATGGGCGACAAGAAATATTCTAGTAACAATCAAAGCGTATTTTGCCACTTTTACCCATTAGCTATAGACACGCATAATCAAAATTTAAATAGTTGATTAAATTTAATTTTAAATATGATAATTTAAGTGCTTTTATGTCTATTTGTAAGCATAAAATAATAGTTTTTTACAAGAATGCTATACATTCTGCTATGCTTGATACATGTAAAATTGTGAAAATAGCTGCCATTTTATTTAAGAATGCCAACGAAATATTTTATGAGGCAATAACTTTACCTGTGGTACCTCCTCCATAAGCTTCTTAACGGTGTACTTGTTGTACATGCTACTCATATTCCGTCTTTCCTCACGTGGCAGAGAAAACTGTGAAAAAGTAAAACTAGTTTAGAAAATGCATGCGAAGTACAAAACATGTGAATCAAGGAACGAGATACATGACTTCAGAGATCACGCGACTTATGTGCAGTTAGTGTAAACAAATAAGGCCTTTCCTCTTCTTCTTTTCTTGCGGAATGTATCTCATTTCGAAGCTTAATTAAATAATATACTTTAAGCAATAATGCAGTCTTAAGTTTGTAATACTTGCTGATTCTTGCAATTTTTTTTTACTGAACCTAAATTAGTTAATTAAAGAAGAGCAGGTTTAAAAAAATAATCAGGGAATGGCTGAAATTTTGAAATGATCACTGTATTAATTCTCATTTCCACTGCATTCCGCTCGTTATCCGAAAACTAAGTTCATATATACAGGCATTTTATAAATGAAACATAATTTTCATGTGTTGCATTAATCGATCCTTTTGTAAATGAATTAATAAATCATTTGATGGGTAAGAACATAAAGAGATTGATATTGTCATAATCTTATTTTGCTGAATGATGTTCAATAACAAATTAACTGCTTCATTTTCCTGCCATTTTGTGGCCAAAAATAAGCATATTTTTTATGACCAATTTTGTAATTTAGCCGATTACATAAATTCAAATCAGTAGTCAAAAGTTTTACAAGTATTGCATTTATTAAGGTAATTTTTAGTTACGGCGAAATTAAGGCATTTTTACTTAAAGTTGGCTTTTTTATGACGAAACTGCAGATCTAGAAAGAACATTTTACAGGAGGTAAATGTGAAAGAAGTAAATTCGCTGTGAAAGGAAATCGCGGGGCGGTGGTGGAAAAGGATTACTCGCATCCATTTTACAAAAGTCCCGAACCTGAATTAGATCATATGAGCTTTCCGTTTCGTCATCATCACTAGGGAATTCCGAAAAAGAACTTTCAGGACTACCATAATCGTTTATAGAAAATTCAGATTCCCTATCTGATCCAGTATCAGAATTGCTATTGAACAGTTACAAGCCATTTAGTGTTACCCATCGTTCTTTTATTTTCATGACAAAACTGGGAAGAAATATCAATCAATCAATGAATCAATATATCTATTGCCCGGATGTCGCCGCTAAAACGCGACGTGTCCGGCTCAGTAATAAATGTGCCGCAAGGGCGCATGATAGTAGTATGTTTGGACTGAGTAACAGGAAAAGTCGAAGTTGAAGGGAAGAAATACTATCCGCAAAGCCTAATACACTGAACACGTGCAAACAAACTTATTGAATTTCTCCACCTAATGAAAAGCGGTAAAACCTATCCTTGAATTTATTTTACAATCCATTCTCTCTCCTGGACCACTAGAGACATCTATTAGAAACACTGCAAAGTAAAAAATGTAAAAAAAGCCGGGGAATTCGGTGGATTGGTGTGGGAAAATACACTGCTCGAGCGGTGTACGGACAAATCAAAAATGTCCCTTTTCGCAACACCCGAACGGTGTTCGGGCAAAACATTTAAGTGGGTAAAACCCACAGTTAATCAATGCTAATGTTAACATAATAGCAACGTCCCTAATAGTTCCCCATTTTTCTTCTACAAAGGAAGTTGAAGCACATTTCGGAAGCCCGTATATACTTTTCTTGAATCTCTGAGAAATGAAACTGTGAAGGAAAGTTTCTTAAAAGAACTATCAAAGATTCACTAAGCGTTTCTGGAATATTCCGTAACGTAACTTTAAAAAAATGTTTCATTCTATCAGTAACTATTCTAATGCATCACAGGTAGTTTTATGCCAAATTATATGAAAAATTATTGAACACACACGTTGTCCCTTGAGCTCCGTCCAGATGGTGGTATAAGTGTCACAGAGACTTAGTCATGAGGCATAAAATGCGGGAGTTTCGTTCACACCCGCGAGACAGGGTATAAGCCGTAGCGAATTAGAGAAGCTAAATTCGTGTATGCTTGGATTTGTGTTTACAGCTTTTCCGCTCTGTTTTCTCTTTCAGATTTCTCGCGTTCGCTGTGATTGGTCGACTTTTATACCAAGTCGGCATAAAGTTGGAAACTTCGTATTTTATGCCAAAGCCCTAAACCAGTTTTTGTGACGTAGCACGATTTGGTTGCCTAGCAAGGAACCTCGGCTTAAACCAGTTATAGCATTTATACTCCGGCTGAACGGAGCCTTATAACTAATTCCCTGAATTTTTATAATTATGGGCAGAAATTTCAGTTGGATAGCTTTGAAATTCCTACTCACTGGATATTAAGTAATACAAAGAACGAACTGTAGATCCTTATGAAATAATCATAATACATATAATGAATAGGAAAATGAGACAGGTGAGTATGTCTAAGAAAAGTAAGCAGATTAATGAAATGAAAGGAAGAGTCTTTACTACTTACATTGGCGAGCATGATTTCGAAATCAAGGGCTTTTCGAAGTTCTTCCTCTGATGTACTTTCATCTGCACCCAGCTGATTGGCTGCTTTCACCATCAATTTGAAGTAAGCAGCTGTAGAAGAATCATTTAATCCCCGCATTAAATAGGTACGATCTGGCATTCCTAATGATGTCTGGTCCAGCTTGAAAAAGAAATCAAAAATAGTTTTATGTGGGTTGGCTATGAAAACAAAATTCAGCATTACTTTTTTTTAATGGAAAGTGCTATGTGATTGACTTTTTTGGAAACAATATTTCATGCAATCTTTTTTCTTTTTAACCAAGAGGTAAGCCATTTTTTAATGAAAGTCTGAAGTATGATTAAAATGAAGTATGATAAACAAATTTAGAAGTACTGATGTGACGTAGAAACGCAAAAATACTATTGACATAGATACTTGATAGCTTAGAATGTAGATCCAGTGAAGATCAAGAATTCTGATTGCGTAGAAAGCTAAAATGTTCAATCCCTAATGCCTAGGAAACTTGGCAGCCGAGTAAGATTAAATAGTCATTTTTTTATTTCAATTGACATTCGTGGCCACAATTTACTTGGCAGTCTAATCTGCCTATACAAGAATATTTATATTTTTGAATACTCCTGAGATAGGAAGAGAGGCAGACTAAAGTGCGCTGTTATCCAATATGGAAGCTCACCAAGAGGAAGGTTTTGGTTTAGGTTAGAAAGGTTTCAGCTGTCAAAATTTAGAGCTTAGGTTCAGAACTAGCTACGTCATCGACGTTACGGAAGGCATGGAACATAGATTAATCTGGAAATGGCGCAGTCCAGAAAAGTTGTTATTTTTTTAATACAGAGAGGAAATACACAAATTAAAAATAAGGAATTATGAGGCTATTATTAAATTAAATTATAAAACTGATGCACATATTTTTATCGTGTATATATATAGATGATAATTCGCAACATTCCAAGAGAGTTCCTCACATGAAATGTTTTATCACTAGACAATGCAGGGAGTACAAATTTGAGAGAAAAGAAAGATCGGATAAGGAAGAAAAAGGAGGGAGCAAATAAGAAGTTCAGTTATGGAAGCTGGTCTCTATTTCCAGTGATCCTGTAAGGTAATTTTTAACCGTATATTGATCTACTCTATGATTTTAAGACTTAACGCCCCACAGACGTATACATATAACTGTTTTTTTATTATCTGTATCATCGATTGTCTTACAACATTCAGTAAACTCCGCCAAATATTAACAAGCAGAATGTATTAGCTAAGAAACCAGTAATAGTTAAAGTAGATTTTATTTCAGAAGATTTATAGTTGGTTTTCTTACAGTCGCTTTTTCTCGAAGTATTATTCTTTAACTCTTTTACTTGAAATTAGGCAGAACTCACTTTCAGGTTTATTCTACCAAATTCAACCCATAAATTTAGATGAGTTTAAATTTAAGTTGACATGCTTCTGTACCATTGATTTATGATAAAAATATTCATATGATTAGCGTTTCATAGTAGTTCATGTGCTCAAACAGGTTAAGCACGAATATTAAGAATTCTGAGCTATGCCTGTAGGTTGGGCTTAGTAAATTAGTAGATATTTCGTCACGTGCAGCATGCTTTTACTGTACTGCATTGAAGCACGTTTAAACTCCCTTCTATAGAATTTACAATCATATTAAGGAATTTAGACCTACTTAGCTATAATGACATGAATTCTTGAGGATCAAGAAGAGTTTAATACTAATCTTTATTCCTCTTCGTCATACTCTTCTTTTCATAATACTGATTTAATTTGAGCATTTAGAGGCATATTTACGGAATGGTACACCAGGTACTCACTTCTATGATGTGAGCCGTGTTGTTCCTGTAGTCCGCTGTTACAGACAAGTCTATCAGGATATCGTGACTGTAGCCAAGCTGACGGAAACGAATAAGGGTATCAATCCAGTCGAAAGAGGCTTCATCCCATTTTTCTCCTTCTACAACAGGCCAGCCCCCGAGATCTTTCAAAGCTTTCTTCAGAGGTTCGCTGCCCGATTTCTCGATGCTTTCTGTTCGCAAGAAATGTTTAGTGAGGCACAGACAGGACAAAAATGTTTTATTGTTCATGCACATTTACTACTGTTATGCAATTTAATTTCCTTTCTGGTAGGACATATTCACAAAAGCAGTGCTTTGCACTCACAAGTGATATAATGTTCGTTTATTGTTTAACATTTAATTATTTCTTACCATACAAGCAAAAATAAAAAACATTAAATGAGACAAAAGTGTGAAACTGTATAAAATGATGTCAACGCAAGTCTTAGTTTTAAATACAAATTGAATAGATTGCATTATACTCCTGCAGAATGAAACAAGCAAAACTTTGTTTCAACGAATTTTATTTAGTTCGGTAAATTGCTAGGTTCTTTTGATCTTCCTTCTTTTCGATTGGTTAATTTACTTAAAATAGATCGTCGAATGCAAACTTTTTTCCGATAATCGATAGTTGTATTTTTGTACTTAAATCTTTTCTAAATTCTTTTGCTTCTAGAAGTACGATTCGCTATTGTTACTATCAATACTTTAGAAAGTTATATTGTCATTATCTATCTATGTTCTCTTAGAGCGTTTCTATGTGGACGCAGAGGTCTTTACTAAATATAAATAAACCGTAGTAAGTCTAGTAAGTAACCGTATATATGAGTAATATAAGTAAACCGTAGTAAATCTAGTAAGTAACTGTATATATAAGTAATGTAAATAAACCATAGTAAGTCTAGTAAATAACCGTATATATAAGTAATATAAGTAAACCGTAGTAAGTCTAGTAGTTTAGTAAGTCATACTAAAGTATTTTTTTCTGAAATGACTTTTTAATATTTGCAAAACGAATTCTACAAATTCATAAAAAAGTTCCATTTTAATTTTGAATAAAAACATTTTCTTAAAGCTTTATTTTTCTGCTGAACTATTTTAAAGTCTATACATTTAAAAAGGGTTTAGGAAAAGCTCTTTTTTAGCTAATATTACAAATTTAATTTGAATTAATTTTAATCGTAAAATGTTGTCTAATTTCTGTCTTTTTAAATATTGTTGCGTTATTTTCTTCCTTCACATTCGTACGGGGTTCGTAGATTTGGAGTGAATAACGACGACACTTGATGAAGTATAGGAACACACTTTATTTACCAATATTAATCAGGACAGCTCCAAAACACTTTTACAGTCGTCGAAGATCTACTATAAACACGCTGAAACAATCAGCGACACAGCCTTCACACTGTCAGGTAATAACGGTGGAGATAGCTTCACTGCAAAGCACCAGAGTACAGCTCTCTACTCTGCTCGGTTGTTCTTGGAGCTCCACGTACTCTCAAGACTCTCCGCGCTACAACTCGCGATGCACTCGACGACACACAGAGCACAGCCCCCGACTCTTCGGTTCAGTCGTTCCGGGAGCTTAACACACTCTTTCGACGATGCACTAACCGCGATACACTAAGAACTCTTCGATGCACTCGACGACCAACTCGGCGCTAGACTTCGAGACACTCACTCAATGGCTGATTATCAGCTCGCTAGACAAAGCAGACTAACCAACTCGCACTAACTCTCCGCGTACCAGCAGGGTTTATATAGTTTTTGATTTGTGTTCGAGAACATTCTGGGCTAAATCGATAAGAATTCCTTCCAGAAGGTTCTCCATCCGTGCACGGCATATCGCCAGTTTTGTCGCCAAATGGGCGATTTCTCGCCAAATGTGGCAACCTCGTCTTCTGTTGCCATTTTATGGCAACCATAAACCTGCTTTGCGGGGAAGCTATCTCATCGCGTCTGTACATTTCGTAACAGTATATACCAGAAGATACGTCGCCAGCTGAATTAATAGCAAAAATGCAATAAATGTAACAGTTTATCTGCCTTTACAGTTTACACTGCAGTGCAATGTATAATGCCTGCATATTTCACTCTATTATACGTTAAATGCATGATAAATACGTTGCGTTGATATATGCAGTTATCTTACTCATTGCTTCACATTTTCGTTCATTTACCAATAAGTGCATATTTCTATCGATATTTCCTCTATGATAAATATTTTCCCATTGATCAGACAACTCGCTAATGTGCCCTTTAAGTGCTGCAGCAGCCTGATCAGTGATGCACTCACTCATACACATGGCATGAAATTCAATATAATCCTTGAGTATATTTTAGTAAGAAAAATGTGAAGACCAATTGCTAGAGAAAGAAACGAAGACAAATTCTTTCATAAAAATAGAGAAAATGATTACTTTAGAAGCAATTTTTAAAAGCTTTCTTTTCGTGTTGGCTAAACAAAATGTATATTTACACGTATTCAACAACACCAGCTTTCTTTCTATTTCAACACCAACTTTCTTGGAAATAGTGTGCCTTAATTTTTAAGGTGGTTGATTTAAGCTATGTAAATCTGGGGAGTTTAAGATAATTAGCATGTATACATGTTATAATAATAAATTTTAAAAATGCCTCAGAATCATATTCATAATATATTTTAAGTTATTTACATTTATTTATAATATGATTGTGAAATCGAAAGCGACTATGATTTCCAGTAATTTTTCAAGAGTATTACTTACAAGCTTTTTAATATGGTAAAATCAAACGAAATGTGTATTATGTTATTGATATTTCGTTTGCATATGCACAGAGCTTTTGCTTAATAATTTAGATTTCGAAATTATACAGTGCAGAACTATATTGCTCGAGATATGATGATTTTTTTAATGTTAGAGATGCTTAATATATTATATCGAACGAAAAAAAAATGAAAAATAAAATAGCTGGTTAGCCATTTAGAGATCAAAACATCTTGATTATTTGAGTCATATATAATACATAAATATTAACGAGTCCATTTTTATTTAATTCAAAATTAAGACTTACTGAGATCCAGGCAAGAGTCGTACATTCCTTTTATCATGTGAATGAAATCTGGTTCTGTTCCTGTCACTTTCTTCTCGAGCAGAACTAGAAGTAAAATGACATTATTTAGATGATTTTTAACTACATATTTACATTTGATTCTTTTCCTAAATGATCCACATAAATTCTCTATACTGATACTTACCTCTATAAGTTGGTAGACATTTATATAATTAAATATAAATTACGTATTTTGCAACGAAAAACATAAGCTCACACAATTAACCCTTTCCGCACGCTACCTTTTAAAGTCGGAGTTTTGATTAAAAAAAAAAAAAAGTACGCAGTCTAATTAGGCCTGGAGGAGTACACAAGTCAAATTTTGTGAAGTACACAAGTTAATTCTGTGGGTGGTTCACTAGAGCTTCGAAAAGAGTGCTGAAACGAGCATTGTTGTCAATGAAATGATCGATGAGATGCGGAGAAACAATGAATACAGACTCTCAGTTGTTCGCCGTTTGATTTTAGGCAAGATTTCAAGGTAAAATTTTAACTTATATAGAATAAAGAGATTTAGCATATAGCCAAAAAATAACATAGAAATTTCTTTTCAAACAATTCCTTTTATACCCTAAAAAAATCCAAAAGATTTCTTTGAAAAATGAGGGTCTTAAAAAACTAAACATGGCTAAAATATATGGACTGGTTTGTGTTGAGCTGCCATCTACTAGAAATGAATAAGGTTCAGAGTAACCTATAGTAACCTATAAATCCTTTTTGATTCAATTTTTCTGTGCGTACAGAAAGAAAGTTTTATTTGTGTCCAGACCGGACACACTGTGCCGCAAAGGGTTAACTCTCTTATATGAGATATATCCTTTCTTCGTCCTGTTTATTCGCAGTGGATTTGATGGATACATTTGTCTGCAATATTCTCTACATTGTATCCCATAGAAAAGCAAGCTTCTTTTGCTCTCTTTTTAATCGGAGTTTACACAATTAGCTGGAATTATCTCAGTCACTACGTCAGAGCTTATTTTAGTGTTTTTCACGTAGGCCCATTTTCATAAAGTCTACTGATTTCAGTGAGGCAGCCATAATGCTTCAGTACATCGATGTCGGTTATCTTTATGCATTGCGAACTGCCTGCAGTTGCTCAAGATAACTAAAGGAGCTTTTTCAGATATAGAAGATCAAAGATGTAGAAGATATTTCAGATATAGGTCTCAAGATAGCACAAGAAGCGTTTTTCAGATATAGAAAAAAACGCTGTTAAAATGGGGTGCGTTCTTTAATGACAACAGTGATACTTGGCCTGACACTGACATTGAGGAAAGTGATCAGAATTCGAAAGTTTCTGATAATGATACAATATTGAAGCAGGCCGTCAATTGAAAATAGAAATGTCCTGCAATCAGGTATGTTCCAAAATTTCTGCCGAGCAAAACGAAAACATGATAGACAAGAAGATCCACCAGGAAAGGACATCGTGAAGGTACATGTTACCGGGTACATGGAATAAAAAATTCTTTGCTTGCAGTACCATGTATTAAAATATTCTATCCTAAAAGTAGTAGTTAGTTATATTAAAATATTCTTTACATCTAAAATATGTTATTCATTTATAGCCCATTTTTTTATTTCAGTCATTAGCTAACTATATAAAAACCTATTTCCGCCTGTTATCGCCGTACAATCTGAGCATGCGGTTGCCAATGCTCGAGAAATTTACCCAATGGGTAAAAGGCACGTCCCTGGAAAACTACCCACTTAAGAGTCAAGCTGGAGATCAACCATCTGCATGGCTTCCATTCTGTATGTTTTAATAGCGAAAAGTACTTCACATTATGCGTAGAAAATCATCTTCACCTGTTTTTATATGGCCTGCATAAGAGAATTGAGGAAGATATACTGAAAATCCTCGGTGAGCTCAGAGTTAATTATTGCCAGTTATTAACAATATATTTTGGAACTACTGAGGATATACTTGACTGGAGGTTTTTGGCGGAACAATCAACCATTTTTACAAATGACGTAATCATTTTTGATGTTCATTAGCGTATAAGGATTCTGCTATCCACGAGCAGACAGCCCAGTTTTCCCCAGCTTCGAAATGCAGCCGAGAAGAGCGATTCAGCTGACAATCAAACTGCTATAATATTAGCCGAAAAGCTACAGGTATCTGTGTTTTTCTTTCCGTATCTACAAGACAAGTTAAATCTGGTGTGGATTTCCTTCATGAGTAGTTGAAGGCATTGATAAAGATGCATACTGCGGAAGATAACGGTAGGTTGCCCGGAAAATAATGCAGGTTTTTGCAATTGTTTATCTTTCCTGTACATTTTTAACACCAAAAATATTTTGAATTGAATTATTTTCATATCATTTTTTATATATCATTTTGAAGCTCTATTTGCGCTCTATATTTCTATAATAAACATTCTGTTCCAAAACTATTTTCAAAAATACTTACTAGGTGTTTTTTAGACGTCAAAACGGGATTTTCGGCAAATTTACTTTTATGAGTACAAGCTAGGTCACAGCGCAGTACAAACGGCTCGAAATGTCAACTAAGAAGGGGGTGAGAAAAGTGTTAATGAATTTACAGTTCACGGAGATACCAAAAGTTTCGTCGGGGAAAATTTGACCTGGAGCATCGTGGACGCTCTTCAGCTGTTGATGACGCTAATTTGAAGACTTAAGTTGAAACAAAACCCGTGCACAATTGTTCGAGAGATTGGCATAAGCAAAACAATTTCTGATCACTTGAATCATATAGGAAAGTCAAAGAAGCTCGATAAATGGGTGCCTCACAATTTGAGCGAAAATAAAAAAAATCGCCGTTTTGAAGTGTCGTCTGCTCTTTTTCTCCGCAACAAAAACGGCCCTTTTCTTGATCGAATTGTTACGTGCGATGAGAAATGGATTCTCACCAACAACTGGCGACATTCGACATTCGGCTCAGTGGCTGGACCGCGGTCAGACACCACAACACTTTCCAAAGCCAAATTTGCACCAAAAGAAAATTATGGTGACTGTTTGGTGGCTTGCGGTTTGTCTCGTCCACCACAGCTTCCTAAATCTGGGCGAAACTATTACAGAAGATAAGAACTGTCAGCAAATCAACGAAATGCACCAAAAATTGCAACGCATTTGTTCGGCATTGGTCAACAGAAAGCGGCGAGTTTTTCTCCATGACGATGCTCGGCCGCACGCCTACAGAAATTGGATGAATTAGGATACGAGATTCTCCCTCTTCCCCCATGTTCGCCTGACCTCTCGCCGACCGATTACCGCTTTTTCAAACATCTGGATAACATTCTGCAGAAGAAATACTTCAGAAACCAAGACGAGGTCGAAAACGCCTTTGACAACTTTATCGAGTATAGAACTCTATACTTTTATTCTACCGGCATAAATAAACTTATCTCGTTGGCAAAATTGCATTGATTCGGCTGGTGCTTACTTCGATCAATAAAATTGTTTTTGAGTTGAGTTATGATACTTTAAAGATGTAGGTTAAAAAACTGCATTATTTTCCGAACAACCTAATATATTACCTGTCTTGAGTTTTTATGGTCTTATGCCAGCTATATCGACTTATGTTACTAAGGTTTTACTTAAGATGGGCCTCACTTTAATATTTTGCTTAAATCTTACCCTTTTAAATTATATTAACGCGTTTATGCCATAAATAACCCGCTTTCATTCCATAAATAACAGCAGCATAAACTCGACGTTTATGCCGTTATTTATGGGTGCATACGCCCATATATTTATTTAAAAAAATTTCTTAATTGCTTATCATTTGGAAGCTCAGAACTTAAAGGTTTAGGCAAAGCGAGAATTGAAGTTTCTCAACAAATAAGGATGTCTCAGATTCTGTGTAGCGATATCTAAAATTACTTGAATTTGATTCTGTTTGAAGGTATGTAGAGGTGCTTAAATTCAATCTTCAGGCAATTTTTAACGCTACATATCTTGATAACATTATTGTGGTTAGGTGAATGAAACTCGAAAAAAATGACAGCGGAGTTGATGTATTAATCTTCTATTTAGGTGTTTAATAAAAAGAAATTATTGTGCATTCTGTTCTTACCATAAATTACTACCAATTCGTGCAGATATGGAAATTCGGTTATTTTAGAAGTCTTTTACTCGCATTTAAAATCACCAGTGGTGCCACAAATATTTTACCCTTACTCTATTTTAAATCATTATTTTCAATAAATACTGGATGCGGGGTGTACGGTGGGATTGCACGTTGCACCATAATAGATAACTCTAGATCTTTTGGAAAACTTCAGTTGCTCATCTTGTCAACCATTCTTTGTAAACTGTTATAAAACTTTCAATTTTTTTAGGGTTAGTTAGTATGGGGTGACATTACCAGTTGACTCCTAATACATCGCTGGTGTCCCCATACTTTTACCTACACCTAAACCCATTTCCCTATCTTAACTGTGTTTAGAAGCGTTTGTATTTTATAGATTCTGACGCATAATTTTTTCAAATTTAAATCTGCTATTTATATATGGAACTATAGATAGAATTAGGTCTGATAATCTGCGAGAGCACTTAATAAATTCTGATTCTCTCCTAAGATAAAACACAAAAACGCAGAAAAAATAATCATACGAGAACATGATGAGACCATTGCAAAAGATAGGAAAAGCCCCATATTATTCCGTCTCGAGTCTGAGGCTTAATGTATATCTGTAAAATGTCCAGAATAGTTCTGTTTCTACGGCTTTCCTAAAAATAATCGTAACTAGCGTCAAAATACTCAGAGCTTATTGTTTTTAAACTTTTTTTGATCCAATGAATACTTTTTTCCCCAGTAACGAAGAATGGAATACTTAGTGTTATTAAGATTTAAGTTCTTTGCTCATTGTTACGCGCCTTATTATGAAGCTCTAAGTACAATTAGGAGATAAAAAAAAAGTTTCAAATATGTTTTGCTTGTTAGGGAATATCATATATGCATATACACTGCATCCATTTGATACAAACTAGAATATAGTACCCATTTCTTTGTCATAGGTTTTCCCTCTGAAAACGCCAACCCATTAACGAAAGAAATGGGAACTGACATAATATTCGGAGACAGTTTAATGTTTTATTTCCTAACCAGTCTCATCTCCTCAAGGTAATGCGTTTTCTTTGGCAAACAGATGGTTTTTTTCGAATATTTAAACATGGTTTCCTCTAAGCTGAAACGTGTACTAACCTCTAAGTTTAAGATTGAGATCGTCTTGAACTTCAGAAAAAACAGAAACGGATGATCTATCCTCCGAAATGGCGTGCCTATCTAGCCAGCCACCGCAAGCGAACTGGTAGAAATCATCGCAAGGATCCGCCTTGTCATCTAGATTGGACAAGATGTCGGCAGCTGAAAAGGAAATAGAAAATTATCAGTTAGATGAGAATAATTTAGATTATCAGTGTAAATTATCATATGAAACACTGGGACGGAAGTTCCGAAGGTATAGACTGAAGCTCTTTTGGAAGACTGATAAAAAAAATCCTTGACGTGAGAGCCAAACCTTATTACTAAAATTGAGGAAAATCACAGCAACAAAATCAGGGAAGGAATAATTTTGTTAAAAATTACCACAAAATCAGATCTCATATTGTAGAGTTATTACATTATTTTAAAGCAGGAGATGTGAAAAATATGCAATACCCCCGAATTAGGACCTCTCGAATACACACCGAGTGTGTTTCCAGTTACGCCACGAAGGCATGTTGAAAGGAGGGAGAAAATATCTTATATACTCCTCTTTATTATTATTATTATTATTAAAGGATGACGTGAGATTGGGTAACCTAATGGCCAAATCCTGGTGGTGACGAATTATCGTCCACCATCTATTTTTTAGATCGGGCAGCACTGTAGAGTCATTAGAAATTTTTGAAAGCAGGAGCCATGAAAAATTTGCAATACCCTCTCCGAAACTCGAAACTGGATCTCTCGAATACTCGCCGAGTGTGCTTCCAAATACACCCCGAAGGCACATGGAAGAGAGGGAGAAAATACCTTAAAATACAACTAAATAAGTGGAGCTCTTGTTGTCTATTATATATGAGGGATTTATTTAATCCCGCTGTTCAATTTCTCGAACCTTTTCCCCATTTGCTATTTTTACTCCTCTAGAATATACTGTACATATAATCAATTTCAAAGTGAAAGAAAAAGTGGAAACAAAATGAAATTTAGTGTCAAAAAAACAAAAGTTATCCTGATTATCCAAGCTACGTGAAGTTGGTGAAATCATCCAATTAGTTTCACTGAACGGTAAAAATGTTTAAAATTAAAGGAAAAGTATCCAAATCAAAACTATTAAAACTACAGTATAATCATATCCTAAAGTATTTTCCAAATAGCAAAATGCATGAAAAAAGGAAATTAACCTCCTTTGTTTAACGCTTCAAAGAGAACTTGTCAAGGGAAAAGTGTTTGAAGCATTAACCGCAGTCGATTAATGAATTCCGAATACATGCTTCGTTCCTCTGAATCATTTGAGACTTAACACATATGTGCGAGTGTGTATATATATATATATATACTCTACGACCATTCACATATGCATTTTTTTAAAAAAATGTTTAATTTAATTTAATTTTAATTTATTAAATTAGTAGATTTATTTTCATGATCAA
Source organism: Stegodyphus dumicola (assembly GCF_044657685.1). Taxonomy (NCBI): domain Eukaryota; kingdom Metazoa; phylum Arthropoda; class Arachnida; order Araneae; family Eresidae; genus Stegodyphus; species Stegodyphus dumicola. Next base: position 265,118,003 of record NC_140770.1, on the reverse strand, counting down.
TTTATTCCCCATGTGTAACGTATACACGTTACACATGGGGAAAACCACGAAAACACCCATGCAGCCAGCCCGTTCGCGGGATTCGATCCTCGGACCGAACTACCAGTGTTCAGCGACTTTACCGCTCGGCCGCTGGTGGGCTCAATTTGCTTTTTCATGGATAGATTTTGCACTTGATTTGCTTATGCTTCTGAATTTAAATGATATTGTAGATTAGTTCGAGAATTAAATCTTTTACATGTTTGCATATTTTTAAATTATTTAAAATTATTTTTGGCTTTTTTTAGAATTTAAATTTGCTTTTTTATGTGGTGTGGTGTGGTGTATTTAATTATGGCAAAGCACACTAGGGCTATCTGCCTAAGGGGAGGGATGCCTTTCGTGGAGGACTTTCTAAGGGAAACTGGCTCGTATACACGTTACACATGGGGAAAACCACGAAAACACCCATGCAGCCAGCCCGTTCGCGGGATTCGATCCTCAGACCGAACTACCAGTGTTCAGCGACTTTACCGCTCGGCCGCTGGTGGGCTCAATTTGCTTTTTTACTTTTATATGTATTTGTTAAGAATTTAAATTTGTTTAAATATATATATATGTAATGATATTTTTAAATTAATTGATTAAATTAAATTCTAATAATATTGCTTAATAATGTGATGGCGATTCTCTACCTAAATTGCATCCCTGTTCCTAAATTTTGGCGAAATCCTTTCTTTAGCATAAAATATATTAACCTGTTGGCGCCCGCCAAATCGCCAAACTCATAAATCTGTCATATTACATAAAGTACTTAAGAACACTCCTGATGAGAAGATAGCGTCACCTCGTGATTTCAATTAATATCGCTGATTGGAGGAGCTTCGTGACGTACACATATGTATAAGTAGGGCTTCTGCTCAAGGTACGAGGAGAACGCTTACGAGATGGATGCTAAAATAAACCTACCACTTTATATTCCAAAATTTGTCTCATTCCTGTTGCCCCGGCTGCACAAAACAAATAATGTATGAGAAATTACATTTCATATATATATATATATATTTAAACAAATTTAAATTTGGAAAGACAGTTAATCGATTAAGCGGATCTTAATTTAACTTATGTTACTCTGCGTTATTTGTATTACTTTTTACGCTTTCAGATATGCATAATTTGGCCAACTATGAACTGTGTATACTCCATCTTTCTTGTGAATTATTTGGAAACGAAACCATGTTCTATGATTCTTTGACTGCCATAATGCATTATGCATAAGCTAAGCAGTTACACATCACGATAGAATTCAAAATACAGCTTGTGTTCCTTAAATTTGATTTTAAATTATTATATGCCCAATTATTTTCCTTCGAACTATCATAAGTTACATCTACATGGGTTTAATGTTTCAAAATAATTTGTTCTTTTAAATGCAGTTTAGGAGAACGGAGTCATCAAGCAGAGGGAATATTACTTTGTAAGAATATATTTTGTAAGGCTACATGATCTGTGAAATAGGTATTAAAAATCGCAGGAGGCGGCTTCGTAGTGTTTGACTGTATATCGAGAATAGCCAGTTAGAATTTGCTTTTGAAACAAGTATTTATCTTTTTTTTTTTTAAACAAAAGGTTTTGCTTTATACAAAAATTAATTTATTTTCAAGGAAAGATATATTTAAATGTTTATTTTATCAAGAAACTCTTAAACAAGTTTTAAGACATTAGGGTAAAATAATAAAGTCAAATTATTCATTCATTGTTTAATTATAATTCCAAAACTTCACACCTTCGTGATAACGTACAATTCAAAGATGTCCGAGAACAGTTTATAGATTATGATGAATTATTGATTCTAAACAGATAAATGCATGCTGCTAGTAGCTATTTATACAGTGAAATTAATTACATATTGTTATACGAAAATTTAAAAAATATTACTGATTAAAAATCAGTTTCAAATTTGACAACAGTCTTCTAAAATGTATAGGCTATAATATAGTGTGAAATGAAATCTTGCGCAGATAAAATATTATAAAATGAAACAACAGTAAATACGCAAATCGAACAGCTGTTCAGTTCATTTGAGGTTAAAGGAACTTTATTATCGGCATCAAGGATTTATTCTCCCCCAAACCGTAGATAAGTGACAATCGAGAATTTATGTTTTAACTGTTAGTCTTGAAACTGCTAATGAAGTCTCTTCAATCTTTAGCTCATCTGTGGTTTGGTTTATTGAGATTACGGCAAAGTACATTAAGGCTATCTGCCTAATCGGAGGAATGCCTTCGTGGAGGACTTTCTAAGGGAAACTGGCTCGTATACACGTAAAACATTGGGAAAAACCACGAAGACGCCCATGCAGCCAGCCCGTTTGCAGGATTCGAACATCAGACCGAATTACCACTGTTCAGAGACGTTACCGCTCGGTAGCCGTGCGACTATCTTAACTGTGTGAATTTCCTAATGACTCTCATCACTTCGCAGCATATTATTTGGAACTTGTTAACTTTATTTATGCCTTTAATAATACTGGAAATACTCAACAATCAAAATGATTACGTTTTTCCTCCTTAGGTTATAAAGGTATTTTCTCGCTCCTTTCCGCATGTCTTCGCGGTGTAATTGGAAGCATACGGACACATATTCGAGAGATCCATGCTTCGAATCCCGGCGAGGGCACTGAACATTTTTTACGTCTCCTGCTTCAGAAATCTCTATTGACTCTACAAGTGGCGCCCGAACTGAAAATTGATGGACGATAATTCGTCACCAACAGGATTTGGGCAATTGGGTCCCCTAATCCTTAGTCGCCCTTTAAAACGGGAAGTATATAAGGCATTTTTCCCCCCTTTCCGTATGCCATCGTGGTATAATTGGAATCACACTCGAGGAGTATATGAGAGGGCCACCGTTCGAGTCCTGGCGAGGATATTGCACATTTTCCACATCTCCTGCTTCAATAAAACCTTAATATCTCTAAGGTACATGTTAATTGCCGGCAATTTTCGAGTTAAGTTTGTCCTTTTTTTTATTGAAATAGAGTTTGTTTTAAAAACTATGATAAGAAGATGTAAGCTAAATATATTCTAAGATTTTAATTTTTTACCTTGCGTGCACATATAATTTACATATGAGTTATCACGATACCGTTTTTATAGGGCTGAATATTTCCTTTAACGCAGTTTTATAGATAGTGCATTGTTAATAACTTATTACGCAAATTCGTTGGGAAAAAGACAAAAGTCATAACAGAACAAGAATAAAATATGATATTAACAGTGTGAAAAAATGTGAAAAAAAAAAGTTTTAGTTCTTTTACTTTCAAACTTTAAAACAAATTTAAACCAAATTCTCTTTTTAAACTTATAAGGTATTTCTCCCGCCTTCTTAGCATGCCTTCGTGGTGTAGTAGTGAGCACGCTCGACGCGTATTCGAGAGGTCCTTGGTTCGAGTCCCGGCGAGGGCATTGCTCCTTTTCCATCTTTCGTGCTTTCAAAAAATATCTAACATCTCTACAGTGGCGCCCAGGTTGTGAATGATGATTCGTCACCACCTGGTCCCCTAAACCCTAGTCGACCTTTAAAAGAGGAAGTATATAAGGCATTTCTCCCGCTTTCTTAGCAAGCCTTCGTGGTGTAGTGGCCAGCACGCTCGACGCGTATTTGAGAGGTCCGTGATTCGAGTCCCGTCGAAGGCTCCTTTTTCATCCCTCCTGCCACCCAATGTCTCTACACATTCAAAAAAATCTTTCTGTTCTAGTTAACGACCCTAATTCCAATCTATATTTGCCTTCAGCTTTTAAAGAAATTATGTTTTAGTTCTGGTTTTATCAACAGATGGCGCCAGTAGCTTATATCCTGTCCAGGCTTTCTTATCTTATCCAAGCATTATAGCTTACCTCGTTCATTTGCGCTTTTGCAGCTGAGGAGGTAGTTCGGTAAAACCATCGAAACTAGTACTGTGAAAATTTGAAAATATAACGCTGATTTTTGTTGTTTGATTTCTAAATCAAGTCTATTTCTGTTAGCCTTTATTAGTTATCCCTGTTAATTTTCAGCTTTCACATTTTTATATTACCCCCAAAAGCGAGTTTTGTCCTTTTACATATACATACGCGTTTCGAGAGCGTACAGCCGTTGGGCTAAAAATATTAAATACAGCGTACAAAAATATTTAATTTCGTGCAGTGTATTTTTTTTTTTTTTTTTTTTTTAAGTTTAAAAAATATGAAATCGATAATAAAGTAAATTCGAAATTAAAGATTAGGGCTTCCAATTGCGCAAATTCAGTTGGAGGACTACGTTATTCAGAGTTTGTATCTAGATATATATTGTGTGTGTGTGTGTGTTTTTTTTTTTTTTTTTTCAATGTGAGAAACATACATACGTTCACGCAGATTCTTCATAATTTAATTTCTTTAAATATGTACAGGACGATAGTATTTGGGGAAGCAATTTAAAAAGTAATACAGCCGTTTACAGTGATTTGACGCAAAATGCCGTTTTGGTACTAACAGACGTTCTGGGTTAGGGCTAAAAATGAACAAGACTTTGTCATTTTTAGCTTTATCGAGTGTTAGGAAACTTAAATACACACACACACAGCGTTAAAATGTTTCTCTATACGGAAAGTAGAAGCGATGCGGATCATAAAATCATTTAAAATTTTGAAGTCTTAATTTAAAATGAGGCAAAATTCAGCCAATCTGCATAGGACAAGGTATGACATTTTCTTTATTAGGATTATATGGTTAAAAGCAAAGTACATAACTATCTTCCTGACGGTAAGAATGCCATACTGGAGTGTTATTTTAAGAAAATATGGAGCATATTCATGTTATGAATGGAACAATTATGTTATGCATGGAGCATATTCATGTTATGCATGGAGCATATTCATGTTATGCATGGAGCATATTCATGTTATGCATGGAGCATATTCATGTTATGCATGCATTACCACAATTCTTTTCTAAAGTAGATTTTTAATGTAATATATTAGGTTGAAAGTAATAAATGCTATTTATTTATAATATGTTACGTTGTAGAGCTCTTAGATTTATTTTGAAGCAGGAATCGTAAAAAATGAGCAATGCCTTCGCCGGGACTTGAACCACGTGGCTCTCGGATACGCGCCGAGCGTGCTGACCAGTACACTAAGAAGGCATGCTAAGAAGGTGGGAGAAATACTCCTTTTTAAAGGGCGACTGGGGTTTAGGGAACCCAGTCGCCAAATTCTGATGGTGAAGAATCATCATTCACCACCTTTTAGTTATGGGCGCCACTGTAGATCTATTAGGTTGTTTCGAAGTAAGAAAGATGAAAAATGAGCAACGCCTTCGCCGGGACTCGAACAACGGGCCTCTCGAATACGCGTCGAGCGTGCTGACCACTACACTACGAAGGCATGCTAAGAAGGCGGGAGAAATACCTTATAACATATTTGAAAAGTAAGAATATAATAGTTCCTAGGTTTAATCTTTTTCCCGCATTTATCTTTCCTCCAGTATCTAGTAAAAAAGATAAATCGAGGTTCCACTGTAATCAGAACTGTTTTAAATGTATATGCTAATCTTTAATTTGAATGAAACTTAAACGTTTTAAAAGAAAAAATTTCTTTCCTTTCTGATTTCCCTGAAAGTGTGAGCAAAATTTAATTTAAGAACTGAAATATAAATTTAGCTTTATGTTACAGAATCCTGAAATCAAGTTGATAAAAAGCTCTTCATTTAGGATTCAAGAATCCATGACGCACTTTTATATTGCAGCAGTTGAATGCAAAATGTATGTTCCCAGTGACGCACGTTTCTACGGGCAAATCACAACGCTTATGCAGATGTCGTCAAACCAGAGCTCCAGTCTACAAATCTTGTCATAAATGCGACATGTTTTATTACAGCAAGTTTTTTCTAAGAAACCCTTATTTACGCTTTCTAAGGAAATGACCGATAAGAAAATCTGAATATTACCTGCTTTGACGCATCCGGGTGTCAAGCAGAGATCGGAGGCAAAGGAGACGTTGAGCGACGACACAAGGCGATCTGTGTTGGATGGCACGTATATAGCTTGTCTGGAATCTAAAAGAGAACATTTCATCTGTTTTAGAAATATAAAGGATGTACATGTTTTAGCAATAAAACATATTTATTATAAATAGCATGGCTGCGGCTTCGAATCGCACGAATCTTGAAAAAGATTCCAGATAAAAAAATTCAGATGGAACTTTTTTCGTCATTCGAATTTTCCGAATTCTAACCCAAAATTCGATTAAACGTTTTAACTTAAATCTTTGAAAAATTTAATTTTATTGATATCCGATGGAAGGGCTGATTAAAAAGTAAACTTGATTTTGCAATTTTAGTGAATCTGACCCACCGATATAAATTTGGAGCAGGTCTAAATCGCATACTCTTACTTACCATGCCATTAGCGTTACGAATTTAGCGTTACATGTTTGATGTTTATCCGTGTAAACTCTTGAAATAACCATGTGTCATCTATCCTCGCTTTTGTTTAAAAAGATTATGGAAAAAAATAAAAAAAAGTAAATTAGCTGTTACTCATCCTCCCCCCCCCCAAATTATGCTGAGAAAATGAACCTCAAGATTCAAGAGCTTTTATTATGCATTTCATTTATTAAAATGATATGCATTTCATTTATTAAACTTCCATCGTACGTTACAATACCTCGAGAAATGAACCTCATGCTGAGAAAATGAACCTCAAGATTCAAGAGCTTTCATTATGCATTTCATTTATTAAACTTTATCTGTATATTTTTAAATTTTATTTTAATTAAATGCTGCTTTCCAATTTGGATTTAATTAAAAATTCTTTTTAATTATTATTTTTTTCCTTTCTGTTTCTTAATCTTACATGAAGTATTCGAGAGAATATTTTAGAATTCGGACTCTAGGAAATTCAGGATTCGTTTCCTATTTAGTACATTAGGTGGAACTTCAGTTTTCCAGGCCTCACATATTAAGAAGTTTAATTATCTTAATTTTGCCTCATCTTAATTAAATTTATTTTTTCATTGACTTAACTAAATTAAAAGAATAAATTAAAAGGGTTTTAAAAAGGGTTTTTAATTAAGTAATATGAATGTGTACGAAATGTAGACAGGCCTACAGTTTTTGGAAAAAACTACTAAAAATAGTTAAATAAACACAAAATCCGTAAAAATATTTCCGTTTCTATGCTATGTTGCAATGTACTAATACAGTATCATTAAACAGACTAAGAAAACATTTTCCGTGATGAATGGTAACAAAATATATAAATAAAATTTTCTGAAGTTTGATTTCCACAGATTACAACAAGTAAAAAATTAAAAAAAATTTCATAAAGTTATCACTTAATAAGCGTAAATAAAGACAAACTTTTTTTTTAAATTTCACTCACAGAAAAAGAGTAACAGCTGCCGAAGAAGATCCATTTTATATCTAAAAACCTGTACTCCTTCTTGTTGATCACTTAAAAGTTCTGAAAGTTCCAAAATTTGTAGTAACTTCTTCAACAACATCAGTCTGTTAGAATGTATTTTAACAAAGTGAGAGTAAAATTGATTCTTGCTTCGTCAACAATACCTCGAGAAATAGTAGGGGATAAAATCAACAGCCATGCATTGTTTAAGAAATAATCTTTTTCCAACTATTGCAGTATGTACAATAATGTAACGTACGGTTTTATGTAATTACTGAAGCCATTTAAATGATTTTTTATCCGTTTAAATGTGTGATCAAGACGGAAAACATGTGCAGAAAGCTCAATGTAACGACCTAAAATATTTTAAATACAAAATAACAATAATAATAAAATATATACTATATAAAAAATCTGAAAGGTTTCAGATTTTAAATTACGTTCAAAGGGGCGTCTTTTTTTAGCATTTTGTGTGTTACCTTTTTTCATTAAATATCTTGTTCTTCGCATTTTAACCATAAAATACAGTTCAAGAGCAATATCGCAAAATTATTTTGAGCCTATCTTTAGAATTTCCGATATACACTCTCACGCGCTGGAGATTAAAATGTTTTTTCTCTACAACGCTGCCATTGCTCGCTTTGAAATCCTCGAGTTTATTAATCGAAAATTCGTTAAAGGTTTACAAAATATGACATCGATAATAAAACAAATTCCAAATTTCAGATTTGGGCTTCCACATGCCCATATTCGTAGGAGGATTACATCATTCAAAATTCGATGGCTCTATGCACCGTTGTTTTATCACAATGCGAGAAATATACTTACATTTATGCAGATGTTTCATTATTTAATTTCTTCAAATATAATGCAGGACTCTAACATTTGGTGGCAACAGTTTGAAAAGTGAAACGGATATTTATAGTGAACCAACGCAAAATGAAAACAATAGTCCATCAGGGACTAAGTCCTTTTGGACTAAAAATATGAATTTGGAAGCTTTCAGATTTTATATTACGTCCAAAGAGACTTTTTTTAACGTTTTGTCTATTACCTTTGTTTATTAAATATTATGTTCTTCTCACTTAAACCCCATAAAAGCAATATCGCAAAATATTTAAAAAAAATGTATATCTTTAGAAATTGCGACACACAGTCTCGCGCGCTGGAAATAAAATGTGTTTCATTAAAATTCGTTAATGTTTCAAAATATGAAATAGGTAATAAAAAAATTCGAACTTCGAAATTCGAGCGTCCAAGTGTCCCTGTTAGGGTGGACGATTACGTTATTCAAAATTTGATAGTTCTAGGTACCGTCATTTTTTCATAATGTGAGAAATATACATACATTCATGTAGATTCCTCATTATTTAATTTCTTTAAATATAATAAAGGACGGTAATATTTGGTGGTAATATTTTGGAAAACGATACAACGCAGTGATTCTACGCAAAATGTCGTTTCGAGACTAATAGCCCTTCTGATCTAACGCCCCTTTGGGCTAAAAAAAGGATTCAAAACATGTGGAATTAGAAACGCAGAAAAACTATTTCCAATAATTATCAAATTTTACATTAGAAATATTATTCCACTCCGGTTTTTGACGGAAATTTGCTTTTAGTAGAACACTTGTTTCTTGGAAAATTCGAACCGCTATTTTATAAAAACTGCGTGACGTGTCAGAATTATTTTTTCGAAAATAAGAAGCAATTGAATCAATTATTATACTAAACTGAGTTCTTTTGTATAATTTAATAATTCACAATTTCGTCATATAAAATAATTCGTTATGTCATCATTTTCGAATAAATATATCTATAGAATCAGTGTGATGATAGTCCAAACATTACATAAACCATATCATTAAATATCCACGGAAAGGTATTATTAACGGGCCCAAAGTAAGTAGTTGACAGCAATAATTAAAATACCACTTCCCATAATAATATTAAGAACTAAGCATTCAATACATTCTGGAGAGATAGCCCCACTCACAGTAATGTATTGTTTGATGTATGAACAACCGATCCATAATAACACTTAACCTCTGAAAGATTAAAAGTATATCATTTAATTCTTATTCTTTAATTTATGTTCTTTATTTTACAAAATTGATAAAAGAAAAAAAATCGGTGGTGGGGGGTTGGGTTCTTTGGTAAAGCGGCTATATTGCACATTTTTGGCAACATCTGAAATTTGCACGTTGCAGGGTGAGAGGTTTTGTTTGCCATTTCTGGCGGCTAAGAGTGGCATACATTTTAACAAGGAAATAAAAATAAATATATAAATAAGCAAAAGTTATGTGAGGTGAAGAAAGATTTCCAACGAGCTGCTATATCAAAAATTAGCTGCTATATAAAAACGTTTAGCTCAAAAGGAGCTATTAATCTTGAAATGGAATTCTGCGTCGGTTTACTCGGCGAATCACTTTTCAGATTGTTGCCATAAAACATTATCTTCCTGTATTATTTTTAATGAAATAATGAAAAATCTGCATGTATTTGTGTATATTCCTTGAACTGACGGTAATTAGAGCCATCAAAATTTGAATAACGTAGTCCACCACCCGAACATGTACACTTGAAAGCCTGAAATTTTGAATTTGTCTTATTATTTTTTTCATATTTTGTTAAACATTAATGAATTTTTGGCTAATAAACTCGATGATTTGAAAGCGAACGGTGGCAACACTGTCCGAAGTAAACATTTTTATCTCCAGCGGGAGAGCCTGACTGCCGGAAATTCTAAAGATATGATGTTTTGAAATATTTTGTGAGTTTGCTGTTGAATTGAATTTTATGTGGTGTTACTTAATAAATAGAGTTAACGCCAATTAGAGATTCATATCATATTTCTTCGAAAGTCATACAAGCGTAAACTAACATCAGTCTAACTTATAATAAAAAAGAATCCGAAAGCTTTCAGATTTTATATTACGCCAAAAGGGGCATTTTTAAAACGTTTTGTGTGTTACCTTTATTTATTAAATATCACGTTATTCGCACTTAAACCATAACAGTCAATTCAACAGCAAAATCCCAAAATATTTAAACAAGAGCTCATCTTTAAAATTTTTGATACGCAGTCTCGCGCGCTGAAGTTAAAAATGTTTTTTTCTCTTACAGTGTTGCCATTGCTCGCTTTGAAATCGTTGAGTTGTTAATCAAAAGTTCATTAAAGGTTTTCACAATATTAAATAGATAATAAAACAAATTTGAAATTCAAAATTCGGACTTCCAGATGCCCATGTTCTGGTGGACATACATTCATGCAGATTCTTCATTAATTAATTTCTTTAAATATGCACTACCGGATATTGAAAATGCAACAACACCAAGAAGGAGTGGCCAAAAAGGGATGAAAGTTGGTAGACATTGGGAGACAGCAACGAACAACAAGTGATCTTTGTTTCGAAATGATATGCATAATGCAGAGCGAAAACAGCATCGTTTCTTGTAGGGCTACCTTCGACGGCGATACACGAAGCAACACGTCTAGGTACAGAGTCAATGAGACTACGGATGGTGTCTCAAGAAATGGCTCTCCATTCCCTGTCAACCATTTGCCACAGTTCGTCTTATGAACGCGGCAATGGCAGCGTCTGCAAATGGTTTCCAATCACATCCCAAATATGTTCGATTGGTGTGGGAACAGGAGTTAACGGTGGTCAGGGCAGCATGTGTACAGCTTGGCACGTTGGCTGATGCGAGCAGTGTGTGGTCGGGCGTTATTTTGCTGATAAAGTGCATTGGACACCGTCATAGTGCCCTGAATACGAACTAGGGGTGACCTGGAATCGTACGCAATTGCACTCCAAACCATGTTTCCGCGTTGTCGTGCAGTGAGGAGTTCCACAGTTGCTGCTAGATTGGACCCGTCTTCACATGGATGCCACACTCGCATGCGGCGATTATCATTGAAGAAACAGAAGCGAGGCTCATCTGAGAACATGACCCTATGCCATTCCGTCGTCCACATCGCTCGAGCCCGGCACCACTGCAGACGTTGGCGTCATAATATGAGGTCAATGGCGGTCTTCTTAACGGACGCCACGCGTGCAGGCCACTAGCCACCAATCGACGGTAAATGGTTTTGGTCGATAAGGGAACAACCAGGTTGTCTTGAACATGCTTCAGAATGCAAGCAGAAGTGGCTTGTTGGTGCGTCACCGCTTGTCGTTGGATGCTTTGATCCACACGTGCTGACGTCACTCTAGCTGTACCGGCATACCTTGAACTTGCCACATTTCCTTGTTCGAATCATCGTCGCCACAGCCGGTGCACTGTGAATGAGTCCAGGTACGTGTCAGCTGAAAAGTGCCGTATGGACCAACCTGACCTTCTCAGTCTGATCACCATGCCCCTTGTCTACTGGAATTGCCTCCACTGACGATTGCCGGGCATTCTCTGCTATTACAACGCGTCCTCTAAGACAAGAACAAATTTTCTACGATGACTTCCCCAGCAGAAATAAAGGCATGAAAACTGAACATTCTAGAGGTTCCTTCCCTTGTCTTCTTCAACGTGCGCTGGAGAGCTGCGCATTTCACATCATTCGCATAACTCGGTTACCTGCGTCTACCTTGAAATTTACATGATTTCCAGACCACACCTTCTTGATGCTGCATTTTCAATGTCGGGGAATGCAATGCAGGACGATAATATTTGGTGGCAACAGTTTAGAAAATGATTTGTCGTTTATAGTAAAACGCCACAAAATGCCATTTTGAGACTAATAGCTCTTCTGGGCTACCGGCAGTTTGGGCTAAAAGAAAATGAGAGGGGAAAGGGGTAGCAGGAGAGCTTAGAAAGAGCTTTAAAAACCCTTTTGGGAGACCATTTAAATTTGAAACCCTTCGAATATTATTTATTTGGATAAAGGTGGTAATCCGACTAGAGTCCACTTAACTTCACTTTAATTTAAATATGGAAAGACAAGTGAAAAAGTGTCTTCCCAAACCGGTGTTAAACCGGTGTCTTCTTTAAAGTGTCTTCCCAAACCCATGTGAGTAGAGTAGAAAAATTAGCAGTTTGTTATCAAATATTAAAAAAAAAATTATATATATATCCTATGCCATAACTGAAAACAAAATACTTTAAAATAAATTTTTTTAAAGGAGACATTTACAATACAAAATTAACTGAACAGAACTATGCGGTACTAACCTAAATTTCTTTGGTAAAGGTACCCGAAGACGGCCAGCGCAGCGGCCATTACTGAAAGCATCAATAGGGATGTTACTGTAACAAAACATAATGTCCTCTCTAACTTTGTTCGACGATTCCACCATGGAGGATTTCTGAAATGGAAAATAAGGAAAGGAATGAATCAAAAACAACTTATACTATGTGTTACATATTTGTCACTAAGAAAGGCATACAAAAAAGGCTAAGTATGACAATTCAGAGAAAAGTTTATCCGTAAGATTTTCAATGCAGTTCAGTGTCATAAAGTCCAGATACGGCGCAGATTTAGAACGAGTTTTTAAAAGAAATATATACAAGATGTTTGTTGTTTCTATTGAAAAGAGTTTTAAGCTAGATAAAATATTATTTTTAATAAAACGCAATTCTTTCTTCGAAGTTAAGCAAAAGGTTTGGATTTCATGTATTTTCAATCGAAAGTTGTACGTTATTTCGATGGAAACCTGACAAGTGCTCATGTTTCTTTTTCCTTTTTATTAACAACAAAAATGCTCTTTTTTCAAGGTTAAAAGTATTTTGCCTCATTCTTCTATGAGCAGGATATTTTTTTATATTTGAGAATTATATTTGTGTCATATTCGTTCGAAAGTCATACAACTATAAACTAACATCAGTCTAACGGTTTTTAACTATATTTGGTGTTTTAAGCTTTACAGTATTTTACAATTTTTAATAAAGATATTTTCAGTTTTTGTGTATTTTTGCCTTGCTGCGAAGTGAGACCTGAATTGATTGAATGAGAAATATATCTCTGATGAAATTCGAGGAAATAAATTTAAATGAAATGCAGCAAGAAATTTGCATAATTTAATAGGCCATACAAGAAAGTTATGTGTTATCTACGTCAGATTTTTATAATTTGAACATCATGTGGTATTTTAAAGAGAACTAAGCTTTATTCTGAGCGTAAGGATTACTCTTTCAAAGCTTTTCGAAATAGCGTTTCATATTTTATTTTTGTGACGATAAAGAAAAGGCAAATTTTATGTAGTTAACCGGAAAAGCAGTTTTAAATTATTCTTTTTTATACTAAAGATAACGAGATATTACTTGCAGATAGGTAAATCTGAAAGATTTGAGATTTTAAATTACGTCCAAAGGGGGCGTTTTTCTAACATTTTGTGTGTTACCTTTATTTATTAAATATCATGTTCTACGTACTCAAACCATAAAATTCAGTTCAACAGCAATATCGCAAAATAGTTTTAAAATGAGCATATCTTTAAAATTTCCAATACACAGTCTCGCACGCTGGAGATAATTCCCCCCTCCCGTACAGTGTTGCCATTGCTCTCTTTGAAATCGTTTAGTTTGTTACCAAAAATTCGTTACAAAATATTTAATCGATAATAAAACAAATTTCAAATTTAAATTAGGGTTTCCACATGCCCATATTCTATGGAAGATTACGTTATTCAAATTTTGACGGCTCTAGGTACCGTTGTTTTATCACTATGCGAGAAACATACATGCATTTATGCAGATTCTTCAATATTAAATTTCTTAAAATATAATACATGGCGATAATATTTGATGGCAACAATTTGAAAAGTGTTTCGCCGTTTATAGTTTTCAATGGAAAATGCCAAAACGAAATTAATAGTCCTTCAGGGCAAATTCCCGCTTTGGAATAAAAATAAATAAATAAATAAATAAAATATGAAAGGTTTCAGATTTTAAATTACGTCCAAAGGGACTTTTATAACGATTTGTGTGTTACTTTTATTTATTAAATATCATGTTCTTCGGACTTTAACCATAAAATTCAGTTCAAGAGCAATAATGCAAAATTATTTTAAGTTGAGCATATCTTTAGAATTTCCGATACACAGTCTCACGCCCTGGAGATATTTTTTTTTTTTTCCTGTAGAAGGTAGGCATTGCTCACTTTGAAATCCTTGAGTCTGTTAATCAAAAATTCGTTAAAATTTTACAAAATATGAAATTTATAATAAAACAAATTCCAAATTTGGCCTTCTAGATGCCCATATTCGTAGTAGGATTACGTCATTCAAAATTGGATGGCTCTAGGTACTGTTATTTTATCACAATGCGAGAAACATAGATACAGATTCTTCATTATTTAATTTCTCCAAATATAATACAGGGTGATAATATTGGGTAGCAACAGTTTGAAAAGTGAAACGGACATTCAGAGTGATTCCATGCAAAATCGCAAAACGAAAACTGTAGTTCCTCAGGGACAAATCCCCTTTGGACTAAAAACTAATTGACTCTACGTATATTTGACACATTTTTCTCATTGGCACGAATTCAATACTTCCCAAGCGTCAAAAATTCAAACAAAATGCATTTTAGCATCTAATATTTTGGTAAGATGATGCCATTTCATATCGTACTGGTAATCAAAATCTGTACTGACAATTATTCGCCCTAAGACGGATAGTAGACAGGTAGAGACACTGCACCAGTCGGCGTTACAAAAAACAACAAGTTGTATAAAATGTAAATTATACATTGTTATGTGATATGTTCTGCTCATTGCGCAAAAAGGGCAGAATTCTTTCAACATTAATAATGGAAAAATAATATTAACCTTAATTAATCCAACTCCTGTCTTACTCGAATAGTATTCTATCTGGGTCTAAATCCATGTGAGTTACTTAGGCTGGGCTCGCTTTTCTGGTGGCTACGAGGAAGTGATTAAACTAGAACGGCCATTAAGTTTGAACATTCCTCGCCATCAAAGTGGGAATATTTCCTAGATGAATATCCGGAACGGGTCTTCGGAATGATTAAGTTGAAAGGCCCCAGGGACCGATGGACCTCGATTAAGGGAGGACAACTCTCACTTCCGGTTTCAGAGCAGAGCAGCGAATGAAAGTCGAAGACGTGACTTGAAATTAATGAAAAAAAAAAAAAAACCTTCGTGCCTTGAACTTGGGATAAAACAACAGCAACTCTCGATTGAGGAAAGTGAAATATGTGCAAACCCTAAGGGTTATGACATCACCTGCTGGATTCTGCAGCATTACTTACGGTTGATCTAAAGTCTTTTGAGGTCAGCTTATGACTTCTTAGGTGATTTTATCGTAATGAATGTTTCCATTTGATGCTATCTAGGAGGTAATGGAATGAATTTTGATGAAGCTCAGGTAGTAATTTGTTTCGTCGCTGAAATATTATCGATTTAGCTTTTAAAGCGAGCTTTGACATGTTCAAAATGCTACCCACATGAAAAAGAGTTTTAATGTGAACAACATGTTGACAAACCTGTCAGTTTTAAATAGCTGAAATATGCAGTCGAATTGCCGAAATTGAAAACCGGGTATGGAATGAGAAGATATAACTTAATGGAAAATTCGACTCATTGAGAAAGAGCAAACTTTTTCGCCGAGAAAGAGAAAAACTTTCGCCGCCCAAACGGTACAGTGATTAAGGGAACCTACTGCGATACGGTGCCCGGGTTCGAATCCCGGAGAAGGCATCGATGTTTGTAACTGTTTATTGTCCTTGCGGCATGGGGGCACTCTAAATGTGTGGCGAGCCGAAAGTCTTGTCGTGTGGTTTGATGGTAGGGAAGAGGGTTGTTAGGAGAGACCCTCGGGGCCACTCACCGGGGTGCTCTTCCTCAAAATTGGGGGGAAATAAAAATTCAAACTCTTTGAGGCTTTGGCAACCATTTATCCATGAAATTCATGGACAAAACAATAAACAACAGCAACAAACATTAATTCCGAATCTTACATTTATTTTCAATTATTGAAGTTCTGCTGCAGTATGGTATGTATTAAGTTAAGGAGAAAAATAAAATTTCAAGGACGACTATTAAAGGTTTTAAAATATCTATTATGCTCATTGCATAGTTTAAAAGACAAAAACAAGTAAATCTATTATTTTAATAGTATAGTTAAAAGACAAAACAAACAAAAATTTTACACTATTGTCAAATTTCAGCTTGCATTAGAAATTTATTTACAATCACTCTGATTTAAAAACGACTAGATAAATGAGCTAAGATTTTCTTGTTTAATCAACTGATTTTTTTAAAATTTATTTTCCATATTGTCTTTAATATTTGTCAACAAACTTCACTGCTTAGGTTGAGAGTAAAACGAAATTACTTTTCAATGTCTGCTAAGACCTCAAATTCAAGATTTCTAGCAAAATTAGGGTACAATGACAAATTAAAATGTGCCCACTTTAGTGATTAATGATTCCATGTTGACTAGAAACTTAAGCCTAGTATTTAGAATAACCCATAAACATGATAATTTATATATAAAAAATTATTAACTGAATTCTGAAGTCTTTATAATACTAAGATTTTCTAATTTACGAGTTATAAATTCTGCATGTATATCAAGAAAACAAATATAGATAACATTACTTGCATTGTTCAAGATTACAATATTTGTTTACACCCATATTTAAAAAAATATATAAATTTAAAATTATCTTTTGTATTGTATTTCCTATTTCTGGACTCATTTTCGTTTGGGATTTGCTGTTTAATTGTTTCAATTTATTTAAATATGAGCTCGATGCCTTTTAGATTCCAGTCGTCAAGTATTGGACTGAAGGATGCAGATTTTGATTTAATTAGATTTAGGATTAATTTTATATATTTGGGCATTTGTTAATTCAGAAACATACTTTTTCTTTTACATTCTTCTTTACGTCTATTTCCTGATAAAGAGCGCTGAACACTGATAGTTCGGTCCGAGGTTCGAACGGTCTGGCTGGCACGGCCGTTTTCGTGGTTCTCCCCATGTGCAACATTTTTACGAGCCAGTGTCCCTTAGGAAGTCCTCCTCGAAGGCATTCCTTCCTTTAGACAGAAAGCCCTCGAGGCTTTGCCGTAATCACATAAACCAATCCCTGATAAAGATGTGTCCGGGAGATGTAAAATCCTTTATTGTTTTCGCGTTTTTTTTTTTTTTTTTTTTTTTTTTTTTTTTTTTGTGTGTGTGTGTGTGTGTGTGTGTGTGTGAAGGCGTTTTTATTGTATAAATTTTGTTTTTTAGCTACATTAGCTTGTCTGAAGATTTTAGAATAGTTATTATATTATATTTTTTTAAAAATAGTTTTTTAAAAATAGTTATAGTTATTATTTATATTCATATACATTAACAATTTTGATTTTTTTCTCTCTTGTGTGTCTATGAGAAAATTTCTTATTCCAAAACTGAATATGATATTTAAATTTGTATAGTAAATTTGTTTAGAAATTCCGAAAAATATTCATCTGTATCTATTTTTCGTTCTGCCCGGTGGAGTAAAGATCAAAATTCTCCGATTCCGAAAAACAAGATTGTATGTGAGAAAATTTTAAGGAAACAAAAAAAAAAAAAAAAAAAAAAAATCTGAAGGGTTTCAGATTTTAAATTACGTCCAAAGGGGCGTTTTCTTAAAATCTTGTGAGTTACCTTTATTTATTAAATATGATGTTCTTCGCACTTAGACCATAAAATTCAGTTCAAGAGCAATAGAGCAAAATAATTTTAAATTGAACATATCTTTAGAATTTCGGATACACAGTCTCACGTTGTAGAGATAAAAATTCTTTTTCTGTACAACGTTGCCATTGCTCGCATTGAAAACCTTGAGTCTGTTAAGCAAAAATTTGACAAAATATGGAATTGGTCATAAAACAAATTCCCAATTTTAAATTTGAGCTTCCGGATGTCCATATTCGCAGTAGGATTACGTCATTCAAAATTGGATGGCTCTAGGTACCGTTGTTTTATCACAATGCGAGAAACATACGTACATTTATGCAGATTCTTCATTATTTAATTTCTTCAAATAATACAGGGCAATAATATTTTGTGACAACAGTTTAAGTGATTCAGAGTGATTCGACGCAAAATCGCAAAAGGAAGAGAATAGTCCCTGAGGGACAAAGCCCCTTTGGACTAATAAAAGCAAATTTGTGTATGCAACTTCAAAACATTCTTGTGGCATATATGTAAAAAATTTAGAAAAAATCCGGTTGTAAAAGAGGTATAAAGGTGAATTTCAGGATTTGACGAAACAAACTCAGAAACCAGGTAAAAGCCATATTACACTTTTGTTATTTCTTGCAGTTTGTAAATGTTTCATTTTGTTCATTCGTAAGCAGGCCAGTTTCATTACAAATTAAGTTCAATTCTGACTGATTTCCCAAGGTTATAATGAGAAATTTTTTATTATCAAACTTCAGTTATATATAAGTATATACTTATGCGCTGTTTAAGTAATTTATTGTGTCGAAATAAATCACACAAAACAGCTTTTACTAAAGAAAAAATATGTTCTTTTCCAAAATACCTTATACCTTTAAGAAAGGGGAGAATAAAGGTAGGCGTGGTTACAGTTCACTGAATTTCGAGTTTCGATTATGTTCAGAAAACGATTCTTCATTTCAGAACGAACTGCAATAAAAATTGGCCGCATTTTTTTATTTATATAAAATTGTGACTTCATACAACAATAGACGTAAATCGGTCGTAACTGATTATGGTGTTTATCCGGAAAACAAATTGCAAAATTTTATTTTTGTATGTGTCACTGAGGCAACAGAGACCCTTTAGCTTTAAGATTCTATTATGTATCGTATTCTGAAAGTGGCTGAAGGACGGAGAAAAATATTAAATGAAATGTTGACGAAACTGAATGAAGTAATAAATGAAATATTGCTTGATAGGGTGGTATGTTTAATTTTTAAGATATAGAAAAACATTTACGATAACTTTTCTAGGGAGAAAACTTTGATTCAAGTGCAAAAAGTAGTTTTTGGCATAGCTCTGCAACAAAATATGATCGCGATCGAGCAGACGATATTGTTAAAGCCATTTTGGTGGATCGAGGAGACAACATACATTCTACATACAAAGTTTAAAAAACTTATTTAATATTAATAATCTTCTTTTAAAATGCATTCATATACTATATTACATTATTTTTTTGAGTTTTAACTTCTTTAAAACTAACTATTAATAGCCCGCACCTGACCCGCCCTCCAAAAAAAACAGCCGATGACATAAATTTTACAAACACAAATAATAATAAAGAACTCCAGAATAAAGGACTCCATATTTTCCAAAACTGATTATGAAATGGATTTGAAAGGAATTTTTTCGTGATGTCTACATGTATGTGTATGTCTCAAATAACTAAAAATATGATTAGCCATAGAACGTTACATTTTTGTGAATGGACTGATATGACATGCAATTGTGCGCCTCCCTTTTTTGTTGCAGTCGGCATCACCAAACGTGATATATATAATGAAATCTGTGGTTTATTAATATTGCCCTGTGAAGGAAATTTATTTAGCGCAATTTTCAGCCACTTCTAATAAGCTCAATTCACTAGACAATTGTAATTTGGTGACGGTAGAAAAGTTGGAAAATGATGAAATTTAGTAGCTTGCTGAAGACGCTGCAGTTTCGCAAGACATCATTAACAATCCATGCAGTCAGTTATAGTACTCAGAAAACTAAGCAAAATACTATATATTGTTGCGTTCTATCCAACTTCTGACACCAATTGTTACGTTATTTTCTTCCTTCACGTTCGTACGGTGTTTGTAGATTTCGAGTGAATAACGACGTTACTTCGTCTTCTGCGTAGAGTATGCATTTTATGCTACCAAAAAGAACATACCGCTTCTACATGTTCAGAGACGAAGCAAGATGAATCGTGCAGCCAAAGAAGCTAGATTCCATCAGGCATGTAAGGTGAATCATTAATTGCCTTTCTTTTGTATAAAACGATTGCCAGCTGATGCAAAAAGAATTTTAATCAGAGAAGGAACAGATATTGGGAATCGTTTTGTCCTTTATTGTTGTTTTGAATAATACTGGCCAATAAAGTGTGAAGTATCGAAACACACTTTATTGGCCAGTATTATTCAAAACAGCTCCAATAACACGTTTACAGTCGTCAATGAACTACTATAAACACGCTGACACGATCAGCGACATAGCCACCAGGTTATCAGGCTATCACGGTGGTTACAGCTTCACTGCAAAGCACGAGTACGGCTCCCGACTCTACTCGGTCATTCTCGGAACTCCCCGTACTCTCGAGACTCTCCACGCTATCACTCGCGATGCATTCGACAATACAAAGAGCACAGCTCCCGACTCTTAGGTTCAGTCGTTCATTGAGCTCGACACTCTCTCTCGACGATGCACTAACCGCGATACACTACGAGACTCTTGCGGCGCACTCAACGACCCACTTAGCACTCGCTGCCCGGCTGTCAACTCGATCCACTCCAGAGGGATTGACTCGCTAGACGAGACACCAACTCGATACTAACTAACTCTCCGTCTACCAGCAGGGTTTATATAGCTTTTGGCTAATGTTCGAGAACATTCTGGGCTAAACCGGTAAGAATTCGTTCCAGAAGGTTCTCCATCCGTCCATGGCATATTGCCAATTTTATTGCCAAATGGGCGATTTCTTGCCAAATATGGTAACCCTGCATGCCCTTGCTATTTTATGGCAAACCTAAAACTGCTTTGCGGGGAAGCTATCTCACCGCGCCTGTATATTTCGTAACAATATGAAAAAGTGCATTAAGGGGGGAACAATATATATACCACTGGCTGCATATCAAATTCGTCAACAGAGTACTCAAAATCATATTGGACGTTTTCCCAGAAGGAACAGGGAATCTATTCAGCAAGAGAATCTATTTCTGTAGGAATCTGAATATCTCCGTAAGCTAGGAGACAACTTCTATGGTACACAAAGATTTGGATTCTGAAGGATGGCGTTTTATTATGTTTGTAAAGAATTTATTTTATTCTAACCAATTATTTTTAGTTTTCTTTTCCTCCTGATTTCAGTTTCCTGCCAGAATGTAAATTTTAAACAACGTTTTATGCTAATCTAAACGTATTTTAGAAGCAGTATTAAGCAGCATTTCGTGATTTCGAAAAAAGTAGCAGCAGAGACAGTTCCGATTTTATGCTGGGTGTTTGCAATTAGCTCTCTAGACTTTTTTTTATATATATATACTGATATTTCTAGGCTCGGCTTTACTGTGTGCAACCGATTTAGCGTTGGTTAAGCTAAGGAGCCAGCCGTTAACCATCTTAATTTAATGTCCATTTACTCCTTTATTTTCCGCTAATTTACTTAGCCACAAGTGGTGGTGAATATTGAGCACCAAGTGCGCCCCTCTTTTTAATTTTAGTTTAAATAAAAAGTTTATTTAAAGCCCTCTTCTGCAGTATTTATTCTTTCGAAACACAGCGAGTATTCGTTACTTCGTCTTCTGCGTAGAGTCTGCATTTTATGCTACCAAAAAGAACATACCGCTTCTACATGTTCAGAGACGAAGCAAGATGAATCGTGCAGCCAAAGAAGCTAGATTCCATCAGGCATGTAAGGTGAATCATTAATTGCCTTTCTTTTGTATAAAACGATTACCAGCTGATGCAAAAAGAATTTTAATCAGAGAAGGAACAGATATTGGGAATCGTTTTGTCCTTTATTGCAGTTAACAGCGTTTTAGTGATGACAGTTAAGTTGCGAAGAAGAAAGTCGATGACCTCATGATATCTTACATTGTTGCACTCGGAAGTTCTTTTGTTGTTTGCGGACGATAATAAGCTTTTGTACAAAAAACAACTGATAATACATATGTCGGAAGATAAAGATGTACTACTCATGAATTTAAATCATCATTCAGAGTGTCTGCTGGATTTAAATCCCACTAAATGTGCAGAAAGCATGAAGTAAAGCGGAATTACTGGCTGTCGATCAATTCACAGACGTCTAATCAGCTGGAACGTGCGTCTTAAAAAGTGCATAAGAATGCCACAAGATTAACTTTTAATATAAAGTTAATCTTGTGGCATTTTTAATATAAAGTTAATCTTGTGGCAACAAACGTATCGTAAGAACTCACAGATAATCTGATTTTATTTATGCTTTTTTACAAGGTGGATATATGATTGCAATAATTCATGGGGTCCATACATCTTATCAGACGTGTTTTTCTTCCATTTTTTTATTATTTATTTATTGTTTTAACAAACATCAAAACATTTTCAACTCACTTCTGTAAAGTTGGCAAATGTACATAAATTTAAATGACCGAATAACTTTTAAACATTTTTTTTTCTTATACTCTAAACAGCATTTTCAGACTTGTAATATCTTGAAAATATTTTAGCGGCTACATGCCCGTTTTTTCTGCATGTGGCATCCACCGCTCATTTTGTTGAGTGTACGTAGTTGCCTGACAAACCCCAAGGGTTTAGCCGAGTTCCTTTGGTTATTCTCCTCAAAATAAGTTGGGAGAGTGTTGCCTCAAAAATCTGAATTGACAGCCTGATGCATTCTTCTGTTTTTTTTTTTTTTTTTTTTTTTCCTTTAAATGTAAGTTATAACCTACCTGACGACTTTTTAACAAGCATGAATAAATGATATTTAAAACGGTGTAGGGCTTCCCTTATTTTGCATACTAAATTATTTTAAGTTCGGTGCCTTTCTGGAACCTCTCATTTTCACCTCGCATTTCCTCGCCAGGATGCAAATTTAAAGTTACGTTGAGTGAGTATTTAGACGAATGAATCTTGTAGCTTATTCAGAGCATGGTATCGTTAGCCAGCGCACGTTACAAGTCTGTCCTTGTTGTTACACGGAGTTGCTGATACGCTTTTTTGACCATTTAATAAGTATAACGTCGGGTAGGTTGTTGAGTCAACCTAGTTATCCTTAACTTAATTTTTTAATCCACCACTACTCTTTTTTCAATTTATTGTGCAATGATTCTAAAGTTGTCGATGTTATTCTAAGCACGAAGTACGTGCCTTTTTCTGTTCAGAGTTTGACGAATTATAAAGGATTATTTTTATTCTTCTCTGCTGGTATTCTTTACGCCTGTGCAAGAGGTCGCCAGGTTACTTAGTAGGATCTAGCAGAGTTTATGTTACCAAAGACAATGTACGATCCTACACAGGGAGTAAATGATTTAAGATCCTGTTTTTGCTGGACACAAGTTTATAACATGAATTGTAAACTAGCTAGCATTTTTGCTCTAGTTAGTAGTTTCTTTAAGCTAAAATTCAGTTCTGGTATAAATCCGGACTTTCGCAATGTAATTGATATTGCACGAGCCATTGCTGCATTATTCAGAAGAGACAGTATTTGTAATCTATTGTTTGCATTCATGGCGTAAGCTAAAATATTAGGAAGCCATTTTAATTAGAGATTATTCTCATTTAATTAGATTTGTGTGGCTGTACTTCTAAACTTGATTTGCTGATACAAATCTGTAACCTCTAATTTTGTTGTTCCTAAATTGATTACATGTATCTAATCTTGTTGTTTTTAACCTTGATAAGTCAGCGACACGATGCTGCCAAGACTTTTAATTTTGATACCTTTAGATTCTCGGAATCTTGGGAGCTTCGAGAATCTCAAAATTGAGGTTATTTACCTCAGCATGAAGCTCACTGCTTCATCCGCATCTCTTCAAGTATGGGGGGAAAGGTAAAGAAGAATTCCTCTTTCCCCCCAAAAAAATTGGGGGAAAAGAAAAGATGAACCCGAATAAAGACATGACACCCGTTTCATGTTTTTTTCCTATCAATTCATTGCTCACGTGACAGTCTCGGCCTGTCTTCGGTTAAATGAGACCTTTTACATATTCTAGTCACGCTCTAGGAGCCAAATAATGCTTTCTAAAGTTGCTCTTTTTTAAATTATTACCAGCCGTTTTACGAAGAATGAGAAATCTTGCTTTTAACGGTGAAAGAATGAATATTTTATGACAAAATTTTACTGAGATGAATCATCTAATGGCGACCACCTCTCTAAAATAATTATTTCTAAAACAACTAGCATTCCTTAAATAATAAATAATCCTCAGTATTCGATACCACAATCTATAACAAAAGACCTTTCAAGTACTCTGAAAGCGTTGATGATCGCCTTAGAGAGGGTTCACTGTATTTATGAAGATTGTAATATAACTGAAAGCTTTCGAATATGAAAAACTGCAAACTTAAAGCCAGTGGTTCTAATGGCGACCACCTAAGGCAATTACTTCTGAAAGGACTAGCATTCTTTAAATCATAAATAACCCTCAATATTGAATATGATCTCTCTATAAAAAATCAAAATATTTTGAAAGCATTGATGGCCGTCTTACAGACGGTTTACTGTATTTATGAAGACTGTAATATAATTGAAAGCTTTCGAATATGAAAAATAGCAAATTTAAAGCCAACGCTGTTATAAACTTAAGCCAACACCGTAAAACCAATGGTGTACAGTAACAAAGCCAATGGTGTACAGTAACAAAGCCAATGGTGTACAGTAACAAAGCCAATCGTGTACAGTAACAAAGCCAATGGTGTTAGCTAATGGTACAAAATTGTAGAAAAGCGCAAAATCTTCGATTTTTATGTCTAGGATCAGTCATTAGGATTATATCAAGTAACAATAATGTATCAGTCCTTAAAGTATTTGGAGTGTCGTCGCTTTTATAGAATTCGGGAATTTTCATGGATCATAAAGAAAATATTGCACATAAAATAATATGTAGCAGTTTTGTTTTAATAATTAAACATTTTAACTGAATAGTCTACAAAATTTCTTATTTTTGAGGTGCAAACGTTTTCTTCAGACGATGAGTATTATTCTAGAATAGAAGGCAGGAAAGCTTAATGTCATACATCTTCGCATAATTCTAACGTGATATTTTTCTTAGTATTTATTATTGTTGCTTATGCCTGCAATAATATAATTTAGAGAGAGTTAGCTATTTGGAAGCTAATGCTTATCAGGCAAGAAAATCTCACTTAATCCTGTTGTTGATTAGAATTGATGATACTATACTTGTAAACAATTAGCTGTTACTATTGTGGCCCATAAATTATGACCAGAGATTGTGAAAGCTTTAAATCTGTAATCCTTTTAATTCGTGCAATAGCCAGTTTAATCTGCGTAACTTAACTCAAAGTAAAATTTAACTCAAATATAGGCAAAGGTCAAATTAAAGGCAGTCATTTTTAGGTCAATAAAAGTGACCGTCAAAGAGGTGTGATGCTTAGATTTTAAAACCCTAATGCATATGTTGTAGAATTCAGTTTAGTCTAGCTAATATAATAGGAAATCATATCAAAGTACCTCTGTTACCTTCTTGCGAAGAGTAAATAGTGAAGTATTGTTTCTATCAATGAAGGATGGTAAGAAATTGTATTTTATAGAATAAACATTGCTTTATGAAAATGCTGCAACGCGAATATCTACTACTGACGTCAGTTATGAGTATCGCTTTCTAAAGTGAAGTAAATTGATAATACTGTGCCAGTGATTCGCACTCAGCAAGACCTCAGGTTTTTTTTCTCTTTGAATTATCAATACTTTTAAACCAGTTACTACTTTTAAGTCAGTTTGAAATTCCATTCACTCGATGGACATATTAGATATTATTTCTTTATACTCCAAGTTTCTCGAGGTATTTCCTTGATTTTAAACACGAATTAAAATTTTTGGTCCAATAGTAGTAAATATTGCACCAAGATTTAATCTGTTATTCATCAGAAGCCAAGAATGTCGATCTCATTAAATCATCTGATTTTATTTCATTAATTTTTTATACTTTAAAAAAAATACGAAAACTACTTTTGTATATATTGTTACGTACGGGTTCGTAACGGATTGAATGCACACAGAGCCAATGGTAACTTGATAAAAATTTCTTTTTCCAAAAACATTTACAGCTTTTAAACTTTTTACAGATAAGTACTCGTGCAGCTTTTTTCTGTATGACAGAACACAATTATTAATTACCACTTCAAGCTACTAAAAAGATTGCGTAATACAAAAGGCCTCAAATGCGTAAGATCGCACGATGATCTTTCAATTACTCTGAGCAAAATTGATGCTCTTTCCGGCTTATATAGTTTATCCCCAATCCGCCGAAAGCTTTCCAGTACCTTTGATTTCTCGAAATTGCTGGAACGTATACACAGTTACAGTTACATAGGATAGAATTACAGTTACATAAGAATCGGACCAGTTACTGTTACACAGGGTCAGACCAAAATGTTGCCAAAATGGTCACCCTGGTTCGATCATAATGTAGCTGTAACATTGTGGCGACTTTTGGCGATTTCTCGTCTAATTTGGCTAAAAACGTTAATCCCAAAGCCATCCTCAGTTTGGCGACGTAGCCATTTCCTTAATTTTAAATGGATTTGCCCTTGTAACTTTGTTTTTAGGTTGAAGCTTTGCATTCTTGAGGCCTTGCATTATACGAGAGATACTACAATATAATTTCACTAAAAGTATTTGCATATAATAAAAAATTCGCAACAATATTGCTTTTCATAAGAAAGAAAATTATTTATGGTAATTTTTTTCATATTTTCTTTCATATTTAGTATGTAGGATTGCGAATAAAATCTTAATCATAAAAAGGATCCATGAATGAAAAAAGCTTAAGAAGCTTTGGAATACACAAATCATTTATTAATAGGGGAACTTAAGATGGAGAACGTAAGAAGTTATAAACTGTCGAGAGAAATTCATCGCTGTGGCTTATGGCAAGAAGATAACTAACTAATCACATTAAAAACTGTACATGCTGCACAAGTAACTTTCGTTCATTAAAATAATTAGGTATGAGTGTATGAATATCCATTGTGTATATACTGCATGTGACGGGGAAATGATGTACGGAAGGCATCGTCTCACTGCCATTTTCAAAGACAGCAATTTTAACAACGACAAACATTTGTCTTTGTCCATATTGAATCTCTTATTTTAAAAAGGATGGATGCCAAAAAATAAGCATTTCTGGTAAATAATAAAAAATATTTTTCTTGATCATTTAATACATCTGAAGTGTGCAAATTGCCAACATGTATCAAATTGTTGCCGTTTTTTAAACCTACTCTCAAAAATTATCAGTGTAAAACGTTGTTGTTGTTGACTAATGCTCACTTGTCTGACCTCTAGTCAGCCCAAGCCCATGAAAATCCTGGTGGCAAGGAGTACAAGATACGCCCGTCGTTGGCAACAGCCTTGAGCACCTTACAGGCAGCGATTTATCTCAGTTGTGCCCCCCGATTTTGGACGGTCCAAGGGTCAGCCACCCCTCTTCCCCTACCACCAACCTCTCGAGAGGACTTTCACTCGCGCATATTTAGAGTGCCACCAGGCCGAACGGAAACTATATTTTACAAGCATCCATGCTTTGTCCAGAATTCGAATCCGGGCGCTTCGGCACAGCATGGCGGGTAAAACGTAATGAGAGAGTTTGACAGAGTCAATAAATCATAACTTTTTGTCATCATTTGCCATAAATCCTTTGGAAAGTGACAGAGCCGTTTATAGTGATTCGACGTAAAATGCCGTTTCGAGACTAATAGCTTGGATTAACGCCCCTTTCGTCTAATAAAATGTGAGGTATATATATAAAAGGATTGCAAAGGTAGGACCTTCACAAGATCACTTTTACTAATAAAGAATATGTCCTGCGGTTTAGACAGAGAACTTTCTTTCAGTAGCTGTTATTATGTTACGATGGGACGTAGGTATAAATCTTAGTCAAGTTCTGACAAGAATGTTTGCAAATAAATAATTAGAAAAGTAATCGCTCATCCTTGATAAAATAAATCGGTAAAATTACAGCTATAACTGAATTTACAGCACTTGCGGTGAAAGAACTCTAGGAGAAAGTGACCCTGCCCCCAGTCACACACATCTTCCTTTTTTTTTTTATTTTTTATTATTATTATTATTATTATTATTTTCCTTCGCCCGGATGACCTTCATTGATAAAGAAAAAAAGGTTCCGAACTGGGATCAAAAACCTGCTGCTTATTTCGGGTGGGTTCGGAATTTATTCAAATGAGGTCGATGATGTTTTTGATCATTTACTTGTCTTCTTCATCTCTGACGTACGCACGACAAATAGACGTGATTCTTTTATTCATGGGATAGTTTCAAGAATTGATGAAGGGGAGGGATGAAAATGAATTCTGTCTTCGTTGTGCCTTCTCCAGCGAATAAACGCCCTTTATTTGACGGTTGAAAAGTTCTAGTCAGAATGGTTAATGTAACTTTTGAGGTATTTCCGATTTTTTTTAAATCTAAAATTTGGATGCATTCCAGCATTTAGGTCTTCAGGTTCAAGTATGTTTCTTAACTAGAACTATGCAGTTTGAAATATAACAAATAATTAAAATTTTTTGCATACAAAATCTTTTGACAAATAAAAGTTTAATTTAGAAGTTAAACAGCAAAAATCAGCGTTTTATTTTCAAATTTTCACAGGACTAGTTTCAATGATTTTACCGAACCATCATCCTCAGCTGCAAATGCTGAGGATGAATTAGTATTTGTTCGGCGTGTTATTGTGTCTTAATTAAATAAAGCATTTTCTGCCTCCTTTCTGCATGCCTTTGTTGTGTGACCGGTGGCCCACTCGGCGCGTGTTCAAGAGGTCCAGGTTCGAGTCCTAGCGGACACATTACCCGTTTTCAAGTCTCCAACATCATAAAAACTTAATGACTCTACAGTGGCGCCCGAACTAAAAAGGTGGTGGATGATGATTCTTCACCACCAGGATTTGGCGATTGGGTCCCTTAATTCCCAATCGCCCCTTAAAAGGGGTGGTATATAAGGTATTTTCTTCTTCCTTCTAGCATGCCTTTGTGGTGTAACGGTTAACACACTCGGGGCGTATTCGATAGGTCCAGTTTCGAATCCCGGGGAGGACATTGCTCATTTCTCAAAGGGAGCAATGGCGACATTGTAAGGGGGAAAATAAACCTCTAGGTGCGAGACTGACTATCGGAAATTCTAAAGATATGCTGTTCTTAAATTTAGCCAAAACGTGTGTGATTGTGTAAATGAAATAAACACCACTTTGGGCTTAATATATTGTTACGTTATTTTCTTCCTTCACGTTCGTACGTGTTTCGTAGATTTGGAGTGAATAACGACGACACTTGATGAAGTATCGAAACACACTTCATTTACCAGTATTGTCAAGATAGCTGCAAAACCACTTTTACAGTCGTTGAATTGTTATAAACACGCTGACACGTTCAGCGACACAGCCTTCACACTGTCGGGCAATAACGGTGGAGACAGCTTCACTGCAAAGCACCCGAGTACAGCTTCCAACTCTTCGGTTCAGTCGTTCTCGGAACTCCACGTACTCTCGAGACTCTCCACGCGATGCACTCGACGATACACAAGAGTATAGCTCTCGACTCAGCACAGTCTCAGACAAAACTCGACGATGCACTAATTCGCGATGCACTAAAAGACTCTCTCGATGCACTCGACGACCAACTCGGCGCTAGACTTCGAGACACTCGCTCAATGACTGACTATCAGCTCGCTAGACGAAGCACACACACTCTCTCGACACTAACTGACTGCGGACCAGCAGGGTTTATATAGCTTTCGACTTGTGTTCGAGAACATTCTGTGCTAAAGCGGTAAGAATTCCTTTCAGAAGGTTCTCCATCCGTCCATGGCATATCGCCAATTTTGTCGCCAGATGTCGCCAAATGGGCGATTTCTCGCCAAATATGGCAACCCAAAAACTGCTTTGCGGGGAAGCCATCTTGCCGCGCCTGTACATTTCGTAACAATATGAAGGCTTTCATATTTTATATATACACATATATATATATTATATTTTATCTTTCTTACCCTAACGCTTTTAATTTCAACTATTACAAGGAAGAAATTCTAAATATTTTTAAAAAATAATTTCTCTTCGTGAATTTTTAAACTTTAAGTTTTCAGTAATTTAATTTTGCATTTTTGCTTAAGATAAAATATCGTGTTTTATCTCAGTTCTATTATGAATTGAACCGGCGTAAAATAAATGTGTATTGATAACTTAGAGATTTCATTGCAAGAAACGTATGATACATTCATTGATTATTCGAAAATATATTTGTTATAATTTTGCAACAATATACTAATACTTCTGTATTAATATCCTACTACTCGTAAACCGTAAAGGGAAAAACCTTTCTCGATCTTTTCATGGGGAAATTTACGTTGCGCCTGCTGCATGCAGTCTTTTTCATGTTTATCTTGTTTATATTCCACATATTACGCGCTTGTTATGTAACATTATTAGATACGTATTTCAAAAATTAATTACAGACGTATAATATAATTTAGGTTTTCCCAGATGGAGGTTTCAAATTATTTTTCTTCGTTCAGCCTTATAGAAATCATGCTTCCTTCTTTTTATTATTCGAAGGTCATGCATTCTAGATAGATACACAATAGCTGAATTAGTTTGCTGGATCCGAATGCGTTTCTATTCAGGTGTGAATCATAACTTTTATTTCTCTCTTAAGAGTATTAAAGATGTAAGATTCGTAAAACAGTAGCAGAAGAAAATGTTTATCAATTGTATTGCGTTATTCGGGATGCAAGCACAGATGTTTAATCATGTCATCATACTTTATATTATCCGACTACGTTTGAAACTCACATTTTGTAAAATAGTATAAATAAATCTACTATTGGTGTTATTTAACAAAATGCTACTAAAATGATAAAAAAAAAAAAAAAAAAAAAAAAAAAAAAAAAAAAAAAAAAGGTGGTAAACATATTACTAAAGTATAATTTTTTGTTTTTTCTTACATTTTGGTTTAAAAATGTGTTCAATTTCTGGATTACTAGATACATTTCCACAAAAATATTTGTCAGTATTTTACTTCTGTTTTTGTCACTTACACTTGTAGAGACATTAGGTATTTTTTTTAAAGCAGGAGTGATACAAAATGAACAACGCTTTCGCCGGGAATCAAACCGCGGACCTCTGGAATACCGGCCCAGTGTGCAGAACCACTACACCATGAAGGCACGCCAAGAAGGTGGGAGATATACCTTATATACTCTCACTTTTAAAGGGCGACTGGGGTTTTTAGGGGACCCAATCGCCAAATCTGGAGCCGGAGAATCATCATCCAACAACCCTTTTAGTTCGGGCGCCACTGTATAGACATTAGGTATTTTTTTGAAGCAGGAGTGATGAAAAATGAACAACGCCTTCGCCGGGAATTGAACCGTGGACCTCTGGAATACCGGCCCAGAGTTCAGAACCACTACACCACGAAGGCACGCCAAGAAGGTGGGGGATATACCATATATTTTTATTAAGGTACAAGGAATTAAACAGACTGAAATCTAAGCGATAAAATAAAATGTCTAATAAATACGGTTGTTTAGGTACACGCACTAGCTATTTTTCGAGAAATTTTTCTCTTTTCATTTACAAAATTGTCTGAGAAAAGTTTTAGGTGTGTACATAAACCTAAACTTTAGAATATTGTGGAATGTTTCATAAAATTACTAAAGTAATATTTTAATTTAAAGTTCTTTTCGTAACAGAAAGGTTGGAAAAAAATCAAATTTTTCACAAAAAAGAAAATAGGTTTAATATATTGAAAACACGCAAAGAAGGAAAGGAAATATTGCCAACTATGAAAATTAAATTGCAAAGCTAATCGTGTGCTCAAGCTCTTCATAACAAGCAGAAAGGTTCAAAATCATCTTTTGAACATCACTAAAAGTACTCAAATGAAAAATTCTCATTTTAAAGATATTTAGATTGGGCTGTGTACCTTTAGACATCAACTTCCGGGTTCTTAAACAGAAACTTCCGGTTCACGGTGTAGACCAAGAGCAGCCGTAATTCCGCTTCTACAGATCGGAGAGACAAAATAAAAGTAGTTTTGCGAAGCTTAATGTATAAACTTTAAAATAGAGTATTAAAAAAATTTTTTTTTGAAAAATGTCATTAAAATTCACAATTAGAGCATAGACGGACATCTTTGAAAGTTGAAAAATTTTCCTTGTTGCCCCCTCCCCAAAAATAAAATTCTGTATGCAGCTAACGCATTTCAAAAAATGCCCATATATAATAGGTCAGAATCCTTATGAATAGTTATTTTTCTCAGCTACCATACAGATAGCAAAGATAGTTCTTAGTATCTTGTTTAGCATAGTTTGAAAAACATTCCTAATATATGAGACACATGAGCCCTTAATGTCACTGCATATAGTAAATATTGCGTCTATCATTATCAAGCAGACTAGAACCTTAGTCTGTATGTTCGTCTTCATAGTTATTCTCATATACGGACGCTCAACCGGTATAGTCTTTAACGTCGTTGACTGCCATGCCTAAGTGTTCGAATCCGGAGGAAGGCATGGATGTTTGTAAATGTATAGTGTCCTTGCGGCATGGGGCGAGCTTATAAAGTCCTCTAGGAAGGTTGGTGGTAAGGAAAGAATGGGTGGGGAACCCTTGGACACGGCCCTGTATCAAAATTGGGAGGGGGGAATTGAGCTAAATCGCACTGTCACCTGTAAGGTGCTCAAGGTTGTTGCCAACAACAGGCGTAAACCTGCTCTCCTTACTATGAGGAATTTCGTAGGCTTGGGCTGACTATAAGTTAGGCAAGTCAACATTAGGAACAGCAACAATTTTCATACATGAAAGAACTAATTATACGAAAATGCTCATAAAAGCTCTTTTTGAATCGTTCACTGAACGTAAGCATTGAACGTCACGTTTTTTTTTTTTTTTTTTTTTTTTTTTTTTTTTTTTTTTTAATAAGGATATAAATTAACTGTTTTTGCTATTTTTTTCTTGCACTTTGAAAAAAAAATGATTAAAATTTAGAACCTACCTTGTATAGAATAGCAAGCGGTGGACTATTTTCAAAGTTATGGGATTTTACCAGCAAAAAAAGGCAAAAAGTGTGCATCAATGGACACGAAAAGGTCAGTTGAATATAGCGGACATAACAGTATTAGTTATGAACAATTACCTCCGACAACTTTGTACCTCATAGCGTTCTAAACAGGGGTTCCGGTAACATCGGAGAGGTAACAAAAGTGTAGTATACTTTAACAGAAACTTTAACAGTATGCATAGTTTTTATAATATGATAAAAAATCACCAGCTTAAATGGAGTACACGAAAAAAAAAAAAAACTTTAGAAAGCAAAATATTTTAACAATGGAAATGAATTCGTACGCATTCCTTCTGCCCCAGGTGTTTAGCTTCACCTACATGATAAGCTGATATCCAGTACATGGTTATTAATCTCTAAATCCTGAGATAAGGAGAGACTTTGCTGTTCTACTTACTGCGCAGCGTTAACCCGCAAACGATGCTAAAGTTTATCGAGATGTACGAGGCAAAATATTAACACGAAGTGTATTAAGATATATCAAGGTCAGTGGGAAAAACATTTTATTTACATCCTTTGATTTTACATCCCATTTTGCTTTTACACGATTTTAAATATCCATAATTGAGGGAACAAAATCCAGTTTATATTTCTATGTCATTTATTTTGATCTAACGTAATTCGTACTGAGCATATTTTTTTAAAATAGAATGTAAATTCTATTTTTGGGGAAAAAATAATTTTATTCAAGAAAAGATTTAAAAAATTCAAATTTTTACCAAAGATGTGTATTAGGACCACATATTTTAAAACTGGATTAACTTTGGAAATATATTATGAGTATATTTCCATAAATTATTTTACGCACTGATGTTCCCAACGTAAAAGCCGCGCTAGCATAACTCTACATCGTGTCAAAGAAAGCATTTAACCACTGAAGTGTAAACTCCACGACCTAAATAGTATTTCAGGAATGGAAACTGATTTAATTCTTTTCTTACGCAAACGAATACCACTGTTTATGTGTAATACGAATAACAGTTTGTCGGTAAGTCATTATAGAGGCTGTTTGTTCGCCCGTTTTTTTAGACGACTTTGATTTGCTATAAAAAATCGGCTGCGTGGACAAAAACATTTTTTTAGCTGCAACTATATATTTGAAAGTGTAAATTATTATTTCCTATTTGACAATTTGGTTTTCTAGCAAAATGGCGCTTTTAAAGAATCTATAGACGGAAGGATCTGTGTGTGTGTGTGTGCGCGCGCTTTCCGAAGAAAATTATTCCAATTTAATTATTAAAAAATGCTGTGCAAGTCATGATTTTTTTATGTTCATAGCAATGATAGATAATATTGTCAAAAAGAAAGGGGGGAAAGGTCAAAGTTTGGCTTCAAGAAGAAAAATTGTTCAAAATTTATATTCAAGGAAAAAGCGGAATGTTTCGAATGTTGCAAAACTTTAATGTTGAAAGAAAACCTTCAAAGTCAAAGGACAGTTGCATAATCATTAAAATGCATAATGTCAGCTAAAAACAAAGTAATGAATGCTGATTTGAATATTAAAAAAGCGAGAAAAAATCGGAATGTGCATTGTCTTTCTCCATTCATACCGTCGAAAGCAGAAAGCACTGCAGAATTCTGTACGAGAAATAATTAGTCGGACAAAAATGGAAAAATGTTGTCACAGTAGACAAATCTTGGTCGTATTTAAACCACAATAAAAAGAGATCCATTTATTATCATCAAAGAGTGGAAAAGAAATCTTAGAACATGGTTCAAAGAATCTAAAGAAAGTTTTACAAAGAGATTTATGATTGTTGCTGGTTTTTACGTAAAGACATAATTAAAAAGAGTACAGAAAACTAATAAGGTAAATTCCACATAATATCAGGAACATATTTTATAGCCAATTTTCAAATATGAAATACTCCTATACCACAGTGCCATCAATCAGTAGAACTGCATCAAAACAGAACAAGCACCGTATATCAAAATCCAATGTTAATTTCCTGGAAAAAATGGGACAAGATCAAGTATCGTGTATCAAGGCCATGAACTTCACTCATATCCCTACTAAATCTCCTGAGGTATCATCCACGGATTTTTGTGGTTTTGGGCTTTTAAAAAGCGTATTGTCCAGACTTCGACCTACAACCCTTCTGGGACTTTGGAAAGCTGTTCAAAAGGAATGGGATAAAGCTTTTCTGCTGCTAAAAAGATGTTTTGTCGTCTTGGAAATTACGGTGTACAGAGGCTATTCGCACATTTTTTAGACGATTTTGGTAAGCGGTAATAAAACATCGTTTCTTGCAAAAGAAGTAATTGCAATTGTACTATGTTTTTAAAAGTCAAAATTATCGTCTGTGGCTTGAAAGTTTTGTTTTTATTCAAAATGGCGAATTTAACAAAGCAGTGGTTCGAAGGCTACATTTACGCTCTTTCCGAAGAGAAATATGCATACTCCGTTATCCAAAAACGATGTGAGAGTCATGGTTTTGTGATATCTAAAGCGTGGATAGGTAATATCATCAACAAGAAAGGAAAAAAAACGTCAAATTGGAGCCTCAAGTGGGACAAAAATTCCAAAAACGTATCCAAGGAAAAAGCGGACATCTTCGACTATTGCAAAGGTACGTTGTTTAATGTTAAAAGAAAATCTCCCTAGTCAAAGGACAGTTGCAAAATCATTAAAATGCTCGGTGTCCACTGTAAACAAAATGATAAACGTTGATTTAAATCTTAAGAAAGCGAAAAAACGCAATGTGCATCGTCTTGTTCCAAAGCATATCGCTCAACGCAGGACACGCTGCAGAATTCTATATGAGAAACACTTATCCAAAGAAAAATGGAAAACAATTGTCACAATAGATGAAGCATGGGTGTATTTAAATAACTGTAAGAACAAAAAAAAAGAGCCATTTATTATCATAAAAGGGGAGAAAAAATTTAAGTACATGGTTCAAAGAATCGAAAGAAAGTTTTTCTGAGGGATTCATGATTGTTGCTGGTTTTTCTTATAATGGCAAGTTAAAAATAAAGAGAGTGCAAAAAAATGTCAAAATTAACTTCAAATACTATCAGGAACATTTTTTATCGCCAATATTTCTGAATGAAATACCATCGCTTTACCCAAAGTGCCATCCATCTGTGAGACTCCATCAGGACAAAGCTAGCAGGCACACATCGAAATCCATTGTAAATTTCCTAAAAGAAATGGAACAAAAAACTGGTATCAAGGCCATACCCTTCACTGATATACCTACTAAGTCTCCCGATGTGTCACCTATGGATTTTTGTGCTTTCGGACTTTTAAAAACTGCATTATCCAAACGTTGTCCCAAAACCCTAACATGACTCTGGAAAGCTGTTCGGGAGGAATGGGATAGAGTACCTCTTCTGCCACTTCAAAAGGCATTATTATCCTGGAAATTGCGGTGTCGAAAGATAGTTCAGAATAAGGGATGTCAAATAGAATATTTAAAACACAAGAATTTTATGTAATTTAGTTTTGTGAATACAATATACATCGTCTAAAAAATGTGTGAACAGCCTCTGTAGAAAGATAGTGAAGAATAAAGATTATTAAATGGAATATTTAAAATATAAATATTTTAAGTAAAATAATGCCTATAAATACAATGGAAATCTTCTAAAAAATATGCGAAATCCTATGTATTTCTGTGTTTTTCAATCAAAGGCAGATTAATTTCCTTATGGAGAACAATTTACATTTAATAATTACCGCAAAATTTATATTACGCGAATAAAATTTTATTTGCAAAACTTCGTTAACCGTATAAAATGAAAAAAGAATTCATACGGTTTTAAACTTCGTAGATCAGCCATATATTCGTTGTAATAAAATTAAAGCTGCCATTTTTAATTTTTGAGCCAGAATAACTATCAAAATCGTAAAAACAACCCTGTATTTAGCGTAGATATAATGAATGCAAGGTTGTTTTTACGATTTTGATTGTCACATTAGCGTGTTTCTCTTCTAGTCCAGAATAACTAATTGATGAGAACAAGGTTCTAGACTGGTATAATTTCTTTCGCAAACAGTTACTTCAACTACCCTTGTAGACCCGTTCTTTCTCCTTTTTTTTTCAAGGTATGCTGCTTAGAATCATTTCGTTCAACGTCTATTACCAACTGCGAGAGCATGACCGTCTTTATGCAATAAGACCAGAGGCTATTGACCAAGGTGAATGGCTTGTAGCCAAACTTTCACCTTCCTAAATGATTAATTTGATGGTCGGCTTAGGCGACTAGGTTCCACTAACTAATGTCGTTTTGTGTAGATGTGTCGCGAGTTTAATGTATCGACAAAACTCTAGTCGAATCAAAATGCTCGTGTACTCCTCCGGATAGAATTCAAGTGGTCAGCCTAAGAATGATTTGCAATGATCTATCTGGGTTAATATTTGTAAGCATTTCGTTCTTTGTAGTGTAGTTAAATCACGCAGAGCATGTACAAAGCTGAATGATCCTCCTGTGAAATTGCCGCAGTTGTCTGGTTTCTCCTTTTCAAAGTCATATAACCTCATCGAAACTCATTTAGCCTTCTCTGGTGAGTTACGCAGGCTTAAGGATTATTGGATTTCCTGGTGGCTGTAGTGGCTCGTCTGTACTGTCGATCAAATATAGGAAATTAATATTAAAAATCTTGGAAGGTTCAAAACATTTGCAGAGATAATTTATTACTCGAGGCCAAAAGATAGGAGGAGTTGATCTTAAGAAATTTTATGTATTGTGTTACTGTTAAGGCATTAACTCACGAATTCGTCCCCCTTCTCCTATTAATTTTACCGCTTGAAAACCGGAAGGGGAAAAATACCCGGTGTGTACTATTTCCAAAAGAATGGCTTTAAATGATGAACATCGCACTTTAAAAAGCGCACGTAAACACACACCAATATTGTTACGCGTCAAGAGAGGCAAAAGCTCTTGTCTTATGCAAATAAAATATATGTATGAAGTACAGTAAACTGAAACTACTATATGTCCAAAAGGAGAATTAATTTATCTCATTTTGTTTTAGAAAGTTAATAGAAAATTTTAACTGATCAGTGTCCGAACGTAGTTATTTTATTTTATTTCTTGTTAAGAAATTTAATAATGTTATTGAAACACATAAAAAAGAAAAAAATAAAGATTGTTCATATTCTGCCAAACAATTTAAGAAAATCTTTAAAGATTAGATATGCTTGACAATGCTTTACGAATGTATGCTAGTGGATGCAGAAAGAGTCTACTTTTTTTTTTTTTTTTTTTTTTTTTTTTTAATTATTAGTAAATGTAGAAACTAAATTGGACTGGTCTGCGAGGAAAATAAAAATGCATGTAATGCATCAAAAACATTTTTTAGTTCTGTCAGAGTTAAATACCAGTTAAAAACAATTTTAAATTTCATTCAACGACCGAACTCATGGGAAATTTACGGCAGTTTGAAGCTTTTGAAAATTTGTTATAAATCTGATTAGAGTCACAGCTTAGAAGACGAAGTTACCCTTATAAAATTTCGGGAATCAGTAAAATTTGAGGGCAAGAGATATACGCCTTACTTGTCGTGGAACAAGCATGCAGAGGGAATTTCAGTTTTCCTAATTAGTGGGCACTTAACCGACTTAGGCTTCTCCACTACTGGAGCCGGAAGTGGTGACCATTTTATTGGGGGAGCACCTAATAAGTTGGCTATACCTTCTGTGAAGGGACGGACAATTAAAGCCATGTCTTTTCAGGGATTCGTATAGTAATAGGCACCCCTAACCACTATACCGCCTGGGCAGCTTCCGTCAAACTGTAATTAGAGAAAACAAAGACGCTACCAAACTTCGCGTTATCTTCGACGCACCATCGCACGCTAAAGGCAAACTTGCATTGAAAGATTGTTTAGAATCAAACATTTCTTTCACTACTTTTAAAATGATATAAAAATATTAACTTGTGGCTTTTGAAAAATCTAGGTGGGCTCTCGAACTTTCCTGAATTCCCACAAACGGCTCTTACCGACATGCTCACACCTATTATATTTTAAAGGACTTATCAATTTCAGTAATATCCTCTTTACTTACACAAAATGATTGCCTATTTCTGCATACATACATTGTAACTATAAATCAGAAGTTTTTAAATCATCTGCTGAAAAACACTAGGGGAGAGTACGAAAAGGGAAGAAATATGTGAATAAAGTACGGTAGTTTATAGAATTCATTCATCATTTCCTGTTCTGACACTTTGCTTTCAGTAAGCAGTAGTAAATATGCATTCAAAGGAGGCTTCTGTTTCTTAAAGACCTAGCTAGACTTTGCGCTGCTTTCCAACTAAAAATTTATATTTATTTAGGTATTTCTGTAATTAGTTATACAAAATACGATTTAAAGATATATCGAAAGGACATAAATTAGGAAATAGAACTCTAATTAGTATGCAAAATCATTCAAAATTTCAGGCATCTAAGACATATTATCGGCAAAGAACGTAAACTGCCTGTATCTAAATGCTCTAATTTAAGAAACTGCTTCTTATTAACGTATCCTGAATGTTTGTAAATTTACATGAGATACTCGTATTTTCTTCACAAATACATATCACGCCCACAGCGGCCGATCGGTAAAAACCGCTGAACACTGGTAGTTCGGTCCGAGGTTCGAGTCCCGGCGAACAGGCTGGTTGCATGGGCGTTTGCGTGGTTTTTCCCATGTGCAACGTGGACACGATCCAGTTTTCACTAAAAGGACCTCCACGAGGCATTCCTGCCTTTCCGTGTCGTGCCTATGGGCGCAGCACGTAATAAGTAAAAAAAAAAAAAAAAAAAAAAAAAAAAATACATGGCACTGTTTTCACGACACATTAAGGATATAACGAATATGTATTAGGACCGTAAACGGTATAAAATATTTAAAGGGTTTTGCATGAAGTCTGTTAATATGAGAATAAATGAAAAATATATCATTCCCGGTGGTAACTTTGTTATAGATTTTTAGAAGTCGGCGGAAAGTAATTTAAACAAATATATGAAAATTTTCATAAAAAATTTTCCACAAGGCTATGAAATTTAGTATTAAAAAACTTATTTCTTATGTTGAATGCAATCATTCCTCTAATTATTTCAGACGATATTCTGAAATTTTTACGAAGATTAACTTTAAGACAAAGAAAAAGAGCCGTTATATTTACTACAAATGAGCTACTGTACTTCTTTTAAGATTGCAATGATTATTAAAAGTCATTTTACTATCGCATGCATGATTATAGTTACTTTTTCTATGCATTACTATCATGATTAACGGCAACTTCGATATTTTAGCCTAAAAAAAGTTAACCCAGAAAAGCTATTAATTTCGTTTTGCCATTTTGCGTTGAAAACTTTAAATGTCCGTTTCACTTTTCAGATTGTTGCCACCAAATATTATAGCCCTGTGTTATATTTAAAGAAATTAAATAATGAAGAATCTGCATCAATGTGTGTATGTTTCTCGCATTGTGATAAAACAACGGTACCTAGAGACATTGAATTTTGAATAACGTACGTCTCCACCAATTATGGGCATCTGGAAGTCCTAATTTGGAATTTGTTTTATTATTGATTTCATATTTCGTAAAACGTTAACGAATTTTTGATTCACAAACTCAAGAATTTCAAAGGGAGCAATGGCAACGTTGTACAGAAAAAATACTTTTATCTCCAGCGCGCGAGACTGTGTATCGGAAATTATAAAGATATGCTGAATTTAAAATTATTTTGCGATATTGCTCTTGAACTGAATTTTATAGTTAAAGTGCGAAGAACGTGATATTTAATAAATAAAGGTAACACACAAAATGTTAAAAAAAAGGCCTTTTCAGAGAAATTAGTAAATATATTCCTTTTCCTTCGCTACATTTCCCCCTCCTTGTTTATTACATAATGACGCGATAAATGCGTGAATGGATAACAACCCGACAAAAACAGTATCCTTTGTTACTGCATATCAAATGTAATTTCTTTATGACCCTTTTAGAACGCCTTCAAGTATAGCAAACAAGGAAATTTCATTCATGCGCTTCCTGTATCTTAATCACAGGAATATCAACTGCATCAGCTGCGCACTTACGCTTTGTCTAATTCCATTCACTTGCGGACAAACTCATCACTTTGAGGATTCCTGGTGCAGCTTACTTTGCCCTTTACGCTTTCGTACCATCCATCCATTTAAGAATTCAATGATTCCGACGTTAATTCGAATTCGTCTCACAGAAGCACTTTTCCTCATCAAGGTCTAACTATGGTTCAGAAAAATTCTCATTAAAATTCCAGGACATCTACGAACAACTTCTTTGACACAATAAACGTTGAAGAAAAGAAGTGGACAACGCGCCTGCTTAGGAAGTAGTCATTGTTGTTCATAAAAGCAATTGTCCATTACATGAGAAATAAACATTTGCTTAATAAAACTGCTGAAATTATCCACTCGCTTAAATATTCGCCAAAAGATTGCCTCAGGTATTCTGCTTCACTATAAAACTCTTCATTTTTTTCAGTCCCTGTTACTAATAGTTATACAAACAGGCTTTTAAAATTTGTTACTTTTAGGGTTGAAACGGCACATCTTATCCAATGAAATAATTTCCGTGTTTAAAAATTAACTTCGGATAAATTAAAAAAGGGGATATGTATGTAAACAACAAAGGCAGACTTTTGTGTATGTAACCATCTTTTTTATAGTTACGTGATTCCAAACTATTACGAACAGCAATGTTTCAATTCAAATTCATATTAAAGCATGTGCTAATCCACAGTCTGGTAATATCTATTTACAATCACGAGCTAATCCAGATTATAATTTAAACATGGGTACTGGAAGTGATTCGAATCTCGTTTAGATTTATTCATTTACCTTTTCTACGAAAACAGTATTCTA
This sequence comes from Stegodyphus dumicola, assembly GCF_044657685.1. Lineage (NCBI taxonomy): Eukaryota > Metazoa > Arthropoda > Arachnida > Araneae > Eresidae > Stegodyphus > Stegodyphus dumicola. The sequence goes on along the minus strand of NC_140770.1, from coordinate 265,075,829 downwards.
TAAGAACCTAGGTTTAATTATTGTTAAGATTAGATTAAAAAAAAAAAAAAAAAAAAAAAGGTACGTAAAAATTACACACGGAGTTAATTATCTAAAACGCAAGATCTTTGAGGACGTGGGATCGTTTATGTAAGTTGGCAACTGAAATACAATGAAATCAATTTAACAACCATTTCTGAAAGTAATTCGTATTTTTAAGAGAAAACACCAGTATGCAAAATTAAGAAAATTTGGCAGATTATCCCTTTGCGGCACAGTGTGTCCGGTCTGGGCACACCTAAAAATTTCCTTCTGTACGCCCAGACAAATTGAATGAAAAAGGATTTATAGGTTACTATAGGTTACTCTGAACCTTCTTTATTTATAGTAGATGGCATCTCAACACAAACCAGTCCATATATTTTAGCCATGTTTAGTTTTTTAAGACCCTCGTTTTCAAAGAAATCTTCCAGATTCTTTTTTTTTTTTTTTTTTTTTTTTTTTTTTAGGGTATAAAAGGAATTGTTTGAAAAGAAATTTCTCCATAGGTGTGCCCAGACCGGGCTCACCGATAATCTAGGACAACTGAGAGTCTGTATTCTTTGTTTCTCGGCATCTCATCGGTCAATTCATTGACAACAATGCTCGTTTCAGCACTCTCTTCGAAGCTCTATACAATCAGTGTGCCCACTTTGGGCACACCCACAGATTAAAACGATAAGTGCTGTCTTCACAAAATTTTACTTGTGTACTCCTCTAGGCTTAATTAGACTGCCTACCTTTTTTTAATCAAAATTCCAACTTTAAAAGGTAGTGTTCCGGAAAGGGTGATATCGAATTCTGAAAACAAATGAAGAAATTTTAATGAAATTTGGTGTGAATGTACATTTATAACAGAGAAAGATTGATTTAAATTAAATACATTAATAAATCAAAATAGATTTCCTAATACTCGCGCCTTAGCTGCAAAGTAATAAAATAATAATTTATTTGCTAATGGGTTAATTGAGTATATTATCTTTTTAGATAATGTTAGTAGAATTGTAGTAGAATGAAGTGACCTGAAGCATTGAAAAATGAATTTTGAAAATTTTTTAAGGGAACTTCAATTTGAAGCATGAAAAACTGAAATGGAAACTTTTGCAAATGAACAAGTTGAAGTGGAAACCTTTCAAAATAAAAAAATAATCAATAATTCAAGTAATTATCGTCATTGATCGAAAATTGGTTGACCTTTCAAGGGGAACAAACCAACTCCCGGAAATTGGTTGACCTTTCAAGGGGAACAAACCAACTCCCATTACTTTGAATTATATTTCATAAATTTTGCAAAGATTACGTTATGTTTATTATGTTTATTAAGATTACTTTGAATTAACATGCATGAAAGCGAGGGTGTCGGGGATACTTTACTCAAGTGAGAAAGAAAAAATTTTTACAACTACTATTCAGTTTGGCGAAACATTTTTACTAATACTCAATTTGGCAATGATCTCACGATATTAAAAAATTCATAAGCTAAATGGAACTGCCACTTTCATAATGAATTCTATAATGTCCTCCACTTTAATTCATCTAACCTCAAATCTAACTAATTGATTAAAGCTCAACTTACCAGTTTGGCCTCATAATTCTTACTTGTGTAAAAGACGAAACACCTTCGCATTTATTAATTATTGTTGATTGATGGGGAGTTGGTTTGTTCCCCTTGAAAAGTCAACCAATTTCGATCAATGACGATAATCGCTTGATTTATTGATTAATTTTTCATTTCCAAAAAGTTTCCATTTCAACGTTTTCATTTTTAAAAGTTTCCATTCCGGTATTTTCATGATTGGTGGGGCATGGCATGATGAGATATCCCTCCCGAGGTAATCGTAGACCAGCTGAGCTCTATGAGGACGAGCGTCGCTGTCCATTAACAGAAACCTAGTACCAACTGCGCCAATGAAAAGCTGAACATAGAGATCTAAGATCTCCTCTCTATACCTAATAGCAGTCAGGAAGCCTTTTTCAAACACATACAGAGGTATGCAGCCATCCATAATGTCTACCCAAATGATTAAACCTCCACCACCGTAATGATCCTTTTCCCTGTTGAGGGAGGAAGGATATCGTGTTCCAGGATCTTTCCAGATACAGGCACCCGAGAATCAGTGCTCAAGCTGAATCTCTTCTGTAAAAGGCACGGTATTTCACCGAAGACTGATTCAAGGGGCATGTTATCTGCAAATGCTGAACGCGCTTTCTTGACTGTTGCAGCAAGCGGGATGCAAACAACGGGTTTTCTGGCATACAGGCTTACCTCATGAAGCCTTTGGACAGCTGTAAACCATGAAATCCAGTTCCAGTGGCAGCATACAGCTTACACAAGAGCTGTGAAACTGTAGCATACGCTGATTTCTGTGGCTATCTACCCTTGCGATCCAATCTACCGACAATTCTACAGCTCATTGGGTCATCCATACATTCGTGGCTACTCATTTTATTTGATACGTCATAAAATTTATTCAACTCTTGCGACGAACACGGCGAAAATTGTAAAGGGGTACGAGCATACAAATCGTCCAAAACCCTTCATGAGCTTGTATCCCCTCCACAATCACACAGACGTGTACATTTACGCATTCAGATGTGTACGTTTACGTAGACACGGACGAGTACGTTTACGTGTTCGACTCCTGCAGTATTTGTAGGAATATTTGCATAATTATTCGGCGGCATAATTATCGCCTTGGTTCAATCTTTTCGTAAAAGCTATCATAATTTACAAATTCTCTTATTCTTTGCCAAACAAAATTTTCTTATTCTTTGCCCACGGGTGAAACTGTCCATAGGTATGGAACATTGTTCCTCAGAGACGATTATCTTTGCAAAAGAACAAAGGCGCCACTAGTGGCTGAGTTTTAAGACCGCTGAATACTGGTAGTTCGACCTGAGTTCGCGTCTAGGCGAGAACGGGCTTGCTGCATGTTGGTTTTCGTGGTTATTCACATGTGTAATGGCAATACGTCAGTTTCTCTTAGAAAGATCTCCACGAAGGTATCTCTCTCCTTAGGCATATAGCGCTCATATCCTTTGCCCTATTCGAATATAATCCCAGTTAGAGCTGAAAATGTAAATGAGTTCTGAGAACTTGAAATGAATTTTACACTTACAGTGGAATACTTTTGAAAATTTTTCAATCTGCCTTTCAGAAAGTAAATTCGTGGAGAACGCAATATTGCAAACTAGAACTTTTAACAAAAGCAACTGGTTCTGTAAAGGCCCGTCCACACGAGGACGCTCCCGACGTAGTTGACGTAACTTTTTTGACACCGGCGTAAATTCGCAGGACGCAGAAGACGTAAAACTGAGTACGCTCCTGTTCAGCTTTTACGCCCGCGACGCGCGCGTATAGCCAATAGCCGACCGAGTTCTTATCACGTGTCATAATCAGAAAACCTTCTTGCTTACCCGTTTCAATATGGCGTCAGAGCCACACAGAGATGAGTTTTTGCTTAGAAATATAACTGTATACAGCAATAAAATAATCAGCATTGTTCACGCCATCTTAAGATTTCTCAAATCGTACAAATTAGTATAAATTTAAAATTCTCATTAAAGGGGAAAACTGTATACTTATAAAGCAATGATCCGACCACTATATCCATATGCTTCACCTATTTATAACACCGTAAGTAATAGGAGCCTAAATAAATTACAGTTTCTACGAAATCAAAGTTTCTGCCTTACAAAATTCTCCTTAATTGTTATAAATATTGGCTATATCATGAGTAATAAAAAGCTCTATAAATATCCCAATATTAAATATACCAAAAACTAACTTCAGCAATATAATAACTCCTAAAATAAAGCAGTTGACTGTGAAAGAGTATTCAATAAAATACAATTACGAAATTTTGGAGGAAAGTTACAACTTGTGTCATACAGCAATCATTTATTTAAGTTTAATTAAATGACCTTTGTAGCGACTTCTACTTGTTACATTATTTTTCACAAACAATGCTATCACAGACAGCTGAGTGGTCAGCGCGCTGCTTTGTTGGTGGAGGAATGGAAAGGTGGCAAGTTCGAACCTCACCCGTAGACGGTATAATTAAGTTAGCTTTTCTCATTTTGAAACGTGTTTCTTATATTTAATCATGAATCATTATATTCTTATTTTACCTATTATTATTGTTTTTATTTCTTATTTTATTCATTATTATTATTGTTTTTAATTTAGTTTAAAAATGTGCAGTGCAAATAGAAATCTTTATGTAAAAATATATCTGCATCTCTTTATCATATATCATCTATAAATTCTCTCTTTATTTTTACTTTATTGCATATTTTATCATGCACATAATTTCTCATAAACTGTCCAAAGTTTGAACCTCATTCTAAATTCAAAAATAAATAAAAAGAAAAACAAAAGACCAAGGACAGCGAGTTAAAAAAATATGAAGTTGGTTTTATTATATGGTGGATGGTGTATATAAGGAGAATTAAATAATTTAATTCTCTTTATATACTGTATTACAAACCAATTTATAAATCCTAACTTTCATACGATATAGAATCTGCAAGTCTGTCAAACTGGTCGATACTCATCCTGAAGGAATTAAAAAACAAGTAATATACCCCCCCAAAAAAAAAAATTAAGTCAATTCCTACTTAGGTCCACAATGAAAAGTTTAAAAATACAAAAATAAATAAATAAATAAATAAAAATACAAATATAATTTTTTAAAATTAAAAATTAAAAAAATTTTAATATCTGAAAAATCTGTATTAACATCAAGTGTCATTCACTGCAAGTTTAAAAAATTGTATTTGAACTTGAGTGGATGAATAAAAAGCATTTTATGTACTGAAAATTTGAACAAGATATAGGGAGAGTGTGAGCTAATAGTAGGAATTTAATAATTCCAGATATTCCTTTCGCAAACAAGGCAGTAAAAAAAAAAAAAATCTCTTTGAACAGGTCGCTCTAAATAAATCTTTCGGACTCATTCTTGCCATTTTTTGCGGTTTTGCCTCTGCTTAATAATTGCACATAATAGTAAAGTTTCAGCTATAAAAAAAAATCATCTGATTCGGACAACTTGCCGCAGACATACAGAAGGACAGCGAAGTAATAAGATACAACTCTGTTGACGCTATATTACAGCGTCACGTGATTTTTGCGCAAAATAATTCTATTGGTTAAACGCACTCTTCGCAAGCGTACTCGTTTGGACGCTTTTACGCTGGTAACGTAAAAGCGCGTTCGTCAGCTACGTTTCGAGCGTACTCGTGTGAACGGGCCTTAAGGCATTTATAACGTCTGTCACTTGAAAAGATTCCAATGCAAGTTTCAATGGGATTCCTAGCTCTTTGTTCACTATTTTAACATTCGAAAATTGTTCCGGCACTCCAAATATTATTAAAAGAGAAATGCATTTTAACCGTAACAATTACGTCACTACCGAAGAAACGTGTAAGGTTGATACACAAACATCCGCCGAAGATAGATTAGATGCTTTCCTTTATCACATTTGTCCTACTTAGAAGGGCGAGAAGTTTGCAAAGGAATCAGTAGAAATCAGAACACCTGTCAATGCTAAAACAAAACAAAAACAAAAAAAAACAGCAGAGGCTTTACAGCCTTTTGTATTCTGTAAAGCCTTTGCTGTTTTTTGTTTGGTTTGGTTTGGTTTGCTTTTTTATATATTATAAGTCTTAATATACAATGATGTCATTCAAAATATTTAACAATCTATTCCCCTAGCTGTTATGGTTTTGCCTAAGGGTCGAAGAAGAAAGTTACGGAAGTGAATTACACGATGAGAATCATAAAATTTGGCCAAGTGATGAAAACGTAGTCTTGCACCGTAACTTTTAAGAGACAGTGAAGCAATACTATGTCCTATTTGCAAAGTCCATGAATCTGATGGCGTCTTAACTAATCACCTGTTAATGTTTCCTATTGAAAACGTTTATAAGAATATTTAAATTAATTATTTTCATAGTTTAAATTACAATTCGTTTGTTTCAAGAACTACTTGAGTAGAACTCATTTTTAAAGCAAATCGATTTAACGGTAACAAAATCAGCTTTGTAATTTAGTTTAATAATAGCCTCTTAATTTGGGTATTTCCTCTCAGTATGCTAAAAGTAGTAATAAATTTTCTGGACTGCGCCATTTTCTGAATTAATCTAAGTCCCCAGCTTGCGTAGCTCTCATGACTAGCTAATTCGGAACCTAAATTCAAAATTTTGAAAATTGAAATTTTTATAACTCTTCGTAAGCTTCCATTTTGCACACGCTATTTCGCTGTGCTCTCTTCCTATCGCAATAGTATCAAAAATGTAAATGTTCTTTAATAGGCACGATTAGAGTGCCAAGTGAATTGTTTTCACAAATGTCAATTGAAATGAAATTGAATATTTAATCTTACTCGGCTCTTACATACTCTTCATTGTAATTTTTGTATATATATAATACATTTTTATTGATTTTTTTTTATAAAGTTGTTCTGCAGAGTAAAATTCTGCGCAGAAATTTTTGTTTTTTGAGTTTCTTTGATGTTATTTTTTGCTTTTTTCACTGTTTGTAAGATATTGAAAAGTTTTGCATGATTTCTTTTCCTTCAATGGAAAGTTGGTTAATTTTTTGGTATGTAATATATTTAAAAAAAAATTTTTTCGGAAGTTTTTTGCAGAGTAAAATTCTGCGCAGTTTTTAAATTTAACGTTTGGTGTTTCCTTCAGGCACTTTTACTGTACATTTAAAAGCCAGACGAAGGCTGGCAGCGTAGCTACTAGTAAGTAATAAAATGATCAAGTTTCGCAAATAACTTGAAGTTAACCTCCTGAAGTGCATAATGACATATATTAATCATTATTTTAGAATTAAAAATATATATTTGCTTGAGGGGGATGTCTACACAAATCCACTTTAATTTTTTATAAAATGATTTTGCAGGTGAGAACTAATCCCAATACGCTATTCGTTCTTAAATTTTGCTTACAAAATATTGTGTACAAAAACATAAAATAACTGAAGAATCAATGTAATATCATTTTTCAATCTTAAAAATATCTCTAAATATTAAGATAGACGATATTCGTAATATGGCCCATTTGAATACTTAATTCTAATAATTGTAGAGACATGAGGTTATTTTAAGCAGGAAACATGAAAAATGAGCAGTGCCCTCAACGGGACTCGAACCTGTGACCTCTCGAATACGCGCCGAGTGGGCTAAAAGTTACACTACGAAGGCATGCAGAAAGGATGGATAAAATATCTTATATAAAAGTGAAGTATCTTCTTTATATCCTACAAAATCTTCTCTCGTAGACTAAAATAATCAACTACTGTCAATCGTCAACTACTGTTTAGTAGTATTAAAACTACAGAACTCGGCTAGTCGCACCCTGTTAAAAGAATGCCATTTTGCTCTATATTTATAAGTTACGTTAGAATTCTTAATGCAAGCACAGGAAGAATTTATTTTCATTTGGAAATATTACTGTGATAAAAAAAGTATCTGGAACAATTCCATGAAATGCAAGATTTCAATTTATTGATCAATATTTATTATATCCCCTTTAAAAGAATCTTCTCCGACTTCAAAGCACTTGCCCAACGTTTCATTCCAGTCCTCAAAAAACGTTTTCATGATAACCTTTCCAAGACTCCTACCAGTTTTCTTTTATTACATCAACAAATTCTAGACTTGGCCACGAAACTATAATTTTAACAAAGGAAATACGAAATGTCATACGATCCCATTATTAGATGAATACGGAGCTTGTGTAGCCCTCTTTGTTAAATATTTGCCCTCAAATTCACAAATAAGAGCATTGCGAGCCGATGCATTATGGTGGTGTAAAATCTACGCTTTATCTCGTCATAATTCAGATCGTTTTCTTGTTTCATGCAAACGTCTCAAAACATTCAAATGCCATTCTTATTTAACAATATGTCTAAACTAAACTTAGTGGCGCAACAGCCCTAGTGGGCTAAGGCCTGTGTGGGCCACGGCCCTTTTTCTACTTTCTTGGCCTTTGTGCCGCGGAGTGCATCAGCATATGCCCTGGCCAAGTGGTAAGCTTGTCGCAGGACCCCCGATGTTTAGTCCCCAAGCAAACTTGGTACTCATTTTATCGACCCACTTGAGGGAGGAAAGGCTGAGTCAACCTTGCCCAGCCCGGGGATCGAAACCCCGGACCTCTGGTGCAACTGCGCGACGCGCTAAACCACTTCGCCACCGGGCGGTCAACAATATGTCTAGTTGTTGGAAATTTATGATGCACGACCAATCAAAAAAAAAAAAAAAAAAAAAAAAAAAACGATCATTATTATTTTAAATTTTGATCTATACTTGCTTACATGGTCCTTACCATCTTGCTTCAACTTTTGAGCGGTATTCAAGGGTTTGTTTAGCAGTTTCTGTATCCAACACATAGATCTATGTTTTGTAGGGTTTCGCTTATTTTGCATAACAAATTTATTTTAAGCTTGATACCTTCCCTGAACTCCTCAACTTCCCCTTACATTTTCTCGCCAGGATGTAAACATAAAGTTAAGTAAAGTGGGTATTAAAGGGATGAATCTCTGAGTTTATTCAGAGCATGTTTTCGCAAGCCAGCGCACGTTTCATTGCTGTCTCGCTGTTACGCTAGTAGCTTTTTGGCCATTTCGAATTATCGTCATGCCTGTTAGGTTTTGGTAAGTCAACCTGTTAGGTGTAACTTAACGTGCTAATTCAGCGCTATTTTATTTTAGATTTGATTTGAATTATATTCTACGTTTTAGTTTCACCGCAATTTGACGGTGCCATTGTAAAGCTCGAAGATCGTGCCTTTCTGTTAATTATTAATTATTTGACTTAAACAAAGGGGTATTTTTCCCCTTCTTCTGTGCTGGTAATTTATTCACGCCAGGTTCATTGTAGGATCTAATTTAGTTTATGTGGAATAACAGGGACAGATTTCAAAGATTCTAAAACAGAAATTACGTTGCACTAAAGAAATTTGATACATGTTCTTTGAGCCTTATAGATAGCTATAGTAAATGGCCATTTCGGGAAATAGCCATAGCAAAAATTCTCTGTTTATTGAAAAAAATCTGATGCGTACACCACATGACTTACTTGTACGTAATATTAAATTATACGTATTTTTTCTGCATTTCATAAGAGACATATTTCTCATCCAATTAATTCAGTTCTCATTTTCCGAAAGACAAAAATACATAAAACCTCAAAATATTTTTATTAAAAATTGAAAAATATAGAAAAAACATAAAAGATAAATGCAGTTAAAACAATATAAAGGACAACTTTTACAATTAAAATTAGAATTTCTACGCAAAAACAAGCAATTCGGCCAGCGGGCAAGAAGGCAGATTCTTCGGTGCACAAAATTGAAAATTTAGAAACTGACTTAATTTGTTGCGCACGCTATGCCGAATAAACAAATGGGATAACTTAAAAAGTTATATGTTAGTTCCAGAATGGATTAAGCATGATTTAATATGCAATAATAAAAAAAAACGTTACGTTGTTGTTGCGAAGCTTAGTTTCTCTAGATTGGCAACCAATCCACTATTCTGCTAAGTTTCAAACGTAAGCAAACATGGCTGTCCCGGTAATAAAAAATTAGGCTTAGCCGCACTTAAGAAACTTTTAAATTGTTGATAATTCCACAATTATTGCATGCAGGTTAACTAAAGGCATAAAAATCTCAACCAGAGTAACATAATTCAATCATTTTTAAAGCAAAAAATGCACAATTTACAGACATCTAAGAGTAAAGAACTTGAGCCCACTCAGCAGAGTAACAGAGTAGATATATATATTTACTTTTGGTGCTGCCGATTGCTAACAAAATGGCAGGTGCACATCTACGCAAAAATAAGCTAATAACTTAAATGATAATTTCCAGTATTAATTAAGCATAATGCGCAATAATAAAAGAAGACGTTACTTTGTTGCTGCGAAGCTTAGTTTCTCTAGAATTGCAATAAATTCACTATTCTGCTAAGTTTCAAATTTAAACAATTATAGTTACTGTAGTAAACAAAAATTAGGCTTAGCCGCTCTTTTAAATTGTTGATAATTCTACAATTATTGTATGCAGGTTAACTAAAGGCATAAAAACCTTAACCGGAAGATAAGAATCACATAATTCAATCATTTTTAAAGAAAAAAATGCACAATTTACAAACATATAAAAGTAAAGAAACTTAGATCACTGAACCGGGTAACAGAGTGGATATATATATAAATATATTTATATACGTTTGGTGCAGCCGATTGCAACCAAAATACGAGGTGCACATCTACATGTTCGTCTACATCTACATCTACTAGCAGTTTTATATACAAAATTTCAACGTTCTGAGGCTACTCGTTTTTGAGGCGAGATATAAGACGTAAGGAAAAAAATATCTTCTGAATTCAATTAAAATCAGTTTTATAATTCGTTTGGGGGAAAAGAGTCCTTTATTCTGTTCTTACGTTCAGACGTCAAGTGAAAACATCGATAAATTGCGTTCTGTAGCGGTCAAAATGGATATTTTCGTTGAAATATTGTATCCGGAATTTTTCGTGATTATAATTTTTCCTTTTACTTCGTACAAGGAAGTAACTAGTTTATTTACTATCAATACACGAAAAGGAAATTTAGTGTTGCAAGGTATTGCTAAAAGTCGTAAAATCTTTAAAAAATCTGCTAGCAAATCTTTCCGAAGCGTGTCTTAAACGGCACATTCCCATTACTATTTGATAATAGTAGTATTATTAATTTACAGACAGTTTAATAAAATTGGGATTCTGTTGTGATTTGATTCTAAGATCTTCGCGCAGTCAGATTGCTGTAACACACTGAGCTACCGAAACAGCCAACCCGACTTGGCATTATTTCCTCGATCTTGGCGACGGGGCAGTTTTTACTCGGCAACTAAGTAAATAAATAAGTAAACAAAATTCTCTGTTGTTAAAATACAGATCAGCGAACGATAAATGGACAAAATGGATTTCGATATGCTGTTGCGGTCATCATCGGGAAGCAAAAAAGCAATTAAAACTGTTTTTATTACTGCCCTGGATAAATGTTCGGTAATAATCAAATTTTGAAATAAAATTTAAGAAAAAATTACATACATCAAATTCATAATTGGAATTATAATGAATTTAATGGGAGAAATTTGTTAAGAAAACTTAGGCGCGTATGTGAGAAAAAATATACTGCTCTGCATTGCAGAATTTTACAATAACCATTAAGTTTCATTTTTGATGTAGACAACATTAGATAGAAATTCTACAATCAAGGAATTTAATATATAATATTAGAACCGCATTTTATGCAATTTTATAGTTTAACGTCACTGGTAAAAAAAATAATTAATCTTCTTAAAAGTTTCAGCCTTTTATTCCTAGCGAAGGAATCATTGCATGGAAGGCGAGAAAAATGAATTGCCAAAAAAAAAAAAAAAATATCGAACTATTGTAAAGAACTTGATATTGTTTCAAACGGTTTATTTTATTAGGCTAAAAATGTAAGGAATGTACTGTTTTAATTGAAAGATCAATGAAAGATTATATGCTACGTGGGTTTATAATGGTTTCGTGTTTTGAAAGGTAGAGGTTTTTTATACCAATAAACCCTCTCTTAAATAATTTTAATTTTTGAAAGATTTACCTTGAAGAATGAATTTTCCCATACAGATAGATATAAAACTAATTTCTTACCTCTTCGATGCAAAGCGAAATGTAGGGGTAATAATAAAACTAAAAACATAAAAGCGCATATAAAATTAAAATAAACTTTTAATGTTAATGCTATAATTATGCAACATTACAAATACGCATAAAGAAAATATCTGATGTAGACAACACATGACTTCCTTATACAATCTTTTAAATTATACACATTTTTTGCTACGCTTCATTTAAACTAATTTCCTCGAATTTCAATTAGAGATATATTTCTCATTCAATGAATTCATTTCACACTTTGTGGCAAGGCAAAAATACATAAAAACTCAAAACACCAGCATTAAAAATTGTAAAATATAGAAAAACCTAAAACTCCAAATGCAGTTAAAAACAGTTATTTTTTTATTTTTTATTTTTTTTTTTTCTTTTGCAAGTAAAATTAGAGTTTCTATGCACAAACAAGCAATTCGGCCAGCAGGCAGGAAGATAAAAATTTCGGTGCACAAAACTGAACTTTTGCTATCACCGGGCAAAAAGATAATGAAGTTGGTGCACCAACTGACTTAGTTCACTATTAAGAGTTTCAAATGTAAACAAATGATGGCCTCGTTAGGCCTAGCGTCTGTTTTAAATTCTCGATAACTATACAACTATTGCATGCAAATTAATTAAAGACATAAAATCGTTAACCGGAATATAAGAATAATTTAATTCAATTACTTTTAAAGCAAAAACTGCACAATTTACCAACATATAAGAATTAAAAACATGAGCTCAGCGAACTGGATAACGCAGTGGGAGTATATATATACGTTTGGTGCGGCCGATGACAACAGAAAAGAAGGTGCATGACTAGATGTTATAGCAGTCCCATCTACAAAATTTCAACGTTCTACGGCTACTTGTTTTTGAGTTATGAGAAATTCATACATACGTATGTATGCACAGACATCACGAAAAAATATTTTCTAATCCATTTTAAACCCCTTTTACAATCAGTTCGAGGAAAAAAAGAATAATTTATTCTGTCCATAAGTACAGATGTTACGCAAAAACATTCTTCAAATAGTTTCGAGAGAGGTCAAAATGAATATTTTCTTTGAAATTCGATACCCGAAATTTTTCGCGATTACAATACTTCTTTTGCTTCGTACAAGGAAGTAAAAAGTATCAGTTAATATCATTAGTAAAATAATGTTGAACTTTTCATGTCCACAAAGGCAACTAATAGGTTTTTTTTTTTTTTTTTTTTGGTCTGTCTTCTTTTAGCGTCTGTCATCACCTAACAACCACACATAAAAAAATTGTTTCTGATTAGCATGTTGAAATCTGATTGTAAAACTAATCTAATGAACATGACCTTCCGATTCTTTAATTCTGCATGTTATTAAAATTGCGCAAGTAAGCATTTTCCCTAGTACTTTCCATAGCTTATTTTGCAACCCGTTAGTATATAAGGTTTGTCGGTTTAGAAAAGGTTGAAAATAATCCATTAGACTTAATCTGGTGGTAGTAATTACCTTTTTAGAAAATAATCAGAGTTAAGCCTTGACCTGAAAGCTATTAGTTCTAAAATACACACACAGTCGAGTTAATCAATACTTGTTTTCAACGATTTGTTTTACAAACAAAAATTCGGGTCAAATAATATGTCCTCAATCCTCGTATACAAAGTACACACATATATCTGAAAATTAAATAAATATTATAACTCTTTCTAACAATTATTAAGCAAAATCGATATTTAAAGAAATCTGAAAGCTTTCAGATTTTACATTACGCACAAAGGTGCGTTTTTTTAACGTTTTCTGTGTTACATTAATTTATTAAATATCATGTTCTTCTCACGTAAAATTCAATTCAATAGCAATATTGAAAATAATTTTAAAATGAGCCTATCTTTAGAATTTCCGATGCACAGTTTCGCGCACTAAAAATATATTTTTTTTTCCGTACAGTGTTGCCATTGCTCGTTTTGAAATCATTGAGTTTCTTAATCAAAAATTTGTTAATGTGTTACAAAATATGAAATCGATAATAAAACAAATTCCAAATTCCGGCTTCCAGATGCCCATATTCGGAGGAGGATTACGTTATTCAAAGTTTGATGGCTCTAGATACCGTTGTTTTATCACAATGCAAGAAACATACATTTATTTATGCAGATTCTTCATTATTTAATTTCTTTGAATATAACACAAAGCGATAATATTTGGTGGTAACAGTTTGTAAAGTGATACGGACATTTACAGTGAATAGACGCAAAATGCCAAAACGAAATTAATAACCCTTCTGAGCTAACGCTCCTTTGGGCTAATAATGTATAAGTTTAGGAACCGTGAGACCGCATTAAAAGTTAGATTTCGTTATTTGTTGAATATTAATTTTTTAAAATTTTACAAGTTCCAAAACATGAATTTTTTCGTCATTGAAAACTTCTCTTTAATTGAAAGTATATGACTGCGACCAAAAATTTAGGGAGCATATGTTGCGGGAAACTGAATCATGGAAGTATATTAAAGGTTTTTAATATAATTATAAACTTTGAGAGTTTATGCTTTTTGAGGTTCAATGTATGCTTTGTTACTTGTGCACAATCATGAGCTATCATGTTTTCTAATTAGGGTAAACATTTACGGACATCCTCACTCATTTATGCGCGAAAATAACTAGGCATGTTTGTGTTTTGTTATCAAAAGAATTGTGTTAATAATTATATATATATATATATATATATATATATATATATGATATAACAAGCAAGGTAGAGACTTTTGGTGCTGCCGACTGCAACAAAAAGGAAGGTGCACAACTAGCTGTTATAGCAGTCCCATACACAAAATTTCAACATTCTACGGCTAATCGTTTTTTGAGTTTTACACTTAGGTACGTGTGTACAGACATGGCGATAAAAATCCATTTTTATTACATTTTGATTCTATTTTATAATTAGTTTTGGAACAAAGAGTCCGTATAGGCAGACGTCATGCAAAAGAATAGTCAGAATGGATTTGGGAATGGTCAAAAGGGGTATTTCTGTTGAAACCTGATAACCGGAATTTTTTGCAAGTACAGGATTTCCTTTACTTCGTTCAAGAAAGTTAAGAAAAGGCTACATGTGTTATTTTGTAGGCAAATCGTTGCGGGTTGAAACCCATTTCCTCATTTTGAGCTTTCTTAAAAACGTTCTTGAGTTCTTTTTTTTTTTTTTTTTTTTTTTTTTTTCTGCTTAAGAGAAAGATCTAATACTTCGCATTTGTCTCAGCATCGAAATGTTAACACCTGCAACGTTTTCCTTCTGTCAAATATGTAAGTGATCTGTTTCAGTGACGTTAACTGTACATATAAAAATGCTCAGTGGAAGTTTTATACATTCTGACCAAATTTTTATGAATTTCAGGAAGTATCGTACATCATCCTTTTACCACAAATAATGTGAAATATCAGTTATCAGGATACCATCATACTGCTGAGTGCATTGTTTCATTTTAATAACTGAATTTTAATAAACATTAACTTCGACACGATATATTTTACAAATTAAATTATTTCATTCGTTTCAGCAAGATTATCGCAAGGAATTCGTTACTTTTTTAAGCATTATAAACTAAAGACCTTGCATCGCTTTGATTGACAATACTCAGAATATCGTCTTAAATAGAATTAAAGTGTTATTCCTCGTATATTAGCTACACACTCCATGTGGCACGCAGCGTACCATGTAACGGTCATGTAACAGTCTAAAACAGTGATTCTCAACCGGTAGTACGCAAGAGAAAAACAGCTTATAAGCAAAGAAAAAAGTGTTTTTAACTATTAAATTCAAAAATAACGTGAAGAAAAAGAAAAATTGATAGAAATTTCCTGTGATCGAACTCAAACTGATGATTTCAAAAATAACACACTTGTTAACTTTTGGCTGGTTTCAAATTTTTATTGCCTTTTTGCACAACCTATATGTGTGAACAAGTATTTTCTTCCACGTTTTATTTCAAAGTGAAACACAGAACGAAATTAAAATTGCATCCTAATTTGCGGTTAAAGTTAAGTGAAATAAGACCAGACATAAAGAAATTGATCTCTCTTAAACAGGCCCAAATTTCACACTAATATTTAGAATCAAAGTATTATAACTTAAATTTTGATAATTAAAATGGTATCCAATTTTGAATTCAGTATTTTTATGTGTGCACATTTAATATGGCTAATAGGTTGCGCAAATGGCAAAATATATTTTTTTAAAATATTTCTGAAAAATAATCATTGCAAAATATAGTGGTGAAAATCTTTAGTCATGGTACTAAAGATTTTCAGTATTCGTTTAGATGGTACGCATTAGTCAAAAAGTTGAGAACCACTAGTCTAAAACATTTGGAAGAGTCTTTTTAAAATATTGTAGAGTCATTAGGGTCTTTGGTGCCGGGGACGCGAAAAATGTACAATGCCCTCGCCGGGACTCGAACCTGGACCTCTCAAATACGCACCGAGTATGCTATCGTTACATCACGAAGGCATGCAGAAAGGAGAGAGAAAATACCCCATATTTAATATACTTCCCCTTTTAAAGGGCGACTGGGGATCACGAAACCCAATCGCCAAATCCTGGTGGTGAAGAATCATCATCCACCACTTTTTAGTTTGGGCTCTACTGCAGATTTATTAAGTTTTTTTGAAGCGGAATACACGAAAAATGAGCAGTGCCCTCTCCGGTACTCGAACCTGGACCTCTCGAATACGCGCCGAGTGTGTTACCGTTACACCACAAAGGCATGCAGAAAGGAGGAAGAAAATACCTTATGATGTTTTTAATGTCAAAACACTGTCTTGTATTCAGATTAAAAATATATAAAGTATTTATTCTCATCACTATCTCCGTAATCATATTCATTGGTTACTTGACGTCAATGAAGATCATACAATGATCTTAAAAGAAAATAATAGACAGTAAATCATAGTTATTCACCCCCCCAAAAAAGAAGGGGGTGGGCTTGCCATTCGTATTGCCTTGCAGAACTTTCAAACTCTTTCAGTAAACAGACTTACTTATTTTTCCCAACAGTGCTTTCTTACGACACGGTTAGAAATAAATTAATGAAACGTTCTCTTTTCTCTTATTCCCCCCCTCCTCCTGTCTACTTTTTTCTTTTAACTTTTTTTTAAATGAAAGATCTTAACTATAAATGCCTTGATATTATATATCTGATCGCAGGTGGTGCTGCTGTTCATCCAGCTGAGTCTAGAGAATGGAGTGAACAAAAAATTACACTGTGGGGAACCCGACTAAAAGGCCCGGATGACAGTTGAAGTCTTTGAGATTTTTGTAGTTGTCAGAGCATAAAAGAATTCCTGCTGCTTCTACGTTTGACATATTACTTGTACAAGTACATGCTATTGTATTCATTGAATAGTTTAGAATTTAGTATCTGAAGCTTATTTAAAATAATGCTTCATCATACCTAACAGAATTTCTTAATCTGAATTAAAACACATCATACTAAGCTATTAGTTTTTTTCTTGGACATTTCTTCCAGTGTTCTTTTGTAGAGACATTAGGTACTTTTTTGGAAGCAGGCAAGATGAAAAACGAGCAATCCCCTTCGCCAGGAATCGAACCAACGGACCTCTGGAATACCGGTTCAGTGTACAGAACCACTACACCACGAAGGCAGGCTGGGAAGGTGGGAGAAATACTTTACACTTTTTACGTGTTTTAACCCATCCTCGCTTAAAGGAAGCAAAGACGCAGATGATGATATTTCCTAAAGCGCTAACAATTTTTTCAACAAAAACCTTTTGAAAAACGGTAAATGTTTTCCTTATTGAGTACTTCGAAAGCCTTAAAAAGGAACTAACACTATTCATCCTAGACGAAGACAATTTTTTTTTTTTTTTTTTTTTTTTTTTTTTTTTTTTTTTTTTTCATTCTCCCTATTAAAATATATAAAAAAGGATTTGTTTTCAATTTCCGAAAAACAATTCTAGTTATGGCGAGTGCAATCGAAATAAAATATGTCATTTATCTTCTAAATTATAGCAGTACATTGCTTATCGGAGTAATAAAGTCTTTTAAAAACAAGCTTTATTGCTAATATTTTTGATATTTTTAACAGCACTGAAAAACATTTTTATCTCCAGCGCGCGAGATTGTGTATCGGAAATTCTAAAGATATGCTGTTTTTAAATATTTTGCTATGTTGCTATTGAATTGAATTTTATGTCTTTTAAGTGCGAAGAACGTGATACTTAATCAGTAAAGGGTGTATAGAGTCATTAGGTTTTTTTTTTTTTTTTTTTTTTTTTTTTTTAAAGCAAGAATGATGAAAAATAAGCAACGCCTTCGCTGGGAATCGAACCACGGACCTCTGGAATACGCCTGGAATACGCGCCCAGCCTGCTGACTACTACACTACGAAGGCATGCTAAGAAGGCGGGAGAAATACCTTATATACTCACCCTTTTAAAGGGCAACTGAGGTTTTTTAGGGGACCCAATAGCCAAATCCTGGGTGTGAAGAATCATCATCCACCACCCTTTTTAGTTCGGGAGCCACTATCGGTTCGGGTGCCGAGTCATTAGGGATTTTTTTAAGCAGGAGTGATGAAAAATGAGCAATGCCTTCGCCGGGAATCGAACCACGGACCTCTGTAATACGCGCCCAACGTGCTGACCATTACAGTACGAAGGCATGCTAAGAAGACGGGAAGAATACCTAATTAAGGTAATACACAAAACGTCATAAAAACGCCCTTTTGGGCTTTATATAAAATCTGAAAGCTTTCAGATTTGGGGGGGGGATTTATTTAATCTTAATTACAAAAGCGGTGAATTTCATGATCCATGACTCATACAACGTTTGATGTTAATAATTAAAAACCGCTATGTGGTGTAAACGCCGTAGGTTCTAGAGTTACAGTAGAGCTGATTGTTCCTAACTCCTCTTTCCGACATATGGGGACCGCATGCCTTGCCCAATAGGTTAGTTTATTTCTTGTATGCCTCATGGTTTCAGAATCCTTACGTCAACAGGTCACGTCCAAAAGGTTTCAGTTCAGAGTTTCACCTCTAGTAGAAAACGTCGAACAGGTTACAGGTTACTGACAACTCAGAGGGTGGAGCCGTCTCATCGCGTGGACAAGGAAAGTCATGGGTTGTATGCCCTGCCGTGGAACTGATCAAAGTTCTGGGAAGAGAAAAACAGGCTGGGATAATGCTCTCCCCTTCCCTCTCTTTTTTCTTTTATTTTTTATTTATTTATTTATTTATTTATTTTTAATGATTTCAGCAATAACAAAATGTTTTTCCACATTACAATAAGTTGTGAATATAGATTTTAGAAATGATGTAATACTTCAGAAAATACTGGTAGTATTCTTTTAAGCAGATAATTACTAGTTCTGCTTCCCTTATGGATCTTTGTGTTTATCCAATATATAAACTTCATTGATTATTGATCGTCGTTGCATCGGTCGTTCTTTTATTTTGAGAGACATGAGTACAGTAAGAAATATGAGAGACACCTGATATTTACCATGTCGGGGAACACAGAAAACATCTAGCCCCCCCTCATAGTTTAGTAACGGTTTAGCCTATTCCCGAATCAGATTTGACAGTTTTAATCAGTAGAGCACAAAGCCCGTTTGCGCTCCATGTTTTTAACGGCTATTTTTAAAGAATTCCTTTGATAAACACTATAGTATATAAAGAAACAACCTTACAAAGAAGAGTGGAGGGGAAGCGCAGTCTGTCTATCATAAGAAAAGCTCTCGCCAGTTAGTCTGCAGCTGTCTGTTGCCGTAGAAACGAGCCTTGACTCATTTTCCGTAGGGGTGTCTTGAAGACAAATGATAATTCTTTTCCCCTCAGCCAATAGTTGCCCAAAACAAATAACAATAACAAAATACATCTGTCTCATCAGAATTTTCTTTAATTTTTGTTTGCTTAAAATAAATCTTAAAATTCTTCATTTTATATGTATATTGTTTACCAAAGAAGTAAATTATTTACGGAAGGATATTTATTTTTATATCTTTATTTTATATTTAATATCTGGGAGGTCGCCAAAAAAATATCAGTGATAAGAAAGGGTCGCGATTGAAAAGACTTTAAGAAGCCCTGGTTTAGATTAATCAGAAAATGACCCGAGTAATGCAGGCTGACAGTTTGATTCGCTTTATATGCTGCAGAATCATAATTTGATTTGCTTTGGCATTAATAGAAATTCATAAAATAAACAAATAAATAGAAGAAAGAAAAGAAAAGAAAAAAGTATTGCTATGATTTGTTCAAAGTAAATGTATCGGAGTATCCCCTAATTTTAATTACCCCCTAATTAAGTTGAGTATCCCCTAATTAAGTTGAAAAATGCATACATGAGAAATAGAACAAAATAAAAGGAATAAGAGAATACCGACAGAGTAACAAATAACCCATGGAGAAATACGTCAACTTGAAAATTAAAATATTAAAATCAAATAAAACTCGATTGAGGCTACTTTCATCGAAAAGCTTCTATGAATTTCGAGAGAACTGAAATGAGTTAAAGAGTCAGAAATTTTTCTGAAAACACTCCACTTAACTAGATGAAAAAAAAAAAATTAACAAACAATGAAAAGAGGAAGCATTAGCTTTTGCTTCCTTTTTACTGATTAAAGTGAAAGTTAAAAATATTTTCAACAAAAAGAAATGCACTTTCCCTTTTCAAAAACATATTATATTGCTCTCAAAGAAGGAGAAAAAAATCGTAATAATAATAATAATAATAAAGAAATAAAAATATTAAAAAATTGCTTTAAAAGCTAACTCTGCTGTTAGTGTTTTGCCTGTTTACTTTTGGTTAGAAGATGGAGGTGTAAAGAAATTTACCATAGGTTTAACTATGATTTTTTTTGTTAATTAGATGTTCACAGCGTATGTCAAGATGGCACACGACAAAATATCTCTTTAATGATTAGTGAGTAGACCCCTGTTTCTAATTTTAGACATGAAGTCCCAGTGTGA
Organism: Stegodyphus dumicola; assembly: GCF_044657685.1. Classification (NCBI taxonomy): domain Eukaryota; kingdom Metazoa; phylum Arthropoda; class Arachnida; order Araneae; family Eresidae; genus Stegodyphus; species Stegodyphus dumicola. The sequence goes on along the minus strand of NC_140770.1, from coordinate 265,055,157 downwards.
ACGAATATACTTTTATAGTGAGATAGTTTTGATCATATGACACTTGCAAAAAAAATAATAATAATAATAATAATAACACAAAACTCATATTTATGCGGACCCACAGAAAAAAAAAAAAAAAAAAAAATGTGTGAAAGTGAAAGAGGGTGAGTTAGTTATAAAATCGTAATGTTACTAAAATTACGCCACATATTAAATTTGTGAAATAATTTTGATATCCCAGATTAAATAAAATTTCTGAGTTCTGTATACTATCTCTAAAGAAAGCTAATCAAAAAAGCTTTCGAATGCTACTTTCTAAAAGTTACCTTTCATGTTAGGCAAACAAAAGCGCATGTGAGTTTCAGATTTCCCTTTCTAGACATGTTAAAATCAAAAAAATTATATCTGACATAATTCAATTTTCTTACTTCCCCTAAAATAGAAATTTTATAGAGAGTTGCTTGCCATATATTCCGGCGTATACCAAGCACCTGTAATTTAAAAACTGTATTTTTTAAATTTTAGGTACCTTCGCCATATAACGCGCATCCTTTTCTTTACGAGCCCATCAGCGGCCGAGCGGTAAAGTCGCTGAACACTGGTAGTTCGGTCTGAGGTTCGAATCCTGTGAACGGGCTGGCTGCATGGGCGTTTTCGTGGTTTTCCCCATGTGTAACGTGTATACGAGCCAGTTTCCCTTAGAAAGTCCTCCACGAAGGCATCCCTCCCCTTAGGCAGATAGCCCTAGTGGGCTTTACCATAATTAAATACACCATATTAAATAAACCAAACCAAACAAAAATTAAAACACTTGGTTATTTTTAAAAGAAAGACGGTGTCAGAATGTAATTTTTTTGAGTTTATTCGATTATATATGGGAAAGCACTCAAGGTTTGTCTTTCTAAGGGCAGGGACGCCTTCGTGGAGGACGTTTTAGAGGAAACTGGCTCATATAAACCTTATTACAGGGAGAAAGCCACTATAAAAGGTCCATGCAGCCAGCCCGTTCACGAGATTCGAACCTCGGAGCGAACTACCAGTGTTCAACGATTTTACTACTCGGCCGTTGGTAGGCCCCGTAAGCGGTGTGAAATGGTGGATATGTTCATAAGCTATGTCATTTCTTTTAAATAAACAACACCTAGGTGTGTGTAGAAGATCTATTTTTTGTAAGCTCTTTTGTTTATTTTTAAATTTATAAATTTTTATCCGGCATATAACGCGTGCCCGTAAATTTCGAACTTATTTTTTGTATTAAAAGTAAATCTAATTTTAATAACTTTTAGGAACATAAGTTCTGCAAGTTACAGAACCCAGTTTTCTTTAAAAAGTAGCGTAAGAAGTAACTTAGTAAACAGAACACAGTCTATATGGTGCCTGTATGAAAGTTTAAGTTTCGTACGTTTCAGTAAAAGGTGTCAATGATTAAAACTCTCGATGTCTGAAACAAACCAAGATAGCCAAAGTCTGATTTTTTAAACTGAAATTATGGGTCTACGACCAACCGTTCGAGAGCTACTTGGAATTGCATACAATAACAGTATATATAGATGCAATTTCACAAACTTTCAACGCAATCAGAAATACTCTGTTATTAATGCTTCTTCAATTAGCACAAATGTTTTTAGGGCAATTTAATCAGGCCCACGCTGAGCCACCTGATTACTCAGAGGTTTTAATCTGAATCAACATTCTTTCTTTTCATTTCAAGCATCATCTTTCTCTCCCATTCGTTCTTTCTGTCATTCTCACTGTGTTGCTGATAACTTCTATTCTCAAACCAGATGTCAATTTCACAAATGCATAAAAGGCGTAACAAGTGTTTACTTGAAGCATTTACGTGTACTTTGACGATTATTTCTGATTACTTATTGCCATACTTTTCAATCATTAAGGTATTAATTTAAATAAAATAGAATATATTTACATGAGAGCAACTTTAAAATTTTCTTAAATTAGATTTAAAATTCTTAAATAAAATTTTAAATTATCTAACATCAGCTTTTGTCCAAGAACTGATGCTAGATAATTTTAGATTTCTGTTTACAGCAGAATATTAGCATCTCTCTAGTCTAAATAAATACATCTAATGTCTCTATGCACAATACTTAGCTTAAAGTCATCAACGATAAATTTCTATATCACGGAAGATAAAATTATATAAATTTAATATACCTTTCGAATCGAAATATTCTATTATTTATCGATGCAACGGAGTGAGCCATTTGTCTTTTGGATAATATTTTGACAACTGTCAGTGACAACATCCTGGTTAATAAAATATTGAACTGATCATTCATACATACTAAATAAATCTTATATATTATATATTTTATTTTTATGATATTTTGTCAATTGAAACTGATATTTTACATCACAAATTATAGTTATTTATCTTCCTCATATGGCTTCAAACACCTCTTGTAAATAAACAAAAATTTACTGTGAAATAAAAATAGATGCTTGGAAACAGAGTTTTACGACCAAGTTGTTAAAAACACATTAAGAACACGATTAGAAATGCCTAATATTTTAAGTCAGTTAATTTATTTTTGAGATGACATATTCACTTGGTAATGTATCCAAACTTATCTTCCAATTTATATTTTTAAAACCATTTAAAACGTGTAACATATTAATTGCTTAAGACACAATAACACGCCGAATAAATACTAATTCAGAAGTCAAACAACAAAAATCAGCGTTAATTTACAAAATTTTCACAGGACTAGTTTCGATGGTTTTACCGAACCATCATCTTCAGCTGCAAAACCGCAAATGAACAAGATAGGAAACAAGATTTTTGTTGTTTGACTTCTGAATTAATATTAATTGCTGTTAATAAAAGACAAGGTCTGGGTTACGTGTATGAAGCCTACGGAGAAATAATTTACCAAAACAAATAAAAATTATCAAAACACGAGAAACATAAATGGATCTCCTTTGCGTGCCGAAATGATAAAACTAATCACAGCCGCAAATAAAAATGTATTTATTGCATAATCTGCGCGATTTGATGTCCTAATAGGATAAACAAAGACATTCCGCCTAAAGTAAAATCTGAGCAACAGTTTGCGTGACTTGTAACCGCTTTGTCTCACGTGCTCTTCATTCTTAACAGCGAAACTAAACTCACCTGAACTTTTCCGGCTCCGATGTGAGTGTCAGCTGGCTATGGCACACGCTAGTCGACATGCCGTTCGTTAACTGTGACTGTTTCTCTGCGGTGGAAATCGCTCTGCGGGCAAACTTTCACCACTTCCTTTCCACTGAGCGAACGAATTGAGTCTACTTGCTCTCGCGAACTGCCATGTGCTTATCCGAACCTGTTTCTACGCATTCCCCCCCCCGTAATCTCCCTCCCTACAATCCCCCTCCATAGAAAAGATAAAAAGGGTCAACCCCCTCGGTTGACTTTCTCCCTGAGAAAACAAAACTTTTTCGTTTTTCAAGAACGACAAGATAAAAACACATCAGAATGGAAATTGGCGAGTATTTTAAGACAATTTAAGAACTCTCCGAGATCGAGATGTTCGATTGTTCCCTCGCTGTGACTGTTCGATTCGTAGGAAATAAAATGCGTGCGGATGCATGATTCGAACGCTCGGAAGGAAAAGTGGAGGTCACTTCTGCAGAAGATTCCTTCCTCATTTCGGAGTTCCTATGACGATATTCGCTTTTTAAAATATTTATTGCGTAAGATTTTTTTTTTTTCTCTCAAAATATTTTATAGGTATCTTCCGCGTATCAATTCAAAGACTGTTTTCGTTCTGGAAAGAACATTAACTACGTTATCACTGCAATCGGTTTCAGGAATTCTAACTCCATTAACATATCCGCAGAACCGAACATCATTCTTAAATTCTTTTCCGTGAAGCAGGGGGTAGGAGGAAGATGACTGCTTAGAAACTTAAAAGACAGGCATATATCATAAATAGACTAAATAGATGTACAACTGTACGTAATATTTGTTATACTACTTATAGTGTTTGTTATACTACTTATGACAGAAATTGTAAACTCATTTCTGAAATGGCGGCTTATTTTTATTGATTTACTTGAGTTTATTTTGTTTGAATATGCTTACTTGTATCACTTAGTATCAGTAGATGATTTTGGAGTTGCGTTGTCTTCTCTCTGCTGTTTCCTGCAATTATAATCATAATATCTTTTATCTATTTCTGTTTCACTTTTAACAAGTAAACAGTCAAAGAATCTAAGAGGTAATTTAAGAGGCTAATCTAAGCAAAGCGACAGTTGTAAGAGCGACATATTCGATTTCTATGTAAAGATATTCATGTCACAATATTTCTTGTCTTTTTAACTTAATCTAACGCCAAATTAAAGCTAAACATCGCCAAAAACATACTTCACTTTGTTGCCACAAGTAGTTAGAGAAAAGTACTTGCTAAGTTCAAATCAATAATACAAAAATTTTATTAAAAAAACAAAATCGGAAATCTCTCAGATTTTACATTATGCCCAAAGGGGCGTTTTTCTTTTTTATAACTTTTTGTGTGCTAACTTTATTTATTAAACATCATGTTCTTCGCCCTTAAACCATAAAATTCAATTCAACAGCAATAGCGCAAAAGAATTTTAAAATGAGCATATCTTTAGAATTTCTGATACACAGTCTCGCGCGCTGGAAACAAAAAATGTTTTTTCCTTCCATACAGTGTTGCCATTGCTCGCTTTGAAATCATTGAGTTGGTTAATCAAAAATTCGTTAAAGTGTTACATAATATGAAATCGGTAATAAAACAAATTTCAAATTACAAAGTCGGGCTTCCAGATGCCCATATTCAGTGGAAGATTACGCTATTCGAAATTGGATGGCTCTAGGTACCGTTGTTTTATCACAATGCGAAAAACATATATATATTTATGCATATTCTTCATTATTTAATTTCTTTAAATAATGCACACAGCTCTAATATTTGTTGGCAACAATTTGAAAAGTGAACCGACATTTATAGTGAACCAACCCAAAATGCCAAAACCAAATTAATAGCCCTTCTGGGCTAACGCCCTCTAGGCTAGAAAAACCGTTTGAAAGTTTGCGATTGTATATGTTACTAGCAACGTATGAAATCTGTCATTCTGTAGAATGCCGAAAACTGGCCGGCTATGTTAAACATTTACACAATGCCTAGGCGTTCTGCAGAATGCCAAATGACAAACCGGCAAAGTATGAAATACATTTCCGATTTGTTTCGAATAACCGGAAATACTTACCATAGGTTAATAAATTACGGGGGGGGGTAAGCCAAAATGCCTAAGAAGAAGTTACGGAACTATTGGTTACTGAATCGCTATGACGTGATTCTGTAGAGGGAAAAAAGTAAACACATTTATCCTTTTAAAGAAATTATGAGTACTATACAATATAACGTCACGGACTAAGAGTTATTTCATGTACTTCATAAAATTCCTCTAGCCGTTGGAAACGAAGGACATGACAGAATGTCGAAAGAAATTTCAACCACATACAAAAACGTTACACATAGTGATATTGAACTGTACATACACTGTAACTGAACTGTACATACACAGTAACTGTACATACTTTATGAGCTCTGCCAGAAAAAACAAAAAGGTATTAAAAAGGGCATTGTAAAAAAGTGAAACATATGTTTTTTTCTAAATTTTAACTCGGGTTGTCAAGTAGATCTCATTGATTTACAATCTCAGTCAGATAGAGAATAGAAATTTATTATGGTGTGCCAAAATCATCTCACTAAATTCTTTTTTTTTTACGTATTTTGAATAAAAGTTTTTTAATGGTATTTCATTATTTTTAGTCTAAAGGGGCTTTGTCCTTGAGGGACTATTGTTTTCGTTTAGCGATTTTGCGGCGAATCACGCTAAATGTTCGTTTCACTTTTCAAACTGTTGCCACCAAGTATTATCATCCTGTATTATATTTTAAGTAACTAAATAATGAAGAATTTGCATAAATGCATGCATGTTTCTTGCAGAGTGGTAAAACAACGGTACCTAGAGCCAACCAATTTAGAATTACGTAATCCTACTGCGAATGTGGGCTTCTGATAGCCCAAATTTGAAATTTGGATTTTTTTTTATTATAGATTTCCTAGTTTGTAAAACGTTAACGAATTTTTGATTAACAAACTCAAGAATTTCAAAGAGAGCAATGGCAATGATGTATACAAAAAACCATTTTTATGTCCAGCGCGCGAGACTATGTATCGGAAATTCTAAAATATGCCCAATTTAAAATTATTTTGCGATATTGCTCTTGAACTGAATTTGATGGTTTAAGTGCGAAGAACATGATATTTAATAAATAAAGGTAACACAAAATTAAAAAAAAAAAAAAAGAAAAGCCCGTTTAGACGCAATTTAAAATCTAAAACCTTTCAGATTATCGGATGCACACTTTTATAATAATTCTACTTTAATTAAACTTAGGAGATAATATAATCAATTAATCAATACTGTTTAGGAAATAAATTATTATTAACTAACTTTGCAGCAATTGCGCAAGTAATAATAACTTGTATCCGCACTAAATGGATTTAAGTTCATACAACATATTATATATATATATATATATATATATATATATATATATATATATATATATATATTACATATACGTTTTTCAAAATAACATTTGTATTTTTCATGAATGAACGTTTTTAAATAATACCCTTAGCATGACCTTTTATCGAAGCTTTCCCTAAAGAGCATTTGTTATTCTATGGAATACCTAGGTATTATGTACAGTGCCTATGTAATACATAACAATTCTCATATTTCATATGTTACCTAAAACGCCAGGTATTCTATAGAATGCCGGTGTTTCATGTATTCCCGATAACATATATACATATGTATATGTTGCGCTTATAAGCTCAGTAACATTGTTTCCAAAACTAACTTATAAATAAAAACATCTTGCTGTTATTAAATTCCTTTCTGCAAGGAAATAACTGAGTGTTTGAAATTGCAAATCTGCAGCTTCTCCATGTCTTTTCGGCAAGCAGCCAAATATGTCTGCGGAGTCTTTAAATCGGCACTCAATGAAAAACTGATCTTTTAAAACCGTTCGTTGGGAGGGGGAGGGCATGATAAAAAAGTCTGAAAGGTTTCAGTGCAACAGAATTGTAAGGTTTTTTTTTACGTTCTCGCCGAGTTCACCTCCCCCCTTTTTTAATTTTTTTTATCCTATTTATTTATTTGTGTTTTTAGCTTTATAATTAAGCATCGTTTTCTTAACATCTTTCAAAGCTCATTCGCCTATACCCCACACGCAATTCAACAAAAAATCGCAAAATTTTTAAATGTTGCATAACAGGGTATGTTTAGAATTCCCGATGCACTATTAAGCGTTGATATACATTTTTATATTTTTTCAGTCTTTTCTCAGTTTATCTCGTTTTCTTAGTAAGATGGCTAACAAAACAAAATTTTCGTTTTATTATTTATTTTTTATGTGTAACTTTTATTTATTAAATGTCACGTTCTTCGGACTTACGCCACATAAAATTCAGTTCAACAGAAAATCACAAAATATTTCAAAACAGCGTATCTTTAGAATTCCCGATAGCGTGTTTAGTGCCACATGTATTTTTATTTTTTTGCCACACGTGTTTTTATGATAGTGCCATATGTATTTTTATAATCGCTATATTATTTCTTTAAAACTTAGCCGCTTGTGCGTTCAGTCGACTTAAATAATTATAAAAACGAAAAAGTATATAATGGTTTTAGGGACTCTCGCTGGTGTAACTTCATGAAAATACTGAATTTTAATGCATGTTTATTTAAATCAATCACATTAAAAAGGAGGAAAAAATATTCTTAAGAAATGTGTTTATTGTTTTTAAATCACTTAGTTTATTATCAGATTAAATTTGAAAGCATCTTAAGCTTTACTGAATGGCAACACGCTGGCGGGTGGAAGATAAAAGCATTTGATTTCCGGCAACACGTACTTTTATGCAGCCGAGCTTTTTAATTAAAACTGAAAGATAAATAAATATCTTTCCCTTTTCGGAATGGCAACAGTCTTGCTTCCTGGAGAAAAGAATGCTTTATTTTGAATAGTGTTGCCATTGCTTGTTTTCAAATCGTTGAGCATGTTAATCGAAAATTAATTAAAGTTTTACAAAATATGAAATGACTAATAAAACAAGTTCGAAATTCAAAATTCGGTTTTCAAGGGGCCCATGTTCGGGTGGAAGATTACGTTATTCAAAATTTGATGGCTCTAGGTATCGATGTTTTTTTTTTTTTTTTTCCCACAATGCGAGGAACCTACAAGCATACATGCAGATTCTTCATTATTTAATTTATTTAAAATTAATACAAAGAGGTTATATTTGGCAGCAACAATTTGAAAAGTGATACGCCATTTATTATGAACGAATGCAAAATACCATTTAGAGACTAATGATTCTTAATAAGGTTGAAAAAGAGAACAGGGATAAAATTACCTTGTCTTGAAGTTGGACATCGGTGGAGGCATAGGATAAAATAAAATTTAGAAAATATTTTAACGAATAATGATACTGGAATCACACATCTAAATAAAAATATTTTGAGATTATTCGTACAACCCTTTCCTGCACGCTACCTTTTAAAGTCGGAGTTTTGATTTAAAAAAATATTTAAAAAAGGTAGGCAGTCTAATTAGGCCTAGAGGAGTACACAAGTAAAATTTTTTGAAGAGCATTTATCGTTTTAATTGTGTGGGTGTGCCCAAAAAGGCACACTGATTGAATAGAGCTTCGAAAAGAGTGCTGAAACGAGCATTGTTGTCAATGAACTGATAGATGAGATGCGGAAAAACAAAGAATACAGACTCTCAGTTGTCCTAGATTATCGGTAAGCCCGGTCTATGCACACCGTTCCCACACGGGTTCGCCGTTTGATTTTAGGCAAGATTTCAAGGTAAAAATTTAAAACTAATATAGAATAAGGAGGTTAGCATACAGCCAAAAAAATAACATAGGAATTTCTTTTCAAACAATTCCTTTCATATCCTAAAAAAAAAAATCTGGAAGATTTCTTTGGAAAATGAGGGTCTTAAAAAACTAAATATGGCTAAAATATATGGACTGACTTGTGTTGAGCTGCCATCTACTATAAATAAAGAAGGCTCAGAGTAACCTATAGTAGCCTATAAATCCTTTTTCATTCAGTTTTTCTATGCGTACAGAAGGAAAGTTTCAGGTGTGTCCAGACCGGGCACACTGTGCCGCAAAGGGATAACAAGATTTTTCTAAACATTGTAAGGTAGTTTAAACAAGAATATTATTTCTTCAGGTAGCAACTTCTAATAATTATAATTTCCCTTCATTTAAGTTATATAAATCTGAGATAAAATTTTCACGGAGGTCCAACTGTCAATACCCCTTATGTGCAGGCCGATGTTTTGCAACAGATGCACCAGAAAGAAATGATAAGCATCTTATCGCCCATAATGTGAAATTCAGCCTTTGAAACCAAATCTAAACGTGAGAGAAAAAGTTACAATGCGCGAAATTCATAGACCGACAAAGGTGGCCAGATATTCGTCATGGATAAGAACACTTACATCGATAGTTTCACTAAACTCTTAAACGAAGGACCATATAATCGATCCCTAATGATCCTTTACCGTCGGACCTCTCAAAGATATAAACTGCAATTAAATCTTCCCAAATCCTTTCGACCAACTTAAAACAGTCGCTTATCCCATCTGTTGTGAATTGTGCCAGATGCTCTTCATAAAAGTGGTATTCCTTTCCGCCCTATTGTATCAAATTTAAGCACTGCCTCGTATCTGTTAACAAGTATTTAGTTTCAAAATGTTTAACTCTATTAGATAATAACATTTACATCATAAAAAATTTGATACATTTTATAAAAAAAAAAGTTAAAAGCATTTCTCCTGGAAATTAACTCATGGTTTCTTTTGATGCAAAATCATTATTCACCAATGTTCCAGTGGAGGGTGCATTAAGATATCTAGAAGCTAGGCTTCGTGAATTTCATTTCTCCTCGAAATTTATGAGCTAATTTCCCTTACTCAACTCTGTTTGAAATAAACGCACTTTGTTTCCAAACTAAGTATTACAAGCAAACTGAGGGATTAGCCATGGGAAGTCCTCTTAGTCCCATCCTGGCTGATATCCACATGCATTATTATGAATAAAAATTATTTGAAACTTTAAACTTCCCGCAATGATTCCGCTACGTTGACGATACTTTTACCCGATCTGACGGCAATAAAGATGATTTAAATTAAGTTCTTTCCATAATGAATTCCATTGATCCTGCTATTCAGTTCGCTTTTGAACTTGCATGGCACTTAAGACATGCAATTCTCTTCTGTTCCTGGACATTTTGGTCACACGTAAAATATCCAACTTCAGTACTACGGTTAACCGTAAACCTTCACTTCCACCACACTTCAAAGCATGTCATTCGACTAAACAAAAGCTAGCTTCGTTTTATTCCTTTGTTTTCCGTGCACAAGTCTACTCCTATAAACTGGTTTTGATCAAGAACTAAATTATTTAAAAGCATTAGCAATTGACAGGGGCTTTTCACCCAACATTATTAAACAAGGAGTTAAAAAATTCTCATCTCAACACATCAAAAGCCACACTCTTGCTTTAGGAGATTATAAGAATTCTGTTGTTATTCCTTTCTTTCCATCAATTAGTTACAAAATTGCACGTATTTTACATAAATTAAACTTTCAAGTCGTTTCTTCTCCTATCAATAAAACTCTGTGTTTAATACTTAAGATTCCTTTCCGGATATGAATTCCTGGGGTATTTACAGGATTTCTTGCCAGTACGGTTTGCCAGACATTGGTCAAACTAAAAGGGCCTTAAAATTTAGCTTTAAGGTACATGAGGCATATGTTAGGAAAAAAGAAACATAGAAGTCCTCTGTTGCCCAGCATTGTTGGTACGAAAACTAAACTTTCCATTTTTCTGCAGCTAAAATTATTCAAAAACATCTTCCATTGGTGAATTAGATTTTCTAGAGACGTTTCACATTTAAAAAATCTTTCTGTTGTAGTTAACGACCCTAATTCGAATCCACATTTATCTTCAACCTTTAAGGAAATTATGCTTTAGTTTTCTTGTTTCATCAACAGATGGTGCCAGTAGCTTAACTCTTGTCTAGCAATTCTTATCTTATTAACTATATCTTATCTCATTCCTTTGCACATTGGCAGCTGAGGCTGATGGTTCGGTAAAACCATCGAAACTAGTCCTGTGAAAATTTGCAAATATAATGCTGATTTTTGTTGTTTGGCTTCTAAATTAATACAATTCTAAATTAATACAATAATAAATTAATACCTCTACTATATTTATCTAAGTAGTTCTTTCATTAAGACATGCATTTATTAAGTTACTACTCCCGCTGTTTAAAGAAGATTTGAAATTACATTTTGTTCATATGTTCTCAGAAATGTCACAGCAGCTTTGGTCCTCTCTTAATTACCATCACCCAAAATATTTTTAGGAGGGGAAAAAATCACGTGAAATTAAATCTAAATTGCATGGAGGATATGAAAGAGTTTCGATACTTTTTCTTGACAAAAACTAAAGCTTCTGATTTTATGTGCCACGGCTGAACAAGAATTAACATCGTTCTTTCCATAAAACGTGAGACATCAGAGTCGTGAGACATCTCCTGAAACATCAGAGAACTTGCAACTTTAACTGCAGACTTCTCAGTTCTTTCTTTTTTGTTTTCAGCAATGAAAAGGATTTCTATACGGAAAATCTGTCTTCTCTTTCCTGGAGTGTAGCGGTGAACGAACTTCTTGATCCGCAGTAGTGAATCCATCTTTTGTTTACTCACCACACGTATTGATGTTCAGATAAAACAGCGTGGATATTCGCAAATACGAATATTCTACTTGTCGTAACGTGAGTTGGCAGTTCTCACGAATTATCGCTGCTGCAGTTCCATCATTGAAGTAACAATGGTTCTTGATGAAATAACATGTCAATGCTGTTTCTTAAACTTTTTATTTTATGCGTCATTAGACCTGCACGAGTCTCCTTGAACAACCATTGTAGAGAACTTACCGGCGTAATATTTTTAGCGTATAATTTCATTAGAATTACAAAGTCTTCTGCATTTGTTTTTCCTAAACGATATGAAATACTAAAAGCGTGAGTTATTTGTTGACGCTCCTAGCCTGACTCAGTTGACAAAACAAAGCATTTTACTTGAAATTAGATTTTAGAAGTGCTTGGTCACAGAATAATTCATACAGATAGCTAAGGTATTCAGCCTGACTCCTGGATTCTTCATTCAAATTCCTTTAAAATAATTCCACTTGATTTACAGAACATTCCCCCCAAGATTTCTCCAAATCTTACTACTTTCCAATGGCTTGTAAAAATGGTTCTCTTCTTCATGCAGAAATTCTATCATGTTTATGGAACACTAGCAGTCTAACATTCGTAATTTTAAAATAGTTTGATTTGTGCATCATTTAAGGCATGCATTAGTCTCTTTGATTCTGAATTCTTTTAAAAAAATGTGCAACTATTTTTTCTTTTTTTTCTTTTTCTTTTTTTTTTTTTTACGTATTTGGATTTGCTTTGACTGTACTGTTAAGAATCATAGATCAATATATATATAAATTTAAACAAATTTAAATTTTAGACTAAAATCAAGAATCATGTCTTTAATGATTTGTATGTCGTCGTAGCTTTCTTGAATGAATTTTTTTAGTTTGATAAGGAATTTATTAGTACAGGAGTGTAACCAGTTGAGAAGTTTTTTGGGAAAGTAGTTTGAGTCAAAAAAACATTTCAACTGTTTTTTCAATGCAAGTGTATCCAAAGTGGATAAAAATCTCGCATTATTTTTTTATTTTGCTTCCTCTTTTTCCTCTCTGCGTTTTGTTGCAGTAGAGCTTAAATTGGCTGAAAATAGACTTCTTAGAAGTATCTCTATGACTATGTATATAAGTGTTAAGTCCATATGGATAAAGTGAACGTTGTTTTAGTATATAGAGAGATTCCTGAAAAATTCGTGTTTTGTGATTGGGTATTATATCTAGTATCTGAAGTTGAATAGAGTTGAAGTCATGGTGTTTAAAGTGCTCTAATTCTGCTGTATTGACTTGTGATGGTGTACTTATTTTAATGCTATTTTTTTGTGCGTTGAATTTTTTGATTTGAGCTCTATGGTTATTGATTCGAAAGTTAAGATTGTTTTTAGTCTGTCCTATATATTTAATATGTCAAGTACCGCATGTAATCATGTAAATACAGTTAAATGTTTTTCATAGAAATTGTTTTTTGGGTTTACCTTGTAAGGATCTTAAGTTTTACTAACGTTTATTTTATTTTAAATCTTTACTATCACTTCTTATTTTCTACTTCCGGCCAGAATTATAAGCTTTAAAGTATTTATGCAAAGTTTGTCTGGCGAACGCCAAGTATTTAAGTTGTGGCTTTTTGCCAAGCGAAAGAGAGGAAGCAGTTAGTCGAAGCAGGCCGCTTACCTTAGAAGTTTACTCAGTTGCTGGTTGCCGTCCAGGCCAGAGGTTTTAATCCTCTTGATAATTTTTAAACGTATTGTAGTGTTCACAGTTCTCTGTACTACATACGGCTTCCTGTTAATATAAGGCCAATCTTCCACGTTTATTATTTTAAAGTTAAATTAGAGTTTAGTTTTATTTTTATACTTTTACGTTTTGACCCCAAGTAGCGGGTCTGTGTATTTCCGAAGTACGGAAGTTATTGTAAATAGAGAAAAATAAAGGGTTTTGTATACCCTTCTTGTGTATCCTGTCTACTTCCCACAATTGTTGAACATTGCTTTAGTAAGCTCTCTGTTCCGAGTCAAGTCCTTGCATGTTCCCGAAGAAGGTTAGACGGAACATTGAACCTGATAGTGGCGCCCAACGAAGAAGAATAACCATGGCCGAGTTTCAAGAAGAACCTGTGCTGCCTGCAGAAGCGGCTCAGAATCCAGAAATGCCAGCTGCCGCCCTGGAAGGATTTGGTTACATCGTCCAGACCATGCGCGCTTCGATGAAACCAGACGCAACATTTAATGGAAATTCACCGGTAACCAGTTTTTTGGAAAAAATTGGAGGACCACTTCATGCTCTACCCCGTGCACGAGTTTCAAAAAGTTACCTTAGCTACCAGCGCTTTGAGGGGCCAAGCGCTTAACTGGTTCAAATGTATAGGCAGAAGTCTCTTGGGTCAAGCAGGAAGTCCCACCTATACTTACGAAAATTTCAAGACTGCCCTACTAAAAGCATTCCCTGTTGTAAGGGATCGTGCGAAATTAGAAACGGATCTTTTCAGTATATATCAGCAAAGAATCGAAAATCTCTCAAGCTTTATTTTAAGAAAAATTCACGTCTTCAAACTCTTGTATGGAAACCATCCGGATCCTGAGATAATTCAAGTGATTTTGCCGAGGTTACTGCCCCAAGTGCAAGACTTTATTGAATTAAGAAATCCGACTACACTGGAAAAGTTATTTGAGCTAGCAATCCAGTTTGAAAGTAGAAGAACGGCGGACATTGAAAGAAGACGCCAATATCAACAGCGAAACCAATTTGGTGCGCCAAGACTACAGCAAACTCAAGCACACGGCTACGGAAGCAAAGCGAATCAGTGGGCAAGGAAACCCGAGCATTCAAAAACAGCCGGCGAACGTTGACAGTTCAATAGCAATCCAGGAAAAAAGTCTCAAGGCCAGTGGAAAAAGAAGGAAAGCACGGAAACGAAAAAGGATTTAAACTAAAACGGGTTTCTGCTGACGAGAGGGTGCGGAAATCCGAAGGCCACGAAAACCCCTCTTCCTTCAAGTTAAATACAGTAATGGTGAAAAATTTGACTCTTCCGAAGATTGAAGTGTTGGTGAATAATATCCCAGCCACCGCACTCCTGGATACAGGCGCGCAGTGTTCCTGTGTGGCAGAAGAATTTTTTAGGAAGTATTATCGTAAATATCGTATATATAATTCGGATAATACGACAGTGTTAGCGGCGCAAGGAGAAAATTGTAAGTGGATAGGTAAAGTACCGCTGTATGTCCGTATCAAGGACGAACAAGTAAAGGTGATGTTTTTTTATAGTAAAGAATCTGCAAGCACATATAATCTTAGGAATAAATTTTCTTTCAGCGGCACAAGCAACGCTGGATTTTAATGAAGCGTCCCTTAAGCTGACAATGAAACCAGTTCGTGCAGAAAAGGCTGAACCGCCGATGTTAAATCTTGACCACCTGCCTAATGACGAGCAAGGAAGAATCCGACAAGTGGTAAGTGAATTTGCTTCGTTATTTAGTGATATTCCAGGATTTACTCAGGTTACTAACCATAGTATTGACACCGGAGATTCAATGCCAGTTCGCCACAAAGCATACCGGTATGATAAGAATAAGGAAAAAATTATAGAATGGCATATCACAGATATGCTACGTAAAAAGATCATAACGCCCATCTCAAGTAGTTATGCTAGCCTATGTGGTTTTATGTAAGAAAAATAATGACTATCCTTTGACACATCCAAAAAGGTGGAGATTCGCAATTGATTACCGTAAATTAAACTCCATAAC
Source organism: Stegodyphus dumicola (assembly GCF_044657685.1). Lineage (NCBI taxonomy): Eukaryota > Metazoa > Arthropoda > Arachnida > Araneae > Eresidae > Stegodyphus > Stegodyphus dumicola. Next base: position 265,039,596 of record NC_140770.1, on the reverse strand, counting down.
TAAATATCCGGTATATCCGTTACCTATTATTGAAGAAATTCTAAGGAACATAACATCCACCAATTATATGACGACTTTAGACTTAACGACTGGTTATTTTCAAATAGGGGTTAGGCCTGAGGACGTGCCTAAGACTGCTTTTATAACCAAGTCTGGTACTTATGCATTTTTGCGTATGCCGTTTGGCCTTTCAGGGGCGCCGGCAACATTTCAGCGATGTATGGACATTTTGTTAAGACCTGTTCTTGGAAAGTCCACATTTATCTATTTAGACGATATCATTATTACTAGTGATAATCTCGACCAACATGTACAGGATTTAAGACAGGTGTTTTCTTTATTAAATGAGGCCGGTCTAAAAGTTAATGTCGAAAAGTGCAAATTTGCAGCCCCTGAATTAAAATATTTAGGTTACAAGATATCTCAGAAAGGAATAGAGACAGACGAATAAAAAATAATCGCTGTACAAAAGTATCCGACTCCAAACACGGCAAAGAAGCTCTCTTCTTTTCTAGGACTTTGTTCATATTATAGGTCCTTTATAAAAGATTTTGCAGCTATCGCTGAGCCATTGTTAAAATTAAAAAGGAAAAAGGCAAGATTCTCGTGGACGGCCGAAGCCAATAGTGCTTTCGAAAAATTAAAACAAGCATTAACGCAAGCCCCTGTGTTGAAATTTCCTGAAAAGGATGAGAATTTAGAAATTTCAGCGGATGCTTCGGATTATGCGGTAGGAGCGGTACTTTCGCAAAATCAGCAGCCCGTGGCATTTTTTAGCCGAACTTTAAATCAAACACAAAGAAACTATTCCTCGACCGAGAGAGAGGCACTTGCAGTTCTGTTAGCAGTGCAAAAGTTCCGAGTCTATTTTGAAAAGGCGCCAATAACAGTGCACTCTGATCATGCGGCGGTAACTAGATTGTACTCAGGAAAAAACTTATCCCCAAGCTTAATAAGATGGGCACTCAAGCTACAAGAATATAATCTGGTAATCAAACATACCCACGGAAAGGAAAATATCGTAGCAGATGCCCTATCAAGAATTAAAATAGATGAACAAGGTAATACTGTAAAGGTGGCAATGCTCACAGCATGTACAATAAATTCCCGAGAAACTGTAATAACCGAACTGGGTAAGGATCCTGAGTTTGGAAGCGTTTATGAGTATTTAAAGGATCCTGAAAATTTTAGCCACCAAGATATTGTGGCGATAAGAAATAGGGCGGCCCATTACGAACTAATAGATGGTCTATTATTTTATACAAAAACTACGAATTCCAACAACGAATTTCGACCTGTTATCCCAGCTAGTCTTAGATTAAATATCCTGCAGGAGCTCTATGACAGCCCTTTAGCTTCTCATGCTGGTATTCGAAAAACTATCCAACGCGTACGCGAGGCAGTCTACTTTCCTGAACTGCAAAAGTTAACAAGGGCGTATGTCCAGTCCTGCCCAACATGTCAAGCAGTTAATTATATTAATTTCCGCCCGGCCGGGTTTCTAAATAGTATTAAATCCGAATTTCCAAATGAAATAATTGGCATCGATTTATTGGGCCCTTTCCCAAAAAGTCAGTTAAATAAAAGTCGCTATCTCCTTGTTATGGTTGATCATTTTAGTAAATGGACCGAAATTGTTCCCTTAAAACGAGCCTCCGCGAAATTAGTTACTGATTCTATTTTAAATAAATATATTTTAAAATACGGGGCGCCCCTAAAAGTTATATCGGATAATGGTCCTCAATTTGTAAGTAATGTATTTGAAGACATGTGCCAAAAACTGGGCATACGTCATTCAAAAATGGTCCCGTATCGACCGCAATCAAATATAGCGGAACGGGTCAATAGAAATATAGTGAAAATTATCCGTAGTTATGTTAAAAATTTTCATAAAAGCTGGGATAACTATGTCAATGAATTTGCTTTCGCCCTTAGGACCGCAAAACATGATACAACGGGCAAAACTCCTGCTGAGTTATTTTTAGGCAGAAAGATTATAACGCCGTTAGATAAATTATTTTATGTGCAACAAAGAGCCCCAGAATTTAAAATGGGTGATATAGAAAAACTAATTAAGGAAGCAAAGAAGAATACTGAAGTAGCACAGAGAAAACAAGAACTATATTATGACTTGAAACGACGGGGAGTAACTTATAAAGTAGGGGATGAAGTTTTAAAAATTAAGCATTCACTTTCTTCAGCACCAGAAGATAAAACTGCCAAATTTTTTCCACGATTTGAAGGACCATATGTCATAGAAAAAATAACTCACGCTGTAGTAGTGTTAAAAGCTAGAAATGGTGAAACCTGCTCCGGAAACATTGATCAAATCAAACCCTACTATGATCGTAATAAAATGCAAATATTTTCAGATCTTTTGCAGGATCCGGCACGGCAGACACCGCAGGTACAAGCTCCAGAGGTGGAAAAACGACAAGTACAAGGGCAAGCCATTAAGAGGCAGGAGCAAGTGAAAAGAAAGTTTCCCCGCGGAAAAATTGAAGGTAGCAAGAAAAAGAAGCCGTTCCACCGTCCCGGCTCTAAAACGGAAGATCTACTCATCCGACAGGACTCTCCGCATCAAATGTCGCCGAAATGCGGAAGGGCCACCAGCGACGGAGGAAAAGTTACAAGGAAAATTTGCACGGCCAGCAACGAGGTCCAAGCAGGAACACGAAAGAAGTTTCCCGGTTCCGCCAAGACCAGCTGCCATCAAACGACCAAGACCACAGGCAGAAGCGAAAAAGAAGGTATTCAAGGGTGACCGAACTCGAGAAAAAAGAAAACATCTAGAGGAAGGCACTGAAGGGCGATCCCGTACAAGAAGGAGGATAAATCAAACGACTATCTGCACTACCTTTAAGGACTGGGCCCAGAAAAGAATGTCCGAATATCACAAAGATAAGTAAAATTTTATGTTACTTTGCAAACTTAAGTTAATCTTTCATTCTTACTGCAAGTGGCAGATTTCAAGAAGTTTTACCTAATGCGAGGTCTACCTTTATCGCCAAAAGGGCGAGAAATGAGTTGTTACCGATTTTGGTATTATGTTTTTCAATTACTCGCGCGTAAAACTAAAGTTGATGTATAATAGCGTTGTTTAAAGACTTAAATATTGTAAAAAGTTAGTGTATAAATATTATTTAAAACATTCTGGCAAGAAAGAAGTTTTAGTCTGAAAGACTTTTTGAAATGTAGTATTTCAATGTAGAAAGAATTGGCACTTGCTTTGAAAAGAATAGAAGTTAACAATGTACTACTAATGTATGTTTTCAAATGTGTAAAAATAACGGCATGTTAATATGTTCTTATATACAATGTGAACTGTTATTTTAAATGTTAAGAAATACCGTGATATGGTAAAAGTGAAAGTAATGTTAAAATTTTCTTATTCGTGTGACTGTAAAAAGACTAAATCATGGTGAATATGTGTTAAAGGTTGAATGATGTAGTTAGGCTCTCTGACGCTACACTTCAGAGTTAGCCACTTTCAGAATAGTACCTCAGGGTTTAGAGTTGAAATTAGGGTGTGTTACGAGGTCTTGGTATGTTGAATTTTAACACGTTAGTGTTTTGATTGTAGGAGGAAGTGTTGAACACATAGACATAAACACATTCGTGTTTGGTGTTCTTTTACAACACATGTCAGAGAGCACGGGGAGAGATAACTAAAATAGTTATGAATGAAATAAGAATGTTAAGAGAAATATAATTATACATGTTACTTGCCATTTCATTGTGTAACATTTCATTAAACTAGTTTTCCTTCCAGATCTCTGGAAGGAACCAGATTTGAATAAAAGCTCCTGTTTAGATGCAGTACAGATGAAAAAATTGTGTCCTGGGAGCTGCTATTGTAAAAACAAATTTCTTTCTTTTAAATTTCTAGTTTCTAGCGAAAAATGTTTGTAAAAGATTGGCCTCGCGTTAGATTCTAGAGCTAAATGTTTTCAACAAGGTCGTTTTAGACCTCAGTTTCAAACTAATTAACTCTGGCGGGAAGTATGTAAGGATCTTAAGTTTTACTAACGTTTATTTTATTTTAAATCTTTACTATCACTTCTTATTTTCTACTTCCGGCCAGAATTATAAGCTTTAAAGTATTTATGCAAAGTTTGTCTGGCGAACGCCAAGTATTTAAGTTGTGGCTTTTTGCCAAGCGAAAGAGAGGAAGCAGTTAGTCGAAGCAGGCCGCTTACCTTAGAAGTTTACTCAGTTGCTGGTTGCCGTCCAGGCCAGAGGTTTTAATCCTCTTGATAATTTTTAAACGTATTGTAGTGTTCACAGTTCTCTGTACTACATACGGCTTCCTGTTAATATAAGGCCAATCTTCCACGTTTATTATTTTAAAGTTAAATTAGAGTTTAGTTTTATTTTTATACTTTTACGTTTTGACCCCAAGTAGCGGGTCTGTGTATTTCCGAAGTACGGAAGTTATTGTAAATAGAGAAAAATAAAGGGTTTTGTATACCCTTCTTGTGTATCCTGTCTACTTCCCACAATTGTTGAACATAGCTTTAGTAAGCTCTCTGTTCCGAGTCAGGTCCTTGCATGTTCCCGAAGAAGGTTAGACGGAACATTGAACCTGATAACCTGTAGCAGGCATGGCGTTAAATTTTCAAGTTTGTCATCTAGTAGAATGACATTTAATGATTTCAATATGAGTTAAACTAGCAAGATATAAAAGTAAGGAGGCTGCTAACCTTCAATACAGTAAAGTTTTTGTATAAGAACTTTAAAACTTAAAAAAGAATGGAGATAATATATATATTAATATATATGTTAAAATTTAAATTTAACATATATATTCTTAATGCTTGAGTGATGAATGCCCTAGAGAAAAATAAGAAGCTGCTGTCCAAAATCTTCCAAGAGTAACAACGTTCACAAGAAGACCTTGGGAAAAATTACCCCCCCCCCAAGCTACAGCCATTGAGTAGCTGCATTGGAAGAAAGTGATCACTAATTTAACTGTCAAGATTTTGGGGAATTGAAATACGTGTTCTTCACATTACTATGATCGTATCTAACGTGACAGGATTCATTCACAGTCCAGCGCAATCAAGTTTCTGATTGAAGGTGCTTTGGTAAAGACAGTATGGAAAAGCCAGGATAAAAGAAATTACTGGAAAAACTGCTACTTTGATCGTCGATACTGACAACACAATTCGAAACAGAAATAAGAAAGTGAGAATTTCCGCTGTAGGATATTTGGGTGATCTTATCATTCATAGAAAAATTTGACAGGGATTTTTTGCTTTTGAATTGCAACTGAAAAGCTTTCAAAGTTCAGCGAAACTGCAAAGCAGAGTCGTAACTATCTGGCAAGCTCTGGATGCTGTACCCGGGAACAGATATCCCTCTATGCTCGGTTATCTATTCTACTGCTGAAAAATGGGACTAAGACAGAAATAAATAAAATTCTACTGTCAACTGCCAATTGACCCAGGTAAAATCGGGACAACGTCTGTTTAAAACAAAATCACAGTTACTACGAGGGTAGTAAAAAGCGCATAAAAGAGGAATAACACGCACCAGAAAAACACTATTAATAATTACCTGCATTATCAAGAAGTTTAATTTAGAGAATAATCTCATTTGGTCAAGTAAATTTAATCAGTAATCCAAACAAAAAGTGTACTGCGTGGAATAATAAACATAACAGGCGTTTTTTAACGTTTTGTATGCTACATTTATTTATTAAATATCACAATATTCGCAATTAAACTATAAAATTCAGTTGATCAGCAGTATCGCAAAATAGTTTTGAAATGAGCATATTTTTAGAATTTCCGATACAGAGACTCGTGCGCTGGAGATAAAAATGTTTTTTCTGTACAATGTTGCCATTGCTCGCTTTGAAATCGTTGAGTTTGTGAATCAAAAATTCGTTAAAGTTTTACAAAATATGAAATCGATAATAAAACAAACACCTCTTTGGACGTAATTTAAAATCTGAAACCTTTCAGATTTTTTTTCACCTGGAATGTGTTGCCATTGCTCGCTTTGAAATCGTTGAGTTTCTTAATCAAAAATTCATAAATGCTTTACAAAATGTGAAATAGGTAATAAAACAAATTCTAAATTTGGGGTTTCAGATGTCCATATTCGGATGGACACGTACATTATTCAAAATTGGATGGTACTATGTACCGCTTTTTTAGCACAATGCGATGAAACATTTCCTTATTTAATTTCTTCAAATATAATGCAGACCTCTAACATTTGGTGGCAACAGTTTGAAAAGTGAAACTAACATTAATAGTGATTCAACACAAAATCGCTGAATGAAAACTATAGTCCTTCGGGGACAAAGCCCCTTTGGACTAAAAATTAGACTCAACATTTTTAGGGCTTCCTGAAAGTGAAAATGCCAGTTCATAAATTAGTCATTATGATTTAATTAGTTAAAAACAAATGAAAAAAATCCTATTTTTTTAGTGAATATAAAAACAAACAACAAACCGTACCATTATAAGCAACAAAAAATACTTTCAAAATTACAAGCAAATTTAAGAATGAATGCTTTTTTACTCAAGATTAATCACTAATCACTAAAACCAGCAGCTTTTATTTTGTAGCTGCTATCTAAATTTGTTTCCAGAATTTTGAAATTACGTCAGTAATATGTACATAAAATATCAATCAATTCGTTCTCTGATATCGCTGCAAATTTCGCAGTCAAAGATACAACATTTTTCGTTTTTAATAAACTAACGCATTAAGAATATTTAATGAAATGCAATTTTTATTCTACGAGGTCTAAACTCCTCCCTAATTAAAGGAAATCTTTTTAGCTATAGTACTTAAACTAATTCCATAAGGTTCTTGATCTTTTTTATAAAGATTTTTGGAGGTGGAAGAAACAAAATGAGCTCTCATCGAGATTCGAACTACAGATCTTCTTCTAATTCAGAGGTATATTCGGCTATACTGCACTTGAACACCAGGAAAATTATTTTATCCGATGAATTTATTTGAGCTTTTTACTTCTTGTATGAAATAAAGGAAGTATTGTAATCACAAAAAAAATTCGGGTATCATATTTCAACGAAAATATCCATTTTGACCGCTCTCGAATCCATTTGAACGATGTGTTTTGCGAGACATTTGTACATACGTATATAATGAAAGACTCTTTATTCCAAAACGCATTGTAAAGTGGATCTAAATTGGATTCAGAAGAGACTTTTTCATGACGTAGGTACGTTATCTCGCATAACTCAAAAAGAGTAGTCTCAGAATGCTGGAAAAGTTTTGAATATGGGACTGCTATAACATGTAGCTGTGCACCTCCCTTTTTTGTTGCAATGGGGCAGACCAAATGTTTATATGTATATATTTATATTAGCACTCTGTTACCCTACTCGGTGAACTCAATGTTTTCATTCTTATATTAGGTAAATTTGCATTTTGTGCTTTAGAAGGGATTGAATTATGATGTTCTTACGTTCCAATTAAGGTTTTTATTTTTAGTCAACATGCATGCGATAGTTGTAGAATTACCAACAGTTTAAAGTTATTTAAGTGCTAATAAGCCTAACGTATACGCCATTTCTTTACATTTGAAACTCTTAGTAGAATAGATAATTAAGTCAACTTGAGTGTCTTTCTGCCAAGTGTGTTCAAAATTTAACTTTCAATTTTGTGCACGGAAAACTTTGTCTTCTTGCCCGCTGATCGAATTGCCAGTTTTCGTGTAAAAATTCTTATTTTAATTGAAATTTCTTTAAAACTGTTTTTAATTGTATTTGGTGCTTTAGGTTTTTCTGCGTTTCAGAGTTTTTAATGAAGATTGAGGTTTTACGCATTTTTGCCTTGGCGCGAAGTCGGAACTGAATTTATTGAATTAGAAATATATCTCTAATGAAATTCTAGGAAATAAGTTTAAATGAAGAGCAGCAAAAATGTGTACAATTTAATAGGCCGTGCGAGGAAGTCACGTAGTGTCCACATTAGATATTTTACTACCTGAAAATGCAAAGAATGCTAGATTTTTAGGTATTATTTAATTTATTTCACTTCTTTAATATTTATTTACTCATAGCTACTTGCTTTCGTTTTACTCATAGCTTTTTATACTCATAGCTTTGCTTTCATTTTTTACTCATAGCTTTGCTTTCGTTTCTCGGAGAAATGTTTAATGCTGCCTGCAAAAATGGCGGATTTCCTGCGTAGATAATTTATTCCCAACAAAATAATTAGTGAGAAGAAAACAAAGTTCCTGTTGATCTACAGGTTTTTCAATATCAATCCACAAACTTTTCCTTACTTTACAGGATCTTGATAATATTAATCAACATGCGCATTTATGCATTCACATAAATGAGATATAACTTTAGGACTAAGGAAGATTTCAGGAAACTAGTGACACTGCTCATATTCAAAAGTGTGATACATGATGAAAATCACATTTTATTTTAGGCAAAGGTTTAAGCCATGAATCAGAAAAACGATCAGAAATAAATTTATACGAACTTTTAAAATAAGATTATTATTTAAAATTAACACCTTATATTATATACTAGCCGCTACATGCCAGCCTTTGTCTGGCTTTTTAATGTACCAGAAAAATGCCTAAAGGAAACACCAAACATTAAATGTAAAAACTGGACTTAATTCTACTCTGAAGAACAACTTTATCAAGACAACAAACAACAAAAAAAGAAAAAATCAGAAATTTCAATAAAAATTTATTATATATAAAAAAGATTACAATGAAATAAGCAATATTCCTTAAAACAAACATTAATTATCTTAATAAATAAATTTACCAACTTCCCGTTGCATAAGCTTAAGAATTCAAATGGTATAAAGGAAGTTAAGAACTTTGTATCTTAAATAAATCATGCAAAACTTTTTATATAATTAAACATAATATAAAACATAATCTAAAAAATTACAATGAAATAAGCAATAAATCTCATATTTTCGAGAGGATAGAGAAGGGGAAAAAAAGAAATTCTTTCTGTTGTGCCTCGCGAGACACATGAGTGTGAGAATAAGAAGATTGCAATGTGCATGTTGCGTATATAATTAATAATATTTTATCTCATATTTTCAACAATCAGCAGTCCAGTATACAAAGCATTGAATGAAAATCTGTTGCCAAAGCCATATTTCTAAAAGAATGAAACTATTCAAAATGATACGATTTCATCAAAAATGATAAAAGTAAAAAAAATCTGATTCGAATTTTGAAAAAATCGCTTCGTGCACTGGCTCTTGTCTAGATGCACCTATGTACCAAATTTCGTAGCCGTGGGTTCTATTAGCTTACGCGCAGCACGAACGAAAGACACACACACAGACAGACTCTTTCTTTTCTTTTATTATATGTAGAGATTATTATATTTAAATCTGTCAATGTTGTCATCAAGTTTTTACATCAAAATTCGATAAATAGTCACTGTTCTTATCCGATGTAATTGTTCTAGTTTAAGAAATAAATCTGCTAAACCAGGAACGGGCTCACTTTTTCGGTAGCGTGCCAAAAATCGAAAAAAAAAAGCTTGGCGGGCCAAGATAAATTTTTCTAAAATTTTAAAAACAATATACAAGTATTACGATTTAAATATATTAATAAGATTGTAAGGATCGTATGTTTTACTAACGTTTATTTTATTTTAAATCTTTACTGTCACTTCTTATTTTCTACTTCCGGCCAGAATTATAAGCGTTAATGTATTTATGCAAAGTTTGTCTGGCGAACGCCAAGTATTTAAGTTGTGGCTTTTTGCCAAGCGAGAGAGAGGAAGCAGTTAGTCGAAGCAGGCCGCTTACCTTAGAAGTTTTACTCAGTTGCTGGTTGCCTTCCAGGCCAGAGGTTTAATCCTCTTGATAACTTTAAACGTATTGTAGTGTTCTCAGTTATCTGTACTACATACGGCTTCCTGTTAATATAAGGCCAATCTTCCACGTTTATTATTTCAAAGTTAAATTAGCGTTTAGTTCTACTTTTATATTACGTTCAGACCACAAGTAGTGGATCTTTGTATTCCGAAGTACGGAAATTATTGTATATAGAGAAAAATAAAGGTTTTTGTATACCCTTCTTGTGTATCCTGTCTACTTCCCACAGTGATTGAACATAGCTTTAGTAAGCTCTCTGTTCCGAGTCAGATCCTTGCATGTTCCCGAAGATAGTAAGACGGAACATTGAACCTGATAGTGGCGCCCAACGAAGAAGAATAACCATGGCCGAGTTTCAAGAAGAACCTGTGCTGCCTGCAGAAACGGCTCAGAATCCAGAAATGCCAGCTGCCGCCCTGGAAGGATTTGGTTACATCGTCCAGACCATGCGCGCTTCGATGAAACCAGAAGCAACATTTAATGGAAACTCACCGGTAACCAGTTTTTTGGAAAAATTGGATGACCACTTCATGCTCTACCCCGTGCACGAGTTTCAAAAAGTTACCTTAGCTACCAGCGCTTTGAGGGGCCAAGCGCTTAACTGGTTCAAATGTATCGGCAGAAGTCTCTTGGGTCAAGCAGGAAGTCCCATCTATACTTACGAAAATTTCTAGACTGCCCTAGTAAAAGGCTTCCCTGTTGTAAGGGATCATGCGAAATTAGAAACGGAACTTTTTAGTATATATCAACAAAGAATCGAAAACCTCTCAAGCTTTATTTTAAGAAAAATTCACGTCTTCAAACTTTTGTATGGAAACCGTCTGGATCCTGAAATAATTCAAGTGATTTTGCCGAGGTTACTGCCCCAAGTGCAAGACTTTATTGAATTAAGAAATACGACTACACTGGAAAAGTTATTTGAGCTAGCAATCCAGTTTGAAAGTAGAAGAACGGCGGACGTTGAAAGAAGATGCCAATATCAACAGCGAAACCAATTTGGTGCGCCAAGACTACAGCAAACTCAAGCACACGGCTACGGAAGCAAAGCGAATCAGTGGGCAAGGAAACCCGAGCATTCAAAAACAGCCGGCGAACGTCGACAGTTCAATAGCAATCCAGGAAAAAAAGTCTCAAGGCCAGTGGAAAAAGAAGGAAAGCACGGAAATGAAAAATAATTTAAACTAAAACGGATTTCTGCTGACGAGAGGGTGCGGAAATCCGAAGGCCACGAAAACCCCTCTTCCTTCAAGTTAAATACAGTAATGGTGAAAAATTTGACTCTTCCGAAGATTGAAGTGTTGGTGAATAATATCCCAGCCACCGCACTCCTGGATACAGGCGCGCAGTGTTCCTGTGTGGCAGAAGAATTTTTTAGGAAGTATTATCGTAAATATCGTATATATAATTCGGATAATACGACAGTGTTAGCGGCGCAAGGAGAAAATTGTAAGTGGATAGGTAAAGTACCGCTGTATGTCCGTATCAAGGACGAACAAGTAAAGGTGATGTTTTTTTATAGTAAAGAATCTGCAAGCACATATAATCTTAGGAATAAATTTTCTTTCAGCGGCACAAGCAACGCTGGATTTTAATGAAGCGTCCCTTAAGCTGACAATGAACCCAGTTCGTGCAGAAAAGGCTGAACCGCCGATGTTAAATCTTGACCACCTGCCTAATGACGAGCAAGGAAGAATCCGACAAGTGGTAAGTGAATTTGCTTCGTTATTTAGTGATATTCCAGGATTTACTCAGGTTACTAACCATAGTATTGACACCGGAGATTCAATGCCAGTTCGCCACAAAGCATACCGGTATGATAAGAATAAGGAAAAAATTATAGAATGGCATATCACAGATATGCTACGTAAAAAGATCATAACGCCCATCTCAAGTAGTTATGCTAGCCTATGTGGTTTTATGTAAGAAAAATAATGACTATCCTTTGACACATCCAAAAAGGTGGAGATTCGCAATTGATTACCGTAAATTAAACTCCATAACTAAATATCCGGTATATCCGTTACCTATTATTGAAGAAATTCTAAGGAACATAACATCCACCAATTATATGACGACTTTAGACTTAACGACTGGTTATTTTCAAATAGGGGTTAGGCCTGAGGACGTGCCTAAGACTGCTTTTATAACCAAGTCTGGTACTTATGCATTTTTGCGTATGCCGTTTGGCCTTTCAGGGGCGCCGGCAACATTTCAGCGATGTATGGACATTTTGTTAAGACCTGTTCTTGGAAAGTCCACATTTATCTATTTAGACGATATCATTATTACTAGTGATAATCTCGACCAACATGTACAGGATTTAAGACAGGTGTTTTCTTTATTAAATGAGGCCGGTCTAAAAGTTAATGTCGAAAAGTGCAAATTTGCAGCCCCTGAATTAAAATATTTAGGTTACAAGATATCTCAGAAAGGAATAGAGACAGACGAATAAAAAATAATCGCTGTACAAAAGTATCCGACTCCAAACACGGCAAAGAAGCTCTCTTCTTTTCTAGGACTTTGTTCATATTATAGGTCCTTTATAAAAGATTTTGCAGCTATCGCTGAGCCATTGTTAAAATTAAAAAGGAAAAAGGCAAGATTCTCGTGGACGGCCGAAGCCAATAGTGCTTTCGAAAAATTAAAACAAGCATTAACGCAAGCCCCTGTGTTGAAATTTCCTGAAAAGGATGAGAATTTAGAAATTTCAGCGGATGCTTCGGATTATGCGGTAGGAGCGGTACTTTCGCAAAATCAGCAGCCCGTGGCATTTTTTTAGCCGAACTTTAAATCAAACACAAAGAAACTATTCCGCGACCGAGAGAGAGGCACTTGCAGTTCTGTTAGCAGTGCAAAAGTTCCGAGTCTATTTTGGAAAGGCGCCAATAACAGTGTACTCTGATCATGCGGCGGTAACTAGATTGTACTCAGGGAAAACCTTATCCCCAAGGTTACTAAGATGGGCACTCAAGCTACAAGAATATAATCTGGTAATCAGGCATACCCCCGGAAAGGAAAATATCGTAGCAGATGCCCTATCCAGAATTAAAATAGATGAAGAAGGTAATACCGTAAAGGTCGCAATGCTCACAGCATGTACAATAAATTCCCGAGAAACTGTAATAACCGAACTGGGTAAGGATCCTGATTTTGGAAGCATTTATGAGTATTTAAAGGATCCTGAAAATTTTAGCCACCAAGATATTGTGGCGATAAGTAATAGGGCGGCCCATTACGAACTAATAGATGGTCTATTATTTTATACAAAAACTACAAATTCCAACAACGAATTTCGACCTGTTATCCCAGCTAGTCTTAGATTAAATATCCTGCAGGATCTCCATGACAGCCCTTTAGCTTCTCATGCTGGTATTCGAAAAACTATCCAACGCGTACGCGAGGCAGTCTACTTTCCTGAACTGCAAAAGTTAACAAGGGCGTATGTCCAGTCCTGCCCAACATGTCAAGCAGTTAATTATATTAATTTCCGCCCGGCCGGGTTTCTAAATAGTATTAAATCCGAATTTCCAAATGAAATAATTGGCATCGATTTACTGGGCCCTTTCCCAAAAAGTCAGTTAAATAAAAGTCGCTATCTCCTTGTTATGGTTGATCATTTTAGTAAATGGACCGAAATTGTTCCCTTAAAACGAGCCTCCGCGAAATTAGTTACTGATTCTATTTTAAATAAATATATTTTAAAATACGGGGCGCCCCTAAAAGTTATATCGGATAATGGTCCTCAATTTGTAAGTAATGTATTTGAAGACATGTGCCAAAAACTGGGCATACGTCATTTAAAAATGGTCCCGTATCGGCCGCAATCAAATATAGCGGAACGGGTCAATAGAAATATAGTGAAAATTATCCGTAGTTATGTTAAAAATTTTCATAAAAGCTGGGATAACTATGTCAATGAATTTGCTTTCGCCCTTAGGACCGCAAAACATGATACAACGGGCAAAACTCCTGCTGAGTTATTTTTAGGCAGAAAGATTATAACGCCGTTAGATAAAATATTTTATGTGCAACAAAGAGCCCCAGAATTTAAAATGGGTGATATAGAAAAACTAATTAAGGAAGCAAAGAAGAATACTGAAGTAGCACAGAGAAAACAAGAACTATATTATGACTTGAAACGACGGGGAGTAACTTATAAAGTAGGGGATGAAGTTTTAAAAATTAAGCATTCACTTTCTTCAGCACCAGAAGATAAAACTGCCAAATTTTTTCCACGATTTGAAGGACCATATGTCATAGAAAAAATAACTCACGCTGTAGTAGTGTTAAAAGCTAGAAATGGTGAAACCTGCTCCGGAAACATTGATCAAATCAAACCCTACTATGATCGTAATAAAATGAATATTTTCAAAGATCTTCTGCAGGATCCGGCACGGCAGACACCGCAGGCACAAGCTCCAGAGGTGGAAAAACGACAAGTACAAGGGCAAGCCATTAAGAGGCAGGAGCAAGTGAAAAGAAAGTTTCCCCGCGGAAAAATTGAAGGTAGCAAGAAAAAGAATCCGTTCCACCGTCCAGAAAAGAGAGCTCACGAACACCCCCAGAATGAAGAAGGGAGAAGGACGACGTATGCAAAGAGAACCAGGAGAAATGACGACAACTATAACCCGGCTATAAAATGGAAGATCTACTCATCCGACAGGACTCTCCGCAGCAAATGTCGCCGAACTGCGGAAGGGCCATCAGCGGCGGAGGAAAAGTTACAAGGAAAATTTGAACGGCCAGCAACGAGGTCCAAGCAGGAACACGAAAGAAGTTTCCCGGTTCCGTCAAGACTAGCTGCCATCAAACGACCAAGACCACAGGCAGAAGCGAAAAAGAAGGTATTCAAGGGTGACCGAACTGGAGAAAAAAGAAAGCATCTAGAGGAAGGCACTGAAGGGCGATCCCGTACAAGAAGGAGGATAAATCAAACAACAATCTGCACTACCTTTCAAGACTGGGCCCAGAAAAGAATGTCCGAATATCACAAAGATAAGTAAAATTTTATGTTACTTTGCAAACTTAAGTTAATCTTTCATTCTTACTGCAAGTGGCAGATTTCAAGAAGTTTTACCTCATGCGAGGTCTACCTTTATCGCCAAAAGGGCGAGAAATGAGTTGTTACCGATTTTCGTATTATGTTTTTAAATTATTCGCGCGTAAAACTAAAGTTGATGTATAATAGCGTTGTGTAAAGACTTAAATATTGAAAAAACTTATTGTATAAATTTTATTTAAAACATTCTAGCAAGAGAGAAGTTTTAGTCTGAAAGACTTTTTGAAATGTAGTATTTCAATGTAGAAAGAATTGGCACTTGCTTTGAAAAGAATAGAAGTTAACAATGTACAACTAATGTATGTTTTCAAATGTGTAAAATTAACGGCATGTTAATATGTTCTTATATACAATGTGAACTGTTATTTTAAATGTTAAGAAATACCGTGATATGGTAAAAGTGAATGTTAAAATTTTTTTTATTCGTGTGACTGTAAAAAGACTAAAGCATGGCGAATATGTGTTAAAGGTTGAATGATGTAGTTAGGCTCTCTGACGCTACACTTCAGAGTTAGCCACTTTCAGAATAGTACCTCAGGGTTTAGAGTTGAAATTAGGGTGTGTTACGAGGTCTTGGTATGTTGAATTTTAACACGTTAGTGTTTTGATTGTAGGAGGAAGTGTTGAACACATAGACATAAACACATTCGTGTTTGGTGTTCTTTTACAACACATGTCAGAGAGCACGGGGAGAGATAACTAAAATAGTTATGAATGAAATAAGAATGTTAAGAGAAATATAATTATACATGTTACTTGCCATTTCATTGTGTAACATTTCATTAAACTAGTTTTCCTTCCAGATCTCTGGAAGGAACCAGATTTGAATAAAAGCTCCTGTTTAGATGCAGTACAGATGAAAAAATTGTGTCCTGGGAGCTGCTATTGTAAAAACAAATTTCTTTCTTTTAAATTTCTAGTTTCTAGCGAAAAATGTTTGTAAAAGATTGGCCTCGCGTTAGATTCTAGAGCTAAAAGTTTTCAACAAGGTCGTTTTAGACCTCAGTTTCAAACTAATTAACTCTGGCGGGAAGTATGTAAGGATCTTAAGTTTTACTAACGTTTATTTTATTTTAAATCTTTACTATCACTTCTTATTTTCTACTTCCGGCCAGAATTATAAGCGTTAATGTATTTATGCAAAGTTTGTCTGGCGAACGCCAAGTATTTAAGTTGTGGCTTTTTGCCAAGCGAGAGAGAGGAAGCAGTTAGTCGAAGCAGGCCGCTTACCTTAGAAGTTTTACTCAGTTGCTGGTTGCCTTCCAGGCCAGAGGTTTAATCCTCTTGATAACTTTAAACGTATTGTAGTGTTCTCAGTTATCTGTACTACATACGGCTTCCTGTTAATATAAGGCCAATCTTCCACGTTTATTATTTCAAAGTTAAATTAGCGTTTAGTTCTACTTTTATATTCTTACGTTCAGACCACAAGTAGTGGATCTTTGTATTCCGAAGTACGGAAATTATTGTATATAGAGAAAAATAAAGGGTTTTGTATACCCTTCTTGTGTATCCTGTCTACTTCCCACAGTGATTGAACATAGCTTTAGTAAGCTCTCTGTTCCGAGTCAGGTCCTTGCATGTTCCCGAAGAAAGTAAGACGGAACATTGAACCTGATAAGATGAATGAAATTGCGATTTCATTTTTAAAAGTTCCTTATATTGAGGTTCGAAGGGAGATGTACTGATTCTAAGGAACAAGGCTAAATGCTCATCTGTCAGTCTACTGAAGTAATTATTTAAGGTTTATAGTTGAAAACACTTGTTCACGTATATAAGATGAAGCAAACATAGCACTGATTTTCTGGACTTGATACATTAAATTTGAGAAACCTGCTTTCGATAATGATTTGCAGAACTCTATACTTTGGCATATTTAGAAACAACTGCTTGAGATGATTGTTAGATTGCAACTGAATTAATTCAAGCTGCAAATCTGACCTCACTGCTTCACAGTTTACGATAAAAGGCACGGTAAAAATACCCAGTTCTGTCTGAATGGCACTGAAATCTTCGTTCGAACTCAAAATGCAGTTTTTTCAAACCATTTTCATAATTCTTAATCTTCTCTTTAGTTAGTGAGGGTACTGAATTTACCCTCGGGAAATGAGAAAATCGTTCTGCCCAGCAAACAGATTAAGTTTATTTAAGATAAAGTTTTTTCTAAGAGGTCTCGTTCACATACATTGGATTCCCATATGTCTGCTTGCCGAGAAAGAGATAACGCGTGTTGGCGCAAATCTACAGCTGTAACTAATAAAGAACTTCCGCTTTTAACACTTTACCGATTGAAAGCTGGCTGTGCTTGATATTTCCGTCGATTTATGTTTTGTAGAACAAAAATAGAGAAAATAAGAAGATCATCAGTCCTTCAGAAAAAAAAAAAAGAAGAAAAAAATAATATTTAAACAAAGTAGAAAAGACGATAAATACATAATATATTAAATACAAGGGTTGGGGCAAAAGTCATGGCAACTATATTTTTCTTTGTAGATATGTGAACGGATCACAAAACGTATATGTGTCGTATGGAAGTTCTGCAGACATAGTGTGTATGCAGAACAACAGATGGCTCTGTGATAGCTGGCACTGTGGTAGCGAGGGCTCTGAAATCAGTCAGTTGGTGAGTGCCGTGAGAGATGGAGGTTACGTGCGAGATAGAAGGCGCCTTCATCAAAATAGCCGTTCTCCGAGGGAGAAATGCGATGGAATGTCACAATGAATTAGTAGAAGCCCTTGGGAATAATGGTTCGTCACGATCGGTGAGTGTGCGGACCGACTTGGCACGTGCCGTCATCGAGCACCTCATGGATGAAGACAGACGATGGACATTACTGGAGTTAGACGCCACCATCGAGATAGATAAGGCCTGCGCGCTGAGTTACTACGTCACTGCTAGGGGACCGGTCTTCGCGCAGTTTAGCTTCCTTGCTAAACACCCGTTTTTCTAAACCTATTCTATGAAATTGGTATCTCGTACTATAAAATCAGTCTAAAACAAAATTACAAGCGGCAATATAATGTTTTACAAAGCTTATACGAATATGAAATATTTTCATTTTCTTTTGTTGGTTTTTATTTTCAAAACAAAATTATTTGAAAATGGTGCGGTGCTTTTAAAAGCAAATCATTTCTTTGAAGAAAAATTGGTTTTAAAATTCAAGTAGCTAAAATTTTTACTTTGATTTTTCTGCACTGTCTTTGTGTCTCTCGTTGATTCTCATCACCGCATCAAATTTTTTTTGTTTCACCCACTACTTTAACAAAATGTTTGCCAGTGGGATGTTATCTCTCATTCTATAATTATTGCATATTTTTTATAACTATCATATTAATGTAGCGGGATTATAAAACATCAAACGAATACAAGAGACTACTTAATATTTAGACTAACATTTAAATGCCTTATATCAGTCAGAAAATTTTTCTGAATGTAATAAATTACTAAATAGTCTAGTCTTAAAATTATTTCTTACTTACATGTTGTATGTTAATCTGTATTACAGTTAATGTTTTCCTCTTAATGCTAAATAATTATTCGACAGAATCTGTAGTTAAATTGAGATAATGTTTATTACATAGCTCTGAAGACTATCAATATTAAAATTCCAAATAAGACAGGAAAAAAGTTTTTTAAATAAAGTTATACACAATTTTTTTGAAAATATTTTAAAAATATACGAAATACTTATAAAACTTTTAGAAACTGAAATTTCTTGCAAATATTTGCATCATACCTATTTAACTATAAGCGTTACCTCTGTTCTGAAAATATTTTTTCTATTAATATCCACATGAAAAGAAAATATAAATCCTAACATCATGTTCAAAACTTTTCTGTAAGCAATTTTTTTAACTTAACTTGCATAGCTTTTGGTGGTGCCATGTACTCAAATTAAAGATTGTAATTTAAAAGATAATTTAATTTTTTTTTAATTGCATTGAATTGAATACAATGAAAACAAGTATGTCTACATATGAATTCAATTACTACTGCTTCTTCAATAACTGTACATTTTTAAAATTTCATTTTGCAGTTTCGCAAATTAATTACCTTAATATGAATCTTACATACATTACTTTAGAAACTTTTCTGTCACAGAAAGATTTATATTGCATAACAAATTTTAAACAAACTGATTGCATGATAATAACATATATAAAAGTGAACAGAATCTATATTAGCTAAACATATGCATTTAAGTTTCATCGTGATAAAATGATATTTAACGATTTGCAAAAAACATTGATATTTAAATTTAAGAACACAGTACTCTGTCAAGAATCAAATTTACTCTGCATTTGATATTCTACATATTATGTAATGAAAAAAGTGTTATGCTTTTAACCCCTTAGGACAGTTATTTCATATAAAATTAGTTTCCAATTAAAATAAATAATCATAAATTTTGCTGACAATTTTTATATTACTAGTGTTAGTAATTATTACAAGAGATGATGCTTCAGATGTCAAAAGTAAACATAAATTCAATTCTTAAAACATAATGGATAAAAAATTACAACTTATAAAAGCCAACAGAAAGTTTGCTGAGGGTCTCTTAACCGTGACGTCACAAGCCAGTTTCGTTTCAGAGCGCAGGCCTTATCTATCTCGATGGTGACGAGTTAGAGAGGGCAAGTGGCATCGAGAAACGCACCGTCCTCAGGATATTGCGTAATGAGCTAGCGTCAGAATCCTTCCCCAATCAAATTGATGGTGATCGTCGCGTATGACGTCAGGGGTGTCATTGTTTGCCACTTTGTTCCTCATGGCAGAACAGTGACCGCACAGTACTACAAGGGCTTCCTGGTGCGACAGGTACGACGTGTCGTTCGGGATAAACGTCCGGATCTTGTGGACAGTGCAATAATTCTGTACGACAATGCAAGATCACATAAAGCAGAGTGTGTACTGCAGCTACTGCGACGTTGAGGATGGGAAGAATTGGAGCACCCAAAACCGTACTCTCCTGACCTTTGACCCCTGTGACTTTGATCTCATTCCCAAGATTAAGGAACTAATACGTGGTAGGCGGTTTGCAACACGAGAGGCCATTGCTAATGCTGTGCGCCAACAAATGACCCGATTCACACATGGTGTGGTAAATGCTGAGGCTGATGGTATTCAGCGTCTCCCACATCGTTGGCAGCGTGTGGTGACAGTAGTAGGGGACTACATTGAGGGTCTTTAGGCCCAGGTTTGTCATGTCACCTTTATGTGTATTGTGTTATCATACTTTTGCACGGTGAAGGCTATATTGCCCTGTATACTACCGTAATAAATTCGTGTGTTACGATATTTCAGTGCTATGCATTGTCCACACATGTAGTTAAGACCTTGTCCTTTCGTCTGTATATGTCACGTTTTTCAACCGGACTGGTTAGACCATTCGCCATGATTCGAACCTGGATCAAACTACCAGTGTTCAGCTGGTTTATCTGTTCCTCTAGTGATCGGTTTCTTTGTCAGACTAGAAATAATAATCGAGGAAATAGTATGTTCAAGAAAATTAAGCCTTAAAAAGGCAACTTTTTCGAACACCTTGTGAACTAAAGTGCATTATATATGAGCTGCTCACTTTACGAACAGAAAATAATTTAAATGCTTGATAAAATTTGATTCAAATAATTTTTAAGTTCTTATACAAAGTAAAGGAAGTACTGTAATAACGAAAAATTTCAGGGATCATATTTCAAGTGAAATACCTATTTTGACAGTTTTCGAATCCATTTCGACGATTTTTTTTGTATGACATCGGTACGTATGAGTAAAGTGAAGCACAACATTTTCCAAAACGTATTTAAAATGGATTTTAAGTGACATCTGTACGTCCGTACGTATTTATCTCTCACAACTTAAAAAGGATTAGCCTCAGACAATTGAAATACGTTGAAATTTTGTATATGGGACTGTTGTAACATCTAGTTGTGCACCTCCCTTTTTTTATTGTGCTCAGCAATACCAAATGTACATCTCTCTCTCATAAACATAAAGTATCCAAAATCAAAATTAAATTGGAATCAAAACAAAACAATTCTCTAATAATATTAAATAAATAATAATAATAATAATTGCAACCGGGGATAAAAGGTCTAAAATTGTAGCAAAACATAGCCAAAATTAATATAAGAATACAACAGTTGAATAAACCCGAAAAATATTTACTAATATTATTGGGGAATTGCCTTGTTTTGATTCCAATTTAATTTTAATTTTGGATACTTTATAAGGTATTTCTCTCACTTTCCAAGCGTCCTTCCAAGTGTAGTGGTTCTGCACGCTGGGCCGGTATTCCAGAGGTCCGTGGTCCAATTCCCGGCAAAGGCTTTGTTAATTTTTCATCTTGGCTGCTTCCAATTAACTTAATGACTTTACAGTGGCTCCCGAACTAAAAGGATTGTGGATGATGATTCTCCACACCCAGGATTTGGCGACTAGGTCCCTTAGCCGCCCTTTAAAAAGGGGAGTATATAAGGTATTTCTCCCACTTTCCAAGCGTCAAAGGCGTTGTTAATTTTTCATTTGACTGCTTCCAATTAACCTAATGACTCTACAACTTAATGTTTAATTTACTTCAATCTTGGAGCTGTAGCGTAGGGACAGGTTAAATTTTTGTATTTTGTATATTACTTTGTTTTTCTTTATATGTATATATGTGTGTGTGTGTGTGTACGTATGTATATTAAGTAAACTTAAAATTATGTGAATAAGGTAAATATCTGATGTACCTCCTTTTGATAACGTTGAATCAGATTTTAATTGTACTTCTCTTCCTGTTTTTATATTTTTATATATTTCTGTTGTTTGGGAGAATTCTTTTGGTTTGAAAACAGTTGTTAATTTTTAAAATTTTCATTGGGAAACTTTGTGATCTTACTGGTTTTGAATTTCACTTCTTTTATGGCTTTGTGAAGAAGGTTTTCAATTTCTTACTACTTTGTTTATATACATCTATATGTATACCCATACCTTACTCAGATTAAATACCTTTACCCAGCCTTTATTTTCGTAGTCGTTGGTCGTAGTCGTATACTTTCAACTACAGAAGTGTTTTAACTGACTAAAATATTCATCTTTTGACAATGTCAAATTTAAAATAATTAAAATGCGGTCTCCGTTTCCCATACTTATATTTGGGAAAATTTTATACTCGTTACGAAAAAATAAAATTATAAGAAGTTTGACTCCAGTACGACAAAAACTGAACCGAGTTATTTAATTTCAAAATTTGCAATTTTTTATGCCCTTTTCAACTTACCTTGAGGAATCTGTTAGTTAGGTTAGAACAATTCGAGGAAATAAGTTTACTTGAAATAAAGCAAAAAATATGTGTAATTAAATAGGCCGTACAAGGAAGTCTTGTGGTCTCCATATCAGATTTTTTAAAATTCTGCAGTTAATTCGCAGCAAAATGGAAAACAAAACAAGATCATTACTAACAATGAATTTTGGAAATAATAAATACAATATATTTAAATAGATTTACTGCGACTGTAACTGAAATACTTTTTCTTTTAGCATTATGTTATTTAACTGATAAAACTCCAACTTGTAGTGTTTGTCCTGATAAGAAATATGATAATATTAGACGTAAAAGTCTTGAGATTTATGATGCAACCTAACAGATACCTTTTTTTATTAGCATTTTACTTCTTTTCATTGTTCTTCTTACTTTTTCTTTTTTTATCTTTCGTATTTTTATACTCATACTATTCTTTAATCGTATTGAAATGTACATGCTATCCTTATTGTACGATTATTAATTTCAGTAAAACTCTATAACTGAAATCTTCAATGAATCTTTCCTTGACGACCATCTTTAAAAGTTACCAGTATTTCTGGAAAGATACATAAGCATCGATCTTGGTACTAAGATGAACGCTTCCTAACTAGGTCCATATTATACGTTAATGCGGCAACCAAAATCTCTAATTTTGCAATCAAACTGAAGCATTTTATGCTGCAAAATTGAGTGATCAAAACGCTCTATTTAAGGTAACAACAAAGTAAAGAATTACTAATATCAAAACTAATTTTATGGAAGACGTTTTATTAGTAATTAATCATTCATTCAGCTTGTTACAAGTTTGACTCATTTATGAAAAAGTTCTTTGAAAATGATTCCTGACAATCTATTTATACTGTATTTCATTTCCTGTCTGCGCACATGGTAATCCGTAACAAATCAATATCCAAGTAGAGCCAAATCAAACCATTTCTCCTTTTGACGTTGCTGGAATGGGACACGTTTATTTCGAAGTTGACGGTTCAATACGTTTAAGCATGTTATTTTAATCATAAATTTCGTAAATCTTAAATGATTTAATCTTAGATTAAATCCTTTGGGAAGCAAAAAAAAAAAAAAAAAAAGTAAATAAATAAATAAATAAAATAAACCGCTAAATTTAGAAACGTTGTTAAAAATTATTGAACGTGCTATAGGATGTTGGCAGATCTTTATTCAATAAATATTCTAATAATCGGTAGTGCTTTTGAAGTTATTAAAAATTATAACACCATGCTCATTATATTTTTCCTCATATTAATATTTATTTATTATTAGCTCAAAGGAGCCTTAGCTTTTATTATTACTATTAGTTGCAAAACGCCATTTTACGTCGAATCACTATAAATGACTGTATCATTTTTCAAATTAAACAAACAAATATTATCTCCCTGTATTATATTTAAAGAAATTAAATAATGAGTGGCAACACTGTAGGGAATAAAACCTTTCTTTCTCCAGGGCGCGAGATTGTCTATGGGAAATTCTAAAGCGATGCTGTTTGAAATATATTTGGCCCAAAAAAGCGTTAGCCCAAATGCGGTTTTTTTTTTTTTTTTTTTTTTTTTTTTTTTTTTTTTTTTTTTTCCTTCTTCCCTCCATTTACACATAGTGTCTGCATGTGTAAATGAAAAAAAAATGCCTTTTTGGGCGTAATATAAAATCTGAAAGCTTCCAGATATTTTTTAAAAATTTATTATCTTTTTTTTATTATTATTATCTCTATTTGCTTAGGTGTTGCGCTTAATATCTGCTTTTCCGGTTATAAATATGCAGTATTTTGGAAATATTTTCCAAATTAAGATATATAACCTATTTGTTTCGAATGGAGCCAAAGCTGCATTATTCTTATTGCTGCATTTATTTAGCTTTGTAATTAATTCGTAATTTATTTATATAAAGGTACTAATAAGCCTATATATCGCACTTATTTTTCAACGCATTTCTTAAATTAACTTCAAGAACCGAAAAGGATAAGCCCTTCATGAAAATCGATGATAACCATCGCTAATTGTCATCTTCTGTAAGATGAATCTCTTCGTAGATTATGGCCAGTTGCGCCAAACAGGCAACTTTTGGCGTCACTTTTGCCATTTGAATATCTTTTTTTTTTGTTCTTCAATACAGATAAGTTCAAAAATTTTTGTTCTGAATTAACTTCAATAAATATAAATTGTGTGCTTTCGCTAGATTTTTGAAATTGTTTAATTTTAATATTGTTATGGATTTTGTATTTAGTTAGCTATTTTTTGGTATAATTGTAAATAAAATTGTTTTATTTCCCTGTCTAATACAGCGCGTGACGAGTTTTAAGAGAAAACTATGCCGAAAAAATAAAAATACAGGAGCATGCGCATTTAATACGTAGATATCTCGTAATTTATATTTAAATTGAAATAATGGAATTCTGTGTTAGCTGTAACTGTAATTCTACTGTTTTGCTTTCCAGAAACCTCTAGAAATTACGAGAAGCTTCTCGGGACTGATTAAAAAGCTTATAAAAGCCAGAGAAATACATCTCAGTTCAGTTGTTAACTAAGTTATTGTATTTTACTTAGCCGCTGTAATTTTGAGATCGGATTAGCTTTCTCTGCGTTTGAATTGTGTTCTATTTAAAGTTTTAGTAGTTAAAACATAACTACTGTGTGATATTGTAATATTGTACGAATATCTGTGAAGAAAAATTTCAGCATTTTGTTTTATTTCTTTTGATAGGAATAAATTTTATTAACTTTTCATCAGACTTGTATATTCAACCTATTACGAACCCGTACGCACCCAACGATATTATTAATTGCATATAATATTACTTTATTAGGCTTTATTAGGCAAACTGAATTTATTTCATTTGTTTTTATGCATTACTGAAAGGAAACTATAATAATTAAATAATTCAAAATGGTTTACCAACTAATTTTTGATGAACAGCAACACAGTGGTTTTTCTAGGAAGTTGATTTCGACTGACATCTGATCCACCTCCTCTTGATAACGTTATATTTTAGTTGTATTTCTCTTCCTTTTCTTTTTAATGTATTTGTATGTAATTTTATTGTTTTAGGCATTCCTTTTATTTTAAAATCACGTGCGGCGGACTCTTTATTGGAAGGTTTAAGGATTGTAATGGTTTTATAATTCATTTCTTTCATGCCTTTGTGGTTTTGGTTCTAAATTCATTAATTTTTTTATAATAAATTAACTTTTCAGCAGTATTTTGCACGTATTTGATTTGAGATTTTTTTCTTGAAAAAAATTTCTGTAATAATCTATCCATCCATCTATCTAATACAATCCATCAATTCCATCCCATCCCACCCACCCAGCCATCCATCCATCTATCGGTCCACATCTATCGGTTTTCCCGAACTGGAATAAAACGATACTCAAAGACATAAATCGCTAAAATGACATTTTCACACAACTGCTATGTAAGAAAATTATGCTCGTCCGCAATTTTTTTTAAATTACACTATCGAATAACACATATAAACCTTACAAAATAAGCACTTTTCCTATCATGGTACAATTCAAATTCTTAAAATTTTTCTAATAACCGATTCTTTAATTACTTACTTACGCCGTGGCGATTTGGTTTCAAAAACGTACTATACTGTCGGATATGTCCCACTTCAGGTTTTCTCTATGGAGTAGGCAAGAATTCCCATTTCAGCTTTTCCAATCAGAGCCAATGTCAATCCGAAAATATGATCGGAAATCACATAAATTTGAAGCAATGTATAAAATTATATCAGAATAATGCTCCGCCTCGTAAACTTCGTGTTCAGACAATGTTTAAATACAATATTAATGCAATAGAGCGATGATAACTATTATAGTAAATATGAAAGGAAAGTTGTTTGATTGCAATTAATGTATTACTTGGCCATACTGGTTACAAAATAATTTCGGCTAAAATATTTTAAGAATGATGAATCTTTAAGGAAAGTGAAAATACAAAACTTTTGAACATCGGGCTATTAATAAATGTAATTAAAAAATATAACACTCCACAAACTCGTGAAACCCGTAAAAAGCTACTATTTTAGTTTTTAATAAGAATTATTATAGCTATTAAATCTTTAAAACTATACCTTTCGTCACGGGGGGGAGTACGTTGAACCTGTAGAGACATTAGGTATTTTTTTAAAGCAAACAAGATGAAAAATAGTAAACGCCTTCGCCGGGAATCGAACCACGGACCTCTGGAATACCGGACCAGCGTGCTACCGTTACACCACGAAGGTACGCTAGGGAATTGGGAAAAATACCTTATATATCTCCCTTTTTAAAAGGCGGCTAGGGTTTTAGGGGACCTAATCGCCAAATTCTGGGTGCGGAGAATCATCATCTACAACCCTTTTAGTTCGGGCGCCACTTGTAGAGTCATTAGGATTTTTTTAGGGGCAGAAAAGATGAAAAATAGCAAACGCTTTCGCCGGGAATCGAACCACGGTACTCTGGAATACCGGTCTAGCGTGCTACCGTTACACCACGAAGGCACACTAGGAAAGTGGGAGAAATACCTTATAAACCATATGCAAAAATAAATAAATAAATAAATAAATAAAAAATAAAAAATAAACTTTTCTGGATGTTTGACTGTATAACCGAATAGAGTTACCATATGTCATTCAAACAGGGGATGTATCCTTCTTTCTCAGCTGAAATAAGCGTTGTTCTGCATCTTAAAAAGATTTTCTTCTTGCTTTTCTTAGTTTCACGCACAATTTATTTCGGAATCATTTCATTTTATTTTTGAGTTCCTGCTTCTAAAGCAGAAAGTGAGAGGATTTTCTCTCTAATAAACATTCTATGGGTAATAAGCCGAGCAGATTTAACATGGAATCTATGGTGAACGAAAGATAATATGGTAAAGGTTCTCCGCCATACAAGGGTAGTTTTTTGGGGTAAAGTCTATTCCTTTTCTCTTAGGTGAGGAGTATTTTAGTCCATTTCTCAGATACCGTAGGAACCAAGCTCTTTTGCTCAGAAATTAAATAGATTTTATTATGTTGATAATTGCGGACAACAAAAAGTAGCTTGAGAAATTTGTGAAACATTAGCAGAAGCGAAAGGTGTTGAATTAATTTCAAAATATTTAAGCACGGAAACTGCACAGTAGAATCCTTTACCAATTTTAGAGATTATGTGGGACAGGGAAAAAATCCCCCCTTTATTCAAATTAAGACTGTATTGGTTTCAGAAAATTTGTAGAGTCATTAGGTTACCTTGAAAACCCTTAGGACATGAAAAATGAGCAATGCCCTCGACAGGAGTCGAACTTGTACCTCTCGAATACGCGCCGTGTGTGTTAAGATAACAACACGAAGGCATGCAGAGAGGAGGGAGAAAATACCTTATATACTTTATATAAATTTGGTAAAAAACAAACAAAAGTTAAAAACAAAAGTTAAAAATCTCATCATCAAACTTAACGAAAACAAAAATATCTGTTTTCTGCTTCTCGCAGTTTTAAGCAAACAAAAGTTAGCCTGTAAAATTTTTTTTAAATCTTTTATCATTATTATTATTTTTAGCGTTTTCATGTTAAAATAATGCTACTCAGTGTGTGATAATGAATGTTTTTCATCTTGAAAGTCTGTTGTCTTGAAAGGATTTTAGCTTAATGAGAGTAATTTGTTTGCGCACTCTTTTGTTCCTTTAATTTTTTTTATTTTCGATCCTAAGCTAACTTATATGAGCTTAACTTAATTAAGTACCTATTTGATAAATTACACTTTGATACCTGAAGTGTCATCATGATACTAGGTATTAAAATACTATAATCGTTTAAATATATGGGGCATATGGAGAAGTGTTTTTAGTCAATTTTTAAACCTAAATTATTTTAATAATTTCATATTTTAGGGAATCATTAAAATATCTTTTATTTTGTTTTAATTGCAGCTAAAAATTATTTCTTAATCTAACGAAACATTCTTCGCAGAGCTAAATCTTTTTTACTTACTTGTGTTAAGTAAAGGAAGTTTTGTAATCTCGAAAGATTTCGGGTATCTATTTCAACAAAAATACATTTTTCAGCCACTCTCGAAACCATTTGAATCATGTTTTTGAGCGACATTTGTACGCACGGGCAGAATAAAGAACTCTTTTTCCCAAAACAGATTGCCAAAATGGATTTAAAATGGATTCCGAAGAGAATTTTTCGTAAAGTCTGTATGTACACTGCGCAATAGAAAAAGAAAAAAGGAATAGTTCTCTATCCTCGTTCTGCTGCGCCAATTGACGGGGTTCAAATTTGGTTCCTTGCCTGCCATGTATATTGCAACTTTATATAACACGCGTGACCTGTTATGATGACCATAAGCCAACTTGTTTGGTTAGGTGAGTCGGGCTGCGGCAACACCTTCTTAAACAGAAGAACCTTAAGAAGGTGTTGGCTGCGCCCACTTCTGGTTCCTTATTTACTCCCTCTTTTAAAGGGCGACTGGGGATTAGGGAACCCAGTCGCTAAATTCTGCTGGTTAACCACTTGCGCTAAAAAGACGTGCCACGCACGTCGAGATGCTTTTGTCTCAAACCGCGAGCGACGTGAACACCACGTCGATAGGCATTTATCGCAAAAGTGAAAACAACGGTGGTGCACACGTCGCCTAACAACGAGATTGTTTATGTCTCGAGTTACAGCTCTGGATTGCACTCGCAGACGCGGAGCGGCGTAAATGAGACACTTTACCTCTTGTTATATTGTAGCGCACGGCACCGCAACCGTGAAGTTTAGTCGTAGCGCAAGTGGTTAAGAGTCATTATGCATCACCTTTTAATTCGAGCACCACTGCAGAATCATTTTAAAATTTTTTGAAACAGGGAAATCCGCAATGTTCTCCCCGGGACTTTAATCTGAACCTCTGGATTATGTGCTGAGTGTGCTACCGTTACACCACGAAGGCATGCAGAAAGGAGGGAGAAAATACCGCACAAACTTGTTGAAGAGAGAGCTCTCCTATTCTATTTGAACTCGAGGGTTAATATTGAAAAGTGTGGCTGCCCACAAAGGCATAAGGGGACTCTAGAAACGAAACTTTGCTGCATTGCATCGTGACAATGCCAAACCACACTAGGCAAAAATTATTGCATATTAATTCGACTGTTTTATGTCATGTGATATATAGCTAAAATCAATTGGACGGTTTTTCTCCAGTTAGTTTCCAGAGTTGTAAAAAAGAGAAATCCATAGCTGCTGGTTGAGCTATCTGAAAGATGGAAGAACAGTCAAATGGAATACTCATAGCTGATGAAATGTGTTTCTTAATTATTAACAATTTAAGAAAAAATACTAAATAGTGGAACGAATATATGCTAAAAGCTAATACGTTATTTGTAATCATGTAACTCTTTTCTCCCTTAGATGTGAGTACATTTACCCTTCTCTCTAATCTCCTGTGAATACCGCGGAGATAAGCAAACAGTAAGTAGCTCGTTCATAATCATGATGTTCCTCAACTCTAAATTACTCGTTCTCTGAAAAACGGTTTTTCTGCGCAGTATATTTTCTAATCTAGCTTGAAATAGTTTGGATATACATTTAAAATGACTCTTTAAGACAAAGACCTACTTTAAGTAATACGTTCCGGCCTAATTAGGGGCTTGAAATTCCGTTTCAATTGCAAATCCTTGAATAATTTTCAACCACGTGAAACAAATGTGGCCTCAAAATAACAAATGAATCTACGTTCTTTTTAAATAGCACCCTATGCAAACTGGAAAAATGACGCAATATCTCCTGCGATACTTTTTCTTTTTTGAAGCCGTTTGTAGATAATTTGTCATGGATTTTATTTAGTACTGAGAGTTTAAAATACTTTAATCAAACTCCCTTGATGATGATAGGCAAAACAACTATGACTTTCGTTTTGGAATTTTGTGTCGAAAACTTTAAAAGTCTGATTCACTTTTCAAAGTGTTGCCACCAAATATTATCACTCTGTATTACATTTAAAGAAATTAAATAATGAAGAATCTGCATAAATTTATATATATTCCTCGCATTGTAATAAAACAACGGTACCTAGAGCCATCCAATTTTGAATAACGTACGTATCCACCCGAATATGGGTATCTGGAAGCCCAAATTCAGAATTCGGAATTTACTTTATTCTCTAATTCGCATTTTATAAAACATTTATGAGTTTTTGATTAATGAACTCAACGATTTCAAAGCAAACAATGGCAACATTGTACGAGGAAAAAAAAATATCTCCAGAGCGCGAGACTGTGTATCGGAAATTCTAAAGATATGCTCAATTTAAAATTATTTTGCAATATTGCTGTTGAATTGAATTTTACGGTTTAAGTTCGAAGAACACGATATTTAATAAATAAAGGTAACACACAAAACGTTAAGAAAACGCTCCTTTGGGCGTAATATAAATTCTGCTTTTTGGGAGGCTTTGTTCCTGAAGGACTATTTTTTTCGTTTTGCGATTTTGCATTGAATCACTATAAATGTCCGTTTCACTTTTCAAACTGTTGTCACCAAATGTTAAAATCCTGCAATATATTTGAAGAAATTAAATAATGAAAAATCTGCACAAATGTATGAATATTTCTCGCATTGAGATAGAACAATGGTACATAGAGCCATCGAATTTTGAATGGCGTAATCCTCCTACGAAAATCAGCATGTGGAAGACCAAATTTGAAATTTGGAATTTGTTTTATTATAGATTTCACATTTTGTAAAACTTTAACGAGTTTTTGATTAACAAACTCAAGGATTTCAAAGCGAGCCATGGCAACACTCTACGGGGGAAAAAAACCTTTTTATATCCAGCGCGCGGAACTGTGTATCGGAAATTCTAAAGATATGCTCATTTTAAAATTATTTTGCGACATTGCTGTTGAACTGAATTTCATGGTTTGAGTGCAAAGAACATGATATTTAATAAATAAACGTAACACACAAAACGTTAAAAAAAAACGCCCCTTTGGACATAATTTAAAATCTGAAATCTTACAGTTTTTTATTTTATTATTTTTTTTATTTTTTTTAATATATTAAAGTTTTGAAGTAATGGTGAGGTGAATGTCTGCTTTTAATACATGCACTTTAATTGAGTTAAAATAACACCCCGAACAATTATTATTGAAGGAGTTAAAGTAATAGCAATCACCGTAATAATCATAAATTTGCAGGATTAGCTTTGAAGGTTTAAATTTAGAACATACTTCTTCAGCTGTATAGGTGCAAAATTCATTTTGCACTTCACATTTGAAAATTTATTTTGCTATTATGCACTGAAGAAGAATGTTCTACATTTAAAGTACCGAAACTTGTCCTGCAAAAATTTATGAATATTACCCTGATTCTTGTTCCTTGTTCCTTTAACTCCTCGAATATTACTTTTTTATGCTTTAAATGACCCTCTCAAATATTTCTATAGAAGCTACATGAGCTGCTACAAAGCCACTCATATCAAACAGAATTCCTGGAGGTTTTGAAAGAGAACAAGAATCAACTGGTAGAAGCTACTGAGAACTTCCTGAAACTCGTCTCTGTTAATGCATCACAGTTTATCGTAATTTTATTAACATAAAATGCAATGAGTGATTTTCGCTTTTCCGGCCGCTCTTCTCCAGTTTTGAAGTGGTCCCGTTTGTTTTCGGAGAATCAGCCTAATACTTTTAAGAGAGTTTATAGAACAGCTAGACGTATAATGTGTACCTGACTGCTGTGATTGAAGACTGCTGTGATTATAAATTTCAAGAATTTGTAACCACCGCATTCGCTGAGCTGGAATTCTAGGTTTCTTTTTATATGTTTTGTTTTGCAGAAAGATCAGAACACTCAAAGACCCTTGTAGGCGTTACCGATCGCATAATTCACAAATGCACATGAGTATCGCCACTGCGGGAGGTGTTTCAAAAATGAACCAACGAGCCTCTATTGCTCTTGTGGCGGTGAAACTTTGAAACTCTGCATTTGAACGCCTGTTATTGTTTACATTTTATTTTGCATTTGTTTCACAGCTATGAGTGTATGGAGTATAAGTGCTGCTATCATTTTAGTAGAATATCTCGTAGAGCTTTCATTTGATAGGTTTATTTAATCGTCAAGATTCCACCTTTGGAAACTTATTACCCACTAATATTAGGATTAATGTTCGTGGCACTCTTTATATCGAGAAAATGACACAAATTACAATTAGCGTCGAATACTATGCATTTAACTAACGTCTGTGGTTTAAGAGAATTCAAATATATAATTCTTTTTATTTAGCTGAGAATAATTGGAATTGAAATTTAAAAATTGAAGTGTTTCAATGAATCTAGTATTTTCTTATCTTAGTGCTTGAATTCCTTTGCTTTTGAAAGTGTAAGATTCAATATATATATTGGGAATGATCTGATTATACCTATTGTTAACGTTAAAAGTTATATATGAATAAATTAAATACATTCGTTGTGAATAAGACAAGTTCATTCTGTTTGAAGAATATTTCTTCTGCAGTCAATGCATTTAAGAGTGAACAGTTATTAGTGTGAAATTTAACCCACTAAATGTGTAGGAATTCAAATTAAGAAAGTTAATTTTGAATAAAATTATGTATTGGCTATTATTATGTAATATCTTCTTCATATAGATTGTAATAAAAATGCTAAGACTTCTACTATTTACATACATTACATATTTACATAATTATACTTATATTTGATCTAACATCTCACTGAAAATTTTCACAAGAAGTCTTAGATACTTTAATTATTTCGTAAAGGAAATTGTGTGACAAAACATTTTCAACCATCTTGCTTGAAGCACGGCAAAGGTCATCTGAAATGTCAGAAATATTACTGGAAGGCCACTGGTCCATTCTACAAGCTACTACCACTGTGGTGATACAGATGTGCACTTAGTAAATATGCTTACCAATCATGCCAACAATACTACTGGCATGACAGCACTATGCTGAAAACGCCCAGTTGCCCATTAGCCAATGCCTGAAAAGCCCATATATGTTGTTGTCGTGTACATATTACATGAAAAATGGTTGCCAACGAAGAGAGGTTGGACTTCTATTTTCCTGCCCCAGTTTTGAGGTGGGATCCGGGGGTCTCTCACCCATCTCCTCTCTCACCAATCCACACGACAGGATTTTAGGCTCGCCGCATATTTAGAGTGCCGCCATGCCGCACCGACACTATACATTTACAAACATCCATGTCTTCTCCGGGATTGTAGACCATTATATAATGTGACAATATGTGATTCAATATGTGATGTGACATATGCATGTTCGAAATGAAAGAAAATTAATTACAGAAATTTTTAACAATTTCTGTTCGTTCATTTCAAATCGATATCAAATCTTAAGAGATCCTTTCGATATAAATCCCCTTACATTAAAATTAGTTGTCTGGGCTTCTTCCCCATTGTATCTCACTAAGGGAGACAAAAATGCTAAAATTGAAATATGAAATCCAAAATTTAGGAAGTTTTAAATGATTCACATGCAGTTGTTACGGAGTGTCACGAGTGATTTGAAAGGCTTTAAACTATTCAAGCGAAACGCAGCAAAACCTTTCTCCAAAAAATGATTCGCTATCAAATTTTTTCTTTCCACGCACTGATTCGGCGCATTTTCGCTTTTCAAGACTGACCTCTGCTGTGTATGTTGTCGGTTTTAAAAGTAGGTGAAAAAGTTGTGAACAGGCTCGGAAAGGGCAATTCTAATCATTCAGTTATGCGTGAAAGAGATTAGTACGGTCAAATTATTTTCTGTGTTTTCTCTAGTAAAAATTAACAGTTATCTCAGTTTGTCTTTTAGAACAATGACAAAAATAAGAACTCTCAATTAACAGCTTATCTTAAGGTTAATGTCGTTTATTTTCTAATTCTATTAAGGCTATTAACGATCTATTGAACCATGAAAGTAAAGTAAAAAATATATTATTTCGATAAAAAGTTAATAAAATGTCTTAATGTAATTAATGCCTTGTTTTAGTTGGCTTTTCTTAAAAAAATAAAAACTGACTACGGAAGTCAAATATCTGAATAAATTTAAATAAATTTGTTACCATTGTTTATTAGGTTGTTCCAGGTCACTAATTAGTAGTGTTATTTCATTGTGATTGCAAATGACTGAATTAAAAAGAAATGAGCACCATTAGAGAGACTAAAAGATTTAGCCTAAAATTTAGTTAGCTTGATGTACTAACTTACTCAAAGAATGAAGTTTATTTTGTAAAAATCCTGGAAACTTAGTAAAATGTTAAAAAAGTCTTAAAGCTTTCAGATTTTATATTACGCCCAAAGTGGCAGTTTTTTAACGTTGTGTGTGTTACCTTTATTTATTAAATATCTTGCTCTGCGCACTTAAACCATATAAAATTCAATTCAATAGCAATGTCACAAAATATTTAAAAACAGCATATCTTTAGAATTACTGATAGACAGTCTCGCGCGCTGGTGATATATTTTTTTTTCGTACAGTGTTGCCATTGCTCGCTTTGAAATCGTTGAGTTTATTAATCAAAAATTCAAATAATGATTCAGACTTTTATAGTGATATCAACGTAAAATACCGTTTCGAGACTAACAGCCCTTCTGAGCTAACGTTCCTTTGAGATAAAAATAAGAATTCAAGATTTATTACACTTTATTACTTTTCTAAAAAACACCTTATTTTGTCATTATGATGCTTAGAAGGGTCAAACGGTCAAAACGGTTTTTTAAATGAAACACTAAAGTTTAATAGCGCCGACTTTTGTGTTCCAAAGAAAGGTGGAGATATAAACATGATGTGGTTTTAAAAAGACTGAACTGCCGAATAAAACTTATAAAAATAAACTTCAAATTGCAATATTTGAAGCTTTGTAAGCCATATTTAAGAATTGAACGCACTCTGATGTATTGTACAAGTGTTTACATGAAGATACAAAGATTTCATATGTCGGTGTGATGAGTGCGACAGGGTTTTCTGTAGGAAACCTTTGAACATAACAGAAACTCTGCGCTTTGGTGCATACAGTGCTAATATGTTAAAGTCAAAGGAAATACCACAGAGTTTGAAATTCTAAAGATAATCAACCGCAGAGTTTAACGATTCAGTGGCAACTGCTATGAAATACTCCAATAAAAAGAGAAAACAAATGAAAAGATAAACTATATTATAACAATCAAAAATGGATAGGAAAAAAGGGCGCAACAAGAAAGCAACTAGTAGTAGAAATAAAATAATAGTGATTTTACTTATAGGTGTGGACAGATATGATTTCACAAAAATAAATAAATAAATTATAAAAATTAATTTTTCTCAAAATATCTTTTTTTAAGATTGTATATACCTTTTCTCATAGTTCTACGAAATTTCTGAAGCATAATTCTCATGTTTTCTAGTATAAAATTTAAAAAAAAAAAAAAAAGCTTTTGTGTTAACACTGTTTATTTTTTCTTTCACAGGTCATAATATTTTACTACCTTAATAAAAGTGTTTTTGTTATTTAAAACACGTAAATTTTAAAAAAAATGTAATTAAAAATTGTACAAAAAGCTTTTTTTTTTCTTTCTTTTCTTTTTTTAGCCCAAATGGACATTAGCCCAGAAAGGCTATTAGCCTCGAAACAGCTTTTGCATTGAATCACTTTAATCTGATGTATCACTTTTCAAACTGTTGCCACCAAATATTTTCGCCCTGTGTTATATTTAAAGAAATTAAATAATGAAGAATCGGCATAAATGTATATATATTTCCCGCATTGTGAAAAAACAGCGATACCTAGAATCATCAAATTTTGAATAACATAGTCTTCCATCCGAACATGGGCACCTGGAAGCCCGAATTTGGAATTTATTTTATTGTCCATTTCATATTTTGTAAAAACCTTAACTAATTTTTGATTAAAAAAGCTCAACAATTTCAAAGCGAGCAGTGACAACACTGTAGGGAATTAAGCATTTTTATATCCAGCGTGCGAGATTGTCTAGCGGAAATTCTTTAGATATGCTGTTTTCAAACATTTTTAGCCCAAAATGGCGTTAGCCCGAATGCTCTCGACATGTGTATGCGCCTATAAATACAAAAAAGCTCCCGTTTAGGCGTAATATACATTCTGAAAGCTTTCAGATTTTTTTTTTTTTTTTTTTTTTTTTTAAATGTAACGCAACAGACGTGTTTGATGTGCCAAAAAATTGCCCTTTTTCATTTATAATAGTTTGTGAGAAAAGGTGCATAGCCCACCTTAGAAATATTATTTGATATATCAGATTCCTGAATTTTAAAGAGCATAAGATTTATTAAATTATATAGTCAGTGTTGCTAACCAGCTTGCTTAAGCTAATTTTATGTTTCCCCTTCGAAAACTGAGAAATATAGTCTAAACGTAAGATTATAGTTAATTAAACATACTAATCCATTAAAGGTCTTTAATTCCCTATCACATCCTAAATATGTAAACAACGCATAACATGGGAAGTTTATAAGACCTTTTTACTTCCTTACACGAAGTAAGTGAAGTATTGTAGTCACAAA
The DNA here is from genome assembly GCF_044657685.1 of Stegodyphus dumicola. Lineage (NCBI taxonomy): Eukaryota > Metazoa > Arthropoda > Arachnida > Araneae > Eresidae > Stegodyphus > Stegodyphus dumicola. Next base: position 265,002,911 of record NC_140770.1, on the reverse strand, counting down.
AATTCCGGGTACCATGCTTCAACGAAAATATCCATTTTGACCTCTATTGAATGCAATTTAACGAGGTTTCTCCGTCACATGTCTACGTAAGGACAGAACAAAGGTCTCTTTTTCCCCGAATGAATTATAAAACTGATTTAAAATGGATTCAGTAGAGACTTCTTGAACAGTTTCGTCTCTTATTTATAGAGTTCTTGTCCAAACTCCATTTTTCTGGAACAGCTCTTATCTCTTTTTTAACGGATTCTTGGCCCACTTTGAGACCGAAAATGTTACGTGCGTACGGATTCATAACAAAATGAATGCACAAAGAACCAGTGATAGATCTATAAAATTATTTTCCCAAAAGAAACACTTTACAATTCTAGAACTGTTTACAAAAGTACTCGTACAGCTCTTCTCAGTAAGACAGAACACAATCAGTAGTTTCATCTTCAAACTACTTAGGACGTTAAACGCAACGCAATGCAAAGCGTGTCTAAAAAGCGAAGCTCGCACGGAGATCTCTCAGTAATTCGTACTCAACTCTGAATTAAAATCTCTCCGGTGAATGATCTCTCCGGTGTTATATAATTTTCTCCACTACCGCCGTGACATTTCCAGTACCTTCCATTTCTCGAAATTGCTGGAAGGCACATATAGTTACAGTTACATTTATCGTCGGATATAGTTACATTTACATATAGTTATCAGACCAGTAACAGTTATAAGGGTTGTCAAATTTCAGTTTCGGATCGAAATGTTGTCAAATTGTGACGAGAATTAGTCACCAAAACTTGCTTCGTATAGCCATATTTACCTTAATGTTAAATGGACTTGCCCCTGTAACCTTATTCTTCTCGCGAAGTTTCATTTTCTTGAGGCATGCTACATTATACAAAGGATGCTATAATTTTACATCTGATTTCAATAATCATTTAGAATAGAATCAGAATTTCAATCATGTAATTCGTAGCAATATTATGTACAGGTTTACATCCGTGCTGCAAGAACTTCTGCGTCGTTAGTTTTAGCTTCTAACAAAAACATGTAACTTTAGGATTTGAGAAGAGATATTATATCAATTAATAATGCAGGTTTTATAAATTTACCTCCTTAGATAAATATCAAGTAACGTTCTTAGTTATTATTGTAGTTTACGTTAATTAAAATGCATAATTTTACGTAAATGTTCCAGGTATATATATTAATGTTTTTATTCAGTTTTTATTTAGTGTCTACATTTTTTTCTCGACATTAGTTTAAAGTTATTTAACATTTTTGTTGATTTCTCATATTCGTGTATATTTTGTAGACTATAATAATTTCCCCCTTTTTTGTAGACTAAAATAGTTTATATATATATATATATAATCGAAATAGAAATTGAAAAGCTAACAAGTAATGTGACGTAAGACCTATTTGGTCTTAAAAATTTTTTGCGCAAAATGCTGCAAAAATATGAAATAATGGGAAGAAATATTGTAGCGAGCATGCTAAAAAGTTACCAGGAGCTGTAGCTCCGATTGGGCTAATTTACCATTTTCCGCTTTGTAATTTTTATAATTTTGGTAATTTTGCAATTTGTGTTTTAATTAAAATTTTTGCAATTTATGTTTTAATTATTTTTTAATTTTATTTTGTCTTAACATGTTCCGTCGATCTATTTTTATATGTATTAACTTTTCACATGTCACAATGATCAGATTAGTTTTTTCGTGCATTCACATGTTTTCCAACATTGATTTTACACAGTTTTTAGTCCAAAGGGATTTCAGTCCCGAAGGACTATTGCTTTCGTTTTGGCATTTTGCGTCGGACTCATAAACGTCGGTTCACTTTTCAAACTGTTGCCACAAAATGTTAGAGTCCTGCATTATATTTGAAGAAATTAAATAATGAAAAATCTGCATAAATGATTGTCTATTTCTCGCACTGTGATAAAACAATGGTACATAGAGCCATCGAATTTTGAATGACGAAATCCTACTGCGAATATGGGCATCTGAAATCCCAAATTTGGAATTTGTTTTATTATAGATTTTATATTTTGTAAAACTTTAACGAATTTTTGATTTACAAACTCAATGCTTTAAAAGCGAGAAATGGCAACGTTATATAGAAAAAAAATACTTTTATCTCCAGCTCGCGAGACTGTGTATATCGGAAATTCTAAAGATATGCTTAATTTAACATTATTTTGCGATATTGCTCTTGAACTGAATTTTATGGTTTAAGTGCAAAGAACATGATATTTAATAAATAAAGGTAACACTCAAAACGTTAAAAAAACGCCCCTTTGGACGTAATTTAAAATCTGCAAAATTTCAGATTTTTTTTTTTTTTTTTTTTTTTTTTTTTCGTGTGTAAGCTGTTTTTTTTTTCCCCATGTTAATAATTTTTTAAAAGAAATTTCTTCTTTGTTAATATTTTAGTAATACTGCGTTGAACTATTTCATGGAGCTACAGCTCCTGGTAACTTTTTAGCAAGCTCGCTACAATATTTCTTCCTATTATATTGTTTAGGAAATAAATTATATACATATATATATATATATATATATATATATATATAGTACTCTATAAAGGCATTTATCAAGTGTTGTCATTCCGCGAGGCATTTTATTCTCAGCCTTATGCAAATAAAGTACTATGTTCAACTGCTCTTTCAGTATTAAATTCTAAGATACTGTTATGAAAAGATTATTAGTCCAAAAGGGATTTGAATCCCGAAGGACTATTAGTTTCGTTTTGGCATTTTGCGTCGGACGGATAAATGTCGGTTCACTTTTCAAACTGTTGCCATAAAATTTTAGAGTCCTGCATTATATTTGAAGAAATTAAATAATGAAAATCTGCGTAAATGTATGTATATTTCTCACATTGTCATAAAATAACGGTACATAGAGTCATCGAATTTTGAATAACGTAATCCTCCAACGAATATGAGCATGTGGAAGACCAAATTTGAAATTTGAAATTTGTTTTATGATCGATTTCCTATTTTTTAAAACTTTGACGAATTTTTGATTAACAAACTCAAGGATTTCAAAGCGAGCAATGGCAACGTTGTGCAGAAAAAACATTTTTATCTCCAGCGCGTGAGTCTCTGTATCGGAAATTCTAAAGATATGCTCGTTTTAAAACTATTTTGCGATATTGCTGTTGCACTGGATCTTATGGTTTAAGTGCGAGGAACATGATATTTAATAAAGAAAGGTAACACACAAAATGTTAAAAAACGCCCCTTTGGACGTAATTTAAAATCTGAAACATTTCAGATTTTTTTTTTTTTTTTTTTTTCCTTGTCTTCTGATATCATTATCATCTTGTCTTCTGATTTACTTAAATTTTAATAAACATCACTGCCTTATCTCATCGTCATAAAAGTGCCACATTTTATTGCATGAAATATCGTTGCATCACAGGGTGGTCATTGTTCAGTTGTGCAATTTTTTTTCTTCAGCATCAAAACAAGAACTCTTTTTGAGGAGCAACAAGTTTTTTGCTTTCGGAAAGAACTACTCAAATTTTTCTTGTCTTGCATTTTTATTTTATTTATTTATTAGCCTAGCCCAGAAGGGTTATTATTCTCGAAACGGCATTTTGCGTTGAATCACTTTAAATGCTCGAATCACTTTTCAAATTGTTGCGATCGAATATTATCGCTTTGAATTACATTTGAAGAAAATAAATAATGAAGAATTTACATCAATGTTTCTCGCATTGTGAAAAACAACGGTACCTAGAGTCATCAAATTCTGAATAACATACACCTCCACCCGAACATGGGCATCTGGAAGCCCGAATTTGGAATCCTGAATTTGTTTTATTTTCTATTTCATAGTTTGTAAAATTTTAACAAATGTTTGATTAAAAAATTCAATAATTTTGTGAGTATTGAGCAATTAAAGTGAGCAGTAGCAACGCTGTAGGGAAAGAATATTTTTTTCTGCAGTGCACGAGATTGCCAATCAGAAATTCTAAAGATGTTCTGTTTTTAAATATTTTTAGTACAATGTGGTGTTAGCTCAAATATTCTCGAACCGTGTATGTGTTTTGTAAATGGAAAAAATCTGATGTTTACACCACATGACTTCCTTGTACAGAATATTAAATTATACGCATTTTTTCCTGCATTTCATTTAAACTTATTTCCTCGAATTTCATTAGAGATTTATTTCTCATTCAATTAATTCACTTTTCACTTCGCAAAAATATAGAAAAACTTCAAAATATTTTTATCAAAAATTGAAAAATATAGAAAATAATAAAACATAAATACAGTTAAAACAATTTTAAGAACAACTTTTATACTTAGAATTACAGTTTCTACTCAAAAACAAGCAATTCGACCAGCAGGGAAAAAGGCAGATTTTTCGGTGGTCAAAACTGAAAGTTTACTTTAGATCGCGCTCGGCAAAAAGACACTGAAGGCAAAGAAAATAACTTAATTTATTATGGACGCTATGCTGAGTCAATATATGGGATAATTTAATAACTTAACCCTTTCCGTCATGCTACCTTTTAAAGTCAAAGTTTGATATATATAAAAAAAAAAAAAAAGGTAGGCAGTTTAATTAGCCCTAAAGGAGTACACAAGTAAAATTTTGTGAAGAAAGCACTTATCGTTTTAATTCTGTGGGCCCACCGATTGAATAGAGCTTCGAAAAGAGCGCTGAAAGGAGCAGTGTTGTCAATAAACTGACTGATGAGATGCGGAGAAACACAGAATACAGACTCTCAGTTGTCCTAGATTATCGGTGAGCCCGGTCTGGACACACCTAGGGTTCGCCATTTGATTTTCGGCAAGATTTCAAAGAAAAAATTTTTAACTAATATAGAATAAGGTGATTAGCCTACAGACAAAAAAAATAAGATAGAAATTTCTCTTCAAACAATTCCTTTTATACCCTAAAAAAATCTGGAAGATTTCTTTGAAAAATGAGGGTCTTAAAAAACTATACATGACTAAAATATATGGACTAGGTTTGTGTTGAGCTGCCATCTACTATAAATAATATATTTTCATTCAATTTTTCTGTACAGAAGGAAATTTTTAGGTGTGTCCAGACCGGTCACACTGAGCAGCAAAGGGTTAAATGATAATTCTAGAATGGATTAAGCATGATTTAATTATCAATAAAAGAAGATTTTATCTTTGGTTTTGCGAAGCTTAATTTCTCTAAATTGGCAGCAAATCCATTATTGTTGTAAGTGTCAAATGTAAACAAATATGGCTGGTGTTGGAAACAAAAATTAGTCTTAGGCGAACTCAAACAACTTTTAAATTGTTGATAATTTTACAATTATTGCATGCAGTTTAACTAAAGGCATAAAAACCTTAATCGAACGATAAGAACAACATAATTCAATTATATTTAAAGCAAAGAATGCTCAGTTTACCAACATATAAGAATAAAAGAACTGAGCTCACTAAGCCGAGTAACAGAGTGGATGTATATATATACACTGTGATAAGGTGGCATAAAGGTTCTTTGTCGAGAGTGCAATAGTTTCATATCTGCGGAGAAATCCTGTGCCTTTGTTAATAATTCCGGTTGCAGCCTCGAAGGTCGCTCCAGTGGATAAAGAGGTAAAAGAAGTCTTTTCATCAGGGTCAGGAGATGGACACTTTGTTAGGTGAAAGAATCTTCCCCCCCCCCTGGAGTTCAGCGCAAGTAAACACAGGGAGATATATAAGGTGAGTGTAAGATATATAATGTAAGGTTTTCTGAGAAGAGAGAACAACTTTCCTGTTTAGAGCTATGGGCATGTTGGATTGCTAAGAACGATCATTCCTCGTGTATAATGCGTTAGAGCATTTTTCCTATAACAAAATTCTGAAGTCCGGGACTAAATATATCCAAGTCCTACACTGTCAAGATATGCAACTGTTAAGGTTTTCATCTTATTAAAATTTATGTTATTGTTAAAACTTGAGTTTGAAGTTCATTCCAACCCTGTGTCACAACCAAGGGTTTGCGCAGCGGTTTCGGGCACTACACCACAACACTTTTGGTGCGGTCGACTGCAGCCAAAAAGGAAGGTACACATCTACATGATATAGCAGTCCTATATGCAAAATTTCAACGTTCTCAAGCTACTCGTTTTTTGAATTATGCGAACTACATACATACATATTTACGTAAGTACATATTCGCGTACAGACGCCACAAGAAAAATCTCTTCTGAATCTATTTTAAATCAGTTTTATAATTTATTTATGGAAAAAAGAGTCCTTACGTACAGATGTCAAGCAAAAAACATCGTTAAATTGTATTTTATAGCGGTCAAAATGGATATTTTGGTAAAATTATGGTACCCGGAATTTTTCGTGATTACAATATTTCCTTTAATTCGTACAAGGAAGTGAAAACGCCTGTTTGGCGGTAATATAAAATCTAAAAGCCTTCAGATAATACTAAATAGTTTTATCTTGAAAGACACCGCATTTTCTGCTTTTATCTTGAGAAATATAAATTTAAATATTTCCAGATTGTATAATCTTAATTATATTAAGATGCTTTAATAATATTGACGGAACATCATTGATTATGTATGTCCCCAAAGGCGCCGTTATCATACTTGCATGTTAGGAGATACGAAATTTCTCGAACACACTTTGCTCTTCTCGCAGCTTTAGAGTGCCTGTTTGTCACTTGTTAGCAGATAAGAATAGAGGGCGCTTATTTGCTCATAGGCTTACCACTGTTAGCAAAACATAAATCATAGTACATATATATATCAATACATTGTTTTGTTATGTTTGAAAGTATAAATCAAATGATCTTAAACAATAATTCGTAAATTTTAATATTTGTACTCTATTTCCTTATTGCAGTTTACGCCTTCCTGTTACTTTAATTCTTTCTTTGAACTAATTTGCTTTCCCATTCCATTTGACGAATCACTGAATTAATTGTTTATGATGAAAATATATTCTAAAATTTCGTTTGCAGGTAAAAGTATAGTTTAGGGTACCCCTTGGCGAAATCTGGCGGTACATGGATACTGATTTTGTGCAATTCTTTGACTCGTTATTTTGGCTTGCGAAGCGACGATTTTTCCGCCAAAAATCGCCTCTACACAAAGCCAAAATAACGAGACAAACAATTGCACAAACATGGTATCCATGTACACATCGACTTATTTTCACTTAAAAAAAAATCCGTGAATGTCACAAAAATGGCATTGCGCACTCCTTTGGTTTTATCCATGTACACGTCGACCTATTTTCACTTTTAAAAAAATCCCAGAATTGCACAAACTTGCATTGCTCACTCCCTTTACTTTGTCCATGTACACATCGATATATCTTCACTTAAAAAGCCGAAGGAGCACCCAATTCTACAATATAGGCAAACAAAAAATACATAATCTCAATAAAATACATTTTAAACCAAACAATAAAATAACATAAAAAAGGAAAAACATGTTATACATTTAAGCACTACCAAAAGCAAATATTCACGTATCATGATTTTCGAGTTCGCTTCGTACACCCAGAGCCACGTAGAAATCAAAATATCAATCATACTCAAATGACTTTTTTCAAACCAGGTACTCTTTCTGATCGAACGCTTCCCATAGTGACCATCTGAACCTTTCTTCCTGCAAACCCATTCAAATCCATCTGAACGGTTTTTACGTTCGGACTAGATGCATATCCTACATACAGGGCACTTATAATGGCTACTAAATAAACCCACCAGTCAATTAAAGCTCTTTTTCCCCTTTCGCTCAAAATCGTACAGAAACTTCAAATTAATCTTACTACATTCGGCCATTCTACCGTCTAAAGAATCAAACCAACCCACACCACAAAAACGCTTACAAAACATCTCATGATTCAATTTCTCGAGGCGCCGGAGCCCTAAGTCCTCCTTGTCAATGGCATTAGTGAATTAAAAACGGATGTGGCATTAATCATAATTGCAGAATTCACGCAATAAAGAGCAATAAACTCAATGGAAGGGAGAAAACTTAATTGCGCTAAATAAAATAAAAATGAAAGATAAACTAATGAATCTAATTCTTAATTCTCGTAGGGAGCTTTTATGTCCAGCTACCTGGATTTCATATCAGTGTCGGCACCTTTATGTAAGTCCGTGACTATTCACTTAGATATTCCCGTGGAAGTCCTGGCGTCTTGATGAAAGTTACAGTCTTTATGGAACTTCATAAGCGTGCCGGGCACACATTACATTACCCATTGTGTGTTAGTGGGTATAGGACAATTTGATAAAAATGGTCCGACACTATGAAACAAGTTAGACGCGCCAATCAGACTAGCTTCATAGCTTCACCTGCTCCTGCACTGACAATTCCAGATATAGAATTTTGATTGATGATAATCTGAAAAATATATTTAAATTATTTTAGTCATCTCTGGATTTTGTTTGCAACTGTTGCTTGGGTTAAAAAGAAAATTCTCAGTTTCAATCAGAAAAACCTTCGTTGAGGGAGCAGTGTAGAAGTAAGCTAAATTTTGTTCAAAGCAAAGAACAAACTGATAACATAAAATGAAAGAAAATCTGAAAACTTTCAGATTTTATATCCCGCCCAATGGGGCTTTTTTTAAACGTTTTCTTTCTTTTGTGTGTGTGTTATCTTTATTATTTATTAAATACCATGCTATTTAATAAATAACATGTTATTTAATAAATGAACTTGCTATTTAATAAATATAATTTAATTCTTCGCATTTAAACCACAAAATTCAATTCAAAGGCAATATCACAAAATAATTTTAAAAGAGCATATCTGTAGAATTTCTGATACACAACCTCGAAGGCTGGAGATAATTCCCCCCCCCGTACAGTGTTGCCAGTGCTCGCTTTGAAATCGTTGAGTGTGTTCATCAAAAATTATTTAATGTTTCACAAAATATGAAATAGATAATCAAACAAATTCCAAATTTGGTTTCCAGATACCCATATTCAAATCGAGAACTACGTTAAAATTTGATGTCTCTTACCGTTATTTTTCCACAGTGCGAGAAAAATATATGCATGCATGCAGATTCTTCATTATTTAATTTCTTTAGATATAATGCAGGGTTTTAATACTTGGTGACAACAATTTGAAAAGTGAAATGCCACAAAATGCGAAAACGAAATTAATAGCCCTTTGTGCTCATAATACAATAAATATCAAGTCTCCGGTGAAATTTCAAAAAATGTGTATTAAGCTATTAAACAATCACTTGCAGTAATTCTGTTTTGTCTAATTTCTTATGAAAAATCGCTCATTCTCTAAGAGCGTACAAACTAATAAACGAGAAGAATGTTGATAGGCAGGTCTACAAACAATAGATTACGACAAGTGAGATCGATTTGGAATTATTTGACTGCCATCGTTCTATCTAGAACTGGTTTTCATTCGCTAGCTGCTTAGTAATGGAGTTCGATGGCCTTAACGAAAAATACCGAAGTGTTAAATGATAACTTTCTATTTGATAGTTAGTTTTGATGAGAGCGGTTTGTTGAAACTGTTACAAGCACTCATATTTTAAGTAAATGTTTGTAGTACATATTCCAGTTCCTTTAAATTATTCTGAATTGTCTGTTTCTGTGCCAGAAGCAGTTTAATATAAAATTTTATGTCGTATTACATAAGCTATAATTAAATAAAACTTAATTTTAATTTTTGAATCAAAATTTCTAATTATTTATTTACTTTTAACCAGTTAACTGTGACGCCCTAGTTTAAAAGTGCGCACCGTTTTGTGTCGCCAGAATCGAGCCATGACGAATATATTCGTCAATCACAGAGTAAGTTGCGCTGGTAAGATATTGGAGGAAAAAGATGTGTTTATTTTATAAAATTGAAAATTTTATTACTAATATTTACTTACTTGAACATAAGTATATATTACATACATATTAAACTAAAAACGCAATAAATTAAATTAAATATTACACATATAAAAGTAAGAATTTAAATTCTTGCTGTGGAGTGATATTCAGCGAAACAGGGTACTATACACAATGGGACTTTGCAAATCGAACACCAGTAACGCGATTCCTTCCCGATCTTACGTTTGTAGCAATGCAAACACCTTCGCATAAGAGTTTTTTTTTCCCGATGTTCCGGGCATATAATCCGGAACATGATTCTCTCCTAATTGGCTTATATTAGGTCTAAATGGCCGAATTTGTGTCAATTTCTTTCTTTCAATTGGATACGTCGCAAAAGTGTCTTCGATAAATTTGAGAAAAAAGTTGATATGCGATAATGTTCCATTATTTTTTATATAATATGAATGCATTCAGACACATAATGTCTACGAAATGAAGAAATATCTTTTTGCAGTACATTTTGAGTAAGTAAACTTCCCTCTTATCTTTCCATTTCATTATACGCATGACGAGTATACTCGTCAATACACAAAATAGTGGCGCTTCTCCATGACGAGTATACTCGTCAATCACAGTTAACTGCTTAAATGGATAAGTAACTGAAGAGCCTCAACAACAATGAAGAATGGCCGAGTCTTTTTGTTTCAAGAGGCGCCAGCGTAAATGTGCGATAAAGCGCCAATTGTGATGAGCTATATAGTGTACGACAAAAGTAATTATACAGGGTGAGTCTAAATTGTTTTTACAAAATAAGAGGGGGTGATTGTACCCATCCAGACGAGCAATAATTAATATAGAACAAAGGTTTGCATTTCACTCTGAAAGGCAGAATATCCCACCCGATGGATAGGATGTGCTGGACCTGTGGCTCTCTTACCGGACATCAACCCGTTGGACATTTTTTTTTTTTTTTTTTTTTTTTTTTTTATGGAAGCACATGGAATTTTTAATGTACGAAAAGCATGTGGACTCTTTTGAAGATGTCGCAGCGAGAATCGTTGTTGCCGCAGACAAAATTAACACAACACCAGGAATCTTTAGAGGGTGTACCAGCTATTCATTTGCCGATCTGAACTGTACAGCAACACGCTTGGTCGCCACTTTGAGCACTTGCTGCGAGTGATTCTCTAAGCAATAAATTAGACTGTGCAACTTTTGATATCGTTCAATCGCTTTCCCAACACTGTTGTAAGTTCATGTTGAATTCTAATTTTACTCTTTTCTGCCTCTCAGAGTGGAGTGCGCCCCTATGTTCTACGGCAATTATTGCTCATCTGAATGGGTGCTATCACTCCTCTTATTTTTTAAAACAACTTAAACTCACCCTGTATATTTACATAATTTCCAAGGAGCGATAAAAATGTACATTGAATACATTTGGCGTCGATTGCAGGAAAAAATGAAAATATTTCAGCAACAATAAGCGAAGTCGGCAGCTTTAAGCCTCATGCTTAATCCGAAATTAACACTAGAGTTTCCATTTTGGATCTTTTTATTTGCAATATTTGTATTTATTTTGAATTAATTGAATAGTTATTAACTTCTATAAGCTGTATATATTTTTAGGATTGTCATTCTTGTGCAAGATTTTCTGCCAACATTTATGTTTGGCATCAAGTGGAACCGATAAAAGTACCAAGTAACCTTGTTGCAGTAAGTGCAAGATTAAGCAGTTTAGCTTAGGAAAGAAATTACCAAAAATTACCAAAAACAACCAACATACCTGCTGGCAGCCGAAGAAAGAGGCATAATTATTTTCGTTCGAAACACCTTCTGCTGGAGTTTAAGTGGGGCTTTTTCAACGTTCTAGAAATTGAGCTCTAGAAAAGAACTTACAGAAGTTCTTTGGCTCTAGTTCAATTCCTAGACATTATAGGCAACGCTATTGGTCAGAGACAAGTCTCGAGATGTTATGCAGCTATCCCGTATAAGGAAATAAGTTCTAGAAAAGAACTTACAGAAGTTCTTTGGCTGTAGCAGGGCTTAACTTCTAAAATCAGAAGTGACAAGCCCTCTGGAAGGCCGTCAGAAAGAACGTAGAAAAAAATAAATAAAATATCTTTAAAAAAATTCTGAAAGCTCTCAGATTTTAAATTACTTCCAAAGGGGTGTTTTTTTAGCATTTTGTATGTTACCTTTTTTTATTAAATATCATGTTCTTTGCACTTAAATCATGAAATTCAGTTAAATGTCGCAAAATAATTTTAAAATGAGTCTGTCTTTAGAATTTCAGATACACAGTTTAGCACGCTGGAGATAAAAATGTTTTTTTCTGTACAAAGTTGCCGTTGCTCGCTTTGAAGTGCTTGAGTTTGTTAATCGAGAATTCGTTGAAGTTTTACAAAATATAAAATCGATAATAAAACAAATTCCAAATTCGAGCTACCAGACACCCATATTCGGTGAAAGATTACGTTGTTCATAATTTGATGGCTGTAAGTACCGTTGTTATATCACAATGCGAGAAACATAGATACATTTATGCTAATTCTTAATTATTAATTTTTTAATGTAATACAGGGCGATAACATTTGGTGGCAACAATTTGAAAAGTGAAACAACGCAAAAAGTGAATTTTTTCTTTCCTTAAAAGTCTTAACTTCCGTTCCATTAATTCAAAGTGTTTGTTCCCCAGAGAAAGACAGGCATAAATTCGGAAGTTATAATCGCTTTTAGAGGTATATTTATTTTTTTAAATAAAATTTGTCTATTGAAACTGTGTTTCACTTATATAAAAGAAGTACTGATGCCCTTTTATTTAGGGTTCCAATGCGCTGCTGCTAGAATTAAGATTTACCTCAGAAACTAAGAAATACCGGAGTAGAATCCGGTGGGCTCCGGCGCAATTTAAACTCTGGGCTCTAGTTCAGTTCCTAGGCATTATAGGCAACACTAAAGACAAGTCTTGGCATGTTTATGCAGATATCCTGTGCAATATTGTATAGTCTGATTCAGTTGGTCGACTAGTAGAGGCACATTTTTGTAGCAGCGTTTTTGCAATTATGGAATATGCGAAAATCAATCATTTTCTTTTTGTGTGAAAGAAGGTCTGTAAAGAAATTATTCAATGTCTATGAGGAATATTTTGTTCCTATATTTCTGTTCTCACATTTGAAGAACCTTTTACGGGGCATTCGGTTTCAGAGTTTAATCATGGTATATGAATACGTGGTTTCCTGAAAACGATCTTTGAGGACGGCTTACAAAAATTAGTTTTTAGTTTAAATAAGTGTATTCAATTAAGTGAGGATTTAATTGAATAACTGCGTTTTATGGGGATTAAGTTGAAAAACGGCGTTTTTAGTTGGAATAAGTGTATTCAGTTAAATGGGGATTATGTTGAAAAACTGCGTTTTTAGTTGGACTAAGTTTATTCAATTAAATGGGGATTACTTTGAAAATCTGCCTTCTCTGTTGGAATAAGTGTATTTAATTAAATGGGGATTGCGTTGAAAAACTGCGTTGTAATACTGATGAATTATATTTACAATTTTACAGTTACCTTTTGTATGTCGTTGTCAGCATTAGCTTGTGAATAAATAATATCACCAAGTTATAAATAATTAAAGTTAAAAAATAACTATAGTTAAATTTAAAATAACTATAGTTATTTTTAATACGAATTAAAATTAAATTAAAAATGTAGGACATCGAATACAAAGCACAGTGATCCGGAATAATTTAAAACATGTAATCAAACTTTTTTTACATTCAAACAGTAATGTACGTTTATGATATTTTGATTTTCTGTTTTTATAATTTAACGCTTAAAAGAACCTTAGAAGCGAATGTCGAAGCTCTCAATATTGAAATTCTTTTTGAGTTACCGCACCGAAAAATGAAATATTAAGGGTATTAAATGCGTCAACGATTCCTGTTATTTTTAGCTTTTTAAAATTTAATGAAGATTCAAGTTCATGAGTTGGCAAAGAAGGTATTATTTTTATTTAGGAAACTAGGAGATGTTTTTGTATGATATTTCACATTTTCCATTTTCAAGATTTTTAATGGTCTTCGAAATTGTCAAGTTGCTGCAGTCTTGTTTTTTGCTCCTTTAAGCTCTTTTTAATTTTTTTTTATTTATTTGTGCTTATTTTTTATTTTTAAGATTAATAGATATGGAACTACGCTTTTCTGAAAGCGGGTCAATCATTTTGAATCTGGAAGAGAACATTGAACTCGAATGCACTGGAAGGACCACATAGCCGTTCACGCTAATGTTTATGAATCGCGTGATAAGCACCGCAGTTGCAAACCAGAAAACAACCTGTTATGTAACTTAATTGCAATCATTTTTAACCTTTCTTCTTGTGGACTTTAAACGGTGAATGTTCCAGTTAATTATAAAGAGGTAAAACGCAATAAAAGACTTACTAATAAAATTTTAATAGCGTTAAAAAAACAATAATTTAAGTGAAGTTATTTATTCATTTATTTTAATATACAGCTCATTGGAAGGTAGAGACTCCCTGACTTAGGCTTCAAATCACAATCATAACATGGTACCACACGTTATAGTATCACTCTAAAGACGATCCACAAGGGCAAGTCCCCAGTGGTCAACCCCAGGCGACAATGAACAAGTTCAGATATATGAGCGCAAGGACAAAGCAACCAGGCACCAACTGCTCACCGAAATAAACAAACACAATGATTTATTCAATACTTCAATACACAAAACAATTCATTCAGTACTTGAACACATAGACTGTAATTTTGTGATCAAATGTTCCGGATTCGTAACCCCTCCTCAAATGACTAGCAGACTGCTTTCTGGACCTCTCCCTTCCCTGGCACTCCAGTCAGGCATCTTCTCTAAAAGAAGCAAAATGCTTCACACTCTTTGCTACATCTATTTTTGCCTCCTCTGAAGAAAACTTCGCTGTTTTCACGTCCGCCAGTCCCGTTTGGGGCTCATTAATGAACTGGTAAGAGCAGGATAAGAAATCTCCTGTTGTGGACCAGTATGACACAAAAGTATCAAAGTATCATTATACCATAACCCGTTAACCGCTTTTTTGTGACGTAGCAGACCTTACCTAGCAACGAAGCTCAGCTTAAACCAGTTATGACATTTATACCACCGTCTGAACCATGGAGGTAGGAAGTAAGAGGATAGGTCATATTTGTTTTTTCTCATGCACTGCCTTGAAGCAGTGGCTCACCCCTCGTGGAAACCAAAACATTCAGTAACTTACTATTAAGGGGGGGATCAATGGGTTTTTACATGATCGTAGGCAAGCTTTTGATAATTACATCGCAAATATACGTATTGTCTTTTTCGACAATATTTCAGAGTTTGAGAAATGAGTTTAAAATTAATTTTAACGATCCTTTGTTTCACATTTATTGAATGTAAAAATCTTTGTCGATTAATTATGAAATCTATTAACAGTGATCCCCTGGCAGTTGAAATTCTTGTTTAGGGTTCATTGTGTTGCGTGTTTATGTTCCTGTTTGTGTTTATTGCCTTTGTGGGATTTTTTTTTCCGTTGTGTTGTCTTCTTCCTTATATTTTAGTTCTTTTTATTAATACTTAATTATATTTAGTTAGTTTTGTTTGCGGTTGGACCTGGTGGGGCTCGTTACAATCATAAAACCGTCTTTGAGACAGTTAGATGAACTGGAATTCTCCCGATACTAGTACCTATTACAGCATTTCTCACTTTGCTTTATATTTTACTTCGTTCATTTTCTATTAAGTCACCACTTCTGCATTGTTCCTATATTCAAAGTCGGTGCAATCGCTCCGAGCGGCAGAATTGAGAGTTTGCAGAATTTTCACTGGGCGGCGAAAATTTCCACCGGCTCTATCTGTATTTGTATATATTCATGTAACTTTTGTCATTCACAAGAGCTTTTCATTTCTGTTCTTCTTAACCGCGACGCCACTAATTTAGGCTGCAACTTAGGTATTGCTGGTAAATTGTTCTTGCTTGACCGCTAGTCAATAAACCGCTGGTTAATTATTCTTATCCGAAAACTTACGTTACTGTACTGAAGATACTTACGTTATTATATGTAATTTTTATTATTGTTGAGTTCGTACTGGTTTTTAATGAATTGAATGCACAAGTCCATAAGAAGTTAATAAAATTTATTCTTATTATAAGAAATGTAACATAACGCTAGGTTTTCTCTTAAAGATATTCGTACAGTATCACTATATCACACAGTAGCTATAATTTAAACTACTAAAACGTTAAATAAAACGCAATCCAAAGCGCAGAGAAAGCTAATCCGATCTCAAAATTTCAGCAACTAAGTAAACAACTACTGAGCTGAGATGTTCTCTCTCTGGCTTTTATAGCTTTTTAAATCGGCCGCACGAGAGAGTTCTGCAATTTCTGGAAAGCAAAAAGCGTAGACGGTTACAGTTAATATTATAGTTAATTGCATTTATTAAAATTAAATATGAGTGACGGAGATAAACTTTTATTAAATGTTAAATGCACGTCCTTTTGCATTTTTACTTTTTCCGCTGTAGCTTTCTCTTAAAATTCGTTACGCACTGCATTGCATGAGGAAATAAAACAATTTTAATTACAATTCTGCTAATAGCCAACTAAATACAAAAACCGTAACATTATTTTAGATATTGTCAATGTATTACCATCAGTCATATATTACTATCAATCGTTTCAATTCAATGTATTACCATCAACCGTTGCAATTTAATGTATTACCATCAATCGTTTTAATTCAATGCATTACCATTCAATGTATTACCATCAATTGTATAGTATTATACTATTCTGCTAGTGTGTATATCACATGCTGTAACAACTATGTGTCAGTTCGTAATGCCTCTTAAAACTGTCAGCATTGTACTTTTTTCTCATATTTCGAAAACCTCTTCCCAGTAGCTGCACAAACAAAGCTGTTAGTCACAGAAAAAACAGCTGTTCAATTGGCAGAGGGGAAAAGTGTAAATTATTTAAAAAAGGTTTTTTTCTGTCTGGATTTCTATGCAACATTTTACATTACAATGAATCTCATGAATAAAACAGATTTTTGTTTAGATAGCTCGATTTTAGAATATCTTATATTTTTTGTATAAACTACCATCTGCATCAAAATATTATAAACTGCAATGATGATGAGGAATTTTTAGTAGTTTACCAGCCTATATACATATTTATTTCTGTTAATTTTGTTCAAATGGAAGTATAATTTTCTTAATATCTTGGTATTTCCTACTTAAATGAAATGCAAAACAGATGCTGGTATTTTTAAGATTGAAACTCTGTTTAATTTTTCATTGATAAAACTTAGTTTTATCAAGACTACAGCAGAAGGTACTATTTTTGTTAAAAAGAGAAATATTTGTATGATTTTTTATAAATTTTAATAATTTTTTTCTTTCCTCTTCGATATGGCCCCGGCAACTGAATGATCTTGTGTTTTGATAAGCACAGAGGTAGGTCGAATGCTCAAATTAAATGATAAAATATACACATGTCCATAAATTAAGGATAATGCAAAATCAGGCAAAGGAAGAGTTAGAAGCAAAACAAATTTGACTTATTTGTAAAGCTTATTTATTAAACAAAAGGTAAAGAGCAAAAAAAGATGCTATATGTTTGATATTATTAAAAAAATTAGCGATTTTTTTTTCCCTGGAGCAAATTACAAAAAAAAAAAAAAAAAAAAAAAAAAAAAACCTATTTCAAAAAACCATTATTACATGGTTGGTATGATTGTTAATGCATTGTATGTCTCATAGACGACGCAATACAGTCCGTACAACGCCTAGGCATGCTGAGTATCAAATTATCGATCTGATCTTGGGGGATATTACACCACTCAAAAAGCAATGCTCTCCGAAGTTCCGGTAGACATGTAGGAGGAGGTTGACGGGCTGCAACTCGTCGGCCAAACGTATCCCACACGTGCTCTACTGGATTCCGGTGAGAATGCTGGCCAGTCCATACGGGTGATAGCCTCCGATTGAAGGCATTCGCTTACGATGTTTGCACGGTGAGGACGGGCGTTGTCATCCATAAACACAAATTGTGCGCCCATAGCGGCCCGAAACAAACGTACATGTTGTTCCAGAATGACGTCCCGATAGATTTGGCTTGTCATGGTTCCAATTTGAACATGCAGGTCAGTTCTGGAACCCAGAATAATTCCACCCCAAACGAGCATTCCTGCACCACCGTAACGGTGTCGTTCAATGATGTTTTCTTGGTGATAACGGGTACCTGGAGCTCTCCATATGAAAGTCCGGCGAGAATCAGACTGCAAGCTAAGCCTGGACTCGTCGGAAAACATCACACAAGCCCACTGTTGCGGTGTCCACAATGCATGCTCTCTACGCCAGGCTAACCGTAGGCGACAGTGAGTTGCAGTAAGTGGAACGCATCTGACAGGTCTACGAGCATATAGACCAATCTGCCTTAAGCGTCTGTACACGGTCTGCCTTGAAATTGTCGTACCAGTGGCTGAAGAGAGCTGACGAGACAGGTCTGAGGCTGTGCTTCGCCTGTTTCTTTTGGCAGTAACTGCCAAATACCGGTCCTCGTTCGGCGTTGTAACTCTATGGTGACCTGTGCTGTAACCTCTACTCACATTACCATCATCTTGGAATCTTTGCCAAAGCCTGAAGATGACACTCTGGGCAATTCCAAGTTCGTCTGATACTTCCAGTTGGGTACGCCCACATTCCAGACGGTCGATAATTCTACCACGTAAAAAATCATCCAAATGCGTCCTTTGTGTCATAACTATTCGGTTATTTCACTGAAATGCTTATAAAGAGCCTGCGAACAATTTTACTTCTTTGCCTGTATTCCTTATATATCACTCTCTTACACTCTCGTCATTGTAACGTACCATCGGTGTCATCTGGTTACTTCCTGAAATTTGCATATGATTCTTGAAGATGTGTGTAGTTATTTTACAGGTGATATATTTATTTTAGTGTTCGATTTCCGCGTGACTCCGAATTATCCTTAATTTATGGACATGAGTGTACATACATTTTGAACTAAAGCCACATTTATACTTTTGGAGGCGCTAGGTGTAGCATCCTTTCGAGTCTTCGAAAGAACAAGTCTATTTCAGCTAATCAAATTCATATGCAACTTTATTTATTTGAAATCAAAGTCGAACTTTAATTAGTAACTTTTTAATAAAATGTTCACATGCATGAATTAGCACTTAAAGAAGTATAAAAACAGTTCTGTTCAAATTTTAATTAAAAAAAGCTTAATAACTAAAAGTTTGGTGTTTAAAGTGTTTTTGTTGTTTGGATTCTAAGTTCATACTTTATTTCTCTATTTAAGTAGTACGTCTTAACTCAACTATTTTGTCCTCCGATTTTCACTTTAAGCTTAATTTGCATTTAATATGTCTAGAAATGAAGAATAGTCTCTCTTAAAGTTATAATTAAAATTTTAAGAGAATTTGATATGAACATAAAATTTATGGAAATGCAACTGAAAAAAAATGAACATTGTGTCAGCAATGAAAACAAATGTTTCTGAAGGAAAGAAATTAGAAGAAAGATCAATAAAAGCGCAGAATAGGCTGCATCAACAAAGTTGAGAAGGTGGAGCTGTGTGACTTCCATAAATGGGTGAGACTAAGCTTGTGACATCACAATGTATTCAAGGTCCATGGTATTCTCGCATTTACACTACGCATACTTTCTATTTTCTCATAAAAATAACAAAACAAAACAAAAAAAAAAAAAAAAAAAAAAAACCTGAAAGGTTTCAGATTTTAAATTACGTCCAAAAGGGAGTTTTTTTTTAACGTTTTGTGTGTTACCTTTATTTATTAAATATCACGTTCTTTGCATTTAAACCATAAAATTCAGTTCAATAGCAATGTTGCAAAATAATTTTAAAATGAGCATTCTTTAGAATTTCCGATACACAGTTCCGCGCCTTAGAGGTAAAAAGTTTTTTTTTTTTTTTTTTTTTTTTTTAGAGTGTTGCCATTGCTCGCTTTGAAATCCTTGAGTTTGTTAATCAAAAATTCGTTAAAGTTTTACAAAATATGAAATCGGTAATAAAACAAATTCCAAATTTCAAATTTGGTCTTCCACATGCCCATATTCGTAGGAGGATTACGTCATTCAAAATTCGATGGCTCTAGGTACCGTTGTTTTATCACAATGCTAGAAATATGCATACATTTATGCAGATTTTTCATTACTGAATTTCTTCAAATATAATGCAAGACTCTAACATTTGGTGGCAACAGTTTGAAAAGTGAAACGGACATTTTTATAGTGATTCAACGCAAAATCGCAAAACGAAAACAATAGTCCTTCAGGGACAAAGCCCCTTTGGACTTATAATGAGTTTTTTATTGTTGTAAATTAATATCAAATTCTTTATTTTAAATTTACATTTATAACATTTAAGCTTAGGCGTTACTGAAAATAAGTATAATAATTTTTTTATATCTAAAATTACCATGATACAGTTAGCGTATTCTAACAATTATTAAAAGGATAAACAATGTCGTAGTCTCTGATACTTGTATTTCATACAGCTTCAATATTTTCAAAGATTTTTAAGCTTTAGCATTTGTACAAATAAAAAAGACTTTTTAAATTATTGTGGGACATATTGTGGAACATTGCAATTTTATAATTTTTACAAATTACCTTATTGTTACATAATAACATAATTCCTTACATACCAGTAATTAGACAATTTTCATTATTTTCTAAAAATTTTTAACTTTACATTAATAAAAAAGAATAATATTTTTTTCTGCATCTACATCATTACACAGCCTTCATATCAGTTTCTAAAATTCCTAAATCACGTCATATTCTCTGTAGGCATACTAGAATTCTACGCATTAATAAATTTTAAAAAAATCTAATTTCTCACAATGAAAGAAAATACTATAAGAAAATAAATACTACAAATTTGGAACAGTAAGCAATGCTTCCCATACGCGCACACACACGTATTATCAATGAACTCATATTATCAAGTGTAATTACGATACCAAATACTACGTATTAAAATAATGAAGTAAACGTTACTTTATAAGGTCAAAGTTTACCGTTTTGCTACTATTGAGTAGATCGTCGGATTGTCGATATTTATCGTAAGTCGGAAAGCATTATCAACATATCAAAACCAAACAATTAAAAATGCAATTTAAATAACAAAAATGATGTCTCAAATATGATTTACAATTAATACAACAATACGAATTTAAAATACACAAACGATATGTCAAACATTGCACATGAAAAAGCTACATTACTGCTCGGCATCACACACAACCTCATTTTCCCTTGTACACAACGATCCGTATTCGCTCAAAAAACATTAAAGAATTTCACAAACTAGGTGTCCATGTGCACATTCATCTATTTTCACTTAAAAAAAATCAGAGAATTGCACAAACTGGGCATCGCTCACAACCTCGGCACTTAGCACCACATTGGCTTTGCCCATGCACACATCGATCAGTTTTCACTTACAAAAATAAGACAATTGCATAACCTCTGCATTGCTCACCACATTAGCTTTGCCCATATACACATAGATCTATTTTCACTTAAAAAATCAGAGAATTGGACAAACTCGGCATTGCGCACTACGTTGGCTTTGCTCATGTACACTCGATATATTTTCACTTAAAAAAAATCAGAGAATTGCACAAACTCAGCATCGCGCACAACCTCGGCATTTCGCTCTACATTGGCTTTGCCTATGTACACATCGATCTATTTTCAATTAAAAAAAAAATCAGAGAATTGCACAAAATGCAATACGCCGTGCCAACCTCGGCAAAATGCCGAGGTTGGCACGGCGTACAACCTCGGCATCGGTCACTACATTGGCTTTGCCCTTGTACACATTGATCTATTTTCACTTAAAAAAATCAGAGACTTTCACAAACGCGGCATCAAGCACAACCTCGGCATTGCGCACTACATTGGCTTTGCCCATGTATACATAGACTATTTTCACTTCAAAATATCAGAGAATTGCACAAACTCGGCTTTGCTTATATACTCAAAAATCTGCTTTCACTTAAAGGAAATGGGGGAATTGTAGAAACTCGCGCATAACCAACTCCATTGATTCGAGTTGTAAAAAAAAAAAAATGTTTCAGAAAGATTACACAAATCGAAAATAAATTTATCAGAATAAAGTAACTACCGAGCATCCAAACTGCCATATTTTACTATAACACCCGATATTTTACTTTTTCAAGTGAATAATTATAAATGAAACTTACCTTCAGTCCTCTCCTTTTGCACCTCATCACATTCTCCTTCACTCACCCATCGACATTCTTCTTCAAGCATAACTCTATGCACATTTCCCTACAAAAACATTTCCAATCTGTCACCGTATTTTTAGCAATACGTAATTCTGATCGTATAAAATCATTCCGGCACTTACCCAACTACATATAGGTAACTCGCAAAACACCACACATGCTCAATTTACTCTTCGCAAACCAGGAGTGCTTTCGAACAGACCTTGTAATTCGATGCTTACATTCGCTTCCAGTAACTCTACACATCCACTCAAAAACACCATCTATACAGTTCTTTCGCTCTACGAGTTTCCTATCAGTTTCACAAATTGGGCAATTATACAATCTTGCAATCAAACGTTTCTCCATACACCACTCAATCCCACTTTTTTTACCTCTTCGCTCCCAACTGATAGAAAAAAATCCAGATTCAGATGCTCATCCATTCTGCAGTAAGCACCGAATCAGACACACTTATCAATAATCAAAACATTCTTTAAGCAGAAGAATTCTTTTCTACTATATTTTGAGAAGTTACGGTTATAATTTTTAAATCATGCATTCAATATTTTCAATCGTTTGGTAATGATCGTTTTCAATCGTTTGGTATCTTAATAATACATTCGTGAGAGATAATTCGTTGCGTTAAATCCTAACACTACCACACAACACACAAAAGTAGATTTATAATTTTAAAAAACTCTCGTGCAGAACATTATAAACCTAACATTTTAACTCAGCTAAAATATAATTTTTCTTTAAATATGAAGCTATAGCATACTGTACTTGTTTTTAAAAAGGAAACGTAACCAGTATTACTTCATAAAAAGGCGTGTCCAAGCATAAGACAAGTAAACACCGCATCGACCGATGTAGCCTATTCTGAGATTTAAGTCGAAAGCTCAACAGTTTGCAAAAGAAACTTCGCGTTCAGGACGAAATATCTGCAGGTTCAAATTTACGGAAAAAAAGAGGTTTCGCTGCAGGCAGATCTCAGTTGTACGATGCTCATGTAGCGTTAGCAGCTGTCTAAAATAGATCCGTCAAAACTTTAGAATACTAGAATATGCGTACAGTGTCTCACAAAAGTGATGGGACACTTGTGCTTTACAAAAGGAAATTGTAATAAAATTAATTAAAAAAACATGTAAAAATTTTTTGTGGGTGTGTTTCATACTTAAATTTAGTAACAATTATTACATAACATACATTTTCTCAAAATATTAAAATATTAATTTAATAAAAATACAATTGTTTAGAACAGAGCAAAAAATGGCTCACATAAGTGATGCGACACTACGTACTATGCAACAAAAATCGTCTGAAGTAAGCAATAAAAATATCTTTTGGGGTATTTATTTTTACTCAAAAGCAATTGCCAATAATTTATAAAATCGTCTGCAGTATTTCTCTCCAGTTTGTTTTGGAATTTTTGTGTTTTTTAGCTCTGTGCAGCCATGAATGCTAAACGAAAAGAAACTTTGCCTGGAATTCGAAAATTAGTTATGAATTTGCATATTGAACGTGGAAAATCTATTAGATAAACTGCTGAAACAGTTAACTTCAATCATTCAACAGTTTTCAATATCATTAAACGATATAAAAAGAATCATATGATTCAAGATAAAAGAAGAATACCTGGCCGACCATCAAAGCTATCCAATGGAATAAAGCGAATTATCGTTCGAAATATTTAAAAAAAAATCCAAGAATGAGTGCTCCTAAAGTTGCTGCTAATTTACAAACATTATATGGAGTAATTGTTAATTCTGAGACTATTAGAAGAGTAATTCGATCTACTAGATATCACGGTAGAGCAGCCAGGAAAAAATTCTTCGTAAGTGAAAAGAATAGAAAACTCAGACTGGCTTTCGCAAAATCCAACAAAAAAACTAAGAATTCTGATTACTGGAATGAAGTTATATTTACTGATGAGAGTAAATTTAATATATTTGTTTCTGACGGTAGAATCTTGCTGTGGAGAAAACCAAGGGAAGAATTTCGCAAACAGAACTTGGTGCCAATAGTAAAACATGGTGGAAGAGGAGTTATGGTATGGGGGTGTATGTCGTCCGCTGGAGTTGGTAATCTTGTTTTTATTGACAGTATAATGGATCAATACAAGTATATTGACATTTTAAATCAAAATTTGAAATCTTCAGCACGAAAATTGAATCTTCATAACGATTTTAAATTCTACCAGGACAATGACCCCAAGCACAGTGCTTTGAACGTTAGACTCTGGCTGCTGTATAGCTGTCCTGAAATAATAAAAACACTCCCACAATCTCCACAATTAAATCCCATAGAGAATATTTGGCAAGAATTGGAATCAAGAATTTGCAAACACACCATTTCTTCAAAACAACAATTAAAATCGGTGCTTCAAGAAGAATGGGGTAAAATCACTCCAGAAATCACAAAAAAATTAGTCGAATCCAACCCAAGAAGATTAAATCATGTTTTAAAAGTAAAAGGAAATTCAACAAAATATTAAAACCTTTTAAAAAGTAAAATTTTTGGATAAATATTTGATGGAAAAGTAAGTGTCCCATCACTTATGTGAGCCATTTTTTGCTCCGTTCTAAACAATTGTATTTTTATTAAATTAATATTTTAATATTTTGAGAAAGTGTATGTTATGTAATAATTGTTACTAAATTTAAGTATGAAACACACCCACAAAAAATTTTACATGTTTTTTTTTAATTTATTTTATTGCAGTTTCCTTTTGCAAAGCACAAGTGTCCCATCACTTTTGTGAGACACTGTATATTCTAGATTTGGAATCTAAAATGTGCGTATATTCTAGATTTGGTGCCTTGTGGTTTCCGCGGGCGCTCATAACATTTAGAATATCTACAGTTCCAGAGAGGATGTCATAAAATAAGCTTTTCTTGGGGGGGGCATCCTTTATAAAACGGTGTGAAAGGATAATTCAATGTAAAGAACTCATATTTTAAAAGAGAAAAAAAAATGTATATACATACAATGTATATAGAACTGGTAGAAACAACTAATTCTGAATAAGAGAATCCGCTTGTGTAATTTTCAAATAAATACAAATGATACTGGAGAATTTCCATTCCTGGTACAACCAATGCCATTACAATGCCAGTTAATTAAATACGCTAAAAATATGATATTGTTACGGATTTTGTATTTAGTTGGCTATTTTTAGTAGAATTGTAATTAAAATTGTTTTATATCCCCGTGCAATGCAGCACGAGACTTATTTTAAGAGAAAGCTGCGCCGGAAAAGTAAAAATACAGGAGCACGCGCATTTAACATTTAATAAATAGATATCTCGTAATTTATATTTAAATTGAATAAATGCAACACTTTTGCTTTCTAGAAACCTCGAGAAAATAAAAATTACTAGAATGTTCTCGTGCATGATTAAAAAGCTTCAAAAAGCCGGGAAAACTCAGTTCAGTTGTTTACTAAGTTGTTTACTTAACTGCTGTAATTTTGAAATGGGATTAGCTATCTCTGCACTTTGAATTGTGTTCTGTTTAACGTTTTAGTAGTTTAAAATATAACTACTGTGTGATATTGTACGAATATCTGTGAGGAAAAATTTCAGCATTTTGTTTTATTTCTTGTGATAAGCATAAATTTTGTTAACTTTTTATCGAACTTGTGCATTCAATCTCTTACGAACCCGTACGTACGAAACAATATTATAATAATAGTATTGTCGCGTGCGTACGGCTTCGCAATAGATTCAATGCACAAGTCCGATAATGGGTTAATGAAATTTATTCTTATCAAAAGCAATATATCAAAACTCTGGAATTTTCTTCAGAGATATTCGTACAAGTGTTCACAATATCACGTAGTATAATCAGTAGTTATACTTCAAACTACTAAAAACGCTAAATTCAACGCAATGCAAAGCGAATCGAAAGAGAAAGCTAGTCGGATAATCTCAGTTCACACGGAACTAAACAACTCTCAACAACAATAACTAAGCAACTGAATTCAGACGCTCTCTCACCAGTTTTATAGTTTTCAACCGGTCGCGAGATAGTTCCAGTACTTCTCAAAATTCCTAGAAAGCAATACGAAGGTGGAATTACGTTTAGAGCTAACACAGTGGTCAATTACATTTATTCAATTTCAATACAAATTACCGAGATATCCGTTTACTCAATGTTAAATGCACGTGCTCCTGTATTCTTACTTTCCCGGTATCGCTTTCTCTTAAACATTTGTCTCGCGCTACATTACACAGAAAAATACAACAATAAAAAAAAAAAAAAAAAAGAAAAGAAAAGAAAAGAAAGAAAGAAAGAAAAAGAAAAGAAAAAAAGAAAGAAAAGAAAAAAAAAAGAAAATTTGGAAGGTTTTAGATTTTGAATTACGTCCAAAGGGGCGTTTTTTTTAACATTTTGTGTTACCTTTATTTATTAAATATCATATTTTTCGCACTTAAACATCAAATTCAGTTCAAGAGCAATATCGCAAAATAATTTTAAATTGAGCGTATCCTTAGAATTTCTGATACACAGTCTCACACGCTGGAGATAAACTTTTTTTTGGGGGGGGTGTACAACGTTGCCATTGCTCGCTTTGAAATCCTTGAGTTTATTAATCAAACATTCGTTAAAGTATTACAAAAAACGAAATCGATAATAAAACAAATTTCAACTTTCAGAGACCATATTCGCAGTAGGATTACGTCATTAAAAATTGGTTGGCTCTAGGTACCGTTGTTTTATCGCAATGCGAGAAACATGCATACATGTATGCAGGTTCTTCCTTATTTAATTTCTTTAAATATAATACGATGCGATAAATATTGGCGGCAACAATTTGAAAAGTGATGTATCACTTTATGTGACGTATCACCTCTTAAAGTTTTCAAGAGCAAGTTTCTTTAAAGTGATGTAGCACCTTTTAAAGTTTTCAACGCAAAATGCCAAAACGAAAATAATAGTCCTTCAGAGAAAATTACCCCTTTACATTAATTATAATTGTAATAAAACTACCTATCTAAATAAAAAAATCCATAACAGTATTAAGAATATTAGTTAATATTGTTACGAATTTGGTATTTAAAAAGCTAATATTAGTTCAATTATAAATTAATTGGTTTTATTTCTCGCGCAGTGCAGCGCGTGACGAATATTAAAAGAAAGCTAAGCCGGAAAATTGAAAATACAAGAGCGCGTGCATTAAATAAATAAATATCTCTTTTTGATTTCGAGAAAGTACTGGAAAATTCTAGCGCGTGATTTTAAAATCTTATAAAAGGAGGAAAACATCTCAGTTTGTAGTAGTTGCTTAGTTTGTTGTTGTTTAGAAAACTGCTCTTGTTGATTGTAGCGAATTCGCGGATTAGCGTTCTTTAGCTGTTTTGAATTACGTTCTATTGGACATTTGAGTAGTTAAAAGATAACTACTGTGAGATATTGTAATACTGCATGATAATTTGAGAAAATTTAAGCATTTTTGTTGTGATAATAATAAATTTTTGTTCATTTTTCATCGGACTTGTGCATTCATTTCATAACGAACCCGTACGCACGCAACAATATTATAGCATTAATGAAAAACTATGCTGTGGATAAATTATTTACTGATGTAATGTTATAAATTATTATGTAATGTTATAAATTATTTGCTGATGGATAAATTATTTACAATGTAACTGAGGATACACTCAATAATACCATTCGAAATCAGAGCCTTTTTCTTTTACCAACTTAATCTCTTTCACGAACTCCCTTCATAATCCTCGCCTTATATGGTAACGAAAATGGCAAATATTACACGCTTTCTACTATTGTCTGACACAGTTTTGGATTTCATCTCTTTATCACGTTGGTATTTCACTGAACAACATTACTTTACTAGTATATGGAAATGGAGCTCAGTTCTCAGATGTTCCTTGTACGTCGAATTACCGCGTATATTCGAGATCAGCGCATATCACTTATCTTTTCAATTTGGATTAGAAGATGAAATATCATGGCATTTTTCCAGGTCTACACGAATTTTTGCAAGAAATCAAAAATCAATCTTCGCAGGGAGATTGTTAATATCTGCAAAGATTTTAGTGTTCGGTATCTTCTCAAAAGCTCAGTTTATAAACTGTAGAATTGGGAAATGTTATGGTAGTTAAAGTTTAAATTCCAGTGTCTCAAACTATGGTGCATGTATCATCAATGGTGCGTTCCATTATTTCTTATGGTACAGTTACACTTATTATTTAAATGAATGTTCAAAATAAGGTAATATGTCACCTCTTTTAACATTTTGTTTTAATCTTTATTATCTAGATATACATATTCCGTTTTCGGCATCACCGCTCGCTTCGTTAGGCGCCTATGACGACGGCAACCATGGCCATAGTTACGGTTGAGGTTAATACTGAAACAAGTAAGTAAACTTTCCAAGAATTTTAGTTTGTTGAAACGTAGCGTCACACTTCCGTTCGCCTTTTCCCTTACCTCACACTTTTGTAGCTATAGTAGGTTGTCGTGGTAAAGTTTGAGCTTAAATTAAAAGTTGCATCAGATACAAAGTTCACATATTGCAACATACATCGAAAAACATTAAATGTCAAAATAATGCCCACAGGACTAAAGACTGTTTTAGATCATTTTGAAAAGATAGTGAATTTTATTAAATTTTAACCCTTTGTTCACAGTTTCATGAAGTGAAATGTTTAGCACAAAATGATAGGAAACAGATAAATTTTGCTTTTATTTTAACGGTTCCTATTAACGATGATAATTTGACGGCTGACATTCAGAAATGTTTTGAAGACTGTGACTAAACATTTTCTTTTCTTTTTTCTTTCTTTCTCTCTCCTTTTTTTTTTTTTTTTTTTTTTTTTTTTTTTTTTTTTTATTGTGCTGAACTTTGACAACTAACGGGTCACTGTTAGTTGTCAAGTTCATTGAAGTATGGAAAATCTATGTGGAAAACTGAGGAAATAATTTTATAAAATTATCTTATACAAGCATATTAGGCTTAAAAACGTTTTAAACACCCTTCATGCGCTTACTCCAGTGTTTGAATCCTACTAGTAAACGAGCTTCTGCTAACCACCATGCCACTAGCAAACGATACACACGAAGCTTGTAAATAATATTAGACTTTCGTAGTATAAAACTTAAAAAAAATCAGTTGTGCTCTAGTGGGAACTCGAACTTCGGATCTTTCAATTTTAGGTCAGATATTCTAACAATTACACCGCAAAAAATTACACAAGAAGAATACCATAGTTCGTTACAAGTTATGTAAGTCAGTTTCTCTAATATATCTGAATAATTATCGGCTCTCCAAAAGAATAATGATCGGCGAAGCTATACTCTTTGTTAATATGCTGCAAGCCATGAATTACCTTTTAAGTAACAAGTATGGCAAATCTCTGTATGGCATTAATGTTCTTAATATATTTGAAAATGAAACCATTATTATCTGAAGTCAGAGTCAGATGTTAAAACTAAATTGTGGAAAAGAAGAGTGAAGTTTTATATTTTTAGTTGAAAGATAATTCACTGTTATAAAATTAGGCGAACTTTAATCATAAATTTATATTAATTTTAATAAAAAACAAAATTGTTTCAGTGAAATCTGGCATGGATCTCGCTTCTTTAAAGATAGGAATATGTTCAGTTCTCTTCTATTTAATGAAGAAAAGCTAGCGTTAAATTATCTCGAAACCTATCAAAATAAAAATAAATAAATAAAAAATCTGAAAACTTTCAGATTTGATATTATGCCCAAAGGGGTGTTTTTTTAACGTTTTGCGTGTTGTCTTTATTTATTAAATATCATGTTATTCCCACTTAAACTATAAAATGTAATTCAACAGCGACATCACAGAATATTAAAAAACAGCGCGTCTTTAGAATTTCCGATACACAGTCTAGCGGGCTGGAGATATTTTTGTTTTCGCACAGGTTGCCATTGCTCGCTTTGAAATCGTTGAGTTTGTTAATCAAAAATTCGTTAAAGTTTTACAAAACATGATACATAATAATAAAAATTCCGAATTCCAAATTTGAGCTTCCAGATGCCCATATTCGTGCGTAGAACAACTTTGTTCAAAATTTGATGTCTCTAGGTACGGTTGTTTTTAGAAAATGCGAGAAACATGCATACGTTTATGCAGATTCTTTAATTTCTATAAATATAATGCAGGGCTCGAATATTTGGTGGCAACAACTTGAAAAGTGATTCAGACTTTTATAGCAAACCAACGCAAAATGTCAAAATAGCTCTTCTGGGCTTAGCCCATTTGGGCTAAAAGGATTTAAAAAAAAAAAAAAAAAAAATCTGAAATGTTTCAGATTTTAAATTACGTCCAAAGGGGCGTTTTTTAACATTTTGTGTGTTACCTTTCTTTATTAAATATCATGTTCCTCGCACTTAAACCATAAGATCCAGTGCAACAGCAATATCGCAAAATAGTTTTAAAACGAGCATATCTTTAGAATTTCCGATACAGAGACTCACGCGCTGGAGATAAAAATGTTTTTTCTGCACAACGTTGCCATTGCTCGCTTTGAAATCCTTGAGTTTGTTAATCAAAAAGTCGTCAAAGTTTTAAAAAATAGGAAATCGATCATAAAACAAATTTCAAATTTCAAATTTGGTCTTCCACATGCTCATATTCGTTGGAATATTACGTTATTCAAAATTCGATGACTCTATGTACCGTTGTTTTATCACAATACGAGAAATATACATACATTTATGCAGATTTTTCATTATTTAATTTCTTCAAATATAATGCTGGAATATAATAAATATAATACATTATAATATAATAATACAAATATAATACAAATATAATACATTTTGTGGCAACAGTTTGAAAAGTGAACCGACATTTATGAGTCCGACACAAAATGCCAAAACGAAACTAATGGTCCTTCGGGATTCAAATCCCTTTGGACTAAAAAAAAAAAAAACTGAAATGCTTTAGGTTTTAAATTACGTCCAAAGGGGCGTTTTTTTTTTTTATCATGTTCTACGTACTCAAAATATAAAATTCAGTTCAACAACAATATAGCAAATTAAAATAAGCATATGGAATTCACGATACAGCGTCTCGCGCGCTGCAGATAATTTTTTTTTCTTACAGTGTTGCCATTGCTCGCTTTGAAATCGTTTAGTTTGTTAATCAAAAATTCGTTGAAGCGTTACAAAATATGAAATCGATAATAAAACAAATTTCGAATTCCAATTAAGGCATCCACATGCCCATATTCTATGAAAGATTACGTTATTCAAATTTTGATGGCTCTAGATACCGTTGTTTTATCACAATGCGAGAAACATACATACATTCATGCAGATTCTTCATTATTTAATTTCTTCAAATATAATACAGGGCGATAATATTTGGTGGCAACAATTTGAAAAGTGCAACAACGCATATCGTGAATCGACGCAAAATGCCAAAACGAGGTCCTTCTGGACAAATTGCCCCTTTGGACTAATAAGAAAGAAATTAACTCCAACCATACATCGATCTATACATATCAATATTTAATGTTGTTATTTGTTAGGTGAGAATTACGGATTAGTATCCCACTTATGCCTGCTTGCATAAGTTCTAATAGCTAGCGGATCTTTGTTTACATCGACACACATTTTAGAGGAAAATCTGCTTTAAGTAATAAAGGTGATTGTATTATGTATACGAGGCCTTGCCCAATACGGAAACATTCTGAACTAATATATGTCGGTTCAAACAGCTGGAAAGATAATGAGCAAAAGCTGAACAAACTCTTTTGCTCTCTGTGCCTCGTAGTGAAAAGACCATTTATTTTTCAGCTGTGCTACAAACGAAGCAGCTTTGATTGAAACTTCAATAAACACAGCATGTCACACTTCCAATCACGCTTCGTTGCTATCATTTTGTTACTGTTTCTACTGATACCGGCTATTAAAGCGAAATACTATTGTGCTGTCAGGAGACCCCGGATCTGGGTTCCCCCCAGTTACTCCGAGATTTATGCGTCGCCTGCACTTTATCCGGCTGGGTTTTGTTGATGAATGTGCGCAATTTTAAAGAATTGCTAAAACGACAGTAGAAGAGGAACAATTTCCTTTATGTCGTATAACATATGTATATAATAAACGCATAATAAGTATTTGATTATAAAAAATATACGTTGATTTTCTGTAATTACATTACATTAACGCAAAAACCATACGCAGAATACCTGCTGAGAATATCCGGTTTAACTGTAACCACAGGCTATCCGGATATTATATAAAAATCCGGATAATTGTATTTTCTTTTTTCTTTTTTTTCCCCTCTGACTGTCAGGTACATGTTTATTGTAAAGTAAAAGAGCTTTATATTTTGCGTAATTTTATTACCCCAAAAGGGACTATTAGTCTTGAAATGGGATTTTGCTATAATCGCTATAAACGGGGTATCACTTTTTAAATTGTTGCCACCAAATATTATCGCCTTTTATTGTTTTAAAGAAATTAAATAATAAAGAATCTGCATGTATGCATATATGTTTCTGTCATTATGAAAAAACGACGGTACCTAAAGCCATCTAATTTTGAATAACGTAGTCCTCCACCCAAATATTTGCACCTGGAAGTTCGAATTTTTATTTTATTATTATTATTATTCATTTCATACGTTCGTAAAACTTTAATGAATTTTTAACTAGCAGGCTGAACTATTTAAAAGTAAGCAGAAACAACACTATTCGAAATAAAACGTTTACATCTCCAGCGCACGAAACTGGTGCCATTCAGAAAAATATAAAACATTTATATTTCAATATTAATTAACAAACTGGGCTCTATGAAAGCAATGTGTTGCCGGGCCGGAAGTAAAATACTTATATTTTCCATGCGTTTTGCCATTCAGTAAAGCCTAAGATACTTTCTAATTCAGTTTGGAATGTTATTGAGTGATAAACTAAGCGATTTAAATACATTAAACGCAGTTCTTAAAAATATGTTTTTCTACTTTTTAATGTGATTGATTTAAATAAACATGTACTAAAATCATGAAACGTCTAATTAGAAATATTCAATATTTTTATGAAATGACGTTAGTTGGAATCATTAAAATTATTATACACCTTTTTCTTTCTTATGATAACTATCTTAGGCGGCTGGCTGTGCGAACGGCTAATTTTTAAAGAAATAATATAGCGAATACAAAATGTGCATGGCAACCTCTAACATTCTATCGAGAATTTCAAAGATTATTGTTTTAAAAACAAATTTGATTTTGCTGTTGAACTGTATGCGGCGTAATCAATCAATGAAGCATCCTTCCTACAAACTGATGCAACTAGAGAAGACAGTTCCCGATTTAAGACCCTCCACATTAGGCAGGAGGTTGAAACTAGTTATGAATCAGCTCGGAGAAAGGTCAGAAAAAATTCCTTTTGGTACGAACCCGAGGGCCTCAATCCAGGAACGCAGACTCACTCAAAACGAACTCTCTCGAAATCCCATCGCTAAAAGGAAACACCAGGCGCTCGTGAAACTTCGAGTGTCGGAGACACCGATGGGGTGAGGCAACAAAGACTTCAAACAACAAAGTTCATGGTCGTCACTCTACCTACTTGGATGGCCGAAGCCACTACTGTCCTAGACAGCATAGGCTGTCTTTCTGGCAAACCGGGTTCGTGTTATTGTGCCTCCAAGGTTCCTACTGTCACAGTATGATACTAACCAGTGGTATAGTACGATATTAACCCTGAGGGGGTTGTATGTGGCATAAATGCGAAAAAAACGATGCCTAATAATAAAACTAAGAAGACGAAAGAAAAAGAAAAGTTAGCAGAAGTGGTGTAAGAGCAGACTGGTAGACTCGAGTTCAGTGAAAGCGTAAAAACCTTAAACGGTTTAAGCCGACTGTTAAAATCTGAAAGTGTACTGATTTTTTTTTTAAATCTTTTTTCTGGAACTTGATTTCTGTGTTTGAATCAGATCTTGAAATTAATATTTGATTCTTTGCTACCGAGCCGATTTTCTTTAAGATTTCGATCTTCCCACCATCGGATAGATTGGAAAACAATAATCTAAACGGAAGTTTTTCTAAATTTCTAAAATAATTTACTAAATTTTGTCTGTTTTTCTAAACTTAATCCGACATTTTTTAAGCTGATGTGTAATTGCTAAGGGTGAGAGACTTTTAAATAAAAAAATACTGTGTTTTTTATAATAAATCTTCAACATGTCTGTCGTCATTCATCATCAATATCTGTAGTCGAGAGACAATGTTGTGAACAGCATTGTTGGATCACTGTTGCTAAACGACAACAGTCCCTAATAATTGCGATAGACCATGCGATTTCATGTAACCCTACAACCAATAATCACACGGGTTGAGATCTGGGGATCTGAGAGGCTAAGCATGACGGAAGTGGCGGCTCAACATGTGATCCTCATTAAACGATGTGTGCAAGTGATCTTCATACCTGTAGCAATGTGAGGTAGAGCGCCATCCTGCATAAAAGTCATACCTTCCAAAAAGTGTTTATCAGCAGGACCAGGGATGAAACGATTGTGTAATATATCAGCGTACCTCGCACCCCTTACACAGACAGTTTGAATAGCAGAACTACGCATTTCCTCGAAGATAAAGGGTCTGATCACGATTGATGTGATAAATCCACATGACACAGTGACCAACACCCGAAGGCGAGAACAGAAAAGTGACAAAGTTATGAGGGGACTGATTCCCTCTCTCACTACAGCTCATTTCACACACGATTCTTATGCGGCGCCACTGATATTTTGCTGCTCAGCACCATATGTTGGCCTTTTTTTTCATTTATTTATTTACTTGCTTTCAATAAAACCCATTGTCATTTCAACCATGTCTGTCAGTTTTTACCTCTCTACCTACCTTATTCCGTGAATTATTGAATTTTCAAAATTTAACGAACCTTTGGGTCACCCTGTATTTACCCTTTTCCTTCTCGATACCATTTCTTGTTTTTATTAATTATTCGCCACATTTTATTATTTCATTCGGTTTTGATGACACTAAAAAAATCTTATTAATTTATCTACTTTGAATCTATTTTATTATTTTTATGACATTTAAATTTACTCATTACCAGTTTATCATTAACTTAACTTCATTTATTTGTATTTTTATTTATCGCTACTATCTGTTTAATTTTATTAGTCCAAAGGGGCTTTTTCCCTGAAGGACTATTATTTTCGTTTTGCGATTTTGCGATGAATCACTATAAATGTCCGTTGCACTTTTCAAACTGTTGCCACCAAATGTTAGAGTCCTGCATTATATTTGAAGAAATTAAATAATGAAAAATATGCACAAATGTATGTATATTTCTCGCATTGTGATAAAATAATGGTACATACAGCCATCGAATTTTGAATGAGGTAATCCTCCTACGAATATGGGCATGTGGAAGACCAAATTTGAAATTTGGAATTTGTTTTATTATCGATTTCATATTTTGTAAAACTTTAACGAATTTTCGATTAACAAATTCGAAATTCAAAGCGAGCAATGGCAACGTTGTATAGAAAAAACATTTTTATTATCAACGCGCTAGACTGTGTATCGAAAATTTTAAAGATATTCTCATTTTAAAATTATTTTGCGATATTGCTCTTGAAGTATGCGATATTGCTCTTTATGGTGTAAGTGCGAAGAACATGATATTTAATAAATAAAGGTAACACGCGAAATGTTAAAAAAACGCCCATTTGGACGCTATTTAGAATCTGAAACCTTTCACATTTTTTTATTAACTCTATTTTTTATTATTATTAAAATAGCCATAAAATTACTTAAAACCTTTTAAACTATATTTACCACATACGATCGGCTATGTGTGAACGTTAAGTGAAACTCAATTGCATTCTTTTGTAAAAAAAATCGAAGCACCATGTAGGACTTTTGCTATAGTGACGAAATTTGGTGTGCAAAAACATCTTGATCGAACATGCAAATGATCAAAGTTTCAAGGCAAATGAACAGGAATTGCGATCATAGAGCGCATTTCTAGTGCATCTATTCATTCTACGCAAAGTATAAAACTAGTAACAGATGCAGAAAATGTATCTTATTTTGTTGCTGCCATTGTAATTCCGTAAAGAAGCAAATAAAGATGCCATTACGACGATAATGAAGACCTTACAGATAACTAAGCGACTACGAATGTGGTCGCATTGAAGGGTCGCGTTAAGCTGGTGGTCATACCGAGCCCTACCGAGCAATAGGCCGCCACCTGCAGCGTACAGACACTGCTGTGCAGAGATGTTGGCAGCAATGCTTGCTACAAGGAAACTGCCGGCGAAATGAAGATCTGGAAGGCCAAGGAGCACAAATGCGAAGCAAGATAGGATGATTGTTCGCCAGGCCCCAACCGCCCCAACGGTATCATTTTCGACTATTCAACGCACTAAGGAGAAGAATCTCTAAGGAGAAGAATGAAAGCTTCCATAGACGCAATGTAAACCTGTTTCGCCTCTGCGCCGCTGTACCGAAGAGCCACGGCTATGCAGTGAAACACCAGCGCAGGGTGAAATTTAAACAGCGCAGTTCGAGGAGATAGTAAATTTTTTACTTTGAAATAACTCAAAATGTTTTATTTTCATACATTTCTGGAGTTTTATGAGTAAAATATGTTAGTTGGAATTTTGGGGCGAATTATAGAAATCCTGTCTAATTTTTACTTTCAATTTAAACAGCGAGCCGTACGAAGACAAAATTTAAATGAAATAAATTTCTTAATTCTTTTCTTCTGTAAACTTAAAAAGGGGGAAAATAAATGCCATACAAAACGTAATAAATTTTTATGGATCCATAGTTAAAATTTTACAGTGAAATTTTAAAAGCAAAATTTGCAATAACTAACTGAAACAGAAAAAAAATATTTAAAGACAATTAAAGGCACCCCTAAATAAATTGAAAACACTGAAATACATTATAATTATCCGACAATAATTTTAAAAACAAATTACCATGAAAATGTTTAGACAATTATTTGGAATGACCATTGTGAAAACCAAGAGCAAAGTTTTCACCCAATAGCCAAAACCATTTCACTTACAGCATTACATTTAAAAAGTCTTTAAAAGAATTTCACATAGCTAAAACCAAGTACCTCTGACTACAACAACAAAGAACGTTTTCGAACAACGTGGTAAAAGATTGCTAACATGGCCGACGGCATGCTGCATTCTTTGATGCTGCTTTGTTGCCTCCTGATGTTATTTCGCACATGCGCAGTGAGGTACGAAGGGTGGATAGCTTTGGAATGGTTTGCCCCTTTAAAGTAAGCTTCAGGGATATACATAATGTGTCTCTTCGGTCTGACGGAGCCACATTTGCCCCGGGGAAACTTTACTTCTTCTCCTTAGAGATTCTTTGCTACAGCCACGTCTATACCACCCGTGGTACCGTCCACCATCTCACGGCGCTTGTCTGAGGTGGGGTTATGCTCACATAGGCCTTTAAGACGTTTGGCTTTGATCCCACAACATCGGCGGAGTCATCTGGTGTCGCAGCCGATCATCATGGCTGCCATCAGACTGGCATCCTATAGTGTTCAGCGACGAATGCCGCTTCACTCTTGAAGCAGATGACCACCATGTTCGTGTCTGGAGAGCACGGGGCCAGCGGTTCCAATCAGCCTTTGTTTTACAAAGGCATACAGCCATAACCTCTGGTGTGATGGTGTGGGGCGCTATTTCTTATGACAGCAGGTCATCTTTAGTCATCCTCTGTACATCTTTAACAGCTCAACGATGTGTTGATACCATCATGCGACCGGTTGCCTTACCCTTCATGGCACGTCATCCTGCGTCCATTTTCGAACAAGATAATGCCAAGCCACCTACCCCTCGCATATCTCTGTACTGTCTCCGTGCGTTTGATACTCTTCCTTGGCCGGCAAGATCATCAGACCTTTCACCAATCAACCATATATGGGGCATGGTAGGCCGTCAGATTCGGGCACCACAAAACATTGCAGATCTGGAGCGACAACTGATGAATGCCTGGCAGAATCTGTCGCAGGATGGCATAAGGAAACTTTACCATTCCTTGCCTCCACAAATTCAAGCATGCATTGCAGCCAAGGGCGGTTCGACCAACTAACTAATTTGAACGCTAAGTGAGTGATTGTGACCTTGATTTTTTAATCATTTTATTATCTGTGTATGAACTATACACATATTCAATTTCATAAAAAAAACACTTCCTTCATGGTGCTTCGATTTTTTTGCTAGAGTGCGTTTGACTAATCCATTATTACCTATGCTAATGTAGCATTCAGTCATTTAGTATATAAGAGTATGTATCAGTGTCAGGCACGGATTAGATTTTAGTTCTCCCATACATGTTTACGTAAGTTTTTTCTTCATTTTCCCCTCTCTCGGTTTTTTTTAGTCGCTTCATACATTCCACAATAAATTCGACAATAGAAAACTTTTTGGTGCCCTTTTTCCTGAATACCTAAGGTTGTTTTTTTGTGGCTTAATTTAAGGTTGTTTTTTTGTGGCTCTTAATGGCTAATCCAGCCCTGGTGTGTGTGTCTGTATATATATATTGAAAAAAATATATGTACTAAAAATATATGTACAAAAAATATATGTACTAAAAAATATATGTACAGAAAATGACGATTTAAAGGAAGAAATCATAAAACTAATTAATGTACAAGTTGATAATCAAGTACCACCAAAATTTATTAATTTATATATTAAAAAGGCAGGCCTTGACTTTACTTTATAATTTTTTAGCTCTTTTGAATATGATAACATTACCTTGAACCTTAACTGGAGGGTAATGAAGGATATAAAAGAGTAGAGAAATTATTGTAAATTTTTATTGTAAATATTTTGTAAATATGTATATTTAATCAATACTGGATTCTTTCCTTTTACTAATAAAGGGCCAACTCTTTTCAAAAGTCTCAATTATAGCCCGAATTGAGTGAAGATTTTAATCTTCTTCTTTTAATTTTCCATACTCTAGCCAGTATTTAGTTAAGTTTTGATATACCAATTAAATCAAGTTCATTAAACTTTTAATATTTTCTTTCATCAAATTTAAGTTTTATTTAACTTCTTAAGGAATTTTTGAGAAATTTCTGGGAATTTTTAGAATTTAAGGATTTCATTTCAAAAAAATTTTGTGAAATTTGTACTTTAAAACTTTAATATTAAAACATTTCAGTTTTTCTTAATTACTTTAATTTTTTGCAATTTTCACACAAAATATCTTTCACTTAATTTTTTAACAATTTTCACAATATTTCAACAGAACACACATTTCAAATTACAAACAGTTTACATTTTTTTCAGATACCACTTCACTTTAATTTCCTTCAAGCAAACATACATCTCTTAATTGGCTCAGTTACTTAACCCCCTAAATAATTGATATTACTACCTTTAGGACTTTTAATTTAATTTAATTCAATTAATATTAATATTTACAAAAAAATTTTTACTATAACAAAGATAGCAGCTTGACACTCAACTTTACCTACATTAGCGCCATCTATATAATTTGAAGAATACACTTACTTCTCTTTCAAAACACTTTTGCAGACCCCAACACTCATATAGTAGGTAAGTTAGAATTAAAACTTACTATTTACTTGCTTTAAGTATTTTTTTAAAAAAAATTTTTATGTAGTATCTAAGTATTTTCTAAATATGAAATTATATTTTTAAATATTTATTTTAAAATTTGTAAATTAGTTCTTTTTGTTTTTTATTTCTTATTGGTTTATATGGATTATGTATAGTTCTTTTATAGTTTCTTTGTATTGATATGCATATTCGTGTAGGGGAAGTTTCTGTAGACAAGGATTTCTAAAATACATTGGTTTCTAGATTTTTTTATTATTTTATAAAAAATTAATTTTTAAAAAATTTAATTTAAAAAAAAAAAGTTTAATTCTTGACTTTACTTGCTTGTTTCTCAAAAGACTTAATTAGTATTTTCCTTTTTGAACTTTAATTCTTAAATGTTAATTTCTAAGGGTACCACTTTATTGGAATTACTTTTGGTTTTGACTTTTACCCTTGCCTGCATGAATGACGAAACACGAATTGAATGATCGGAGAGTTAGGTTTGGAGGCAACTTCCCCTTGATAAGTCTGTCTCCTGCCTACTCTACGATCATTCACATATGCATTTTTTTAAAAAAAAATTGTTTAATTTAATTTTAATTTATTAAATTAGTAGATTTATTTTCATGGATAAATTTTGCACTTGATTTGCTTATGCTTCTGAATTTAAATGATATTGTAGATTAGTTCGAGAATTAAATCTTTTACATGTTTGCATATTTTGAAATTATTTTGTTTTTTTTTTTCATTTTTTTAGAATTTAAATTTGCTTTTTTACTTTTTTTACTTTTATACGTATTTGTTAAGAATTTAAATTTGTTTAAATATATATATATATATATATATATATATATAATAAAATTCCTTAGTCAAGAGGAGCCCACCAGCAGCCGAGCGGTAAAGTCGCTGAACACTGGTAGTTCGGTCTGAGGTTCGAATCCCGCGAACGGGCTGGCTGCATGGGTGTTTTCGTGGTTTTCCCCATGTGTAACGTGTATACGAGCTAGTTTCCCTTAGAAAGTCCTCCACGAAGGCATCCCTCCCCTTAGGCAGATAGCCCTAGTGTGCTTTGCCGTAATTAAATACACCACACCACACCATAGTCAAGAATACACTTAAAATTCTAACTGTATGTTATTTTCATTTTTAATGGAGACGTTCTCTTATTTGAAAGTACGTGGAATTAAATTCACAGCCCCGTAGTCAAGTTGTTTTCCCCGCTTTTTCTACACGTACAGTTTTAGAATGTTCTGGAGATATTTAAAACGAACT
The DNA here is from genome assembly GCF_044657685.1 of Stegodyphus dumicola. NCBI lineage: Eukaryota > Metazoa > Arthropoda > Arachnida > Araneae > Eresidae > Stegodyphus > Stegodyphus dumicola. The sequence continues at coordinate 264,961,967 of NC_140770.1, read as the reverse complement.
GAATTGGCTGACGAGGCTGCCGTCACTTCTTGGAAGCTCCGCCTTTCCAGAGGCTATAAAAGGAACCGTAATAATTACTTATTATACTATTGATTAATAACCGTAATAATTACTTATTATACTACTGATGATCAGGATTCAGTTCTTGACAATTGCATTCTAAATTAGAACTTTAAGGATTGTCCACAGACCTGCTGACTTATCCAGCCATTAAGTAGCTGCAGATCATTTCTACATAACCATTGAACTTCCATTAATTCAGTCTCTAGAGGGTTGTATGTTTATATCATAATTTGACTTTTATAAAAATGATTATTCTAAATCTTATATTTCTAAAACTCGCAAAAGGAATATTGGGAGCTTTTTCTTAAATGTTACGATGCAGTAAACTTCATACAAAACGTTATTAGTAATTCTTTTTATTTACTCCGGATATCTGATTTTTGTAACTGCTATTTCTCCTGAATAATAATAAATGGATCCTGTTTTTTAAACTTATCGTCTGATTATTTAAGCTACGACTAAAGCTGATACATCTCATATATATATTTTGCAATGGTTTTAAATTTGTGTTCCTTGGAGATGGTATATGGAAAGTTTTCTTATTATAAATTATTATGAATTATATATATATATATATATATATATATATATATATATATATATATATATATATATATATATATATATATATATAAAGTTCAAATTTAAGAGCTCAAAATTTTTAGCTACGCCTCTGCTCGCATTCAAATCACGACTGAACTTTGGAGAACTTCCAGAAATAATTTAGTTATTAGTGTAAGACGTCATAGAAGTAATAATTCCCAGATTTCACTCTAGAATTAAGAAGGCAGCGTTTGGGCGGTGGACACGATCCTCATTTCAATAAATGGCGCCTTCAGGCCAAAACCTCTTACACAGCCGACTGTAGTTGCTTAATATAGTGTAAATTTCAAGATAGCCATACATTCTTAGGAAATAATTTCATACATTTGAGTAAACTGTGGCAAAATCTGAATGCATATTTGAAACAGCATTTTTTAATGTATAAAATAAGCTTCATTAAAATAAAACTTTGTTTTTTTTAAATCTGTACAAGACCTTCTCTCTTCGGCTTTTAATTTAAAAAATATGAATTTTTATAGTATTTTAATTAGTTGTCTGTCTCCTTATACGATTTCCAGTGAGAATGAGAATAGCATTAGAATAAATTCACACTAGTATGCTTTGCTTGTTTGAGACATTTTTAACTTAAAAAAAATTATTCTTGATATGAATTAGTATTAATATTTTATTGAGGAAGTAATGCTAAAATAAGCAATTATTCCAATGAGTTTGTAGTTCTGACAGTGAACAAGAGGTGGCAGCACCTACATGATTCCTAGCTGTGACATGGAATCATTGGCCCTTAGAGATTCTTTGTCATTGGGGGTCAGAAAGATACCGTTTTTTAGTTGGAGCATAAGGCGCCAAACGGAAACCAAGCTTCAAGAAGGAGATCCCGTAATTACTTGGACTCGTAACTTAAGAATTTTTCTTCCTGAAATGTTTTAGATTCCCAACTCAAAAATGAATATATTTGAATATTGAATGAATAATTCAAAATATCGACTGTGTATGCTTACAGACTTAGATTTAAAAATTAAATAATTTATGAGGAATAAACAATACTACACTTATAGTGTATCCATTTCAACAATTAAAATAAATTTGTTAACGGAAACTAAATTCTTTTTAAAAGATTTAAATTTTTAATATTTGCAATCAAAAATGATTTTTTGATTTTGTGAATTTTAATTTTAAAATAGAAACCAATACTATTTTAACGAGAGATTAATTCTCAACTTTATAACAAATAAACTATAAAAATTTCATCTTTACTGCTACAGAAAGGCCAGTTCTATGCTGGAATTCAGGCTACGGAGGGAAATATTGTTTCTACCGAATCGATACTTAAAATCAAACTTTGATATTTATTTAAAATGAATATAATAATAACTTAAAATAATTATATTATTATCTTAATATTTATTTAAATAATATTTCATTAAAATCATCACTATTTATTAACTAATTAATGGCAAACCATTTCTTAAAAGGACTTGCGTATTAATGCAACCATCTTCAAGCAATTAAATTGTCTGAATTCCATTACTAAGGTCTGTGAAATAACGTTTACTGAATATACCCACTCTTTCTGGCAATAAATAAATACTTTCTAAACTCTATTTATTCACAATCCTGAAGATAATGACTGTGAAAAATCTGTCTGATATTGATTCAGTGCTTCAACAGTTTTCAGCATTGTAGGAATCGCAGGGGTTAAATATCCCTCCTCTCATTTAATGACTAGATTCAACAGAAAATCTAATCAGTAATCATCTTAACAAATAAAAAAAAAAAAAAAAGAGTTTATTTGGTAAACATAACAGATCAGAACACAAAATTTACCCTGAGCATAAAAAATACTGGAATAGAATGACAAAATTTCCCATATCCTGTTTTATGAAAGTTTTTTAATTTCCTTAATACATTTTGGACAAGTAACAGTATCATCTTTTATGCTGAATATTGACAGATGATTGAAATAACAAATACAGTGGATGATCAGTTAATGAACAGTTCGGACAGCGAACACTTTCAGGAAAGATTTTTGTGTTTGGAAAATGAACAATATTCGGATAAAAAACAAAAACTAATTCTAACGAAAACCTCTTGGCTCTCGGAACACCCAACATCAGTCCTCAATTCGTCCTGAAAATGGATGTGCACGTGCTCTGACACGTCATCATTTATACTATCACAGCCAACTGTGCCATGTCATACTATGTAGCAGTGAGGCAGCATGTACGACGTGTACAGTAGTGTGCGATGACACTTTGTCAAACTGTGTACCATAGTTGGTTTCTGTCATTGTGATTTTCGTATGTGCTTCTCTAAATGCCTTATAAAAAACCTGAAAATCTGACAATATTGTGGGACCTAAAAAGAGTGGAGTGTCAGAAGAAGACCATAAAAAACAAGCAAGAGATTATAACTAGAGAGTGGACAAAAAAATGACTGATGTTGCTAGGCAGTACGGCTTGAACAAGTCTACAGTAGGCACAATCCTAGCTAAGAAAGTTATCAAGAAGACTCAAGCCGCTAAAGGAGTAATCAAAATTACATCTGAAAAGCAAAGAAGTGCCACCCATGAAAAAATGGAGAAAACTGAAAAAGAAGGGTATTGTTCACAACAAATATTTAATTGTGATGAAATCTAGAGCATTAAAAAAAAATTCCATAATGAATAGAAAACTGCCAGTGATGTGGAGATCGAATCAGAGGGCATGGGTCATGCAGGTTCTTTTCAAAGAGTGGCTATTTGAAGTTTCTGCCCTGAGCACCAAGGACTACCTTGATACCAATGACTTGCCATTGAAAGCATTGCTTCTATTGGACAACGCACCAGTGCACCCAAAGGACCTGGAAGATAAATTGCTGATAGACTTTCCCTGGCTGACAGTGCAGTTTTTACCTCCGAATAAGACTTCACTGATTTAGCCAATGGATCAAGAGGTTATTGAAGGTTACAAGAAATTTTACACTCATGTGCTGTTTCGGCGATGTTTTAGAGCATGCCAGTTCTCCTCAAAAATGACTTTAAAAACGTTTTGGATAGAAAACTTTGACATTCTCGAAGCTATTCGTCTTATTGAAAAGGCGTGGTCAGAAATCACTCAATGACAGTTGGTTTCTGCCTGGCGAAAGCTGTGTCCATCCCTCATTCAAGGAGACGGAGGTGATCAGGGCGACACCCCTGAAATTATGGATGAAATTGTAACAACTGTGAGAGATCTGGAATTGGAGGTGAACGAGGATGACATTGAAGAGCTCATGATGGAACATGAAGGTGACTTGAAGGCAGAAGAATGAGAAATTTTGAATGAAAAACACCAAGAAACTCAGTGAAATGTGTTTCCTTCTGAAAAAGAGGAGCAATGCCAACAAATCTGATATTAAAGATCTTTTGAAGAAGTGGGAGGATGTTAGAGCAACGATCTTAAAATGGCACCCAAACCAAGCTGTCAATAGGGTTGCTGATCTCCACAACGACATTACTATCAATCATTTCCTGAAAGTCCTGAAGGAGAGAGAAAAACAATCGACATTGGACATGTTCTTTAAATTAGGACATTAAATAAGTAAGACTATATGTATGTATTATATTTGTAATAAATAAACTTACTGAGAAATTATTACTTGTACATGGCATTTTTTTAAAATTTAACTTTTAGGATCTCCAGAACAAATTAATCGAATTCGCATTAACATATATGGTAAATTGGTGATCGGTTAACGAACAATTCAGATAGCTAACAGAATCTTGGAACGGATTATGTTCGTTAACCGATCACCCACTATACATTTCATATATATTTTGTAACATTAAGCTCTTTATGACTGTTTTGCTCTTAACTTATAACATTCAGCTTTTGTTCAAATAATTGAGAATGTAAATAAGATTGGAGTTCATTAAAAATACTAAAATTACCTGCAACACCAACACTCACACACACAAAAAAAGGGGGGAACTATTTTGGGGATACATACATTAATGTTTGTAAAGAATGATCATAAGTATGGCACATATATTATTTACATCAATTCATCCATTTTCCCTTCTGTTGTAGATATTAATAACCAGTCAGTTTCACAAATAATAACAATATCGAGTTATAAAATATTTATTTATATGATGAAATGATGTTCCTGTACATTTCACATTTGAGCACTGTTAATACACATTTATCAAACACACATAACTTTTTAATTTAACATACAGCATATGAAATAATCAATTCTTAGAAAAAATTAATATACTCATGCTCTCTGCAGAAGACAGCCACAACTAAAAATGAAAATTAATACAATATATGTAACGCTAAATGGGAAACAACTGCTATGAATAGAAGTGATTCAAAGACAATATACAGTAAACCTTAATATACAGAATAGTTAAAATAATTCTTTTGATACGGGAGAATTTCCAGCTGTGTATTTGATGTTCTTAGTCCAGCATCACCATTTTCCCTCCTCCAAGCTCTTGTTCAATAAATATATATACAGTGAAACAGAAATTATCTTTCTATGACTATATATTTACATGAATCATACACGATTACATTCTTCACTTATAAAATTTTGCCTCCTGTTTACTGAATATAAATGACAATTAATTATCAAATAATTCCATAATAGAAGTTATCTTGAAATAATCTTGATACAAAATATAATGATTTTTATTATACAATATGCTGAATATATATGAGTAAAATATTAACAGTAATTTTTAAACTAATAACACACAAAAAAATCATTTTTTTTCCTCTTTAAATCAATATAATAGAACTTATTAGGAATGCTTTACCTAGATTTCCCTTAAACATTCCACTCAAAATATTACATCAAAGTACTTACATAATAGTTCTGTTCTCATCTGCATGGAGTATAAAATATTAACTAGAGAATTTAATTTTATGGTTGATAGCTTGCTATAATGACTGCTCCGTTATAACAAATAACATACAAAAGTTCCTAATCTTTCTCCATGTATGCTGTGCTCTTTTGATATCCTGAATAATAAGCACCAAGGATTATTCTGGTATAGTGTCCCTATTCAGATTTCCTGCCGATTTTTCTCAAAGACATTTATCAAATATGCTTAAGACATAAATTCTTAAGCATATTTGACTTTTAGTTTCATATATTACAAAGTTAAGTTTATAAGTAACTGAACTGCCAAAGTTCATAGAAAGGGACAGAGACAAACGAGAAAATGTAGTTGATTGAAAGTACTTATTTCTTTTAAAGGCTGTCATTGACTGGGTTCTAAAATGACAGGAATATCTGTTAAAATAACATAATTTCTTGCTGTTGTATGCAGGACAAAACTGCATCATTATTAGCTAAAGAAGCTATTCCATTTGCACTGATACAAAACCTATCATACAAAGCACTGCAAATGTTAACATCATGTTAAAAATTATGGTCAATACACAAAATAATTACAACTAAATTTTTTAAAATTTTATTTTTGAAATAAATTTTATCGCCCACCAGCAGCCAAGCGGTAAAGTCGCCGAACACTGGTAGTTCGGTCCGAGGTTCGAATCCTGCGGACGGGCTGGCTGCATGGGCATTTTTGTGGTTTTCCCCATGTGTAATGTGTATACGAGTCAGTTTCCCTTAGAAAGATCTCAACGAAGGCATCTCTCCCCTTAAGCAGATAGCCCTCGAGGCTTTGCCATAATCACACACAGACAGAAATAAATTTTATCCTTTTAAATTTTAACTGTGTATAATTTTTAAATGTGTATATATTTTCATTGAAAAATGCAGTGCTTATTAAAAAATGAACTGAAAAAATAATTAACTGGGAAATTTTGTTATCTAGCCAAAGATCAAGAGATGTGTTGAAAAACTGGGAGACTCCTGGTAACTGGGACAGTTGGCAGTTATGATACCCCTATTTGCAAAATTTCCTTTAAAATCTTGAATTTTCAAGCAGCTGGTGAGAGTAGACTAAAACCATTTTCACTACAGCTACAATCATTATTACATTTTTCTCCCTCCAATGCAATGCAGAGAATTGTTGTTATTGATGAATTTTATTTTGGTTAGTAAAGAAATTTCTGGCTTATAAACAAGATATTTATGCTACGATGCACTGACTGCAACAAAGAATAGCCTTAGATCTCTCCAAACAGGGAATTCAGTATTACATCGTCAACTAGGAAGAAATGGCTGTATAAACAGCATATAGATATCTTTCATATACCAGGGTTATTTAAATTGTAAAGGATCAAAATAAAGTGCACCATGGAAAACCTATACGTGTTTCAACAAATAAAAATTTCCACAAAGAACTATTCTATTCTTGGTGAACACTCATTCAACAAAAACAGTTTTGTAAAAAGAAGCAGAAAATTTCTTCTGCATATTTCCCAACATTATTTTAGTTTGGCACATACAAATATGGGTGAAAAGTTAATACAAATAAATTAATTTTTTCAAGAAAAAAATGTGAATATACAGTTTATTAAAATTAAAAAAAAAAAAAAAAGAAATGAGTCATTTTGATAAATGATAAAACTTACATAAACCTAACATAAAAATATACAAAAAGATATTTCGAAAGACAATTTTGATTGTATTTATTTTTATCTCCATACAATTGAAAAATTTATTTGATACCTGACCTGCTGTGATTAAAATGTTTTCCGATTTAAATAAAGCAAATGATTAGAGTATCTCAAAATGTATATTACAAGAAAACAGATTTTATGAAGAATAATGCAGATGATTATGCACTTTTTTTTAAAATAGTGCAGAATGAGTATGCGATAGACGTACACATGTAATTAACAATTGATGATTGAAGTTAAATTGATACATCTGTGAATTTTGCTTTTCAGTAATGTTCTTTGTAGTAAACTTTCAAAATAATTTTAATAATACTAACAGAAGTAAAAAACAGAATAAGGAGGCGGGCAACTTTAAGATTGCATTTTTTAGATTCTTCCCACTTAATATTTGAAAGGTGACATAAACCTAGATCTTTGCAGTACAACCTTCCCTTAATTAGAAACATATGATACATTAATTAAAAAAGAAATTGAAATCAAATATTATGGTAGTATTATAGACTAGTTATAGGAACATTACAAAATATGGGTTACTTTGATTCCTGTCGGACTAGAGCTTCCTAGCCTGACAGGAAGCAATGTTTACATAATGAAAGAAGAAGGTAAGAAAAAGTATTTTAAAACATTAAAAATTACAATAAAATACAAAATATAAATTATGATTCAGATTAATTTCACGGAATTACATTTTTTATAATTTCAACAGTTATTTATTGTATTAAATTGATTATCATATATCTCAGCATATTTAAACATAATAGAAAATTCAGCTCCAAAACTTTTATTAACTCTGGAAATTCTCCTGTATTTTTATTCACTTGCAATTAAAAATATATCAGTTATACCATTTTAAAATAAAGGAATACAGTTTATATAAACAAAAGGAAATTTATCTTTATCAGAAAATATGATGATAAGTCAGCTTTATCTTATAGCAAAAGAATTAATACCAGTGGTAAATTAGCTTGATGAAATTAGTAATTCTTTTAACTCCTACCAGTAAAAATCAAAATTATGTCATTAATTCTATAGTAATAAAGAAAATTTTCAATACAAAAAAAAAATTTCAATGAAAAATTTAATTCGCAAATTATTTTAAAATAAGGAAAAACATTTAATTTTGTTACGTTTGAATTAATCAGTTTCCACGGATTTTTAAACATAAGCAAATCTAAATGTTTTCCAATTTTAAATACTATACTAATTAAAATGTTTTACATTCTATAAGTTCTTACACAAGTGTTAGTAAATATAACAAAAATTAATACCACACACACACACAAAATAAATGTATTCAACATTTAAATATATTAATGAAAAAAAATGCCTATTCTAAAATATTTTAATGAAAAACATTACCTATTCTGATCAGAACTAAAACTGTAAAGGCCATTCTTAATTTTATTGGAGAGATTTATATTTTTAAATCCTCATGCTCAAATTCTGTATGAGCATATTTATTATACAATGATTATGTTCACTAAATAATAAAAGCATAAAATACAGAGAAAATCATGCATATGCAAGTGCAAAATTCTGAATATCCTCAGTGACAGCAAGCTGACTTCTCATCTTTTATTTTGAACAAGATAATTAAGTGATAGCACAGTTTTTATTTATTTTTTTTTTTTTTAATTACACCTACATAAATTGACTAAAGATCCCAAAATGTGCCGCCCTTTAGCTAGAGGCTAAAAAAAATAACATATCTATGTTTTGCTTTTTGGCCATCTTGATTCAATAAACTGGTTTAGAATTTTAAACCTTTAAACCTGTTATATTATGTTCCATAGGTTTAAAATATGAAACAAAAGATCACATCTTTGACACTCGAATATTGCCACAGATGACCACAAATCATACTTTAGAACAGCAGATCTGTTACTTGATATGCACCCACGTCAAAATGCAATAAAGGGAGAAGATTGTGCAGAAATAAGTCACATAAAAACCTTAAACCAAAGAATTATTTTAAAACATGCTCAAATAATGAATTTTCAACTCATACTACATGATTTATTGAAAATTATAGCACACTATGTACTAAATACAAGGATGAAAATTTATCATATATTTACTTTATACGAGCAACCAAACTTTTCACTGGCTTGCAACAAATTTTCCATTTTTTATGAAAAATTTACGAACAGTAGGATTAAAAATTTATTTACATTACATCAAATTTAATAACTGTGCAAGTTTGTAAGTGGAGAGTTAAGAATTATAAGTAGTTAAACACAGTAAAACATTGAAAAATAAATAGCTATGACAAAACTTTTTCCGTCTGTATTTTCTTTCCTCTTTCCATTTGATTCAGATAAAGTTGAACACTAAATTTTTTGACAATGCAAGAGATATTCCAGGGATAGCAATATTAATGCAATAATTTCCATGTGTAAAATGAAAACTGGATACAGTTGCTCATAATGTCTATGAAATTCCCAATAACATCTTAAAGAATGAAAATAAGGTTTTCATTCTTTCAAATATTCCTGAAAACTCAAAATAAATAAAATTTTGAAATCCATGTAATTTTTTTTTTAAAATCATAACATTTACCATATTATTACAGAAAAAGATCATGGAAACTGTACATTTTATGAGCACAGCTGTTCATAACAATAATTACGATTTGTTTTTACTTTTCACGATTCTATTATTGAATATGCAAGCATCAAAATAATTATGTTTACATAAATCCATTTCACAATATTTTTAATATACATGATTGTAGAAAATTTTTTAAAAATTAATACTGATGACAAATTATCTTTTGTAACAAAAATGTCTTCCTTCAATGTTTAGGGACATTGTAATGCTCCATCTTTTGCACAAACATACATCACCTATAAACCTTCAATTTAAATAATAATTGAAAAAAATATTATAAGATAACTCTGATGTGTTTAAAATATCCTTCTTGAGGAGGAACTACAGATTATCTAATACTTTAACATATGAAATATTTTATTATGCAACCATTTCATCAACATTAATATGTCTTCAATTTGTTTCTTTTAAATGTACAGAAGATTAAAACATTTAATGATAATTTGAAAAAAAAAATTAAAACGGACTACATTTCAAGAAAAGAAACAGAAATGATAAAATGGTTTGTAAAATTAACATAATTCTAAAATAGAAAAGCATCTTCCACACAAATACATTCACATAATTAAAAAACTGAAATAGTAACAAATTATGATTAGCAAGACATCCTTCAATCTTTTATTAATAAAATAACATAACATTAAATTTCACAAATAATTATTTTAGAAACAATTTTATATGTTACACATAATTTCATTATTATGCTTTTGCCTTATACCATTACCGAACCTAATTGGTGAAGCCATAAAATATATAAATATTGACAAACAGTTCATTAGAAGATAACACTTAAAGTTTTAAAATTAAATGTTATCTTCTAATGACTGTATTTGGAATATGTCTAAATTTTGAAAGCTTAATTTCGAAATTTAGACATATTTCAAATACTGCCTATAATCTCAAAGTCATAAGAAAAGAAGAAATTGTATAAAAAGCATGCATTTTATTGTTCTTTAAACAGTGAAATTGCTTAAAAAGTAACAACTGAAAAACTTATATTAATTCTAACTGAAAAAAGTGTCATTTGTTTAAAATTAACAGACATTTTCAATACATCATATGATGGTGGCGAACAAAAACATGGAATAATACTATTTCAAATATTCACTCTGAAACTTTGACCTTCCCATTTTTTATGAAAGCATAAATATTAAATGTCACTAAAAATGCATGGTCTCTGATTTAAAAATAATATAAGTTTATAAAATATAAAAATACTGAAATCCATTTTCATAAATCATAAACTAGTCAAAAGAAACAAGACTATTAAAGGCTACAATTATTTTGTATGGAAGAATAATTGGTTTAATGAATATATAATCAGGATGCAGACAGACAGTCACTTTTCATGGCTAGAGAAAAAAGTGCTTAAGCTAAGGAATAATACATATTTTTGCCTCCTTAGTGCAGATTTCCTCATCTAAGCAAATTCTTTACAAGATAAATTTGTTCATCACATTCATACATTTATGAAAAATGAAAATATTTTACAAGCTTATATAACAAATAATAGAAAAGAGAATAAATAGCACCATTCAATTGATATTAGTCTCATTCAGACTGGAAACATACAAGATGTGTTACTCAGGACATTATCTATATAAATAAAGTAAGTATTGTTTTAACACAATTTAACTTATGAAAACAGTGCCATAAAGATTCAAGGAAGTACTTAAATTAAGATAGGATGAAATGCACACTAAATAAATACATTTATATTGACATGGAGGTAAAACATTCAAATCTTCAGTTACAAACATAAAAGAAGATACATACATCACAAACATGCATCTAGAAATAAAAGACAGCGTAGTTCTGTTTCACAATTTCATTTTGTAAAAGAAGTAACATATTGGCACGTTACAAAAATGCCTGAAGAGCTGATTAAATATAAAAGTCTTTCATTTTATGGCAGAGAAAATTTTATCTCTCATTCTGTAAACTCAAAAATTTGATATCTAAAGATATTTTCAAATTATCATGCATTAAACTTTAAAATAAAGTTCAAATATTTTTGAAAATTAATAGCATTTCTTTAATGTTTCAAATAAAATAGCTTATATAAAACACAATTACATAAAAGACTTTTTATAGTTATGAAAAATAAAAAATTCATAAAATTTTAATAACATGAAATTCACTTTTTTGTTTAGAACAATAAAATCTCATTATGATAAAGGATTAATAATTCACCCAGTTTTTTTCATAAGATTACCTGGTTTTGAAAATCTTCAACATAAAACATGATTGAAATATGTAAATTTAACTAATTTCAAAGGATACGACAAAAAATTAAAGATGCTTAAAATAATACAGCTAGATGTAGCACAATGAATGGCTTAAAAAATTACATTCAATAAAACTTCATAAATCTATAAAAATAAAATAACTCAAATCATGCACTTTTACACGACTGCAAAATACTGAATTTCTGACATATAAAAGGGAGAAACTATACAAATATTCACAGCTATATTACATCATGAATTGTTTCACAGAAGACAAGAAATATGAGAAATATTATCTATCAATTAATTGATGTACTAAGTTACTCTTTCATTCTGTGAAAATATTTTCCCTCTGTATTCCTCTATATATCATATGAATCTGAATTTAAAAATTTCGGTCTCTCAAACGGTTTAAAAAAAAAGGGGCTATGCAGGATGAACAACCATAGTTTCTTCATAGTGCTAGAGATTTAATGATCAGTTTCAAATTTTAATGGAGTTGTATTATTAATTATGAAAATAGCAAAAATACCATGAAAATAACAAAATAAAAGCAATAAATAAATGTTAGCAAATCACATACTCAGAATGTGAATATTAAAAAAAAAAAGATAAGCATAATTCCAATTACAAAATTATATTAAATATATAAAAATAAAGATGATAAATTAGCAACAGCATATCACAAAATCTTAACAATATGTAGTTTTACAAAAATATTAATATGTGGAGCAAAATCATACAAGACCTGAGAACATATGTAGAAAGAATAAAATGGCATTTACAAGCAATTTGCAAAAGAGATTTTTAAAAAAATCTAAATATTTAAATTTCAGAATGTTGTACCCATCTTCAATATTTTATAATAAATGAAAGTGGATCTAAAATTGTAGAATCGTGGTTCATACACTTAATGCAAGAATAAACTCAAACAATCTGCAAAAAACAAATTGTGGAATAATCTGAAAACAGAATTTTATACATATAATTCTCGCTATTTTTTTAATTGTTACCTTTCAAAGCATTTTAAAACTTTTATAACAATATATCTGCAGTTGTATGCATTTAATCTTTTTTTTTATATATATAACTGATCTACTTTTAATCTTTCCAGCAAAACAGTTACGAAGTTCTTATTACACAAAAAAGCAACCTTAGTTTGGAGAGATTTTGAGGAACTTAGCCATGGGTCTCTCTTCCTCAAGGTCAGAATATTTTTATTTTAAGTTGATGTTTTTTAATATGTTTAGATGCTGGGCTTGATAGTTGGGGGCCCCTCAGCTTAAGATACAATGTATAAAGGTTTCAAATTTTTGCAGTGTTTTCCTCTGAATCCAGAGCATGATATGGGAGCTCCTTGGAACACGTAACTTCTTGCATCTGCAATCAGCAAAATCCCATAAATCCATTTTTGAGTTAAGGCTTAAACTATCAATAAAAATTTAATGGAATAATATTAAATAAATATTTTTAATAACTTTAATAAAAACTGAATTTTAAACAAATATAAAACTAAAAAGTTAAAAAAGATAAGAAAATAATGGGATTTCAAATACTTTTTAAGATCTTAAAAATTATGTTCTATTTTTCAAAGTGTATGAACCATGAAAAATGCACTAATTGTTAAATTCATTATTTTCATATTACAGAAGGAAAGAAGATGAAACTTTCACTATCTGAAACAGCATGTACATATACATGGAAATTGGCTGAAAAACATTTAATATGTGTTACTTTACATAATCTTACTCAAAGACAGAATTGAAGACTCATTAGGCAAGCTCAAGATAGATATGAAGTTTACATTAGCTGAATCAATGATATGAAAAATTTTGGTGTCTGCCAGAGGCAATGGAATATAAGTCTTTGTTACACATACTTTTACATATGAACTTTGTTAAATACATAAAACATTATTTCTAAGAAATTTGTCCTAAGATAAAATTTCATATAGTAAAATTTAAATACTTAAAATGTAACTTTGTTGAATTAGATTGAAACCAACTGTAAATTTTTTGTAAGCAAGTTCATAATACTAACATAACTTAGAAGATGAGGTAATTTCAGAACATTAGGATATAACTCCATTATCATTTAGTCCACATCATTCAGTTTTTATGAAGTATTCTGTCATAGAATGTAGTAAATAATTTTCTATCAGCTCAGCTCTAAAATGAAGCTTATTCTCTTATTTTACACAACCAGAAGTCTGATTAGAAATTGATGCAAAAACTAATACAGGTTGATTTTTTTGGTTATAGGTTTACGACACATGTGGCATGTTTTCAGTGTGTGAGCACAAGTAACACATGCTCCATGTCCACACATGAATGCAACATTTCGTCTTCTTTCCATGCAAATGGAACAACTGTGTGCTTCTTCAATTTCTTGAATTTTGCTTTCTAAATAGCGCAACCTCTCAACACTTGCTTGGCGACATTTAGAGGACAAAACACGTCCACCTAAACACAAATGTGTAAAAATAAGTTATTGTTGAAAATATATGTATAAAAAAAATTCATAAAATTTTACTTAAAAAGTAACAAATAATAAAATGACATTATTATTATTAGACAGTCTGCAACAATATTCATAAACGAAACAATTTTCCCCATAGTAATTCATGCAAAATGAATTAATCCATTACCAGATCCAAAATTTTTGCTTAGAAAAAATACTTTAAATGTAAGTCCATAAAGCAAAACTGATAAAAACCTATTAAATCTAACACACACACAATACTTAAAACTACACTAAACATATATAAATAGGAAAACTAGAATTAATTTTAACATGCTGCTACACAGGAAAGTTAACAATGCAGTTGAAAAACAGTGAAGAAGCCAAAGGTGAAATGTTATTCGAAAGGAAAATCCTATTCTGTAAAAACATCACATAGCTTTTTTCTTTTTCTTTCTAGATCCCCATCTTCTCTTAACACTGATGTCCTCTACTTCAGAATCGTTTCGCTTTATTCCCATTAAAAAGTTGTTCAATGAGATTTGTTTGTTTTTAAAACATTCTTAAAGCAAGACAACATATTGTCTTTTTGTTGTGGTATTGCTTATCAGTACTGCTTTATCTTACTGCTTAGTATCATGGTACTGCTTAGTACTGCTTTATCAGAGTGATAATGTTCTATGTACCTTTACACTTTACCCCATTTTACACAAATTTCGCAAATAACTAGAAACATCCTCCTTTTTGTCTTCTGAAGAAAATTTTTTCCCACTGCATTTTGAGGTATCATTTGTTGCTGGTTCACTTGATTATATCCTGGCATGTTTTATATATACTGTTTCTGAATCGGAAGCACATATTTCATTCAATTTTTAATTTACCAGCCTAACTGCATCAACTGTTGCTGTAACTGTTGGGTAGGGTATGCTCTAACTTAAGGCACCATGAAAAAGTTCAGACGCACCAAAATTTCTGTGAATAATCCATTTCTTTAAAGTCATTTCAATGCCACTGCATAACCTCCCCATTTGTGATTGTAATGCATATGGTTATCACTGCATCATACTTATTTCCCCCATCTGATTTGAGAACTTGTATAATGTATTAATCATGTTTCTATTACATAGTATTTAAAGTGTTAATTGTTGAATTTCAACCATCTAAAATATCATGATTTGTTTACCCAAAGGTTAGGGCAAAAAAATATTTTTCTTTATGTTTAACACGATGCAAAATAAATCTCATTCAAAATTTTTAAAAAATAATAAAAGTCAACAGACCAGAAGCAGTTTTCTTCAAAATTATTTCTTGGCATATTATACATTTCTTCATTCGAAGACAACATTCTTCACATGTAACTTTATGTCCACAAGGGTCAAATGTCACAACACCAGGTGCCTCAGAACATATCACACATTCTAATTCTGGGGTCTTGGATTCAGATTGGGGTGTTTCGCTGCTTTCTCCTGATACTGGCAAACACTGTGCTTTTGACCTGAAAATTATAATATAACAGTAATATTAAAATAGAATAAGTTCATGTGGTAGATCCTATACTATACATGAAATAAAATACAAACACTGCAGGCACTCTCAACATCTCACGAATATTTAAATAAATATATATGGAAAAAGACGAACTCGGCAGTACAAACAGGCCTTACAGAGCCATGGCTGGCAGTGCCCCGATATCTGCTTTCTAGACTGTGAGCTCCGGGGTGCTTGTGCATCTTGCCTGGGCAAGTGGTCAGCTTGTTGCGGGACCACTGATATTTAGTTCCCAAGCAAACTTGGTACTCCTTTTATCAACCCACTCATGGAATGAAAGGCTGAGACAACTTTGCTCAACCCAGAAATCAAACCCGGGGGGGGGGGGGTAATTTGACAATTTTAAATTAAATAATAAAATACAGAAAATTATTTCACTAATGCTAAATTCAAATTCCCAAATACCATAACTACAACACATCAAAATATACGATATATTTCAAAATTTAGGCTTGCTCGCATTTAAAATATTGTTTCCTGCTCTTGCTTTTTCAGTCTACAGGTCCACTAAAATTAATTCTCCTAATGTTTGAGAACTGCTCTCTGAAACATAGTAGTTTACAGAATACCCATAAAAAAGAAATATTTTCTCAATTTTAATTTCATCAGCCACCTTGCACTCGGAGGCTATTCCTCACAAAATAAAGCCTTATTTCAACACACATGGGAATACACGCTATTGGAACAAACACTTTCAAGCATACTGTTGCATTAGGTTCATGATGGACTGAATGCACACAGAACCGAAGATAGCTTAATAAAATTTATTTTTACAAAATAAACACTTTACAGTTCCAGCGAAGCTCGATCTAACTCAGAACTGATGCTCTCTCCAGGCTTATATGGTTTTCCCCCAGCTGCCAAGAAATCTCTAGTACTTTCCATTTCTCAAAATTACTGGAAAGTATTAAAGTTACACATAAGGACTGGATATGGTTACAATTAGAGAGCAATTTTAGTTAGTTGCACAGGTATCAGGTTAAATGTCACCAAATTTGTTAAAGAAATAGCCATTTACCTAAATGTTTTAAATATACTTGCCCCTGTAATCTTATATTTCTGGCATATTCACATTATACAAAAGATACTACAATTTTACATATAATTTGACTAAAATTATTTATATACATACAAAATTTGTAACAATATATATGTATTATGAAATGTTGTGTATCCATTGTGAAGTGGATTCTAGATATATTTAACATGAATGTAAGGTGAACTTTGTGTAGGCATTTTCATACAGCATATGTATTACTAGGTTGAATCTTTTATTATAAAACGAACAAAACAAATATAGTTTACATATTGTTAGTATCATAATATTTCACTGGCATACAGTGTACAACATCCATTATCATGACATACTCCTCTACATTCTATAATCTTGACTCAGTGTCATGTGAGAAAGAGGTGAAAAACACATGCCGTTCAGCTAAAGTGCACATGCATGACATTCTTCAAATCATCACACAAAAGGTGATAAAAAATTCATATAGCAGAGTATTATAAACAATGTTAAGTAAGCCAAATATTATTTACTGTTCAATATAACCCCTCTTATGGGCAAATATTTCCTCCTGCATCAATTATTGGAAGAAAATTGTTTTTATATCTCTCTAAAAACCAGAAGCATTTATAACATTACTATCTTAAGTAAAATGCATTCTGGAAAAGTCTTCCTTCAGATTTTTAGAAAGAAAAAAATTATTTGGAGCAAGCTTTGGTGAAGATAAAATTCAGGTAACATCTGGAATCCTGTTCAGGTTACAGCAGTTGTCAGCTCAGCAGAAGTGTGTGACAACATATTGTCATGAAGGCAAATAATTCCCTTTGTTAGCTTTCCTCTCTGTTTACCTTTAATTTCTTCTAACAGCTTTGCTTTTAGTTATGCATAGTACTCACCTACGACTGTTTTCCTCAAGTGAAGCTAAACAATCACCAACATCTTTTAACATCCCAGAAAACATTGGCTACATCTTAAGCTGACATAAACTCCTTGCTCCTATCAAAATAGATATGTTTCCATGGCATCTCTGTCACTCTTACGATCAAAGTGGTGCAGATATTTTTCATCCATGGTTGTATACCTATATCCATGGTTGTATACCTATATTTTATCCATGGTTGTATACCATGGTTGTATACCTATATAAAGTCTTGTGGATTTTACTGAAATATAGTAAAAATGAATTTGAAATTCCCTATTTGCAGAATAAAATGCAAATGCCTCACATAAATCCTAACAAATGATGTACATTAACTTGTGCTTCAAACATAAATGCTTTATCATAGCTCCCACTTATATTTGAAATTTTTTTCTCGTACTTGTATTTGGAATATGATTCATATTTGGCTACTTTATTAAAAAAAGGGCAAATACCAAATTTTCTATTAAATCTTGCAAAATTATATAATATTGTATAAAAATTCCATCAAATTTTACGAACATTTTGATCAATCCTTACACATGCATATATGGATTAATGGTTCAAAGGTTCCAGGCATTTTGCCCCATACTTTTGACACTTCTAGTAGTTTAATAAAAATAAAATTTATACTGTTACAAGGTTCATAGCCACATTTTAGTTAAAATATAAGCACCTATAAGCACTTTTCAAGCACACTTTAGGAAAAAAAATAAGCACCTGTCTAATTACATTATACACAACTGCATAACCTTAAAAGAAAAATTAGACTTGCAATTTAAAATATGAGCAATGCAATATTTATTAAGAAAATGAGCATTACCTCGACCATGGAAAACAATTAACTTTTTTTTTTAAATTTTAAATGACAGTTCAATTCACAGAATTAGTTTACAATGAGAGGGAAAAAACTATGCAGAACTAAACTATATTACAAGATTTAATGATGAAATTTCAGTTCAAAATATAGAAAATAAATAATAATAAGCCATATTAATTGTATTTGCTTGGCACCTAATAATAAATACAATTTATTTTCCCACTTATATTAACATTTAAATAATTCAAAATCAAAATTCTGAACATTTTATAAATTTTCATTGCATAACAGTTTTCCCTTAACATATATTCCAAGCAAAGTAATTTAAGTAAAAAAGAGGAACATTTCTGAAATCAGGAGACGGGAAATTGCTTCATGCAGTCATCCTTTAACAGTACAAGCTTAACTAACCCGCATACTCGGAAATTGCCGAATATCCTGTATAGTCGAGCATAACTGAAAAAAGAGGAGGGGGGAGATTGTAGCCGTTCTTTAGATTTCTCGGCTAAATAAATGATTTTGACATTTCAATATGTGCATCATATAAAAATAGACCAACGGAACTGAGAAATATTCTGGGTACTTACGTATTAACGCAACCAGGCCAAAATTCGCATAAATTGCCAAATTTGGTGACCCTACTTACGACAACCCTACGTGTTATACGTAGTTTTGTAAAAAGAGCATGTGAAGATTCACAAAATTTTCCTGCATTTTCGTGCAAATTTCTGTAATTTATGAGAAAATAGAGTGTACATGGATAAAGTCAAGAGTGTGCGCAATGCCATTTTTGTGCAATTCTGAGATTTTTTTTAAGTAAAGATAAGTCGACGTGTACATGGTTATGGCAAATACGGTTTTCAATCAGTGCTAAAAGCAATACCAAAAGATTTCCGCCGAAAAAATAATTCTGCAACTTATTCAAATTCGAAACCGGAAGGGTTTAATTGCTATTTTATATTTTAAAACAAAATAATATAAAAAACTGTATTAAAAATTATCTGTAATTAATAAATGTACATTTTCTTTCTATTCATACTTTTTTACTCAAACTTACAAATAGCGTCAACCTGGTTGCGATAATACGTAAGTACCATATTCTGCTTAGAAAGCACAATAAAACTCTTTTAAGTGTTCATAAATAAATCTCAGACTGAACATCAAAATTAATTATCTCTGCAAAATACCGCAAACTTATTGCAATACGTGTGGCGTAATTCTTCCATACGTGATTACGCAATCGGAATCAACAGCTGCCGGTATTCGGAGAATAAAGAACTAAATAAAGGAAAAGAAAGAGACAGACTTACTAATCTGGGGTGTTTTTGATTCTAATTTTGAACAGACTGCGTTAAATTTCCGGAATAGAATCATTCTTCGCTTCGGTTGGGTAGACCGCAAAACTTTTAGTCCTATTCAATCCAGATTGGACGGTGACAAAAAAAAAAAAAGTCCGCTGCTTCAATAATTAGAGATTTTGCGGAGAAAGGGGAGAACCTTCCAACCTCCGTACTGTATAATGTATTAGAAAAAAAAAATTATTATGACTATTCAACTACTTTCCTTTTATTTAAGCCATTCCGAATATTATTCCTTAGAAAGCTAATCTGTGTAAAAATAAACCCATTTTTGGAAGTTTATCTACACTTCAGCAGCTACTACAACTATATTATTATAAATATTCATACATATAATATAAGCATAATGATCATAATAAACACGAATATAAACTGACCACGCGGAACGAGAATGCAAATTATTAAAATCTTGATAGAAATTCAAACGTGTGTAGTATTTGGGTAGGAGGAAAGGAATACCGAATGTACCGGAATTTTCTACAGTTTTCGCAATTCTTTGACCAACAGAACGACGTGCACCTGTCTGTACTCTCGCGCGCACCATAGGTTACGTTAATGCAGAGAAAGGGGGAAAAGCTATTTCCAGGAGTATGATTCCCCATCTGACGTTCCACATAAGGAAGAAAAGTTGTTTATTTAGTTTCGGCTTTGGTACGCGGGGGAAAATGCATGTTCATTAAAAAAAAGCACTAAAAACAAAAAAAATAAGGGCTTATAAAGTAAAAAAAAAAAATAAAAAGTAAGCACTTATAAGCGCCTTTATATTTTATTTTCAAATATAAGGATTTATAAGCACATGTAAGGACCGCTACGAACCCTGTGTTAAATAACACAGTTTTAAGAACAGACAAATTAACAAATTCAATGTGAATAGTAGCATAAATAATTCTATTATTTATTGCTGACTGCAGTTTCATTGGAACTCAGTTCAACCTTGATCAAATGATGGCATTTTTCATATTTGCAGTAAAAGTTAGAGTGCTGTGTATGGAAGTTGAAGTGCTTGGTCATAAAAATAAGAAGTGGAAACAAGAAAAGTTTTTTGCATGTCTCTGACAAGAACAAATCAGAAACTATATCATTAATTAAGTTGTTGTGGAAGAAAATTCTGAAATCTAAGAAATCCAAATTAAAGGTTGAATTAATATAATCAGTAATCATATAATCAGCCTTTGAAAACCGAAGCATCTGAATAAATTTAGCCTGACAATATAATGCCACAATAGATTTTCTTTTATGTTTTTCTAATTATAGGGTATGTTCACTTATATGATTTTAAAAAATCACATAAGTGAAGAATTTATCATATGTGCTCAAAGTCATATTTGCAATGAATTTTATAAATGCTTCATGAATGAAGGTTGTATAATCCTTTTTCTGAAACTCATCCTATCTGAAAAATGTGGAAAAGATGGAACCGGAATTAGAGATGCAAGAGGTTTACTATCTTACTGCCTGAAATTAAATTTTACATAAAATTACCTCACTGTCTTAAAGATAAAACATTAGCTGACACAAACATACACATATGTACACACATGCACACAAACTTTCACTCTTGTTTTAAAGCATATAAGAAGTAATATTCTGACTAACATACCATTTGTTGACGGATTCTCTTCCTAATGAATGAGTTCATAACTTAAAATTGATTACAAAATCAGCATAACAGGAATATATATATGTACAACAGAATATGGAAGGATACAAAATACTTACTTAATCATTTTTAATGCTGCATAATGTTGTAATAGATCTAGAGCAGTTGAACTATGTACAAGCTCAGATGGTGTTTTACCTTTACGGTTTTTATGATGCAAATCTGCACCCTCTTGGGCTAAGTAACAAGCCATTGCAAGTCCATAATTTTTGTCCATATTTAAACCACTAATATGAGCCAAAATCTGCAATAAAAAAATTTTTTTTTACTTGTGAACACCTGTTTTAAAAACTGTTTTGAACATTTGAATTGTTCTTAAGCTTTAAAAATCACATATCAGATACAGAAGTACCCTGGTATCTGCAAGTAATTCATTTCAGAACATACCACAGAAAACAATGAATGGTATGCAGAACAGGATATCCATGTACAGTAAGTGCATTACCTGTATTAATAAATATAATCCATGTACAGTAGGACATTAACTGTATTAATAAATAATAACAAAATAAACTGTTCAATATATAACTTCATATACTGTACTATTAAAACAATAATGCAAAATTACTATCCAAATTTTTTTCTTTCTTTATTAAGGATAAGATATCACATCATAAGTTTCGAAGCACGGGTGGCATTTCTCTTATCTGAGTATGAGAGTTGTGATAGAAAGTCACTGATGAAAGTAGGGAGACTATTAATAAAGACAAAACCCAGAGAAATTTAATGGAAAAATCTGTGTATATGAAGGAGGTCACATGTTTTCACCCTTAATAGCAGTGGTACCCTACTGATATAAGGGAATGACGATTAAGAAAAAAAGCATAGCTCTGAGAAGCAACCCTAACCTGAGAATGTATGTGAAGTTCCGAAGATGACCATTTTCATTCTTCCTCCCATTTAGTTACAGGAAAGTACATGCATGCACATATAGTCATGATTACTGAGGAATATCATGCTTAGTTCATTTCTGTGGCTCTGTTTCACATTTGTCAATGAGCTGTTTATCCTTTAGTATAAATTTTGAAATTTTAAAGGCCTTTTTTTCCTCTATTGTGAGCCACAGATAACTAAAACTGCAGATATGGGGGTACAGTCATATTATTTTTTAACGAGACCTGGATTTTCTCTTCATTACTTACGAAGTGTACTAATAATGCTTATTGCAATGACAATACATAATTTACATTATTTATTATGAAATTTTGCAGAAATAAATGAACTGGGCTGGTACCCCATTCAAACCAGCAACCTGCTGCTTTTATGAACCTAGTGGCAGGATTTAAGAAATGAAGGATCTATCTCACTTGAACTTTTGGAAGCCTTTCATCTGAAAATACAAGGTATGTTTATTGGCATTGTAACATGAGGTTCCAAAGATAACCATGAAGATTTCTAAAAACTATTTAATGTTTCGGGGCATCCTGAAACATGGGCTCCTTGCAATTGCTACCAGTGCAACCCCATAAACCCATCTTTCTATGCACCATGATTTGAATGTTCCATCCAATCTTTTAATTAAAATTTATCTAGAATCCTCCAAACTTTGGCCTCGGGTATCATCTCTAGTAACAGCAGAGAACAAGCTTTTGATTTACAACTAACACCCTGAAATTTCAGCAACAAGATTTAGAGTTAAGGGCTAAAAATTTTGAAAATCCAAATGAAAAGCTAGGAATGCAACAAATCTAATACTGGTAATTTTTCCAGGAATAAGATAGTATATCAAGAAACCAATGGGGTACCAGTGTCATGTTCTGATGTGGCTGAGTAAGGGCATTCATTGCTGAAGATCTTGACAGTTAGAAATGAGAACTTCTTTCCCTACAGTAACTCACAAATCCAATGCCCTGAAAATGCATTAGCTTTCAGTGGAAGCATAATTCTTAGCAGGAGCTTTCTTCTAAATTGTCAAGTGTAGCACACAGTTATTTTTATTTATTTATTTATTTTCTAGGTTGAAATTCAAATTGAAGAATCATTGCTTTGATTCTCTGAAGAACATTCATGTTGAACAGCAAAGAGTGTTCAGAACTGCTTCTGAAAATTAAATGTAGAAAAGAGCTTCTAAAGAGAATCAAGAGCACATTTAAATCATATATGTTTTGAAATTGGGTTTAGTTTCATCTTCCTTTTCAGTAATATAGAATGTAAGTTAATATAGAGAAGAGTATTTTGCTATAAATTAATTTCTAATCAATAAATGCATATTTAGCTTTTCTCAAATGCACAATGCATTTGAATAATTGATCTGTGGCTACAAAAAGTGTTCTATTTATATTTTTGTTTATTTACTCTTCTAAAATCAAATTTTGCATAAATTGATGTCACTTAATAAGACTAAATTAATTATTCTCATATGCTCATAAATAAACTGAAATTGGTTCCTTATATTTATATGATATTAAAATTTAAAATGTTAAAAAGAAAGGGTATTATTTTGTTATTGGAGCTGGATTCAGAAACTGTATGTATGTATGGATGAATGAGTTATGCATGCATGTGTGTACACGCACTTATATACACATACATAACACATCATCCAGTAAGTCTTGGGACTAAATAAGAAAACAACAAATGCATGTTTACTCATCAACATAATTACCATCAAGAATAATGCAATCATCCCAACGCTTTTCTAACTTTTCGATACCATGCTTGTAAAACGATTTGTCCTTGTCCACAAAATAAGCTTCAGTGGCAGCAATGACTTCCTCATTCAAGCCAAATCTTTTTCCCTGCAGCATCTTTTTCAGATCAGCAAACAGCCTGTAGTCGCTGGAGGCTAGATCTGGGGAGTATAGTGGGTGGGAAAGCAGAGTGAAGCCCAACTTGTTCAATGTAACCAGTGTTTGCATCAACTTGTGGCATGGGGCATTGTCTTGATGGAAAATGATTTTTTTCTTCTACACGTGCAGTCTTTTTTTTTTTTTTCTTTTTTTTTTTTTTACGATTTCGTCCTTCAGATGCACCAATAACTCACTGTAATAGGCGTTATTGATAGATTTTCCCTTTTCAAGGAAGTCGATGTAAATTATACCTTGCGCATCCCAAAACACTGATGCCATGACTTTGCCAGCATACTGTTGCGTTTTTGGATGCTTCGGACGGCTGACTGCTACTCCGGAGTGAAATAATGGATCCACGTTTTGTCAACTGTTACATACCGATGCAAGAAATCCTGTTTATTGTGAGTAAACAGTGGCAAACAGCTCTGTGAATTGTCGACTTGTTGCTTTTGTTCCATTGCAAACACTTCCAGTTGATATGTTTACCATCTTAGCAATCTCACGAACTTTCACCTTGCGATCATTCATGACTATTTTCAACACTTGTTGCACATTTTCCGGAGTGACTGCTTCATTTGGCCTACCCGAGCGTGCTGCAATATTTGTATCCGTGCGACCACGCTTGAAATCAGCATACCAACGGCAAATGGTTGTTTACAACGGAGTTTCGATGGATAACGTTTTTCAAGCCATTGCTGAGCTTGTACGGTATTTTTTCCCATTAAATAGCAATGTTTCATCAACAATTGAAATTCGTTTTTCTCCATTTTGTCCACAGATGCACAAGTAGTGTCATTTTCACCACAGTAGCTTTGCTATTTCCGGTCCAAATGCCATGAAAATCAGACACGTGTAATTTGAAGGTTAGTTCTTTCTAACAACGAAGTCAAGTTAATATTACTACACCATCTATCGGTTAGTCCTGGGACATACTGAACGATGTGTTACATACACACATGCATATATACATACATTTCTGAATCTGGTCCCAATAACAGAAGAGTACCAAAGAAAGCTTTAAATAATCAAAAGCCTAAATATGTGAAAAAAACATGTAACATGAAAGATCAATTTAAACCTTACATTAGATATAGTTGGTGCATCAGCAAGATAGCCGTCCTCTCTATTGTTTTGCCTTGAGACAGCAAGATGTAATCCAGTGTCTCCATCTTCATCTTCTACATTGACATCAGCTCCTAAGGACACTAAAAGTTCTACCAATGAACAATGGCACAGACTAATGGCTAAAAGTAATGGAGTCTGTTTACGGTTGTTTCGTACATCTATTTCACAATGCCCCTAAAAATCGGAGAAAAAGTTTTTTTTTTTTTTTTTTTTTTTTTTTTATTTATGCATTTTATTATTAACACAGCATTTAAAATCTTAAATATCTAGTTTTATACACAAATTATGTTAAAAAAGAAACAGTATAAAATTAATGCATAAATTTTACATTCAATGTATAAATCTTATTTTTCTAATAAAGATTGCTCATCGTATTATTTTCACACTCACAAATATCATTTCTTTTAATCTTTGCTTACTGGAGATAATATTTTTTTAATTAAAAAGCATTTAATAATTAAACATTCCATATTCTTGCACAATCAGATTCTAATCACAAATCAGCGACCAAACAATGACCCTAATTTACTTTGCAGTTCTTTCATTGGATACCTTCAAAAATGGTACTGCACTTGTATGCAAATTGGTCACTATTTGACAAAACACACTTTAACAAAGATGGTCAGAATCTTATGAATATTAGTTTTAAACTTGAAGAATGCAGTTGTCATACAGATAATGACATATTGGCACTGCTATGCAAGAGTATATTTTTATTTGCTTTATTACAAACAACAACACTCACATAATTTAGGTTAAAATAGCATTCC
Organism: Stegodyphus dumicola; assembly: GCF_044657685.1. Taxonomy (NCBI): domain Eukaryota; kingdom Metazoa; phylum Arthropoda; class Arachnida; order Araneae; family Eresidae; genus Stegodyphus; species Stegodyphus dumicola. The sequence continues at coordinate 264,935,484 of NC_140770.1, read as the reverse complement.
AAACAATGATCACCGGAGAAGTCAAACAAGTATCAGCATTATATTTGTATATTTTGCAGGACTAGTTTTGATGGTTCTGTAGTTAAATCATCAAAACCCTATGAAATTTACAAATATAACGAGAACAAAGAACAAATTTTGAGAACATGATATACATAAGTGTAAAAAGAAGCCCTTTTTTTGTTTAAGCAAGGTAACATGATTTAGCATAAGGAGGCAAACAAACAAAAAGTAACTCATGGTTAACAATAGTGTTGTGTATTTCAATATTCCAAGTTGTTGCAGCATTCCAGTTCTCCCTTGGAGCCTATAGAAGCTCATACTGTCCTATTACAAGAATTAATTAAATAGTAAAATAACTCCCATAGGCTTTAATTTACTGTCTAATTAATTTTAAGGGATGGCACTGCATTATCAGCATTCAGTTTGAGATGATCTCACACTATATTAATCCCCATGACTGCCTTCATCTGGTCATGAGATTTATTGTCATTTAGTATATACCAGATTATAATTTAAAATATTTTGCTTTTTTTGTTTATTTTAATGATCTAAATATTATCTCAATGAATGCAAGTTTATGAAAAATTAGGCTAAAAGATAGAATTATGCAAATTTAGATAATAAATGCTGTTTAAATACAGTTCTTTGTAAGCAGATCCAAAACGTGCAAAAATAAAGGTACAAAAATAATATTTTTTTTTATATCATAAAAAGAAAAATCTTAATAAATAAGCAACATGGCTAACTATATGACAACTCACTTGCATAAGTAATGTCTCAGCAACATGGAAATGTCCATTCAAGGCAGCAAGGTGAAGTGCAGCAAAACCATCATCTTTTTTGCCATCAACAATTTGTCTTGACTTGCTTATTAACCTTTCTGTTGCACTGCAAAAAGTGAAAATTAGCATTTATAATCATCTTTACATTAAGTAAATACTTTTTTTTAAATCAAACTGACTCTTTAAATTAAAAGCATCATTAATCTAAAGGAAGTACTCTTTAAAGTAAAAACATAATGAAAAATTAAAAAAATGAGTTTTTAGTACTTTCAAAATTACTAGAGACAGCAGTTATCCCTTTTATAGTACACATCATACTCCTTTCAATTAGTAAAGTAAAGACGCTGTTTGAAAAGTGAGCTAGATATATTTTTAGAATATTAGTAGAATATATTATTGGCTTTAAACTGAATTATTTTTAACACACATTACTCATTATGTTAAGTAGTTAAATGAGAAATAACATACAGATTACATATTTCCATTCATTCCCCATAACTGGAAAGTGTTATAAATAGCTACATCTAATAATAACAACAAATTATTTAATTTTGTTTTCCTTTTTACCTCCTTGTACGAAGTAAAAAGGAAGCATTGTAATTGCGAAAGGTTTCAGGCATTATATTTCAACGCAAATATCCATTTTTACTGCTATCGAATCCAATTTAACGGCGTTTTTGCATGACATCTATATGTAAGAACAGAATAAAGGACTCTTTTCCCTTCCAAAAAATTGTGAAACTAATTTAAAATGAATTCTAAAGAGAATTTTTCGTGGCGTCCGTGCATACATACGTATATCTTCCGGTTAAGGATTTTATGCCTTTAGTGAATCTGTATGCAATATTTTTAGAATTATCAACAATTTAAAAGTTGTTTAAGTGCCACTAATCCTAATTATTTTTGCCATGGCGGCCATTGCTTGTTTACATTTGAAACAGCAGAATAGCAGATTTGTTGCCAATCTACAGAAAGTAAGCTTCGCAATAACAAAGATAACGCCTTTTTTTATTATTGCCAATTAAATCATGCTTAATCTATTCTGGAATTTATTCGAGGAAATAAGTTTTTAATATTTACTTCATAATTAAGACACAATAACACGCCGAATAAATACTAATTCAGAAGTCAAACAACAAAAATCAGCATTATATTTTCAAAATTTTTTTCACAGGACTAGTTTCAATGGTTTTACCGAACCACCATTCTCAGCTGCAAAACTGCAAATGAACAAGATAGGAAATAGTGATTAGATAAGATAAGAAAGCCTGGGAAAGAATAAGCAAGTGGCGCCATCTGTTAGTGAAACCAGAACTAAAACATAATTTCTTTAAAGGCCGAAGGCAAAGATGGATTGGAATTAGAATCGTTAACTAGAACAGAATTTTTTTTTTTTTTTTTTTTTTTTTTTTTTTTTTTGAATGTGAAATGCCTCTAGAAAATCCAGTTCCCCAATGGAAGATGTTTTTTGAATAATTTTGGCAGCAGAAAAATTGAAAGTGTGATTTTCAGACCAACAATGTTGAGCAACAGAAGACTTCTGTGTTTCCTTTTTTCTAACATATGCCTCATGTTCCTTGACGTGAAATTTTAAGGCTCTCTTATTTTGGCCAATGTAAATTAAACCACACTGGCAAGGAATCCTATAAATACCCCAAGAATTCATATCTGGAATGGAGTCCTTGAGTATAGAATTCGGAATTTTATTGATGGGAGAATAAACAACCCGAAAGTTAAATTTCTGCAAAATATGTGCAACTTTATAGCTAATTGATTGAAAGAAGGGAATGACAACAGAATTTTTATAATCTCCTAAAACAAGAGTGTGCCTTTTAGTGTGTTGAGATGAGAATTTTTTAACTGCTTGATTGATTGAGAACTGCTTGACTGATTTAACTGCTTGAAGAGAATTTTTTAATTGCTTGAACTCATGTTGGGTGAAAAGCCCCTGTCAATAGCTATTGCTTTTAAATAATTTAGTTCTTCATCAAGGGCTAGTTTGGTTTCAAGAGTCTAAAGAAAATTCCATTGAAAGATTTTGTGACTATCTGGTTTCCAAACAAAGGAAATCTTAAAGTTCAAAAAAAATTAATCCCACTTGTTTATGAACACAATGTAAAAGGAACTTGACTACATCAATAATAAAGCCATGTCATCATCAACATCTACAAATAAATCTGTATAAAAGAATTGAAAGACGTATCAGTATAAACTACTCAAGTATGCTAGAAAAGGCTTCCTATTGTGGCATTGATGGGATGATTTTGTTGTCATACTGTTAAACTGAGTGCTTTCTACACCTAAACAAAACACAGTTGATAGATTATGGTAAGCAGAACAAGAGCTGTATAAAATAATTCTCATGGTAAAATTTTAAAATGCCTTCTTTTCATAGAAATCATGATACAGCTGGATAGCTAAGAAAAAGGGCTACGAAACTGAACACTGCCAAGCTTGAAATATGAAAAACCGAGAGTTTCCTGGAATTTTTGAATAAATTTCATTTAAAGCAGGAAAACATTTTTCTACATAGTTTTCTTTAGAAAATGCTAAATATTAAAATGCAGGACATTCAGAGATCTATCAATAGACCAGAAGATGTGATGAAAAGTGGAAGAGTTGACAGCTAAATATATATTGAATTGTATTTGAAAATATTTTTGTTTTATTTAACTGCATAGCTGCATCTTCAAAAAATGTGTAAACAAGCTCTGTAAAATAGAGACTTTTATGTCAGCTTTAAAGACTTTAAGACAGCTTTAAAATTGAGAGTGAAAGCTTTCTGTAAATAAGAATTCCAACTTTTCATTTTATCTACAACAACAGAATTTCCAATAAGTAAAATATTTATAACCCACAACTCATTAAAAAAGTTCAATTTTAGTAAATTCAATATATTTGAATAATTCCATCATCTGATCTATTCATATGGATTAGGCCACAATTTATGGATATACATTTGAGATCAAATTCACAGACTTAGACCACTTTTTTTTTTACTATTCATCACAATTTAATTGTCCTAAAAGCCTACAAATAAAAGCTTTACTCTAGAAGACAATTAAAAATTTGTCAGAACAATATTTTGATTTTTTTTGTAAGAATTATGATCCAATCAGTTCATAAGAATTCTGAACACATTTAGCATACTTATATCTAAGATCAAATTTAAGAATTTAGCTCACTTTTTATGTGTATTAAAAACTGACGTTCAATAATCTTCTGATCAAACTCAAGAAGTAACCACAAAAGTTTATTTTCACAATTAGGCTTTACAAACTAGGTAAAAGAACACTTCAGAAATGGCAACATGCAAATACTAAGTACACCCATCACTGCAAATTTTTTAATTTAAGGATACAGATCATCTTGCATGAAATATAATTAATAAAAAGTTAAGACTTTGTTATTTACAACTACAGCGTTGAGAGAATTTTTTATGCAATTCTCTACCTTAAATAGAGAAACTTTTCAAACTAGAAGTTTCTTGGAATAAGGTAGAATCAATATTCAAGAAAATATTTCCCAAATTTCACTTGCACATTAAAATCTAATAGGAATTGCAATCATCAAAAATTTTATACATACAAATTATTTCCTTTCAGAGCAGCATGATGTAGAACATTGAAACCTCTTTTGTTCTTTAAGGTGAAGTCAATCTCTGGAATGTTTATTAGAAGATCAAGGATTTCCAAATTTTCCTTGCTAATTGCATCATGTAAAGCAGTATCACCATAGGAATCCTTTAAATTATAAATAACAAGGTCATTTTTCACATTCAATACAAGTTTTAAAAGTAAAGGGGAAAAAAAGAAAAGACAATTTTAAATCAAATAAAATGTTTAAATGTTTTCAGTTTTAAAATATACGCAGTAGAACTTCTAATGATTTGAATTGCAATAATTTCTAATCCAAATATACAGATAGTCCTCAATTTATGATTAGATAGTCCAATCATAAATCATCATCCTATAAATACAAATAGTCCTTGATTTATGATTGGATTCTGGCCCACTCATTGTAGATATATTCTGAATGATATTAACACGTTGACTGTCACGGCACTTTTTCAGATTCCGGTTCGAAAAGCCAAATCGATTTAATTATATTATTTAAAATACTAATTACCTACAAATTATATCATAGCCGGCTTTTGTTAGACAAAGCTCTTTGCAAAAGCCTACTATGAGTTGATTCGTACAGACATGCTTCAACTTGTTACCTCGGTACAGCTAAAACAAGCGCTAAGCAAATAAGTTACTCATAACAGTGAAAAAGTGGGAAGTCAAGAAATTACGAGATAACTCGTATTGGGCATTCTGAAGAAGAGCGCTAATACGAGTTATCTCGTGTTGGCAGTCAAATGTCTTAAGTCAATGTTATTTTCCTCTCCTGGATTTGTCAAACTTCTGTTAAAATATTGTCACAAATTAGATTTATAATAAATTTAAAGTGATTACATATAGTGATACATTCCTTTATAAATTTTTATTTATTACTATGCAGACATATACTTTGCAAAAATTAACAAAGTTTTTTTTTTTTTTTTTTTTTTTTAATTACATCTATTTAAGGAAATTGTGCATTTGCTTTAAATACAAATTATTTCCTTTTAGAACAGCATAATATACAGCAATGAAATCTCTCTCTCTCTTTTTTTAAATGAAAATAAATTCCTTCTCTATGCATTTTGTGATAACATTTGACCACTTCTCAAATCTACTTGTCAACTTCAGTGAAATTATCACTAACATGATTCATATTTTTCAGTCATTGATTTTATTCATGAAATATTTCAGCCAATCCTTTTATGAAAAACATGTTTCATGATTTTTCTTTCTTTTCTTCATCCCCCCTTCTTCTACAATTCTTGTGTTTTAAAAATGAATTAAGTCTTAAGCAAGTGATTTAACTTCTTCATGATTTACTAATTCTTCAACACTGGCAATATTGACTTTGAGACATAGCTTTTTACTAATTTGTTACAACATACAGCTCATTGTACTCAAGTATCTCTTGTGCCAGTAACATCTTCAAATTCATCACACACATTGTTCTATTACTTCTTTCTGCGAAATTCCAATGTCCAATGTTCAGGATATACTAGTGAATATATAATTTTCCCAAGAATCATAAAATGTCCTTTTATCCACTACTGTTATTGCTTGAGATTTCTTAGTTTGTTTGATATGTTTTGAATGTAGCAATTAAACTCAATCCATTGACTGAATCACAATCTAAATATTAATCATTGATTCCAATGATTAAATCTACTGAATTATTGAATCCATGATAGAATCTATTGATTCCATCAATTCAATGCATCCATTGATTGATATGTATTAAATGGTACATACATCACATTTATAGTTTTCTTAAAACTGTGACAGGAAGAGGATATCCTGGAGCAATATCAAGCAGCAAGAGAATTTTGGAATGAGTATTCTTTTCATGAGAGTACATATATACCCTTTTTAATAAAACAATTAAGAACTAATCATTGAGTAAGACAATAATTATCCTTCAAGACTTAGGATTATTCCTGTAGTAAACTAGTAACATATTCTTGTCAATGCTTTTCAAGATTCTAGGGTTTTCTGAAAGGTGAATAAATCATGGTTTTTATTTAAAACTAGCAGCATATCTTCCTAGAAGTATAATCTTATCTTTAATGCCTTAAAACCAGGAACGAATGCAGCTTCTTTGAGAATGTAATCATTTTGCCATTTTTTCCAGAGAAAGCCCAGTTTCAACTATATTAAAGATCCATTGTGGCATAAAGTCTTTCTTTTTTTCCCACACTTTTAGATATTTCTTAAAATTTTCATACGCCTTTCCATTCCCTTTTACATCACACAAGTTTTTCATAAGCTTCTCCATTCCCTTTTACATATACAAGTTTTTCATAAGCTTCTCCATTCCCTTTTACATCATACAAGTTTTTCATAAGCTTCTCCATTCCCTTTTACATCATACAAGTTTTTCATAAGCTTCTCCATTCCCTTTTACATCATAGAAATTAAAAAACTAGCTCCTGAATCGATAAAACCAGCCTTACTAGCATTAAACATATGTTCACTAAATTTATCTCCTTGTTTCTTTCTGAAGTAACTTTACTGTCAAATAGGCTGCAGACTTTCATTGCAATTATTAATAAACTTGCTTTTGTTGATTTTTAACCTTTCTCCCTTGCCTTTAAAAGAGGAAAATTAACTGTATACTTTATACTACCTGAATTCTTGATTTACTATTTACAACTGCTAAAACCATTAAAAGCCTTTTTTTTTTTTTTTTTTTTTCCTTTTTCACATAATATTTGACCACTTTCTCCCCATGTGATATTTCACCACTTTCCTCTCCTTTTTCTTACACATTAATGCCCTATATTTTAACACCTAAAATGAAAGCTTTTCTGGCTTATATGTTAAAATCCCTATCGGTGGTGTGCTCACTAAAATAATGTTGCAACCAATGCCCAATTCTGCAATTATTTATGTTAATTAATTACAGTTGAACATAAAACTGCACTTCCGTGCATATGTTAGCGCAGGAAATATGCAAATTCGGTGATTGATAATATGATGCGCAATGGATGCATGTTGGAATTCTGGTCTGCAGTGTTGTTTAAAGTGAATGTGGTTTCCGAGAGTGATCAGTATTCAGTACTTATGGCTCAAAGGCATCATTTAAGTGAAGGTTAAAAGTGGTGATTAATTGGCAGAATCAAGGGAGGTCAAACACAAACGGAGGTCACCCAAAATTTGAATATTAAGTGTCATATCAAGAGTTTGGAGTTGCTTTTTAAGCATTGGATCAGTTGAGAGACAGCCTGGTCAAGGGCGAGCAAGAGCAACAAATGCATCAGAAGACCGTTTTCTGTTGTTATCAAGTTGAAGAAACTGCAAAATGAGTACAAGAGATTTGGTTTTAGACCTTCAAACTGCCACAGGAACACGAATTGCTCGTTCTACTGCTGCACAAAGGCTTTATGAGATTGGACTGTACGTGTGAAAACCAATGGTTTGTGTCCCACTCACTCCAGTTACCTGAGAGGCTGTTTAAACTGGTGCTGTCGTCATGTTCAATGCAGCCAAGACGAATGGGCCTGAGTATTGTTTGCTAACAAGTCTAGAAACAGTCTGAACAGTGATTTTAGATGCGTTTTGATCTAGAGAGAGAGAGAGAAAGGAACATGCAACTTGCCTTCCCTTGTCCATGAAATATACCATTTCCATGACCACAGTTTAATGGTTTCGGAAGGAATCACGACAAATGGCATCACTGAGTTGTGTATCATTCAAGAAGGTTCTGTAACCACTCAGAAATATGTGGACAAGACATCGAAACCCCAAGATGGGCTGTTTAGGGGTGTTGTTGCGAATAATCAACTGCCAAAGAGGAGTATATCTAATTGATGTTAACTGATGCTTTCATACAAATTTCTATAATTAATTTTTCATCGAGTATCAGTTATATTTTCTTTCTGCCATTATCCTTGTAATTTGATGATCAGTGTATTTATAAAACTGCAAGCAAAAAAATAAATACCTGGACTACTGATTAATAATTAATGTTACAAAAGCTGTGATAAGGGGCAGATCATAGCAATGGCTGATCATGAATTGATGACAGGCTTTAACTGTCATCAATTCTGCTGTGATGTGTATAGAAAAGCAACGAGACATAATATATATGTTACTGTGAAAGACCGAAATGCAAGAATGTCAACTTTCACTGAAGAATGTCAACATTCACCAAATACGTTGGTGAAAGATCGAATATTGCATTACATTCTTGTACTATCAGACCCTCACCGGTGCATGTCGACAATTACAGATATGCTCTGGTGTAGGTCAAAAAAGAGAGGAGTAGATGTACGTGCTGTCATTGCAAAAGGAAGTGCTCCACAAATAAATGTAGTTGTAAAAGCAAGGGCCTCTTGTGCAATTCAAAGTGTCATAACAGTTGCTACAATAAATAAGATTTGAATCACATAATTTAGTAAGTTTTTAACTTCTATTATTTTCCTTTCTCATTTTGAATGTACAGTGTGTTTTAAGTTCTTATTTTAAGTTTCAAGTGCGTTTTTTCGCGACTGAATTACGGAGAAGAAAATATAATATTCTTACATGTTCAACATTCACCATTAGTACATGGTGAATGTCAACATTTACCAGTGTAAGTCAGAAATAAGACTATTTGGAAAATATTTCGGACATACACCAAGCGACTATGTGAATGTTGACAATCACCAGTGAAAGTTGACATTCTCCAGATTTCGGTGTTTCACCATAACATATACATATATACGATAATGAAAATATAAATTCACTAAATAACTGAGTTCACAAAATTTAATTAATTATTCTACAAAAATGATAAATCCCAGTGAAAAAAATAAGAAAATGTAGGAAAATTATATATACACATATTAGTAACAAATTTTAACAAAAAAAAAAGGGAGGAAGTTTTAATAATACTATTTGGCTGTCATTAGTGCAAATCATGGGGTAAGTTCAGGATACATGACTTAAAAATTGGATTTCATAGTTTTAAAGCCAGAATAGAAACATGCCAAGTAAAACATAAAATCAGCAAAGCAACAACCTTGTGCAAGGTGTAGATTTTAGTCAAGACTCTATTCATTTTGAGGGAAAATAGGCAACATTTCTTTTTGCTTTTGCAATGAATTCAATTATTTGGGATCAGTTGACAATGACCGAGGATCTTCTCATGTGACATTGATAAAGCCTTTAGAAAATTTTCATTTTGCAATGAAAGAAGACATGCCACTGTTAGAAATAACATTAATAACCTTATCGTGCTCCCATTTCATTCTTCTGTCAATTAAAAAATTGCTTCTCCAGAAGTTCAATTTTCAAGTCATTTCTTACTTATCAATAAAATCTATGGTTCGATTCTTAGGGATTTCATTTCCTACTTTAATTCTTGAAAAATTTACATCACATCTTGTCAGTGTGGTTTGAGATACATTGTCCAAATTAAAAGAGAATTAAAGTTTCGCATTAAGGAAATAAATCTTATGTCCAGAAAGGTGAAATTATCACGTCTTTGATTGCTAATCATATTTTTAATCATAATTTTCACTTCGGGTCTGCAAAATTACATAGAAAGCTTCTTCCATTGGTGAAATGGATTAAGCTTTTCACAATCACAAAGATTTACCTTGCTTAGTTATAGACTTTAATTCCAGTCCAATCCTACCTAGCGCTTTTAAAATTCTATTAATTTAATTTCTTCATTTTTTTGCTACTAGTTCTGCTAACAGATGGTGCTACCTTCTTGCTCTCTTTACTTCTTTTGAGTACAAATATAACCATGGCTTTCCCTTTGTTGATTTCCTTGCTTCTCATGAAGATGTACCTGTACCTATCTGCCCTCCGAATCGAGAGTCTTGACTGAAATCTACACCAAACACAAGGTTGTTGTTTTGCTAATTCTATGGTTTACAGTTTTATTTATATTTCAGCACTTCTTATACATAAAAAAAAATTTAGTCGTTAATATGCAATATAATTTCAGTCTCACTTATTTAATAATAAACATACCATATCGAAACAGAATCCTACATGCTTTTTTAATGCAATTTACTTAAAGTCTCATTAACTTGAATGTTTAATTACTTGAAACTAATATTCAAGTTAATGAGACTTTAAGTTTGACTTGAACTTGAGTATACGGAATTTAAAAACAGATAAAATAAATTTCTTCATAAAAACATATAGCATAAATAAAAATAAAAATTCAGAAAAGAAGCCAGTATAATATTTACTTTTTAAAATAATGTATGGGGGAAAACTTCAACCAAAAAATACTGTGATATTAAACATACCTGAATATTTACATTACAATGATGCTTAAGCAAAACTTTTACGCAATCAAGATGCTGCTTATTGACTGCAACATGTAAAGGACTACATCGAGCTTTATTCACAGTATCTATATCAGAACCTTTCTTTAAAAGCAAATCCATAACAACAGGCTGGTTGCTGTAAAATATATAATTTCAAAATTCAACTTGCGAAAAATTATAAAAAGATTCACAAAAGAAAGTACAAAATCTCATCTCAAAATATGACTGTTATAATATGTAATGATTTGGACAAGATATAAATACCTATGAATTTTAATAACATATGAGAAAAATATGCTTCTCTAATTTTAAGAAATAAATACTCAAATAAAGGCACACAGCTTAAATAAAATTCAAGCTGTTTTAATGCACTGACACACAGAAATGAAAGAAATTTTTCAGCATTCTAAGGCAAAATATCAGCTTGTATTTTTGTTTAATTAAGAAGTATTCTAAGTAACAGCTATTAAAATTAAGTACCAGGTTCTTAGTAAAACACTTATTATGTATGGGATGAAAATAAACATAATTTAAAATGTACTTTTCAGGCCGCATAAACACACAGAACTCTTATGCACTTCTCATGCATAAAATACTGTTCTTTCACCAGACATAGCCGCGAATTATTTTATTAAATAAAGAAAAAAAGCAATTAAAATTAACTAAAAATTATTATGAAGGGATTGTGTAATAAATAATATTTAATTTCTTTACAAAGCTTAATTACAGCTGAAAATAATCAAAATTAAAAAAGCTATAAGTTATTATTCAGATTACTATAAATCAACCTAATTTCATTAACTGTATTTCTAATGACCCAGTCTGATAAAATGAAGAATGGATAAAGTTAATATGTCATTAATTTATAAAATATTTTCATATGATACATATTTCAAAGCACTGAAATTAATTTCAATTACTATTCAAAAACTTAGACTTCTTTACTTCATTCTTCTATGGTGTCACCATTTTTTATAAGCAGATTTTGAAGCCTGGAACAAGCTTTTAAATGCCATGAGTACAAAACCTCACTTTCTGAGTTTGGAACAGCAATATGGCAATATCAACTTATCATCCCTCGAATTATGGACAAGCAAGCCATTCCTTTAAGAAAAACAAAAGAGTAACCAGGTACAAAGTCAAGGCTGTACAGTAGGGTTTGGGGGGGGGGTAATTTTATTTTTCCTATCGCTATACCTCAGAAAAGTTATCTGTCTCTTAGTTAAATAAAATGGGAGGTGGAGAAAACAAAACAAATTTCAAATAAAATTGTTTGCATCTTTCCCTCAGAGTTTTGAAAAATGATGAAATTTTTATGCTTTCTGTCAATTTTTGATAGTTGCTAAACACACTACTGTTGAAATGTAATACGTCATAATGTGAAATTTGGGATAGGAGAAATATATATATACCCAAAATAAAATAAAACTTGTAATTTCAAACTATTTATTGTTCATATGAAAAACTATATATATATATATGTGGGATTTTAAATCCATAGCTTAATATTTTTCCTCACGCGCTTTCCAAATTTTAGCTGTTGACTGCACGAGTGAAATTGATAGAATTCTCGCCACTTGTTTTATGAGAGGAGATGCAAGATGATATAGATGTGGTATTAAGAGATGTAAGACGTTAAGTTGTCATGTTAATAGATATAAGATGTTATAGATATCGTGGTAATAGATAAACGATGGTATAGATTTTGTAGTAATAGATGAACTATATTATAGATGTATTAATGTTTTATTAAATGTGTTTTGTTTGAATATGAATTGATTTCGAAACTAAAGAACCCACATATATATAAACACACACTTTTTGCTATGAACCTTTTTAAACAGTGACTATAATATATATTTTGTTTATATATTTTTAACAGTGACTTCACAAGTAATTCGACCTTGGTCTGCATTTCGTGTCTCAGGTTTGAAAAATGATGTTATCTCCCAAATCAAATTGCATACTGGAAGACTATTGCAGTGGGCTATATGGCTCCCACATTTCAATAAACTGCAGTTCTATCACCTATTTCATCACCTTGATGTGTTACCACAGGGACCAAATCCTTCAATGGCGGAACAAAACTTACTGACAGTGACACACTTCCACTGGTTCACTTTGATTGTGTTAAGAGCTCTATTCCTCAAGTTGACAGAGCAGTGCTGAACAAGGATCAATTATACTTGCTTGATATTTCTGCTGCCATAAAGTTCAGATCCAATTTTAGAAGATTTAGCAGCTTAACATCTTGGTCCACTTTTTCCACTCAAAATGGTTGACCATAGCAAACTCACTTCTCAGATTATACATGAGCTTAGAAGAACCTACTGATGAATTTAGGCATTTGATATATCTTATTTTACATGCCTCTATGGTCTAAAATCAAAATCAGCAAAAATTTCACATACAGTCCAAATATAGTTTTTGAAGCCATCAGAATATCGCACCCGACTCAAAATTTATCACCGATTGTTGAAAATTCGATCACTTTGCAAAGAAAAGAGTATCTGAAACTTCAGCATATCAAAATTCAACTTTCAAGCAACATATTACATCAACTTGATTTGGTGGGATAGTTGCAATACCTATCCTACTATTAAGGAACATTAAGAATAAAAGTATTAAAAATCTATTAAAGTCTGGCACATCGCTACAATTGGTTTCCACAGCTTCCCTTGTTTCACCCAGGCTGCAGAATGGTTCGCCAAACTTGGGAGTGAAGCATTTAAAAAGGTGTGTCGCACTGATACAAGAAACAACCTGATGAGGATGATCCTCTTATCAAAATGTAGTATGCCAGAATTTTCCTAAAAAACTAATTTTAAGGGGTGCTATTTTGAATAACAAAATATAAAAAAAGAGATGGAATATATTCACAATTTGTTTACTAAACTAAAAAAAAGATGGAATATATTCACCATTTGTTTACTAAACTAAAAAGTAAAATTATCAGAAATTATAAAATATTGCTGTTTTTAGGGGGGAGAGGGGGAAAAAAGAGAAAGAGGAGCTTTTCCCCTCCCCCACAAACAATAATTAATTTGAAAAAACAAGCTTTAAACTTCTTTCCTGTTCATCATGCCCAAAATTTTCCATTAGGAACAGCTGCATTTTGATAGTAACAACTTTAATAATCATAAAAAATTGATGAAAAGCAGAAAAATTCATAATTTTAAAAACTAAGTGCTATATGGAAGAGCAATATATATTTTTTAAATGAATTTTTTTTTTCACTTTATATTGCTACGCGATAGGCACCTTTTTCAAGGTATAGCAATTGAAAATTTTTTTAAAATGTGTTTTTTCAGCCCACCTTACTGTACAGGCTTCATAAATTTGACTCTAGTGAATCTTTTGAACATTAAGAGTGGCAGTATGTGAGCATTGTATTTTCATGAAGGCAACTTCTGATATCGCCATTCCGAGTCAATGGCTCTGAATGGTACAGAATTGTTATTTTGTCTAAAAAATCATGCAAGAAATCCACAGATCATCACCTATAAAGAGCATTCATCCCCTTCTCTCCAACAACAACAAGAAAATAATAATAATAATAATGCATGAGCAGATGCCATTTTTTAACTACTATACATATCAATCAACATTTTTAACACATTTTACGGATAGTAAATAATAAATTTCATTTTCAATTAAAATTCTGTAAACAATAATCTATGAACCAAGCATGCTTTCCATTGAAAGAAATACTAGTCATGAAAAAGGAATTTCCTTGTCAAATTTCTTTCTCTGAACACTAAACCTTTCTTCTCTCATAGACATCTGAACAACCTTCTCTAAACTCACAACACTGCTGCTACACATTTCTTCACTTACTATGTTAAATTCATAAATGCAAGACTATACATGGCAAGTGCCAGCATCATTAAGACCTTTTGTATTGAGACACTACTTCACAAAGTGACTTCACAGCTGAGGGTAGTTGTTTTAATAGCCAGACTGCTAATTGCCATGGGAAAGAAAACAAGATAATAAATGCTATAAAATACACTACAGCTACTCAACAAATTGTTTACAAAATAGCTGTCTATACTACCAATTGTTGCCCCCCCCCCATTTTTTAATTTGCCCTTGCTTTTGATTTAGGTCTAATAATTTTAAAAAATATGATGTGTACACCACATGACTTCCTTGTATTGGAATATTAAATTATACGCATTTTTTCTTGCATTTCATTTAAACTTATTGGATTGAATTAAATCTACTTTGCCGACAGCGCATAAACCACAATAGAATAAATGCATTCTTTAAAATTCACTTTGTTTACCATAGCGACACTCTGGCGCTAGGTTCACTTAACAGTATTATATTTCATTCATATTATAACTCAGAATGCACAAAATTTATATCATTTAAAGAATAGAATTATCTAATTGTTGCCACATGTTCTATTCAAATACTATAATAAAGCTAGAATGATGTATAAAAGAAATTAAGCAAACAAAACAAAAAAGAAACAGTTTTTCACAGACAATCGAGTATTTCTCATTTAATTAATTCAGTTCTCATTTCGCGATAAGGCAAAAATATATAAGAACTCAAAATATCTATATTAAAAATTACGAAGTAATTCTTAAATGCTTATTTCCTCGAAAAAATTACAGAACGGATTAAGCATGATTTAAATAATAAATGAAGGCGTTATCTTTGTTGTTGCGAAGGCAAGTTTCTCTAGATTGGCAACAAATCCACTATCCTGCGGTTTCAAATGTAAACAAGCAATGGCCGCTATCAAAAAAATTATTAGGCTTAGCGGCACTTAAACAACTTTAAAATTGTTGATAATTCTAAAAATATTGCATACGGATTTACTAAAGGCATAAAAACCTTAACCGGAAGATAAGAAGAACATAATTCAATCATTTTTAAAGCAAAAAATGTACAATTAACCAACATATAAGAGTAAAGAAACTGAGATCACTGAGCCAGGTAACAGAGTGGATATATATATAAATATATTTATATACGTTTGTGCGGCCGATTGCAACCAAAATACGAGGTGCACATCTACATGTTATAGCAGTCCTATATACAAAATTTCAACGTTCTGAGGCTACTCGTTTTTGAGTTATGCGAGATACGTACGTACGTACATACGTTCGTACAGACGCCACGAAAAATTCTCTTCAGAATTAATTTTAAAGCAGTTTTATAATTTTTTTGAATAAAAAGAGTATTTTATTCTGTCCTTACGTACAGATATTACGCAAAGACATCGTTAAATTGCATTCGATAGCGGTCGAAATGGATATTTTCGTTGAAATATGCTGCCTGAAACTATTCGCGATTACAAAACTTCCTTTTTACTTCGTACAAGGAAGGAAAAACATGCTATGAAAATAGTTTGCATATAAAATAGTTCTTAAAAATGTCTCAAAACTAGGGAGTGAGGAAGAACGCTCAAATATCATTCAAGGGGAAAATGAAATTCAGTTTTACTTGGAAGTAATATTTTTAAAAAATTAGGCAACACACTTGATATGAAATTATAAAAGTAAGAAAAGAAAAAAAATATTAAACTGAAATTAAAAAACTGACCCAAAAGCTGAATAATGTAGAGCTGTGTCACCATCATCATCTTGGACTTCAAGACTACTGCCAGCAGCTAATAACAATCGAACAATCTCTAAATGGCCTTGATGACTGGCAACTTGCAAAGCTGTTTTTCCTGAGCTTTTTTGGTCAACCTGAAACCGAAAAAAAATGTAACATCTTATTTATTTTGAATTAATATGTAATTAGATAAAGGGTACTTAACGTATTAACACAACCATCTTGGCACAATCTGGCAATTTTTTCAACATTTTAAAAAATGAGTTACAAACTTTTTTTTTTTTTTTTTTTAAATAAGCTGGCAAACAATATGCAGCATATCAAAAGAATACACAAAGCAATTTAAAACACAAATTTAGCACTTGAAAATACAAATTTGAATTATTAAATCCTTTAAAAATACTTACATCCCCCCAATTTCTTCTGTAATCTTTTCCAATTGTTCTCTCCCTGTACAGAGTATCTTTTTTTTAAAAAAAATCGGAGAATTGCATAAATTCAGCATTGTACACAATTTATGCACTGGCTGTCTACCAATGCATCTCAGTATTATTTTCTGTAGTGACTGCAGCAAAACAATATACTCCTGCAGAAATTTTAGTTCTGAAACCATATATTTTAAAAGTGAATTTAAAAGGGGAAAATCTTTTTTTTTTTGGGTTGTTGTTGTTGTTTTGTTTTGTTGTTGTTGTTGTTGTTGTTTTGTTGTTGTTGTTGTTTATAAAAATGACTGGAACTTGGAAACAAAAAGAACACACATGAAAATGGCAAAGTTGCTTCATTGAAGAACTGTTACTGTTGAACATGATTACCACAAAAATAGTTACTTGCATGCATGTTTGTCAAAGTTTGGCACATTCTGAATTGATATGGCTGCAAAAATACTAAGTAACAGATAAAGTACTGCTATTTGCAGAATATTCTGCCCAAAACTTGAATAAAAAATAAAGATTCATCATGAGCTGCATGCAGTTGCTTAATTTATATAATAACAAAAACTAATAAAAATTATCCCTCACAATGCTAAAATATTAAATCTCTAAGAATTTTTCATAAACTGAGAAATAATATTGTTTTCCCTTACATTTTTAAGTTTTGCTAATGAAATAAATATTTCAATAACACATTAATCTTCATATTTTACAGCATAACTGGTTTAGAACCAAATGCTTTAAATTATTTTAATTAGCAGCATGAAATAATCACATTCTTCAAAAAAAAATTTGTTTACAAAGATAATAAAAATGACAAGATTTTTTTCTTTTTTATCAGCATAAAAATTTCCTGAAATAATTTTTAAAGAAGATAATTTTTCCATAAATTTAGTTTTTAATGTTTTGTATTTTTTAATGGCTTATACTGGCTTGTATTTACTCTGTGTACAATAGAAAACATTATGCAAACAACTAGTTTTGCAAGATCAACCATTCGTTTTAGATCTAAAATTTAAAAGTATTTTCAACTCAATTAATATTTTGCGTAATAGTCAAATGCTATCTCATTATTTTCAGCCAATTTATCTCATCAATAAAACCATATCTTAGAAATTAAACTTATGATTATGTTTGTGAGAATGATAAAAACTAATAATAATACAAATTAAAACTCATAACAAATACACTTTTTTCTAATTTATTATTTTATGCATACACAAAATATTTATAATTCAGCTTATTGCAAATGAACAACACTTTTATTAAATAATAGTTTCCTGAGAAATTATAGCTAAATAACACATTTAAAAATGTTTCAAAACAGAAAATAAAGCTTTCTAAAATATGATACAGAAGAGTTAGGAAAGATAAAATGACATCATACATAAATAAATATTACATACTTCTATTAGACCACTATTAATTTTAATCCATACCTTATCAGGAAATTTTTGCAATAAGTCTCTGACAACATCTGTGTGACCTTGAGCTGCTTCACGGACTAATCTATCTGAACTGGCAATTTCTAACTGATGAGGTTCAACTAATAAATGGCCCAACAAAGGATCTACAAATATTAAAATAAAATATTTACTAGGCTATTTTTGCATATTCTGCAAAAGATAACTTTAAAAAAATTCAGATGAAATAGCTTTAATTAAAAAAAAAAAAAAAACTTTTCTAGTCCTTTACGGGCCAGTGGTTATAATATTTTGCCATCCACAGTAAAAGCTTTCTTTAAAATATATCTATTATCAGATAAGTACAGTCTGAAATAGATTATGAGAATAAAATTTTGAGACTGAAACAAACAGAATTTTGAGATCTTTTCAGAATTTTGTTACATTGTTTACATTCTGACATATGAAGGAAACGCATCATTTTGCAAGAAAATATTTCTAGTCCCCCCCCCCAATATAGCTATACATCATCTAGGTTCATATGACTACAGTACACATAAAAAGAATTCCTTTAGTTTAGAAACATTTTTATTAATGGCTACATGACATAGCTGCTGCATACTTGGCTTTAATAGAGGATAGTCCCAAGAACTTGAATTTGAGTTGGTTCATTTTCAGATGCAAAACACATTCCCTTCAAAACATGAGGAATTTTCTCCTTTCCTACTGCATGTTGCAACAGGTTTCTGGTAACTAGAAGGTTCCACTTAACATCCCACTGGTAACTAGAAGATTCGTGACACAAATCTTAATGTGAGCATAGCAGATTTCTCACACTTGCTGTCTCTTCAAAATTTCTAAAATACTTTGCAGCACCTGAGTAAAATGTGCTAGAACGTAATTAGTCACCACCTGACTTTGACAAATGGGTTTCCTCCCTCTATAGTCGCCTTTTAAATGGGGAGCATATACGAAGATTTTGGCCTTCCTCACTGTGAGTTATGATAGCATGTCCAGCTAGTAATCAGAAGACCCATAGTCTGAATCCCAGCAAGGGCATAGCTGATTTTGCTCATGCTACCAGCTTATGCAGTACATAATAACACATTCTTTAAACCCTTATGTAGCTTGAATTTGTAAACTGCATATATGTTATTTGCACAATCATAAGAAACAGCAATATTTATTATGTAAGTATATTCTATTGACACAGTGTTATTTTATTTATTAAAGAAACTTAATGCAGCACTATTAACTCAAATCTAAAATAAAAAAAGAGTATCAAAATTACTGGAAAAAAAAATTGGAATAACACTTTTCAACTAAAAAAACTATTGGGATATCTAATTTGGTTCTGTAATGGGAGAGATGGCACTGGAGGTTGATGGTTGTGATATAAAAAGAAATGCTGTGTTCTAGCAATTTCTGCCTTTCCTGATGTTTAAATCTCAGGGTAGTTAGGATCATTTGAGTTATACTCATCACAGTGACATCTCACAAATAGATTGAGCATAGAATGTATGATCACATGCTTTTTAGCATCATATATAGGCTTGTAGTTAGGTATATCAGCATGGATATGACTGCTAGTAATCTTAAAACATTTTACATTCCGATGGAGTAAAGCTTTAAATAAAAACCTAGCCTTTTCCTAGATAATTACGCAAATGAGGAGTATTTACTTCTGTCTTAGATCTTCAGTCCAATGACACAAAAATTTCTCCTTCTCTGAAATCGGGCACAGAGTTTTCTTGATTTTTTTTTTTTTTGGGGGGGGGCTTTAGTGTTACAATATGATTTTGCTGAAAGCATGAAAGATGTTGCTTTATCTTTCACTATCATATTCAGTGTTGAAATAGCTCAATTTATATTTTGAGATGTTGCTATAATAATTTTTACTTGATTTTATATGTATGAATTATTTCCCAGTTTTTCTTCTAAATTAGTTTTTAAGATTCATTACTAACACATTTAGCTTTACATTTCAAATCAATTTAAAGATTATATAAATAATTTAATTTTGAATGGCACTATTTTTGCATTGTTATGTAACTGCAAATTTATATAAGTTGGTGGGATTTCTGTATAGGAGATATGTCTTTAATGAATGAAGGAAATACAAAGAATGAAGTTTATTGTTTTTGATAGTTATTTAAAACTTGTAAGTACCATCACATCGTTTAAAGAAATGATGCTACATGCTTAATATTTTCATAAGCTTAATGAATTATATTTACTTGATTCATTTTCAAACATTTCAGCGGAAATAATTAAAGAATTATAAATTATATAAGACGTAATTTTTGTTAATGTGTATACCTGTGTGAATAGAAAAATAATATAATTAATACACAGAAATAAATCTACTAGTTACTGCAAAATTAAGTTACATTATTATTATAAAAATAATATATGACATTACAGTTTACTTAGTTAATGAGAACATGTTATCAAAAATATTTACACATATTAATAATAATTTTTTACAAACTAGAGTGAGCAAATATCCTATATGCAGTATAGCTAGGATATCTGTTCATGAATGAAGGGGGATGAAAATTTTTTTTTATTATTCGAAATAATGCTTGTAAAGATGCGTTGTAAACAACACAAATGTTGCTGTTGTCTTGTCCAAAGAGTCAATGCATGGGAGTCAAATAGGACCGAAAGTATCCAGAACAGCCACAGCAACATCAATAACCTTCGAAGAATAGAGGAGTTGGTGCGAGGGAGCTATATCTATACTGAGGAGCCTGGCCAAAATAGTAGTACAGTCGAAGAGATGGTCTGGAGAAGGTTGGATATCAGCACAGTGAGGACAGTTATTATAATTTTGTTGGCCATCAGGGAATACCTTCATTCCTTTCCATGGACAGTGTAACACAGATATTAAGATTTTTATATATTTAATCACTGACATAACTAATTTAACCATCGTACTTGAAAGTTTTACCTGAAGTGCAATGTAACATCAACAAATTAATTATAACAAATACTTTTAAAAATACCAATTAGAGAACTTACGCGTATGTTCTTCCCTCTGATTGGCTGTCATTGTATTATTCATTTCTGTAGCTGTTCCTGGCACAGATGTAACACATAGTGGATTAAATGTCCATGTCTGCCCATCAACATTAACTCTTAGATCACCATCAGAATAGATCTTTGTTATTTTTCCAGTTTTCCCTAGTGCCTACATAACATAAGTAATAATTTTAAACATGGATTCCATAAATATACGAGCAAAGCTGTAAAGCAATTATTTTAATTTTTCTATAAAAAATATATATATACAAATCTTGCAATCATGACCATTTACAACAAAGGAGAAAATTTACAAATAATAGTTTTAAAAAAGTATATAATGCCAAACATTTATCTAAAATAGTTATATACTCCAAAGACCATCTCAATATTTATTATACTTCGAAAAGAGGACCTGCCGATTCAATAGGAAATATCATCAGCTTTAAAATGTCTGTCTCTACTGTGAATAAACTAATAAAGAGAACTCTTTAAAAAAATTAATTGAAATTTTTATTTTCTTTCGAGATAGTTAACACAAAGTAAGACCAGATCTAGAATTCTTTCTGAAATCATTTATTGTAAGAAAAATAGAAATTTGCTATTACTACAGATGGAGCATTGCAAGATTTAAGCAGCTGTATTAAGTAAATGATCAATTTGTCATCATAAACCAGGAGATAAAAGCTTTGAAATTTGCTCTCTTAATCTAAAGAAACTTCCATTAAAGGATTTATAAACATAGTGTATTTTTTATATGACAAGAAATGAAGAACGGTAAAAATTAAATTATATGCATTACCAAAAGAACAACAAAAAATCAAATAATAATAATAAACAAAAATAAATTACATATATTATCAAAATAATATTTTGACACCCATTTTCAAGTTTAACTTGACCGGGACAAAAACAGTTACATGTCAACATATAAGTCTATATTTCTAAAAATATATGTTATTTATTTATACATAAAATACTTACCACTTTCATAACTTCAATCCATTCACCATGGCCTTTTTGAAGCTCTTTCATTTTAGTCATGTCTTCAATTATTCTAACCATGTCACCAACAGAGAAAAGTTGAACCTGAAAGCATACATAAATAACTAACTATAATGATTTAAAATTTTAATATCACATAACATAAATGTCTAAATCATGAAAACTCTTTTCAGAGACTCAAATATAAAACTCCTGCCTAGTAAGAAAGGCGCTCTTAACAACATCAACAACCTTTTTGGCTCTATATTCATAATTTGAGAAAAAATATTTAAAGTGACTGTAAAATAATTAATCGTAAATTCATAAATTACATAACTACAATGATATCAAACAAATGCTGGGGGAAAAAAAGGGTGACAATGAAACGCACATTACCTGTGCATTAAAAATAAACTATAATGTTTTATACATTTTATGCTGCAATGCACAAACACTAAAATATTTCAAACCTATGTTTCACTTCATTGCCTCTCGGCAAATTTCAGAGCACACACAGTTCTGAAAATCAACCAGAAAGTTAAACAAAGATTAGGAAACATTCAGCATCAATTTGTGCATTTTCTCTTTTCATCTGATGCTAAATCATTCTATGTGCATTTTTCTCAAAAGTCATATACAACAGACTTAACTGTCACAAATTTTCAATTAATTAGACAAACATTTTTATTAATTATCATATTAGTGCCATAAAAACATGCTTTTTTAATATTCCTACTTGCAAACTTTTTTTACACAGTACAAATTTATCATATCAAAAGTCCATTGTAACTGAAATGCTTGGAAAACAAAAACAAAAAAAATATTAAATTATAAAAAATTTAATTTTCCATAATCCCCCCCCTCTCTCTCCATATATATATATACAAAATACATACTGTTTTATCATACATACTCTCTCGACATATATATATACATAGTCTCTCTATATACAACATCTCTACACTCTACTGCTTTATCAATACAGTCAAAAGTCGTTAATTCGGACACCCATAATCCGGAATGATCTATAATCCGGACCTCAAAACTAAAATCTTTCTGTGCATGCGCCGCGTTGACGCGTGCGCGCAAGACCTTTACGACTGCACATATGCGTCTGCGCAAGCGCAGAATACATTTTCGTGTGCGCGTTTAATGTATAACAGGCAGTATAAGCTAAAATTATCTAATTATCTATTTCAGTTAATGTTGATGATTGCGTTGTTCCTTAATCTTTGAATTGGATCCGGCTTATTATTTTTTGCAGACTGTAAGAGCAATTTTATAAAAGTAAGCTTGAACTTTCGATTATGTTAAATAGAATTTCCGATGCTGGAGCTCCCAAAGGATCTACAAAACGAAAGTATGTTTCGATGTTCATCACACAAAAAGTGGAATTGCTACAAAAAATGGATAAAGGCATATCCTTTGTTTATCTAACCGTTCCGAAATCTGTTTATCAATTTCACGCTCGTTATCTTCAGGGCAGATGTTTTTATTTTATTCGGCTTATAATTTCTTATTATATGTAGTATTTCATCTCGATGTACTCTGTCTTTGATATGATTTAAATCAGATTATAAATATCACGAATACAAACCAAATAGTTTTCTGGTTGCAATTTTCTAATTTCGGCTATGCGTAATGTATGCTTTACGCATGCGCACGTTGAAAGAAATGTTTAATAAAGTCAACAAATAAATATTAAGCTTCTTTTTTTTGTAAATTTTGATATCCTTTAGATCATAATTGCTCATTATTTTATAAATTATGGTTTCATATTTTTAATTTTATAATTTCTGCATGCCATCTTACCAGATTTAAACTGATGATCTATAATCCGGAAAAATCGATAATCCGGAATCGCCGAAGTCCCAACGAGTCCGGATTAAAGACTTTTGACTGTACTTATCATTTTAGTTTGGTCTTCTCCAACTGTTTCTGTGAAGTGTGAAAGAAAAAAATCATACACAAATTCCACAAAGTTAGAACCTTTAACCCTCACATAGAATTATCAGAATGTAGGTTGTTATCCACTTAACCAATAGAACCCTTTTTTTGGGGGGGGGGGGCACTTCAGCAACTAATTTGGATTAGGGAACAAACTTTGAACAAGCAGGTATAATTACTAATATGCTATAGCTCCTAATTTGGACTATTGAACAAGTGTCTATATATGTAGAATATTATGTCTTATTTTCATTCTTGGTGAAAAAAGAAGCTACAAAATTTACTTAGCTTAAAAATATTTTTTGCTCCATTAAATACTTTACCATGATTTAATTAATGAAATACCATCACAAAATCTTATGAACTAATATCTTACATTGCATTCTATCACACTACCCTGACAGATGCAGGCCCACCAGCGGCCGAGCAGTAAAATCGTTGAACACTGGTAGTTCGGTCCGAGGTTTGATCCTGTGAACAGGCTGGCTGGACTAAAAGATCCATAAGAAAGTTTATGTTAAAAGATCCATAAGAAAGTTTATGTTAAAAGATTCAGCACAAAATTTTGTTGCTTCATACACTCTTTTATATGCTCCACCTACACAGGGTGTTTATAAAGTCTCTATACATTTTTGAGAAATAAATTCTAATTCCAAATTCTTTGGAGGCGATCTGAAAGAATGCTGTGAACAGAGGAAAGAATAACCACCGTTTGTGCCTGTACATGTGGATTAACATATTAACAGGTGCAGGAGGACTTTGTCTGCAAATTCAGAAAACAAGCCTCTACCAGAGCAGCTATTAAAATCTTGGTAAACAAATTCAAGCAAACTGGTAGCATTAAAGATGAAGACCATTCTGGGAGATCTTCAATAATACCACAAGTTGAGTAAAGCATACACGAAGCGATTATACATAGCCTCCATGCATCTACACGAAGACTCAGCCTGGAACTTGGTATTTTGCATACTACTGTTTGGAAAACTCTACGCTGTCATTTAAACAAGGATGCCTGCCACATTCAAACTGTGCATAAACTTGAAACTGAGGACTATGCAGCTGGGCAAACCAATGTGTTATGATTTGTTGTTGGAAGCTGCGGATAATGAGAACATAATGGAGAGTGTTTTCTTTAGTGACGAAGCCACATTCCATCTCAGCGGCCATTTTAATAGGCATAATTGCCGAATTAGGGCTGATGAACAACCATACGTGTTATACGAATCTCAGGGAGACATATGTAAAGTTAATGTATAGGTTGGAATAACTAAACCCTGTGGACTTTTCAGGTTTGCAGAAAGGACCATCACTGGAGAAATTTTTCTTGTTATGTTGCAACAATATCTTCAGCTACAGTTTGTATCAGATGGCATTATTGACACTGCTGTCTACCAACAGGATGGGGCACCTCCCCATTTTGCTATTATTGCGCGTAATAATCTTAATGAAACTTTTCCTGATAAGTGGATTGGTCATGGCTCTCAATGGCTTTGGGCTCTACAATCACTAGAATTAACTTCCCTAGACTTTTTTGTATGGGATTTTGTCAAGTCCAAAGTGTACTGAGTGAATACTGGCAGCACTGGACAATTAAAACAGTGAATTATGGCTGCAGCAGCTGAAATTACACCAAAAAGTTTACATAAGGTATTCTGATGTGTAGTGGAAATGGTGGCAATTGTGCTTCGGACTGAACTAGACACACTGGGGGGGGGAGACATTGAACTGCACTAATTTAGTGTTCTATAATGTTGCATTTTCATGTAAATAACTTATATTTCGGAATAAAGCCTCTTTAAAGCAAAAGCATATAGACACTTTATAAATACCCTGTATAAATTTTGTAAAAATATGGAAGTTTTTTTTTTTTTTTTTTTTTTTGCCAAGCTCTGAAATGACCAAAACTTTCCAGTAACCTTATGAAAATTAAAATATTAAGTTTAAAAAGAGCATTTCTGTAAAACTTGCCTTTTTTAATGCTCCAGGATGAAATGTCCAGCGATTGTTGCAGCCTTCATATTGAACACGTATATCGCCTTTGTCAGTCACTCGATGTACAGTGCCTACTTTGCCAACAAACTGAGAAAAAAATGAAAACATATTTATTAAAGTCTCAAAAACTTTTCATACTCTTTTAAAAATAGGTAACAAATAAATTTTGACTTTTATTATTTCTATAAAGAAATCCAATCCAAAGTTAGCATTACATATATGAAAAATTTATTAAAAATTAATTTATGTTTCATTACATCATTTTCTATAGATGCCTGCCATTTAGTCTCTAATATAAAAAAAATAAAAATAACTGCTAACTTTAGCTTGCTAATTTAGGTAAAAATAACACGGCAAACAAATATTAATTTAGAAGTCAACAAAAATCAGCGTTATATTTGCAAATTTTCACAGGACTAGTTTCAATGGCTTTACTGAACCATCATCCTCAGCACAAAAAATTCATTTCCTCTTTGGCAGCTGAGGATGATGGTTCGGTAAAACCATCAAAACTAGCCCAGTGAAAATTTGCAAATGTAATGCTGTTTTTTGTTGTTTGACTTATAAATTAATATTTAGCTTGCTACGCAGGAAAGAAAGAGTAAGTTCTGGAAACTACTGCACTTATATTTTTCTCTGCGATTAACAAAAAGTTCAGTCTGATCAGCAAGGCACATAGCCCTCAAATTCTTTGCCATATACAAATAATCTAACGAGTATAACTAGCAAGACATTTTGCTATAGATAATGAATTTATATTAGAACTTGCAGCATGCATACTAATAGGTGCTGGAGTTGACAGACTGCTAGAAAGAACAGATTGGTTAATGGAATGTAAATAATTTTGGCAAGCTGTCCAGTTATTCAATAAATTATTCATAACATCTTTACGAACAGGGTCTTCAGAAGCATTTTCTGACTCAAAAGATACATATGTATTTTTGTCTAGTGAGAATAAATAATATTTCACAGCCTGTATAGCATCTAGGCTATCAGTGTTCAAAGAAATTCCACATTCTTTCATAATATTACCCATATACATAAATGAATTTTCTGCAACAAGCCCATGAAACCAATGAAAACAGATTTAATAAGTTTTGCTAACACTGGATATTTTTGTTTTCCATTTTCTTTTAACTTGAATACACCAGCAAAACCTTCAATATTTTTCTTGTTTTCTGTATAATGCAAAAAAAATGACTTTTCTGTATAAGACAAATTTCTTAGCACATTCATTTTGCTCATATACGAAGTATGATCTCTCACTGTGCTTTCCAGTCTTTGAACTCTATATAGTCTAAAAGTTTAAATTTTTATAATGTCTGAATTATACACTTGTTCTAAAATTAAAACTTGAGAAAATTTATGAGTCTATATTTCATAAATCCAGAAAATCTGGATTTGAGAAAGTAAAAAATCCAGAATGCAGGCTGTATCTCGATCATAATCATCCTTGTCTATATTTTGTTGCCCCAGTTATATCCTTCATTTATTCAATATAAAATGCTGCAAAATATTCCTCCACAAGTTTAGAAACTTTTCCTAGTCCGTGGACAAAGTAGTTTGCTAAAAAATTCAAGAAAAAGTACAGTTGTACAAAATTCTGTGAAGTTATGGTATTATAGCCAGCTATAACCAACTTCTGAACCTTGCACGTGATTTCACAAAGTAAAAATTCGCATAAACACTACTTTGCATTTTAACCCTCCTTTTGGGGGGGGGATAAAGAAAAGATATTTAAAAAAAAATGTTTCTGAAAATTTTAATGCAGAAAGAAAGTAGGTATATTGTAAATGATACAATGATTTTTCATCCATTACAAAGTTTATAATAGAAAAAGCTACATACCTCAGCCATTCTTGGATTCCATCCTCCATGCCCTTCTTGCATAATTTTTAGTGTTTCGATATCCAGCAACACTTGGACCTTATCTCCAACACTAAATCTTGGATGGTTTAAAGCGGTGGGTTTGCTACTATTGTCCTCAACAATTTGACCTAGAAAATGGAAGTTTATATACACTGTCACAAAATACAAACATTTATTAGCAATAAAATAATTATTATGAGTATGTATTAAGCTTACGTATTAAGCCATTAAAAAAACTTAGTCAATGCCAAATTTATTTTATTAACATTTTTCTTTTCTATAGAGCAGAACATAATAAAACTATTTTAAAAAATGTGGTACACTTCTGCTATCAGGAATCAGGACCGGATTCAGAAGTATATGTATGCATGTATACATGTTTGTTCACACACAGATACATATGTACATACATATATAAATGCATACATGAACACATACATGCATACATACATACATTTCTAGGGTTACAGCCGAAAGCATCGCGAACGAAAACGACGCAAGGCGAAAACGTCGTGCTACGAAACATCGTGGGAGAAAGCATCGCAAAGAGAAAACATCATGGTACAAAACATCGTCGTTGAAAATAAAGCAGTTCAAAAACTTCACAGTTTAAAAACATCGTCCTCAAAAATATCGTGGTAAAAAATAAAGTATTTACAAATCATCGCATGACGATAACATTGCAGATATGCTTTTTACAGGCTTTAATAACTGTAAATGGATATTCCTATAATGATTTGTGAGTGCAAGATGGAAAGAAGGATATTTTTTACTTTCATATTTTTTATTTACTAATAAGTTTTTGGCTGAGAAAATAAGAAGGAAACTTAAGCATAGAAAATTAATGCAACTTATAGCACTCAATAGAATTTTAAACCAACATAGTTAACTAGCAAAGGCCATTAATAAATCCTTTTTATAAAGTTTTTACTGGTAATTTTTCATGAAAAGTACAATAAGCATGCATATTATTATTGCCTTTAATTAATTAATGCAATAATTTAACTTTTCCAGCAAAAATTTATTAGTCAATAAAAAACTGTGAAAGTAAAAATTATCCTTCTTTACATTTTGCACTCACAAATCCTTATTAGAACCATATTTCCATTTACAGTTATTAAAGCCTGAAAAAAGCATGTTTGTGATGTTATCGTCATGCGATGATTTGTAGATACTTTATTTTTTACCACAATATTTTCGACGTCGATGTTTCTAAACTGCGAAATTTCTGAACCGCTTTATTTTCGACGATGTTTTGTACCAGGATGTTTTAGGGATGAGATGTTTTCTCTTTGCAATGTTTTCTCCCACGATGTTTTGTAGCATGACGTTTTCGCCTTGTGTTGTTTTCTCCGCAACGTTTTCGTCTGCGATGTATTTGCCGCGATGTTATCGGCGGACACCCATTTTTAGACTCGGTCCTAATAACAGAACAGTACCAGAAATGTTTCCAAAATTAATATCTATTCATTATACTTTTTGCTATACTTCTTATAATCATATTTTAAAGTATTCTTACAGACATTTTTTCTTCAAGTTTATTTAGTTCCCACGATTAAAAAGAAACTTTAGAAAGGGATAAGTGAACCAGCTCAGTATCTTTCCATCTGTTTCACTAGATTATTCAGTAATTTTCGCTAAGATCTTGAGTAAGCACTTTAACATGTCCTCTGTTAATAAATTAGCTTTGGTATCAGTATTTAAATGCATTTTATATGCTTTTAAGTATTCCAATATAATAAACAGCATTAGTTTCATCCTCTTGAGCAAATGAATGTTCAGGTTCAGATCACTTAATTATTCTAGCATCAACCACATAATAATCACAACCGTAGTTGATAAGGTCATTACTATATTACACTGAAACAGCTAAGAGTTTCAGATAGCTCTTCTTATTGTGCAATGCCAAGAACTTTACTTAAATATGCCTTGTAATACATAATTCAAGTTATTCAGTTATTTATATGATTTTGCTGTAAATTATATTAATATTTAATTACATATTCTCAATTTTAAAAATCCTAAGCAGAGAATGAAAGTTTTTAAACATGACAAAAATAAATTAACAATTAATGTGCATACTATTGTGTGAACAAACTTAATAATGTCCCATATACTGATTCAAAGCAAATCTAAATCTAAATATTTTTTGAATAAATCTTGCTTTATATAAAGTTCTTACAAATGTCTACAGCAGACTATGTTAACTCAGATTAAATAAAATTTAAAAAGAAAAAAAAGTACGTTAAAAATCACTAGGGGTAGGGAAATGAAATTTGCACAACTTAAAATTCATTAATCTAATAAATTTTATTCATCACTGAAAAACACTTTCCTTAGTAAAGACTAAAATTAAAAGCTTGGGAATTTGGGGATTTACCAGGAGACTGGGAAATGTAGGGGAAAACTAGGGAGTTGGTAGCTATGTATATCACACAAATGTAGCTAACTCACTTGGATAATTTTGTGTAAAAAACAGTTTTCAAATTTGAAAAACTGTAATCAGTCAAAAAAGGGAAAATAATTTTGAGCTTCTAAAGAAAATGCTTTTTAGAATTCAAGACCTGAAGTATAAATGATAAAAATATTCAAGATCTGGGAATCAAGCATTTTTATTATTTACGTATGGAAATTTACTTGGTTGATTTCTTGTAAATCTCATGATTTCTTCATGATGGATCTCATACAAATATCGGGTTGGAGGGAGTATTTTAAATAGGCAGGTGATTTTTCTTGTAAATAAGAAAACATCTGGCTAGTGAGTCAATCGGAATTTTTTTTTTTTTTTTTTTTTTTTTTTTTTTAAGCTGCTGTATAATATAAAAGGTGCCCTTTTTTACCCTTCATTTTTTTTACCCTGTAATATTTAAAGGGAAAAACATGTCGGTAGATAAAGTGCATTTACGACACTGCATTTTATATGAATTCCAAAAAGGAAGCAACGCATCTGTTGCATGTAAAAATTTATGTGCGGTATTTGGAAAAGATATTGTAAATGTTCGTACTTGTCAAAGATGGTTTAGCAAATTTCGTTCCGGGGACCTGAGCCTCAAAGAAAGTGTTCGATCTGGACGACCATCCAAGATCGATAATGATGTTTTGCGATCCATGTTGGAAAATAATCCACATTTAACAAGTCGAGAAATTGCAGAAGAGTTTGGCATTCATCATACAACTGTTGGAGATCACATTAAATCTCTTGGGTTTGTGTTAAAGCAAAGTGTTTGGATTCCACGTGAATTAACGGAAAAGAATTTGTCTGATCGTGTAAGAATATGTTCATCACATCTGATTAGACACAATGTGGAGCTGTTTTTGGACAGGCTGGTTACTGGAGATGAAAAGTGGATTCTTTACGAGAATATTAAGAGAAAAAAATCTTACTGCAAACCAGGAACATGATCAGCAACAGTTCCAAAACCAAGTATCCATCAACGAAAAGTACTGCTTTGTTTGCGTTGGGACAGGAAAGGTCCAATGTATTACGAGTTGTTGAAACAGGGAAAAAACATCAACGCGGATCTGTACTGCAATCAGCTGGATAAATTGAATGCAGCTATCAAAGAAAAAAGGCCAGCATTAGCGTCCAGAAAAGGAATAGTGTTCCATCACGATAATGCTCGCCCGCATACTGCAGTGGTGACACTACAAAAACTGAATGCGTTAGGATGGGAAATCCTTAGTCACCCCCCCCCCCCCCGTATTCACCTGACATTGCACCCTCTGATTATTACCTGTTCAGATCTCTGCAAAATTATCTAACGGGAAAAAAATTCAAGTCTTTTGAAAGTGTTTCTAAGGCAGTTGCTGACTGTTTTAACTCCATGGATGAGAACTCCTACAAAACAGGAATTTACAGGTTACCTGGAAGATGGCAACAGGTTGTAACAAATAATGGAGCATATATAATTGATTAATATTAAACACATATTTTTATAAATGAATTCAAATATTTTCTTTAAAATACGACAGAACTTTCCCTCCAACCCAATAGCTCTGGAACTTTCAAACCATTAATCAGAAAATAAAAATCTTGGAGATTCTGTTCTCTTTTATCCTGCACATTAAAAGCACTTTTAAAAGTTTATTTTTATTCCTGAAACTATTACCTTAATATGATTTAACAGTACTTCTATTTTTCAGGTGCAACATTTTGCCACTTTTAAAGTTAATAACATGTCTCAAAGATAGAGTAGCAAATGGCCACCAGTATTTTTTTTTACAAAACGCAAATGAAAAAAGAAACCTTACCAAGGATTGGTAGATGATCTCGGTAATAATAACCACCAACAGCATCTTGGGTATATTTAAGATCAACTTTTCCTTTATGACCTAAGCGATAAACATTAGTTGAGCCAGATGACCAAGTTACATTTGCAACACTCCTCTCAGATTCATTATCCCATCCTCTAATGTCAAGAACTTTTCCAGTTTTTCCTTCTCCACCTGCAATGATATATATACAAAAACATCATCAAGTTTCTTAAAAACTGATATGCATATAACCATTATCCTTAAGAAAGGAGATTAGACTGAAATAGAAAAATATTTATGAAACTGTAGAAGAGGAAAATTTTATAGAATACATTTAATTAAATGAAGAATAGTCAATATTTCTTATTAAACTGAATAAAAATTAGGAGAGGGGCAGAAATTAAATGTACTCATATATAACATTTTATAGCAGTTTCTGTTAAGTATTCTTTGACTGTTCCAAAATAGCAACAGGAGCTGGGGATAAGTTTTTAAAATTTAAGGAAGAACTTAAAACTTTGGAAGAAAAAATGCAAAGAAATCTTATTTTGATAATGGTATGAATATCTTTGGGGGGGGGGAATCTTTATAAACACTTCAGGAGAAAGTAGGAAACATCCAACTAGCATCTTATTCCCACCCACTTATTTTATTACTATTATGAAACAGTTTTTTATTTTGCAGCATGTGCCAGCTATTGAACCACATAACACACTGGTGTTCAAAATTTTATTATTGTTTAAGTGATGCTAACCATACAGAGATTAAACTTTCATTAAGTGTAATTATTCATGGGAGTTATCAGTTACAAAAATTTACTGAAGTGCAGATACTTGCATATAGGACATATAAACAGAAAATATATGGACAAATCATAAAAGGAAACACACATCTTTAAAAAATATAAAATGTGAAAGTGGTACGATAAGAATTATCGTGTCTGAAAGGCATATGGATGAAGGCCAAAAGTGGAAAATAGTTGGTTAATTCATGGCATGTAAAACATACTTGGACATTTCCAGAGACTTTTCAAGGGTTACTTCAAAAATCTAGAACCACATCAGAGGTTAACTGCAGCATATGAAAACTGTTATTTCTCACCTGTCACAAATATATCACAAGCAATAGCTAATTTTTGGCTTGGGACCACTCAGTGGCCACATAGTTTTAGCAAATCCTAAGTCTCAATTGTTGATATTAGTGTAATTATTTTCTCCTATTAACACAAATATGTACAAACATAACACTTTGATACAAATACATAATATTTTGATAATCCTTTTTCTAATGCACGAATCACTTCCACACACATACACTTCTCTTTGCAATGCTTCTTGAAAACCCCCACTGCACATTTGACGATTCTTGTAGCACTGCGTATAAATATTACAGAAAACAGAAATAATACATGGAAAATTAAGACGCAATAACACGCCGAATAAATACCGATTCAGAAGTCAAACAACAAAAATCAAAAAAAATTTTGTGAATTAACGCTGATTTTTGTTGTTTGACTTCTGAATCAATACATGGAAAGTCAATCACAAAGTATGAACAGTCTACATACGGTATGAACAGTCTACACACCGAAGGAAAGAGAAAGTTCCAAAGTTCTGTTTACCGCAGCTGGCACAGTGATAATTGCGTAAATGACCAATAGGGTACCTGCACCAATAGGCAGGTATTTCGTTTCACTATCAGTTGTCAGTAAGATGGCTACAATGTAGCATAAAGTTTTCTTCATTCTTGGGTTTGCAAGAAGTGCGAGTCAGCAGTTACAGTGCAGCAGGTATTTCATGTTCTATTTGCCATTAACCCACTAACTAGGAAAAGCATCGAACACTGACTTACATAATTTCAAGAAACTGGATATCTCTGCAAAGGAAAAAGCTCGGGCTGACCACTTGTGTCAGAGGATGCCATTAGTTGAATAAAAGACAGTTTCGTGCATAGTCCAAGAAAGTCAACTAATAGAGCTAGTAGAGAACTAGGAATACTCCAAGTGTATGGCATGTTTTGAGATGGCATTTGCTGTACTAGCCCTACTGCTTATAACTTATGCAGGCTCTCAGTGAAAATGACAAAGAAAAGTGTATTGAAGTTAGCTAGAAATGATGCAGGATGACACATTTTAACTGTGATTAATTTTCATCAATGAAGCTACACTCCATCTTTGTGGCAAAGTGAATCAACACAACATTCATATATATGAGGTTTGTAGAATCCCTGTCCAAAATTGCAACATGAAAGACACTCAGTGAAGCTAAACATATTCTAAGTCGTATCCTGGACAAAAGTGTATGGATCATTCTTTTTGCAGAAAGCACTGTGAAGTAGAATAAAGTACCTGGACATGTTGAACAATGGCTTTTTCCTCAAACTACCGAAGATTCATGACTTTATTTTCCAACAGGATGGAGCTGTACCACTTTGGCACTGTGATGCCTGAGGATTTTAAATCAATCCGTTCTCCAGCAATGGACAGGTTGCAAGACCTGGCTCTGCAATTCTAGCCACCGAGATTTCTGAATCTCATGCTGTGTGACTTTTTCTTGTGGGGCTAATTTACGGAGGCTGTTTATGTCCCACCGCTACCAACAACTCAGGTCAAAAAGCAGAACTGTGTCACTGTTGCGGTGCATTCAGTAACACATGATATGCTTTTTTGCGTGAGGGATGTCCTGTGCACACAAACTGTGTGTGTGTTGAGTTATGGCAAAGCACACGAGGGTTATCTGCCTAAGGGAAGGGATGCCTTCGTGGAGGACTTTCTAAGGGAAACTGGCTCATATACATGTTACACATGGGGAAAACCACGAAAACGCCCATGCAGCCAGCCCGTTCGCGGGATTCGAACCTCGGACCGAACTACCAATGTTCAGCGACTTTACCGCTCGGCCGCTGGTGGGCCGCACACAAACTGAAACTTCCTCTTTTCATTAGTATGTAGATTGTTCAGGCCCAGTTTATACTTTGCGATATGCAAAGTAATTAAATTGGGTCCATCTTTTTGAATAACCAAATAACCCTCTATTTATCTGAATCAAAATTGCCAAGTTTTCAATAACTGATAATTTTGTTGTTATATAATTTTGTTACTAATGCTCATTTACTTCAAATTCTTTTTATCACATAAATTATATAATTAATCATTACACAATAAATGGACAGTAAAAAAGCAAATTAATATGTAAAAAATTACCATCTTGATTGCCCCAATCCCAATCTGGTCCTCTAACAACTTTAGCTGAAACAAAAATTCCTTTCATTTGCAGGCGAACAGCACCTTGTCTTTTTGGCATTTCTACACTAAAATCAAAAGAAAAGAAACTTTAAGAAAATGTTAAAAGATATAAAGTTTATTCTTTTACAGTTTCTTCACATCAGATCTCAGTTACTTCCTCGATCAGCATTAAACTTGCTAATAAATTTATAAGCCCCTTACCAAAGGTGAATTAATATATATAAATCATTGTATAAAATATAAAAGTGACATGTTATTTGGATATTATTCAACCACCCAAAATGTTTTCTATATGTAGGCAGTGAGTTAAATTAGAATAAAGGCCTTCAAGCAACCTAGATTTCCGCTCTGCTTCAAAAAAATGTCTGAAAATTTGCAGAAATAATACTGACTGAAAAGCCTGCAATTAGTTAGAGCAAGTGGCATATGTGTTTAGTGTTTTGCCTTTAAGGCCTTCAGCATTTGCCCTGGCATAAAGTTCACAAATTAAAGCACATTGAAATCCTATCTACGATGTGATGCTTCTATAGACTTAAACACAACATATTAAGACATCAAATTATCGAAGAAAAGCAAATGGCAAAAGTTAAAAAGAATTCTGTAAATATTTAGACTGTTTTATACAGTTATTTTTACAGACATCGGAATATATCATATAACATTACCATTCTCATACCCATGCAAAAAAGTGCACATTAGTTCTTTAATGTAGTGGGAAAATTAACATAAGCTCTTCCTTACAACCACTGAATTACATCCAGTGTGTAAGGGGGATGAATTTAGCAACGATTAGCCCACTTCAAGACAGTTGCTATTAAAGATAATACAATTATTTTCACAAATCGGAACATGTTTTACAATATTACCATTCCTCTGTTTGAAAAGAAAACTGCATTAATTTAAAGCGGTTTGAAGTCTCAGGGAATTCAGTGGTACAAAACATGTTGCTTGTCACTCATTAATCAACTTGGTTTGAGGCTTCAAAACACTTTTCTCTTGACAAGTTCTGTTTGAAGTGCTAAACAAAGGAGATAAAAATTCTTTATTTTTTAGTTTCATTATGGACAAATTTCCCGTTTTTTATATTTTTGCCTCTTTGAAGTGAGTATTTTTTATTGCAATTTTCTTTAATTTGAGTTTTATCAGTTCATATTGTAACACGGAGAAAATACAATGAACCTTCAAATATTTAATACAGCATTTTATTCTTTTTCATTACGATTTTTGAGAATTCGATTTATTATTTCCAAATCTTGCAGCACATCACACAAATTCGTGTCTAGGTTTTCTTTTCTTTTCTTCTTTTTTTTTTTTTACAACTCTTTAAAATATTTTCAAATATTGGTATACATCACATAACTTAAATTAAATATATGCTCTCCCTTATTCTGTATAACGACGTATACTGCAACCATCAGCATATATATATGCACACATGGTGTTTGGATCAAGAATTGATGTCATTCATAAATGAGGAAATCTTGTGTTTGAATTTTTTATAAGTACGATCAACAAAGGGGGTAACAGAACAGTTAAGCACATATATAGCTTGAAGAACAGAGCTGATAGCAGAGAAAACATTGTTCTAACATCTTCTATCTAATGATGAGATAAGCATTATTCTAACTCATGATTTATGTACTTGACAGAGAGCCCTCAAGGTTGCACTAAATGTGGTCAGACAATATTTCACTGCCACTTTGCTAATAACATTATACCTAATCTAGGCAAAAGAAGTTTTGAAAGTTAAATTGCCAATAAGTTTGAGGTTATCATATAACATTCCTAATATTATGCATTCTAAGCCTCCAGCTACGGTTTTTTTAGATCAAATACACACATTTAATGCATTTTCAGAATATCCTCAACCATATCCTTATTAATCATATATTTTATATGTCTTCTACACTGGAAAGGAGAAATACGAGGGCTATCCAGAAATTAGATTACGTTTTGGAATAAAAAAATAAACAAAGTATAGGAAACAAATTTTATTATATACAGATGAAAGCCACACTCAAATACTACTTTTCTACATAGTCACCATAAAAATTAAGGCATTTATCGTAGCGATGTACGAGCTTGGAAATTCCTTCGTCGAAAAATTCGGCCGCCTGTGCCTTCAACCACTTCGTTACCTCTTCTTGCCTTCCATCTTGCACAAAACTTGTGGTAACCAAGCTTTTCGCTGATGATTTCGTGCAACAAACTTCACGAAATTTGTGGAAAACTCAAAGAAAGTTCCGTTATTGTGAAATTTCGATTTTCACGGACTTTAGCATCGACTTTTTCGAGAAGTTCGGCGGTCACTATGCTGGGTCTCCCACTTCGATCTTCGTCGTGAACATTGGTTCGGCCATTTTGAAATCTTATGACCCACTGACGCACTCCACCTTCAGTGATAATGTTGTCCCCATACACTTCACGAAGCTGCCGATAGATTTCTATCGGTTTACAGTTTTTTGCAGTCAGAAACCTTATTACTGAGCGCACCTCGCAGCTCGCGGGATTTTCAATTAACGCAGACATTTCAAACCGTCACAGTATCTGAACGGAGCACAGCACGAACCTCTCACTAGCACGGCTAGATGCAGACTGAGCTGCGCAACACTCTGACCCCAAGATGGCCGCGCTAGCCCCGCCCCTAGCGGACACAGACGGAAACGTAATCTACTTCCTGGATGGCCCTCGTATTACTGGAATTAAAACAAATTTATTAATAATCAACAATACAGATGTAAAATAATCAGTACTATGAAAAAACAGTAATTTTGGACAACTGTAATGTGCAACAACTTGTAAACTTTTAAATATGTAAAATTATATATGGCAAATTCGAGAATATGACTAATTATTAGTCTGATTTCACAAACTGGCTATTAATACCAATGATAAATAGTTTAATGACTATTAATATCACAAAAATGAGAGTGCACATATGCTTCGACTAACAAAAGAATCACATTCCAAGGAATAAATAAGCAAATCAAATTTTATGTAAGCCAGAAATTTCATCTAGGTTTAGGATCAGACAAATTTCAATCTTTGATTAATGTTGGTTTTACAGAATTTATGCAGCATTCTAATGCAGCAAATGTAACATGCCTCAGATTCTGAATATAAATCAGTAAATATAGTATGCTTCACCAATACAATATGTCCCAGAATACTATGCAACTTTATGACATATTTATGACTATATTTATTCAACTGATGCATAAAAGTGAAGAAATAAGATTTGCTAAATTAGACAAGAAAAACAATAAACCCCAAGTTAAATATGAGTAAAAAGCTTAATATGCCAGGATAAATGCTTTTAAAATGAAATATAATAACTGTTTGACTGATGTCATAATAACATAAGGCCCCACATATGTATTCTTTCTAAGTCAAGCATTTTCATTTCCTATTTGAAAAATAAATATCTTTTTCAGAAACTAAATTTGTACCTCCCAGAAAAAATTCATGTGAAGTAAAATTTAAGGATAGATTTGATTATTATAGCAAACATTCAACAGCTTTTACAAATTATTTTAAAAGAGAAGCTAGCATACACAGCCAATACACATGCGAGAAAACCACAAAAACACCAAACAGCCAACTCATTCAGCTGTCAAAACTGAATTTCATAAGAAACACTAATGTCCTGCATCTGATCTATTCAGCTGCTAAGAAACAGCTTTACTTACTGTTTTCATACACTATTCAATTCATTAGTCTGTAAAATGAAAGTGTAGTAAAAATTAATTTACAGCAAGCAATTTACCAAATTAAATAAATTATATTTTTAAAAATCTTAACAAATTTGTTTTTCTTTATTATCCCTACATTTGCAAATGCATATTTAACATCAGAAAGGTAAAATATAATATGTGGCTTAATTTTTTTACTCAAATAATTGAAACCAATTTTCTTACTCAAAATAATTCATTTTACTCGTCCTCAACGTTTCCTCCCCTTCTTTAACTGTGTAACTGTGAGTAACATTTAATTATATTCCTAGGAAATACTTCAAATATGGATATCAACATTGCAAATCTATGACAGTCACTATTCACTCTCGTATATGTGCAATGCTGAGTCATAACTACAATGGATAACTAGCCAAATGCTTTCCATGTAATCCCATAGAAGTGCCTCCTATGAATTACATAATTACTGAATGAAGCACAGTTAAATGCTTCATCTTCATATGCATACTGTAACATTTCAAGTATTTAACACAAAATGTAATCACACTAATGCTCTACTAAATAGACACAGATAAGTCTTCTTTACCCCACTGCCAAAAAATATAGCAGCACTTCTACTCACTGAGGGCCATGGGTGTCCAACTACATGTTCTAACAAGCTGATCAATAACTTTTACAAAACATAGTGCAAAGTTACTATATCTAATGTTGAAAAAGAGGAACTGAGGTAGTTTCAAAATTTTTAGTCAATCCTTGTACATCAGAAAATCTTGTCAAAATCTGGATATAAGAATAACAGAAACTGTGCAAATGAATGCCATATTATGGCGTAAAATGAAAATAAAATTAAGTATCACAGAATTAAATTCATATTAAGAAAATTATCATGAATATAAAAAAAATACCCAGTTGATGCCGCTGTTTCTAGTCTTAGAAATGGATGAGTCAAATCATGTTTGTCTGACATATAACACTGAGTGCAGAGATCAAAATCATAGCACCGAGTACACTTCCAGCGCATTCCAGCTATACCCTGTTTCCGGCAAGAATCACAGATAATGTTTGGATGTTTCACACCTAAAATTAAGAAATAAGCAAATGTCATAATGAATGCTTTATTACAAAATAAGAAATGAATAAATATGGAAAAGGTGAGAAAGAGACAGAGTTTATATAATTAGGAAAAAAATTAATATTTAAAAAATAATTATCACTTGAGCAAGAAATAATAATAAAATGTTTGATTTAAAACTTATACAAGCTGCATAAATCAGAGGTTAATAAATAAAATGGTAACAAATAAAATGATAACAAATAAAATAATATGCAATGAATAATTAATATGAAACAAAATATAGAGAAAAAAATTAATTGTGATAAATCAGTTATAAATAAGTAAATTAAAATATCAGAACTAAAGAATTATAATAAATTAGAACATAAAAAAATTAAATGCAATGAGTAAATTAATATTAGCTGATATAAATTTGAAAAAATGAAAAGTTGTTAAATTAAAAGTAATAAGAATTTGGAAAAAGAAGGTGAACAGTATTTTTTGTGATTGGATAAAACAGCATCTTTATTTTGACATCTAATCTGTTTTAAGCCAAATCAGTAATGTTTATAAAAATTCTTTTCCTGATGAAATAGTACTTCAGCATGGGGGGAGTCATCCTCAGTTGCCTAAATTTTCCTGCATACTCTGTTGTGTACAGAGAAACTGAGATATACATTCAGTATCTAATATCAGTTTCCTAACTCTAAATAAAATGTTTGCATTATTAATGCAATTTTCTGCAAATTCTGTGGTTCAGTTGTTTAACGAAGTATTGTAGCTCATCTCATTTGGGATTCAAGTGTGCTATGCCAGAGTTTCAATTTCATTCAAAAACTGTGAAGTTCCAAAGCGGGGCTGTAGCTGAATTAAAGGCTAAATGCACATGTATGTTAGATAAAATGGTTTCCTTAATACGCATGTTTAGTAAAAGTACACTAATATATAAATTAACTAAAATATCACCACACCTATCTTCCCATATGATGATCAGAAAAGTTATAGGCTTTTGATTCCTCAAACATTGATCCTAGACATTTATTTCCAATTACATGCAGAAAATAGTCTCAGTACTTTGGGTGAGAAGGTTCCACAAAAGTAAATTAATTTTTATAAATTTCATAAGTGAAAGTTAAGTCTTAGCAGAATACAATATTATTTACTAAAACTTCAGTGCACTTTTATTAGATAAAAAGAAAATGTTTCATCTGAAATTCCAACAACTATTCCAAAATTTATTTACTAACTTTATCCTTTTTCATGTTAAATTCAAGATTTTTTTACCCTTCCCCCTTCCAAAATATATATATATATATATATATAATAACAAGCAAGGTAGTTATTACAATACTGAATGACCAATTTTGTCTAGATAACATTTTGCGCAATATGCTGCAAAATAAGTAAATTAGAAATTGTAGTAAGCTCGCCTAAGAGTTACCAGGAGCTGTTACTCCAAAAAGTTCAACACGTTTTAAAAAATTAATACATATGAAAATCAAACCATGTAACAAGTAAAACATTAAAAAACAAAATCAGATAAAAAAGTAAGCGGAAAATGGTAAATTAGCCGAACTCGACTTCCAAACTGGCTTTTCAAGGGAAATTTCAGGTTTGAACGTCGAATCAAGCTAACCCCATTACGTGTTTCGCCGAAACAGACAATTGAAACATTTTCGCTACAAAATTTTTTTAATTGAGGCAAAGTATTTTGGAAAATTTATTAGTCTCAATTCTCTGTTCCAATTTCCCGACGCGTCCGCACAAAATGACACATTAAGGTGTTAAAATATGTAAAAACTATTCCGATTACATCTAAAATCAAGACTAAAATAAAAATAAAAATAAAAATAAATAGCAGTCTGCTATTAGTCCTTAATATACAAAAACATACGGGCTGGGCCTGCAAGCTTAAAGATTTATAATTTTATATATTTTAGAAATCTGTAGTAAAATTAAAAGAAAATTAAGATGAAAACTAACAAAGTGGGTCTTGCTAAAACCAAGAAAAAGTTGTAACAAAAGAAACATAAAAAACTGACCCGTGGCGATGCAGAGCTCTCCCTCTTAAAACTAAGTTGAAAAGTAGTTGTAATTCCCTTCTGTGTATTTCAGTCATGTGACGTATGTAGGGGGGAGCGATGTTCTGTGGGCATCAGCCAATACGAAAAGACTGTCCATTAGCTGCAACTCGTTTCTAATTATCGAAAGGGGTCGGAAAACTCAGAAAAAACGTGAAAAGATTTCAAATGGCGTCTGACATGTAGTTGGAAGAAAAAATTGTTACTGAAAGTGAAAATGGCTAATTCAGCTAAAACTACTAAACTTGGCCACAAAAGCAAGAGTAAAAGGAAAAAACAGCCATTTGTTATAAAGTCGTAATTCTTCAAGCTAGCGGGCGATGAAGCTACTATGAAAAACGAAAAGGCCCGATTTGTTAATAAAAGCAGTAAAATTATATATATATATATAAAGAAAAGAAAAAGAAAAGGGGGGAAAGAAAAGAAAGAAACTAGCATTAATGACTAATTGTTCTACACTGAAAAGAACAGCATCAATTAGTACATCTGTAGGTGGTTAAATTACTTTCAATGGAACCATTTTATTATTTTTCCATATGCTTTCCCTATTTGTGAGATATTTTTCACTAATTAGACAAACAATGAAAGTGTGCTCCCAAATTTCACTCAAAAATAACACGGAGAAGAAATACTCTCATCTGGTTTGACTACAGCACATTTATAAACTCATTCCAAGATTAAGACGCAATTTAATTCTCTTAATGAAACCAGTGATGACAGACTAAGCTCTTACTTTCAGCATCTATTGCAAAAACTGTATATTATATCATTCTTCTCAGCTGGTAACTGGAATGGATGCTGCAAATATCTAAGCAGCTACTGTTAACAATTATGTAGGTGCTTTATTCTGTATGTATGACTATAATGAACATTCTATTTGGTATATATAACATAACCTGTACATATACAATTTATGAAAATGAACAGTAACTTTTTCAAAAATTATTTTAATCACTTTCGCTCTCTTTTACACATATTATCTTATTAGACAAATCTATGTTTAATACCATGATGCAGCATCACATGGATCCTGCCCTAAACATATGTTGTAAGATGCTTTCTCATATGTATTACCAGTGCTTAGAACAACAGTACATATGGAAGGTCTCAAAACAATACATGAGTACATCTGGATTATAGCAGCTTAAAGTTTTATCCTATCTTCAGTGCATACTATTACTAAAGTAATTCATCAGCAGGACAATATATATCTACATGTAGCACACTATACCTGCTACCACTAATGAACGTTGGCATACACTGGTGTGCAAAAATTAAGGATGAAGTCGAAAAATTAGCATATCAGCTGAACGAAGAGGCAGAGCGGACAGAAAGACCAATCAGGAGATTAAGTAAGGTGATGTACGGTAGCACATGCGCAGATATGCAGGTAGATGCAATGGGGGAGTGTCTGAGTAGTATAAAGCATGTTGTCGGTGTAAGATCAGTATTTCTGGCAAAGAGATTGCACGCCGTATAGCAGTTACAATCACACTGAGTTGCTGCCTCAGCGAGAAATGGCGAATAATCAATCTGTTAGACGACATAAGGATGCTTTTACCCAAGGTCGAATCATTGGGAAGTTGGAGGAAGGCAGCAGTGTGACAAGTGTGGCTGCAGAGTTCCGAATTGCTCACAGCATCGTTTCACGACTTTGGAGACAATTTTGAACTACAGGAACAGCTATACGAGGGTTTAGTAGTGGTCGTCCACGAGGTACCACACCTGCAGATGACCGGTATATTGCCTTACAGGCCAGAAGAAACAGGCGGCAGACAGCGGGAGAAA
Source organism: Stegodyphus dumicola (assembly GCF_044657685.1). Lineage (NCBI taxonomy): Eukaryota > Metazoa > Arthropoda > Arachnida > Araneae > Eresidae > Stegodyphus > Stegodyphus dumicola. The sequence goes on along the minus strand of NC_140770.1, from coordinate 264,891,488 downwards.
TCGCTAGACACACGACACAGGTGACCGATATTGCATTTTACCGTGGCCAGAAGACTGCACAGTGGTGGTTGTTTGCACGACGCCCTGTACGGTGTGTACCTCTAACGCCTGCCCATCGGAGAAGGCATTCTCTGTGGTGCCGGGAACACCGGAATTGGAGAGACAATGAATGGGGACGAGCACTCTTTACAGATGAGAGCAGATTCAGTCTGAGTAGCGATTCTCATCGCATACTCATCTGGAGAGAGCGGGGAAGCCGCAATCATCCCTCGAACATCATTGAAAGGGACAGGTATGAAGGTGACGGTGTTCTCGTTTGGGGAGGCATCATGCTTGGTAGTTGTACAGACCTTCACATCTTCGACGCAGGTTCAGTCAACGAGACCCGTTATTGTAACAAGATTCTTCTTCCATATGTGCGTCTTTTTAGAGGCGCTATGGGTCTGCAGTTCCTTTTCATGGACGACAATGCACCATGCCATTGCACAGTAGCTGCTGAACAGCTCTTAGAGAATGAGGATATTGAACGTATGGATTGGCCGGCACGATCTCCGGATCTCAATCCCATCGAGCGAGCATGTATGGGATTTTCTAGGCAGACGCTTCGCAGCTCGTACCTTACCACCAGTAATGATTCCGGAGCTTCGATTGGTGCTGCAAGATGAATGGCAGTAATGCCTCAACAACTCATTGACACCCTCATTCTCAGCATGGGCACCCATCACAGGGATGTTTCGGCCTTCAGTCGCATTGCACTCCATGCTACTTTTTCAATAAAGCTTCTTTTTATCCCTCTGATTTCTCTTTTAGTAAATGTTGCTTACATTACTCATGTTCTTACGTATTGGGGATCTTACGGTATTAAATGTGTTGATTTGGAAAGCTTTTGTACAAAGTTATATTGAAAAAACCGTCTCGTCCTTAATTTTTGCACACCAGTGTATTACCAAATATGCATGTGCAGCACAAAGTCCAAGAGTTGTGGAAGTTGCAAGGGTTTTTGAAAATTTCTAGATTTTAAATTCTCAGTTCAAATATATTAAAATTACATGTAGGAATTGTAAAAATAAAACTATCAAAGGTTGTTTGTAAAATAATGAAGCACAATTTTAAAATAAAACTTATAAAAAGGGGGGAGAGGGAAAAGAAAAAGAAATAAAACAAAATTTAAATCAATAATTAAACTCAATGCTATAGTTGTCTGTTTCATTATTTTTTTAATTTAATTTAAATAAGTTGTTTAAGTAATTTTATTTCGTAGTTGAGTCCCACTAAATGAACTTCAAGGGATTGAAAGTTCACTATTCTGGTAATTTGCTATATCTGATGTGATAAAAAAAAAAAAAAAAAAAAAAAAGGATCATCTTACATGATAATGGGAAAATTATTGATAAATCCATATAAACAGTGATTGGCATTGACACATCTCCCAAAAAATGTTAAAAGCAATTTTTAAAAAAAAGTTAAAATTTACTCCAATTAGTATTTGGGCAATGACTAAATTTATTTTTTGCTGTTTTCAAATTTCACTATATATAAATAATTTTACATGAAAAATTACTTATCATAAGAACGGTTTACAACTACTCTTCCAAATACATATTTCCATCTAAAATATGTATAGTACAAAGTCCATAATCCGGACGTCCATTATGCGGAATGATCTATAATCCGGACCTCAAAGACACAAACTTTTTTTTTTGTATGCTTTACGCATGCACGCAGTGCGTTTACACATGCGCGTTTAATGCATAATGGACGGTATAAGCTAGGCTAAAATTATCTTTACTGATTCTAAGGCATTCAGTTAATGTTGCATATTGAACTATTCCTTAATCTTCTAATTGGATCCAGCTTATTGTTTTTTGAGACTGTTAGAGCAATTTTATAAAAATTAAGACTGAACTTTCGACTATGTCAAAAAGAGATTCCAATTCTGGAGCTGCCAAAGGATCTACAAAGCGAAAGTATGTTTTTATGTCCATTAAACAAAAAGTGGAACTGCTACAAAAGTCCATTAAACAAAAAGTGGAATTGCTACAAAAAATGGATAAAGGCATATTCGTTTCAAAATTATACGAGGAGTATGGCATTGGAAAGTATGTGACATAAGAAAAAGGAACTTTTTGAATCTTTTATACTTAAACAATTTACATTGAAAGAAATGTTTAATAAAGTAAACAAATAAATATTAAGCTTTTTTTTTTTTTTTTTGTAAATTTTGATACCCTTTAGATCATAACTGCTCTTTACTTCATAAATTACAGTTTCATATTTTTAATTGTATAATTTCTGCATGCCATCTTACCAGATTTAAATTGATGATTTAAAATCCGGAAAAAACCCTAATCCGGAATCAAAGTCCCGATGAGTCCGGATTACAGACTTTGTACTGTATTTACAATCATTAATAACATCAGCCTTAAACAGACTGCAGTCTGACAGCTGTAGAACTCTAATGGAATCAAAAACTGATCCAAGCTCTTTGGCTCAACGTGTAACACAATAAGATATATGTGTTTATTGTACCTCCTGGTTTTTGAAGAACTGAATGCTACAGCAGCCAAACATAGTTTTTTGTTTAGAATGCAGAGAAAGGTGATGGTGTAAAATAAAAGACATACAACCTGAAAGTGTTTTTCATTATTCTAATAGTCTAAATGAGATGAATTTAAGGATTAGTAATTTTTCAGTTGAAAGCTGTAAAAATTTTGGAAGAATGTTTACAAAGAAATTTTCAGGTCAAGCTATCCACAAAATCTGTTATGTCTGATTTTTATTCATTTGGGTGTTTACTATACCTGTATAAAATAATATAAAGTGTATAGGAAATTGGGTGGGATTGAGAAGTTTGTTTATTATATTGGAGGTTATAAGCTGAGTTCATTATAATAAGGCTAACTGTTATGTGTTAATACTTTCTCTTCAATTTCATTGAGATATGCTTTCTTGTTCAGTTACAAAGTTTTATTGTTCAAACCCTATAATTGCTGTGTCAAGAATTCTCATAAAATAATCAATTAAAATATTCCATCTCTTTATCACTTTCTTCATAGTCCATGGCGATATTTTGTGGCTTTGAAACCATACTACGTGTTTTGCAATTCATTAACTGATTGATGATTGGGTCATTGTTATCACTGCTTTCTTCCCTGCTATGGCAATGAAAGAAAACCAATATATGCAACTTTCCACTAGAAACAAATACTGATCTCAAGTTTTTACTTACTGTGTATAGGGCTAAATAGGATAATAAAAATACTGCCCCTCCGCAACCATTCAACAGTGAAAGTAAAAATATATTAGCTAGTCAGCAGGTGTTTAAAGCTGAACCAATATGAATGATGATTGAATATTATAGTAGATAATATTTTTTTATTTAAAAAAAAACTCAGTGAATTGAAATAAAAATTTATACATAGCACACTTGCTTTTACTTCAGTATTTTATTATCTGTTTCAACACTATATCAGAAAAAAGAAGAAAAAACTAAAAGGTTTTACTGAAGGCCTGGATAATAAGTCATTCTGTTTATTAGGTTCCTATTTTTGGACTTCATACTGTATTTGTAATGCAGTAACTATGTATTTTGCCTCTGGTCCTTTTTTTATTATCCAATGGGCCGTGGTCTGAGTTACTCTAGATACTTAAAATTGTGCAATATTGATATGTTTCTTTTACTACTTACCTAATGGTGCATTATCCAGAGTCCTTAGATCATAAGCACCTTGATATCCGACTCTGTAATTAGTACGAGATCCTGAATCCCACTGCACAACGACAGTTTTATCTGGAGATGTGGAACTGCCGGGTTTTCCAATTTCGACAACAGTTCCCACATGACCTTCCCCATCATCTTGATTTCCCCATTTCCAGTCAGGACCCCTCACCACACGTAGACCAACCTCCATGGAAGGTCTTCTGGAGACGAAGATGACCACACTATCACGTAAAGCCTGAAAAAAATTTCAAACATTACAAAGATATATAACTGTCTTAAATAAGTTAACAGATAATTAAATGTCTAAAACAAATTATTTAACAGAACTAAAAACCTGTTTCTACTGGTAGATCAACTCTATGATGTAAGAAAAATTTTGTTTTATTATCAAATGTTTACTCAGTGAAAACAGTTACATTTAAAATTCTGTTGATTTTTTAAATTTCCTATTCTGTTTACAACTAGTTAAATTAAAATATGACTATAGTACTTTTACATATTTTTTTCAAGCATATTTCACTTAGAAGCTGCTGCATCCAATTCACATATACTCTTTCTTCACTAATGAATTAGTTTATATCACATACAGTAGACTCTCAATTATCTGCCCCTGCCGCACTTTTTTTTTTTTTTTTTTTTTTTTTTTTTACACAAGTGTAAAGCAAAGAAAATAAAAATGTTCACAAAACTGAGCGAAACGTTAAATTTGCTAACATCGTGCTTATTTATGGCAAAAATATCCCAGGCCTTCTCAGAACCTTCTCTTCTGATAAGTAATTGATTTCTTACTCACCCTTGCAGAGTCCGCTCCACCGCCCTCTCTCGTCTTAATCTTGGAATTCGAAAAATTGGACTTCATGGGGAGAAACTTAGTGGTGACCAACAAGCAGCCGATAATTTCCACCATGAATTTGAAGAATTTGTTTTAAAAGAAGAGCTATCTTTTGAACAAATTTACAATTCCAATGAATCAGTACTTTTGTGGAAATGTCTTCCCACTCACACTTTAGCATTTGAAAGTGAAAATAAAGCGGCGGGTCATAAAAGCAGAAAGGAAAGGATCACTATCATGTCTTGCAATAATGCTACCGGTGGACATAAACTTAGACTTGTTGTTATTGGAAAGTCAAAAAAAAAACCAATATCTTTTATAAAGACACAAGGATAGAAAATTTGCCCGTTGATTACTTTAACCAAAAAAAAAAAAAAAAAAAAAAAGGACGGATGAACCGAAACATTTTTCAAAAATAGTTCGAAAAAAATCTTTGTTCTTCAAGTGTGTAAACATCTTTAATCGAAAAACCTGCCTGAAAAAGCTGTGCTATTGATCGACAACACACCTTCTCACCCAGCAACAAGCGTGCTAAAGTCTTCTGATGGACGAATTTTTGCAAAGTTTCTCCCCCTGAACATTAGTGCGCTAATCCAACCCATGGACTAAGGAGTCATTGCAAAATGAAGAGAACATACCGAACCAAGCTGCTAATGACCAAAATTGAAGAAGGTTATGATCTGAAAGAGTTTTGGAAACACAATCTTGGACAGCATCTACGATATTGCATCTGCATGGGACTCAGTGAAACCGTCAACCCTCATAAAATCATGGAGAAAACTCATGCCTAATGTTGAAGCCAACAGCAACCTAACCCCTTTGAGTTGTGAAGAAGTAAATGAAGATGTAGACATGCCCACGGCGACTCTTGTCGATATGGTGAAAACAGTTCCGGGTGGTGAGAACGTCGATGCTGAAAACATTAACGAGTGATTGGAGTATGACGTCAACGAACCTGGCTTCGAATGCTTGACAGATGACGAAATTGTGAAGAAAGCAAGGGGAGAGACCAATAATGAAGGATAGCGAAGTGAAGGCTAAGAGGAGCCCACTGTGCAGATGCGGAAGACTCACGAAGGGCTTTGCAACAAGTCAACGGACTGCTGAGCTATTTGGAAGAACAAGACGACGCGGAATTGGCCGAGAAACTTATGCTACGAAAAATGCAATCTCGGATCAAGAGAAAATGCTTCCAAAGCAAGAAGAAAACACAAATGACTGATTTCTTCAAAAAGGTGTAGTTTTACAGTTATGCTTTTGTAATTACATAATACATTACAGTATTAAAACAGTACATATGTATTAATTTTTCTGTGTATCCTTGACGCCTCTCGTAAGTACAAAGCACTTTTCTGTTTTCATTAACAAAATTTAGGTTAGTTTTGAGTGATATACTAAAATATTAAGCGTTAGTTAAACATTTCCTGCTGTTTATTTTACTGTTTATTGTACATAAAACGATTTTTCAAAGTTGGAATAACTGTTTTCTCTTTTGCAATACCCGTTTTTAGCTTTTTTCGGATTATCCGCGATTGGCCGCGCCACCCAATGCCGCGGATAATCGGGAGTTTACTGTACTCATAAACCTATTTCTGCAATCTGATTTAGCAATTAACTATGTAAAAAATTCCCAAACTTTACAGAACTACAGCAAGTAATTACAGCAATCTTGTAAAAATTAAAGAAAACAATTTTTACTACATAAATTTAAACATATCTGTGTAAGCTTATTAGGTGTACACTAGGAATGAAGTTCACATGCTACTTTAGTAATACTCTACTAAATTTAATTATATTGAGATTGGCAAATTCCAATCAGTTGATTAAAATCAACTGCTTTAATTACTGATTAAATTTCAAAATGAAGTATGTTTAAAAATAACGTATTTTAAATTGATTAGAAGGTAATAAAAATGTTAAGAAGTTTACAAGAAGAGTATACAGACATTACTTTATTATGCATTTTCCTAAAGTTTCTCTCTCTCAGCAATCCCTCCAATGACTCAGTGACTGCACTAGAGTGATAGAAATCCATTACCAAATACAGAAGTGCTTAGAAGGGAAAAAAAAAAAAAAAAAACTTAAGTGCTATTTGAAAGATTATTCACAGCTCAGGCAATATCTGCTGGAACTGAAAAAGTGTTTTCAAAATCTGATTTGATGCATAGAGAATTGCGAAACATATTAGGACTTCGGAAAAAAAAATGCCAGCTTTATAGCTTTTTAAAATTACAAAATGGAAATACCCATTATCAGCATGATATATAAATCGAAATATCCAAATATATGAACCGAAAACCAGACTAAACTATCAGTATATCATCGATATTCGACTGATTTCTTCTATATATATATATATATATATATTTACAATTTATGTTATAAACGTTACCGTTATTAGGGCTTACAGAAAAAAAAAAAAAAAAAAAAAATGTTTTAATAATAGATTTGTATAACTAGAAGTTGTAGCACTAATTTGTACTAAATTATGCTACAAACGTTTACACGAAGAGTTAGTTTTACATCTAAAAACAGATTTAAAAAAAATATGATTTATATCACAAGGATCTTTTTTAAATCAAGACGAATTTTTGAAAAAATTCCGAAAAACATATTTTTTAATACACCCTAGCATAAACTGTAGCGATTGTTTTAATTATTTGATACCTCAGATCCAATCAAAATTTACATGCCATACTTGAAAACACAGTTGGTGGCCCACTTCCATACTTAATTCTTAAATTTTAATGGATTAGTATACCTGATTCTGCCCCTAAAAATTATTGTGCTTCTCTCAGTACGGTGCTCACTTTTATATATTTCACTTTATTTTACAAACCAAAAATAAATAAACAAATAAATCTTAAACCATTTTCTTTTAACGTGAAAAAAAAAAAACTGCATCAAAATATCTCACATAATAATAATAATTTGAATCATCTAAATAAAATCTTGTGGGGAAATTTTCATATAAATAATAAGAAATATGCCGAAACGTACCAAATAATTTAAAATTAAACTTCTTCAGCTATTATTCTCATTAAATCAATTTTGTTCATGTTCATAAAGTAAATTACGTGTGCACTTAACGCTCTCTGTTTAGACTTTATGCTCCTCTTGAAATTGAATTAGCTATAACAAATTGTCGCGCTAACAAACAGAGAAGAGAAAAAAAGTTTTTACAATAAAACACCGATGTGAATGTACTCTGCGAAATTACGGGAAACGAAGTCAAAACGGGACTGAATGGAATACCCGTTTTTAATACACTGGGCTACATGATCCTTTCATCGGTGTTAATGACATCGATCACTCTACAACCTGCACCACCGGATTCAAGGTCAAATAGACACCACGCGATTGTCACGAATCTTCCGCAGTCTAAGGTTAAAGTACTTAAAAAATAATTTACACTTAAAAATACAGAATAAACCTTCCAAATGCAAACATTGTTCCAGCGATTTGACAAAACGCAAGGAATAGTATTTTTTAATATCTAGTAAACTAGTTTAAAAATCGATTTCTTCAAACAAAACAAAACAAAAAATCGAACTAACTTCGATGCGAGGTGATTCCGGATAAACAGCTTTTCTAATAAATTATATTCTGCAGATTTTGTTATCAATAAATTATATCCCATAGTACATGTATCAATAAATTACATCTTGCAGGTTTGGAATAATGAATTATTGCAGTTAGAAAGGGCTATTTCCTTACGGGGAAGAAAGTCTTCATTAAAGTTGTTCCACGAAAGATTAGCTCGCATAACCCTCTAGCAAGCATTTAGTTCAGCGCCAAGGAACAAAGCCCAGGACAAATTATTAGTGCTTCATGCTCAGCCAAGCTAATGATTCTCAATTTTTTTGACCCAAGCATCCTTCTCACCACTGCCAGGTGATCACCCTCCTTTTCCAAAACTCTAAAAATACACATACACAGTATTACTTATATTTAGATTATTTTTAGTGTGTTTTATAAATTACACAATTCTTGCTTGCTCAAGCAAATATTTACACGAATTGTCCATGTACTGAACATTTCAACTGGACTCAATTTCTAAAATTAGACCTGCCGAAGCCGTGGAAGGTCTTCAGGAAAGGTATGCAAAATTAAATCAACAAAATAACAAATAAGTTTAAATAAAATGTAAAATAATAATATTAATAATATATGTTAATGACAATTAATCCCTCGCCAGGACGCGAACCTGGACCTCTTGAATACGCGCCGCGTGTGCTACCGCTACACCACGAAGGCATGCAGAAAGGAGGGAGAAAATACCTTTTAAAAGGCGACTGGGGATTAGGGGACCCAATCCCCAAATCCTGGTGGTGGAGAAGCATCGACCAAAATCTTATAGTTCGGGTGCCACTGTAGAATTATTAGGTTATCCTGGAAGCAGGAGACATAAAAAAATGACTAATGCCCTCGCCGGGACTCGAACCTGGACCCTCGAATACGCGCCGAGTGTGCTACCGTTACACCACGAAAAAAGACTGAGCATGTGGCTCCGGTTTCATTTAACGCCGGGGGTGCCTTCGACAATGAAAAGTGGCTCTCCCTGATGCGATACTTGAAGAATATTAGAATTACTAAGGATAAGTATGAGTTATATAAAAAGTTACTTTGAAAGGCGAAAGATGGTTTTTAAAGGTCCATCTGACAATCTGAACCTGGTTTTTGACATTTACAAAGGATGCTCCCAAGGCTCCTTGCAGCGCTCCTTTGTTCTGTGGCCTTATTGTTAATAATTTACTGCAGAAAGTCAATATTTTGAATCATTAGATTATCTGTTATGCCGACGATATATTGGTTATGGTGGAATGAGACTCTCTTCAAAAAAATGGAGAAAGTATTTAAAAAAGTAGAAAATGATTTGAAAGAATGGAGTGACAGACTGAAAATACAAGGTGTGGCTATTAATTTTCAGGACTGCTCTAATAACACCAGAACAGATGATGAGAAAAACTTAACCTTTTAATATGTTTCAAAGTAATCCCCATCGTCCGTTACACACTTTTGTGTTCGGCTGTATAAGTTGTGGAAACAACTTGTAAATTTCTTTTTCGGAAGGCTCTTTAATGTCGACGTTATGTTCTTCTTGATGTCTTCAATATCCACAAAGCGTGTTCCTTTGATCACAGTATTGAGTTTGGGAAACAAAAAGAAATCTGCGGGGACCAAGTCAAGAGAGTATGACCGAACATTCCCAAACGTTCATTAAATGTAGCTGATACTTAATACAAAAAATATTAATAGAAATTTGTACATAAGCATTAGTTGTACACTAATGCTACAATACTGCATTTCTGTCTGAATAAATAAAGACCAATCATACGATCCAAAAACTGCAGCGTATTCCCGACCAAATAAAAAATTTGTTTCCGATACAGAAAATCAGCAACACACCAAAGAGCGCAGACAGATGCTGTATTTGATGACATTCCACAAGAGTTCCATTAGGAACATTTTAAACCAAACATCTTCTCGCAACCTGTCAACTACCTATTGATACTAAAGGAATCATATCTGATGACAATCAACTTTCGAAGAATACATTATTCACAGAAGCCACAAAACTAATGCGCATTGATCTCAATGTTGCATAGCGATTAGATTTTTAAAATGAGATTACATCGATAATCGATTAATGTCTCTAATTTTTACCTAAACATCTGCCATCATCAACAAGACTACCAAGTACAAGTTAGGGTATATACCCATTCAAAACCACTGAAGGGCATAATTCCCAAAAAATTAAGGCCATTTCAAGGATTTCAATAGATACTGCATTTTAATATCACAAAAGGTTTAGATATTCATATACGAGCAAACATTTCAGCCCCTGCGGATTGTTTCAAATGACTAATGTATTATAATATTAAGATATTTATGTTACACCAAGACAATGTTTTTGTTGGTTTCGTATCCTTATATCATACTTTCATTTAACTTTTAAATAAACCGGTAATGAATAAAGTTAACGACACGGAAGAATTTATCGAAATGTACTCGGATACATACTGAAGACGAGATCTGTACTAACATTTACTATTTAAAGGACGAACTACGCTGATATTCGCATTGTTGGGAGAGAAAAAAAAGTTTTTGTTTATGTTGAAGGCGGCGGCCTAAGAATACGCTCTGTACACATAGGAACGAAAATATTGTTAAAAATGTTAAAATTAGTAAACCACTGAACCACCATCATCTGATTTAGAAACGTAAATCATTAATTATTAAATGGCGCATGCGGCGAAAATATAAGATTTTGTGTGTTCAATCTGAGTGTTTCGATCTGGATTTTAGAATGGAAAGTTCATATTCAAGGGACAATCGAATTCCAAATAAAGGTAGGGAAATCTTAAATGAATTATTTAATGATTATTTGTAGTAAAATTAGCCTGTAGTTATTACTTCTGTCTTGGGTGCATTTAAATTAAATAAAATGAAGGATAAGTTAGACAGATTGAAACGTATACGTTCCACATTGAGATCGTCTGTTAGAATGTTAATTAAAGTGATTGAAGATAAATTAAAAATTGAAGTGGAGGAAAATTCGATAAAAGAATTAAGGGAATTGTTTGAATTATAAACCGAAAAGAAAAATAATTTGAGAACGCTTGATGATGAAATAAAAGACTTAATTGAAATTAACTTAATTGAAGAAGATTATAGTTTAAGCGAAGAATATAGTGACAAATGTATAATTGCTTTACCGCAGTACCGCCAGCGAGGTATCCCCCAAAGATCTGATATAAACCAGTCTAGTGGTAATGGAATTTTGCAGGTAAGTTCCCGTTCGAGTGGGAATAGTACGCTGAAATTACCAAAATTAATGATTAATAAATTTTGGGAAGACCCCAAACAATGCAATGAATTTTGGAATAGCTTCGAAAATTAGATAGATAAAAACGAAACGCTCTCAAAAATACAAAAATTTGCATACTTAAAAACATTCTTAACGGGACAAGCTTCGAATGTTGTTTCAGGCTTTAAATTAACAGAAAGTAATTATGATAGTTGTAACATCACCAAAGATATAGTCGAAAGACCTGATCATTAATTTATTCATGAATAAAATTCTCAATTTAGAAGCCGTTAAAAATTCTGCTAGCCTTAAACTTTATATGTAAATTGTATGACGAATTAGGAGTTTCGATTCGTAATTTGGAAACTTTAGAGATAACTTCAGGTTCATTACTAATTCCAATATTATTAAAATTAATTCCGGACGATTTAGTTTTGCAATTTAATCGGCGAAGAGGATCAAAAGGTAAAGTTTCCGAATTAACACAATTTATAAAAAAGGAAATAGAATGCAGGGACGTTTCAAACCTACTATTAAATGAAAGGAAAAATCCTGTGCCTCCGCGAGTTTATCAATCAAAATATGAAACTAGAAAATATGTAAAAAATACACCCACGGCTGCATTTCATACTGCAGTTAACCGAAAATGCATCTTCTGTGATAATTTGCACGAGTCACTTAAATGCGAAGTGAATGTTTCTGATAAATTAAAGGAATTAAGATCCGAAAACCACTGCTATTCTTGTTTTAAAAAATTTCATACACAGAAAAAGTGTAGAAATAAAACTAAATGTAATAAATGTGGCGGTAAGAATCACAATGAATCGATTTGTACTAATAAATCCCCTGTAAAAAAAAAGTCGGAACAAGGTTATTCCGAAAATTAAATTGAATTTCTGACTTTGAATTCTGAGGAAAGAAATAAAGTTCAAAACTTGAAATTGATTGCTTCTGTTCCTCAATGTGATAATAATAATGACTGTAATGCCAGGAAAATATTATTACAAACTTGTACAGTTTATGCTTGTTCTAAATATAAATCAAAATTAACTAGATAAATTCTTGATCAGGCAGTCACAGATCCTTTATAACGAAAAAATTGGCCGACTATTTAAAACTTACTCCAATCCGTTATGAAAGACTTTCATAACGTTTATTCATTTGGTGTGACCAAGGCAATGAATCATTCCTATCCGGTCGTTAAAATCGAAATTCAGAACTGGAAACAAAAAATAAAATAAAAATTGAATGTTTGATCCTCGGATGTTATTTCGTCGGCGCCCATCAATGTGCCTAGTAAACAAATTGCAGACTTCATGGAGCATCTGGGGTTGCAGATCGCCGATTGCTCTAGAAAAAATAACACAGATGTTGAGATACTAATTGGCGGAGATGAATTCTGGAATGTAGTTTATTCCCAAAGAATTAAAATATCTGAAGGGTTGTACGCCTAATTATGTCACATACTTTCAAGGCACAGCCGACTGTATCATGGCCTTGAAGCGAAATCAGTTTCGGAAGGTCACGTGATCGAAATAGTCGATTTCTTTCTCTTTACCATAATCCCGGAGTTAAACTTTACCGAAAATAGTAGTTTGTATTAAAATAAATATAAGTAAAATTAATAAACGTGAGTAGGTCGTATGATTAACATTAAATTTTTCATAGTGCAATATTTTTACAGGCGGTAAAAATGCATATCTTCAATAATTTTTTAAACAATTTGTACTTCTTTTATGTAACTAAAAATATCGTTGAGAATCACCTCATGCGAACTTTATTTATGTAATTTTGATAAAAATGAAATTCATTTATGTAATCTGAATCAAATTTATTGCCAAAATAATATAAAATCCACATAAGGGGGGAATTCAATAGATTTATGGATGCAAATTTTAGATTTTCATACTAGTAAAATAAATATTAAGGGAAAAATTATTTTGTAAAAATCCATGCCGCTACCATCGCATCAGCTATATAAATTTTTAAAAGTCAAATACCCATAGTCATCTCTCTTCACTCCATTCACTAATAAAATCTGCATATCTCAATTTTATCAAAACAGGAAAATGAATTAAAATTCCTTAAATGCTAGAAAATTTGAATATAAAGATTAAATTACATGCACGTTATACTATAAATAAATCTTTCAAGATAATTTCAAAGAGCTAAATGCTAATTGCATTCATAAAAAATGATAGCCATCTATTTGTACCAGTTCCAATTTTATGTCGAATCACTTTTTCCAAAGCATCCAAGAGATAAGTGATTAGGCTTGGTTTTTTTTTAAAGTGATTTCCCCAAATTACAGGCCTATACCACTATTAAAATTAAATTCATAAAACTTGGAGCTGTACAATATACATACATGCTACATATTATATATAATCTATGCAGAAACAAAGCATAAATCAAAATAAACAATTGAGTTATTAACTGAAATTAATTAAATTTTTTAACATTTTTATATGAACATTTTATATTAATTTTGTCATTTTTATATTTTGTATAATTATTTAACATTATTTTACAAGTTATCAAACATATTTTCTAACCGAGTTTGTAAAGTCATTCCACAAGTGCAAGAATCTGTTAAATTAAAGTAACTGTATAGTGTACTAACCGTATGCAAGATAACTTAAAAATCCATTTGCTTTCCTGACATAAGAAATGCGTTTTCCATGTTTTTAAGAATTTCACCAAATAAGAAATATACAATTGAAGATTTTAATAGAGTAACTTCAGATGGAAAATTTTTAATTTCCCCCTTATCTAATTCTTTAAGAAAACCAAAAATATCATCGGCTGTATCTACTGAATGAGTACTTTGCAACAAGTCCTGGCAAATATTGCATTTTATCACCCTTAACTTTTTCATGGCATCATAACCTGAAACATAAACTAGCACTGCTAAAATATCAGAAAAAACATTTTCTATAAAAAAATCATTAATAAGTAAATTTTAATAATCAATTAATATTTACAAAAGTAAAGATAGAATCCTTATCATAATCTGGTAAAAGAGACATTCATATTTGATGAGGAAATTATAAAACGAAGCTTCTTCTCATTTTCTAATAATTGTAGGTCATTTATTTAATAATCTGAACCTGACATTTGCCGATACATTTCAAAACGTGATTCAGGAACATCAGTGCGAAATTTTCCTAACAATATGTATTCAGCTTCATACTTTTGAAACAAACATGGAATCAATTGAATGAATGCATCTATAGTTGTTATTAATGCCTGAAATGTTTGTGGTGATAAAGTTTATTTTATTGGGACAGAATGTTAAATATACCATTAGAAAGTAATAATCAAAATAAGGAATTCCTAATGTACTATTCCAAACAAATATTCAAAACAACACTATGCGAAACGTCCAAACTAATGTATTCGATGTTATGTTAAAACGAAATTACTTGAATAGGATTGAGAACAGCTACAAATTTTCCCAAATAAATCTAAAAATTAAAAAAGTATAAAACAAAGTATAGATAAAAATATTATTTACCTTAGCGTAAGTGATTTAAAATCACTTAATAGCAAAATATACATCTAATATTTACCTTAGCGTAAGTGATTTAAAATCACTTAATAGCAAAATATACATCTAAAAAATCCGCCACCACGGATTCACAACCATACACTACCACAACAACACATCGACCATCTCGATCACGTGACTTTTGCGCTTCAAGGCCATTATAGAGTTGGCTGTGCTTTCAAGGACTGTTATGGAACTTTGTTTACATTCCTTTCCACGTGTTAGAATATCGGACATTGTGCTATTCACGGGGTAACGCTCCTTCGTAGGCACCCGAATTGCAAGCCCCCGCCTTGCTTGAACCGAAGGGTTGTACGCAGTCAGTTCTGTGTTTGGTTGGGTTGCTGCAGGAATCAAGAAAAATAAAACGAATAAAAATTGTTCTGAAAATTTAGCGGTAATGACAAACACTATTACGTTGAAAGATTTAAGAGGTTTTGGAGAATTAGAATATATGGGAATTAATGATGCTGATGATTATTCCGATATTGACTGCGAAATAATAGACCAGTTTGAAAGAAATTTGCAGTTTAAAAACGGTAGATATGAGGCAAATTTAATCTAGAAATACAGTCCGAATAGTCTGGGAAATAATTTTAAGGTAGCTAAGAAACGATTCGCAAACCTTCACAATAAACTAAGTAAAACTCCGGAGATTTTTCAGGAATATTAAAACATAATTGAAGAACCAGATATTAGAAGGAATTGTGGAGGAATGTCCGAATAATGATACAAATTTGGGATGTTTTATGCCGCACCGAGCAGTGATACGATCTAGTGAAACCACTAAGGTGAGAATTGTGTACGATGCTAGCACGAGGACAGAGGACACAAATTCGTTAAATGACTGTCTTGAATCGGGACCTAATCTAAATCCAAATATACTAGCTAGACTTCAGACACAATACTTCTGAATTAGTATTCATTCGGCACAATAACACGCCGAATAAATACTAATTCAGAAGTCAAACAACATTTTTTGCGGTTTTGCAGCTGAGGATGGTGGTTCGGTAAAACCATCGAAATTAGTCCTGCGAAAATTTTGAAAACTCATATTTGCTCGCATTTATAAGTTGAACCAAATGCGGAGCCAATTTTTTGGAATTATCGATCGGCATTGCCAAACTTATCGATTTCTCCTCGAAATTATGCTACAATTTTTATTTTAAAAAAAAATGCATGTTACAGCACCTTCGTAATTTTTTTTTTTTTTTTTTTTGTATTCTTCAAGTGTGTGTGTCATATTTATGTTTTATAATTTATTTTTATCTATTGCACTTTATTTTCGGAACTTAAGTGGTTCACTTGAAATTATGAAACGGATCACTCTCAGTGACCCGTGGTCATCTAAATCTAATAAGTTAAACAAAATTTAATGAAGCAAAAAAATAAACAAATATATTTTTTAATTTAATTGATTTTTACATATTTAGTTTTATGATACTTTGTTGTTAATGGAATTACAGAAAGTATTTAATAATAATTTGCAAACACTGAAACGCTCTCTTAGAGTTACCTATACCTATCATATCTCTAGGTATTTAGTAAGTCCTTTCCTCTTTTTTTTTTTTTTTTTTTTTTAATTTGATTATTCCTTCTTTATTCTAAAAAAATGAACATTTTCGGACTGCGTCATTTCTAGATAAATTCATGTCGCATGGCTTGAGTAACGTTCATGACGTAGCTGATTCGAATCTAAAAATTTCGAGAAGTGAGACCTTTCTGACCTAAACCAAAACCTTCCTCTTGGCTGTCTTCCATATTGGATAAATGCGCACTTTGTTTCTTCTGTGCTGCTTGGAAGCTATTTCCCTACGCTCTCTTCCTATCGTAATAGTATCTGTATCAAAACTATAAATATTCTGGAAATAAGCACGAATAGAGTGCCAAGTAAATTGTGGCCACAAATGTCAGTTGAAGTAAAAACGAATATTTCATATTACTCGGCTGCCAAGTTTCCCAATCACTACAGATTCAAAAACTATATATATTATTTTAGGTAGGTAGGAGGAATCCGGTACCTTGAGTAGCTTCCAGTCGTAATGACTGAGAGTTAAATGCGTACAGACGAAGATAACAAAACTGGATTTCGAAAAATTACCAATCTTTATTTTCGCACATATCAAAAATCATCCTTTTTATCTTTCTCTAAGATATTTTTTATTCATAGTGAGAACACAATAATTTCCATGTACACGGGTTTTAAAAGCATTTTGGACAGGACAGCATAAGCGGCGCAGAGTTATTTCCAAGGGAAACGAATGACGTAGTTGTTTTGCAAAGAAAGAATATTTATATACCTATTAGATGCAGGAAGTACTCGAAGCTGTGATTGGTTAATTTTAATTTTAGCTACCTTTTCCAAGCAGCGTTATGTAACATGGAAAGATTCCAAATTTGAGAGAACAGGTGAATTTAGGGGGGAGAACATCACATCTAGAATAGTTAATTTTGAGATCGCCAATTATTTCTTAAAGCAGTCATCGAATTTTGTTATATCTCTCATACACATATATGTATATATTGGAACAACTATAAAAACGAGCTTTGTGTTAACTCTATCAAGTGAAGTTCAATGAAAAGTAGGTGACTGATAATTCAAAATCAACATTATGACGAAGTCCAAAGCTTAGCTACATAAAAAAATGCAAACCTCTGCGCCCGTTTTTTTTCGGCACTTGTTAGTTTGGTTTCGTTTATTTGATTACGGCAAAGCATTCACGGGCTCCCCTGCCTAAGGGAAGGGATGTCTTCGTGGAGAATTTTTGAAGGGAAACTGACTCGTATACATATTACACATGGGAAAAACCACAAAAATGCCCATGCAGTCAATCCATTCGGCGGAATTTGTTCCCCGGACCGAACTATTAGTGTTCAGCGACAGCTGGACCGCTGGTCATCCTCGACACGTGTTGAAAGGAGTGCAATTGGAGGCTTCAAATTCTAATTTCCTGGTTTGTATGAGTAGTTGGGTAAATCTTCTGCATGTGAAAGGTGAAACAAGTTGCTGAGACCACATCTATCTGATGGACTATAAGAAACTGCAATTCGGAGAACGGAAGTTTTACAGACACTGAAACAAGTTCGTAAAGACTGTTATCCTGTCAAGAATCAGAAAAATATTTAAAAACACTGGTGATAAAAGCAAACGACCAAGTCAGGGTCGAAACGCGCCACAATTTACTCTCAAGATCATTTGGCAACGACAGCAAAAAGAAATAGACAACTGACGTCAGCCTAGATAGAAGGGGAGTTCATGCAGTTATAGGAATATATCTATTCTGATATACCACGAGTGACAGGCTGCTTAAAAGAGGGCTATAACTGTAAGAAAACCCATAATTTGTGTCTCATTAACCTGTGCTGCGAAATATGCGACCATGGTGGAAAGATCATCGTGATTGGAATACCGGACTGGAGTCGAGTTCTTTATATTGATGAATTTCGTTTTTGCTTGGAGAGTGATTATGGACGTGCTACAATCTGGCGGGAGCAAAACACACTCAATAAACCTGAAAACATTCGTGAAGGCTTCGTTAAAAAAGTGCTAAATTCATAGCACGAGCGGGCATCATTTTGAATACCTGCATTGTCCTATACATTTTTACCAGTGCAACATTTTGTTACGACGGAACTCCTGAAAAATCTAATATAGAGCATGGAAACTCGCTGGAAAACCGTCAGGTCAGGAATGGCCGCACATCTTATTCATTTTTTCAAAGTACCTTTTAAATGCTGTAACACCAACTTTTTTCTAGCCTATTGTATATCACATTTCCTTATGTTCTTACTTAAATTCAGATTTTGCAGATATAGGCAGTTTTGCATTTTGAAGATATGTCAGATATGACAAAAATAAAGATCTTGTGCAAGTTCCGTGTTCTTAACTGCAAAATCATTCAAGTTGCCCAAGTTTTTTAAAGTTGCTCCCCTAATTTTTCCCACCTATGTATATATACTCGTAGTTCCGCATTTCTTTTACTGAACCAGCTCATATTACGAAAGATCATTACGAACGTATCAAATATTTCCGCAAGGTTGTATTTTGAACTATTAAATGAACCATTAGTCAAGCATCCTAAAGCTATTTGCTTAATCTCACACGGTAGTTTACAATTGTTTCAGCTCAGAAAACTTACGTATTTGATCTTCAGGCTCAATTAAGGATCGTTGCTCAAATACCTCTAAAACTATTCAAAAAAAATTTTCTGATATTCCGCTCAATCTACGATATCACTAATCACAATTTCATCACATTCACACCTTGAAGAGCTTAAATATAGTGAAGAATGAATCTTCTTCCCACCAGCTATTCTGAAAAACGTTTCGATTTCATGCCTTGATGATACTTTTTAACAGAATGATCCGAAACATTTTTCCACTATTCCTTCAGTAAAAAAAAAAAAAAAAAAAAAAAAAAAAGATAAATATAACAGCAGAAATTGGGTAATGTGAATAAAAATGCGCTCGACAAATTTCAAAAGAAAATAATTCTGCCTTTTTCAGTATGCATATTCTTCAATGACTTGCAATTTCGTTTTGGCAGATTTTAATAAACTTTATAAACACCGCTCCAGAATTGTTTGGGGAGGCCTTATTTATCGCGAAATTAAGATTTAAAGGAAACGATATTAGTTTCGAGCAGTGTTTCTCATCCGACGGTTCGCAGATCGAATGCCGGCATGCAAACACTATTCGCCGGTACTTCCAAATTCAGAAGAATTATAACAATATACCGTCGTTTACAAAAGAAAAATATTAAAATCTGGCAACTGTGTATGTTATCGTGCATATTGCGCAACGCATTAGCTCAAGCTTTCTCAGCGTACTGTTGCTGTCTGTTTAATTTACGTTTATTAGTCTCAGAGGACCTATGGTGGTGTTACGAACATGTATTTGCGTGTAAACACGTACTCATATTAAACGATACATATTAGATTTCAGTGGAGAAACGCTTATTATTCTTTGAAGTCCGTTGAATACAGGCAACTACATTATTAGTGTAATAAAAGAATGAAATTCTTTAAATAAACTAAACAAACAGAACTAATTCCAAAGTCAAACAACAAAAATCAGCGTTATATTTTCAAATTTTCACAGGACTAGTTTCGATGGTTTTACCGAACCACCATCGTCAGCTGCAAAAGCGCAAAATGTCCAACATTGTTGGTTCGAAAATCACACTTTCAATTTTTCTGCTGCCAAAATTATTCAAAAAGCATCTTCCATTGGAGAACTCGATTTTCTACGTTTTAGTTCTGGTTTCATCAACAGATGGCGCCCATAGATTATTTTCTGTCCAGGCTTTCTTATCTTATCTGAACATTATATCCTATATCGTTCATTTTGAGCTTTTGCAGTTGAGGAAGGTGGTTTGGTAAAACCATCGAAACTAGTCCTGTGAAAATTTGAAAATATAACGCTGATTTCTGTTGTTTGACTTCTGAATTAGTATTTGTTCGGCGTGTTATTGTGTCTTAATTAAGAAAACAGAAGTTAAGCAAATGACAACGAAGTTTTTTTAACCAAATTCAGTTGTTATGAATTGCAATTATTTCAGCTGTTGCCACTGGAGAAACGGAAAAGTGGTTGACAAGTGCCGCTTCAGTATGGTAGATAAGGGATTCTCAACCGCTTGTCTAGAGGACCGTCACTGATCATGTGCAATGATTTTGTGATTATTTTTTTAAATTTCTGTGATTTTTCTCAAAGGTTTATTTACTTATATATAATAATTACAATATTTACTTATCCTTACATTTAACTATTATTGTAGGCAAATTATAATAAGAATGTTACAATTAACTTCCGTAGTAATTTTTGTATCAAGTTTATTTTATTCATTTATTTATTTTGAAAGGGGGGAGAGCAAGGGCCGCCATATGTTTTCGTAAATTTTACCGGTCGGCGGGCCAAAAAAGTTTAAGACGCACTGGTTTAGAGCATAAATTCCCAAGCGGTCGGCAGGGCTCCCTGTGAGCCGGGTGGATTGTAATTATTTGGATAACTAGTGTGCCTGGATAACACCCACACTGCCAATGGTTAAACAATGGGTGTCAACCATACTCCCCCCCATATCAATATCCAGTATTGCTGAAATGAGTGTTAATGTTGAAACCTCTTTGTACCTGCAAAGAACCCATTTCTCCACACCACTGGACGAGTCACCTTTACCTGGTAATTATTAGGATAGATCCCTTATGTTATAAACCAGGAAATTCATGAAGAACTGCTCTTCGTGAGAACTTTGGTTTGATTTATATAATTAAGGCAAAGCACATGAGGGCTATCTGCCTAAGGGGAGGGATGCCTTCGTGGAGGACTTTCTAAGGAAAACTGGCTCGTATACGCGTTACACATGGGGAAAACCACGAAAACGCCCATGCAGCTTGCCCATTCGCAAAAAATTAACCCAAGGCAACACCGTCGAAATGAATAAGGTTGCGCGCTGAGTTACTACGTCACCGTTAGAGGACCGGTCTTTGCGCAGTTTAGCTTCCTTCCTAAACACCGTTTTTCGAAACTTATTCTATGAGACTGACATCTCATACTATACTTTCAATCTAAAACAAAATTACAAGCGGTTATACAATGTTTCACAAAATGAATATGAAATATTTTATTCTTTTGTTGTTATTTATATTTCAAGATAAAAGTATTTCAGGAAGTATGGTGCTTCTAAAAGCAAATAATTTCCTTCTTAACAAAATGTTTGCCGAACACAATATTATTTCTCATTCCATAATTACTGTGTATTTTTATTAGCATATATATCATATTAATGTAGCAGGATTATAAAACATCAAACGAATGAAAGAAGCCACTTCATATTTAAATTAACATTTAAATGCCCAATATCAGTCGGAAAGTTTTTCTGAATGTAATACGTTACTAAACAGTCTATTTGTTAATTATACATTGTATGTAATTTTGTATTACAGTTAATGTTTTCTCTTAATGCTACGTAACTACTCAATAGAATCTGCAGTAAAATTATAATATATTGTTTAATACATAGCTCTGATGATTATCAATAGTAAAACTCTAAATAGAACATAAATAAATAAAAAATATAATACTTCCATGAATGTTTTTTCATAAAAAAAAGGGAAGTGTCTATGAAAAAAGTTCTTTAAATAAACTTATAAACATTTTTTAATGCTGTAGAAATGTATGAAATACTAAAATATAATTTAGAAACAAAAATTTCTTGCAGACAGTTACATTATACAAATTTAAGTATAAGCGTTGCCTAGATTCTTAAAACATCTTTTCTATTAATATTCACATGAAAAGAAAATGTAAATCATAACATCATGTTCAAACTTTATCTATAATGTAAGCAATTTTTTTAACTTACCTTACGTTACTTTTTGATGGTGCTACATGCTCAGATTAAAATATGTGATTGAAAAAATAATTACAAAATAATTGCTTTAAAACCGTATCGAACTAAAAAACAATGAATACAAATATGTGTACATATGACTCAATTACCCTTAAATTTAGTTAGAACTTATTTACTTTCTTAATACTGTGTTTACTAGCGTAATAGTCGCAGTCCCGTTTTGAAGCAGAAAAAAATCGTCAAAAGTGTACAATATTATGTAGTAGATTTCCCCGCATAATAGTCGCACCTAGACTTTCAGAATGAAAAATCGGCAAAAGAAGTGATTGTAAATTTTTAAAATTTCATTTTGCAGTTCCACAATTTAATTATAGCTCGACCAGCCTTAGCCGCGACCATGAGCGCAAACACGCAAGCGCCATTTGGACTGATTTATTCTCAAAATAAGGTGGATGAAATCATGTCGTAGAGAATTCTTTTTTCCATTTTATTCGCTGCTTATTTCCACGGCATTCAGAGAGCACAGACATAAGAAAAGAAAATTACTTTTAAGTAATCTAACATGATATGCTGGACACCTATTGACCGGCTTCCTTTTTTTCATTCCAAAAAGAATACTTCCGTTAAAGAACATAGTTCGATGATTTTAGTGACCTTATCTTTATAAATAAGCGATAAAATACGGATTTTTGATATAAAATTCATAAATTACAAAAAAAAAATTTCAATATTCTTGGTTTCCGGGATTCAAACCAATGCGAAGCTTAGCATTTATTTCTGTAATTATTAAAAAATAAAAATAAATAACAAAACAACCGAAGGCGCGAAAGACGACGACAACATGGGGGCTTTCCCTCCCTCAGTCATATAAATTCCCTCTTTCCCGCGAAGAGGAGAGAGGCCTTTCACATGACCTCTCACCTCGCGCCAACTAACTTCCCAATTTCGGCTTCCAGATGCCCATATTCGCAGTAGGAATTACATCATTCAAAATTTGATGGCTCTAGGTACTGTTGTTTTATCACAATGCCAGAAACACAGTTATGCAGATTCTTCATTATTTAATTTCTTCAAATATAATACAGGACGATAATATTCGGTGGCAACAGTTTGAAAAGTGAAACGGACATTCAGAGCGATTCGACGTGAAATCGCAAAACGAAAACAAAAGTCCCTCAGGGACAAACCCTTTGGACTAATAACGGGATTCCGTGAATTTCTAAGCACTTTAAAACATCTGCATATGTCGAAAACATGTATTTTGCTTCCTCTTCTGCTTTCGCTTTCATGCTTTCCTGCAGAGCCATATGCAGTTGCTGATTTTGTAATCGTACATTTTTTATTACGAGGAGATTCTGGATTCTCTTTCTGATAGGATAAATATGCAGGACAACCCGGAAATAAAGAAGGTATTGGGTCTTCTGTTAATCGAGAACGTGAAAGAGGTACACTTATTTTTTTTTTTTTTTTTTTTTTTTTTTTTTTTTTCCCCAGAGACTGGATCACATGCATTTGTCTCCATCGCAATATCTTCATCTTTGAAATGAAGTTTGCAAACTTTTGAATCTTACGTTGATTTAAAGTTGCTCCGATGTCTGGCTTCTTTAAAATTCGATTAGATGGAAAGCTGTAGACTCTCACACCAAGACTATTATCATAATTTCCCTTGCATTCAGGAACAATACAACGGGATGGCATAATAACGATAACACTATTTCACACGAAAATATGCAGAAACGAAAGCGTATCACTAAGCAATTAACTTGAAAAAGCATTGAATAATTCAGAAATATTAATAAAACTAATGAAATCTATGGATTTAAACGAGAGCGTGAGAAGTATGCCTAACAACTTTAAGAGACAAGGAAGCTACTGGTATGAGGGGTGAACAAAGAATGCGGTGAAAATTTCAGGAGTGTCATTGTGGAAGTTATTGTTAAGGGTATTTTAACTGTGAAGTCACAAGCTTGCTTCGATTCGCAGCGCAGGCCTTATCTACCTCGATGGCAGTGCAAGGTCGAACTACCACTGTTCAGCGACTTTACCGCTCGGTCGCTGGTGGGCTCGCGAGAACTTTGACAACAGACACTTAATGCTAATCAATATTCAATGTTTTGAGAGATTTATTTCAGGGAAAAATAGATACCTTTATTAAATACAATTTCCGCAGCAGTAGTAGATGGAGCACCTGCCATGTCTAGAAGATATCGTGGTTTCTTAAGCCATTTAAAAGAATGTACTCGAAGTGTTTACAATTCACTACGTCATCCCTCGACATTTAGTTGCTAAAATCTGAGTGGCAGATTGCAACAATCCCTTCAATTCGTCCTAAACGTGGTAAACAGAATTCGGTGCAACGCGTTGAATGCTAGTTTGTAAAAAAAAAAAAAAAAAAATGACCAGCGGTGTGAAAAAAAATGACGAGAACTTGCATCGATTATTTCTTCACACAGAAGTCTTCTCATTGCCAAAAGCTTTACGTTGACTTTTTTTTTTTTTTTTAATTTTTGAGACTGTTTTAGAGAGGAAACCTGACACTGCTTATGTAACAGATTTGTGTTCTAAATTTAATGAGATTACCCAGCAGTTACAAGGTGACAACCTAAAGTGGATAAAAACTAAGTTCATAACTGCAGCTTTTACTGCCAGAATTAACCTAATGAAGCTAAACACTGGAAGGCATTCCCAGTTTTCCAATTTGTCAGAGATAAAGTACCACGATGACGACGTTTCGACCTACGTTCAACATTTAAATGCCCTTCACGAAGACTGGTTTGAGGATATTTTAACTATTGGAATACCACAGTGAATTACCAATCCATAATTATGTAATCAAATGTCATACTACAAAAACTGCTTACTAGGAATAAGAACTAAATAAAGAACTCGAAGCAGCTTTAGAAAGGATGTCAGCAATTTTGGCTTCAGACAGACATACTGTGTTACTTACCCTACATTATAAACTATTGCAAGAAAGCTTTGATAGCATTTTCGTCTTCATATCTCGTGGAAAGTGGTTTCAACGCAGTTGCCAATCTTCTTACAAAAAAAAAAAAAAAAAAAGAAAAGGAAAGAAAAGAAAACAGATCGGAAATCACTGGCCAAGGAGATTTAAATATTAAGCCTGACTAATTTCAAGCCAAAAAAAAAAATTGCTATTAAAGGTACAGGTCCATCCCTCCAATTAAAAGATGGTTTTTTTTTTTTTCCCCGTGTCTGTGTGTGTGTGGGGGGGGGGGAATGCGAGTACTTATTTAATGTAAGAATGTTACTAGATTCGGCTTTCGTGCCGTTTTCATTAATTAAGGTACTACATGAATAAAAAAACTTTACATTTTGTTAATTAAAAAAACTTTCACTCTACTGTAAAATCAAGTCCGTGTCAGATGTCGAAAACACGCCTGAAGTAGACGGATTTTTAAAAATTCAATATTAGGGTAGCGTTCCAAACCATTCAGCCAGGATAAGATAAATTTCGTACTTGGCACATGACATTTCTATATATGCTGCTTTCACCTGAGTGTTTCTAAATGCCTTGGATGAAACTTTACCCTCGGTTTCACTCTGTTTTGAAACGCTCGAGTTTACATATTACACTGTCTGAGTGGCTTTGGAACGACCCCAAGGGAAAAAAAAAAAAATCGGCAAGTGGTCTACAGGATAAAAAACCGTTTCGAAACGTCTGGTTTAAACATTTTCATCGTAATTTTACATATACTTATTCAATGAAGAAATGCACCATTCTTAATAGCAATATTTTAAATATCTTTTAGAATATTTCTCACGTTCCAATAAAAAATGATGAAAAAACTTATCTAGATTTACTTCTGCTTTTCTAGTGAATTTTTAAATTGGAGAAATATTTCAGACGGGAAAACACGGCTTTCCTTACAACGAAAGAACAGTGTGGTTTTGCAGTCTTATAAGAGTATTTCCTCCATAATGTTGATTAATTGAATCCGAACTGCACATTTCTTACGCAAAATCATACGCAGGTAATAATGGAACACGTCACGCGACGTATCTCATACGTCTATTTACTTAAAAAAATGGCATTACTTCTGCTGGAGATGGTATTTTGGGAATATGTCAGTTAAAGGATCTTAATGGGTAGTGCACAATTTAAAAGCTTATTTAGGAAAACATAAATTGCTAATAAATCAAATCTCGTTTTAGATGTCTAGGGTGTATTCTTCCCCTTCCATTAAAAGCCTTAACAGAAGTAATACAGACTTGGTCGACTGGCTCATACGTGCTTTGTAGTCAGTGTTGCTTACGTCATTTATTTTTTCTTGTAAGAAGCATGGATAGTTGTTTTAGGAATATGTCTGCTCAGCAGGTGAATTTATGTTCAAAAATATTATTAGGCCGATTATAAAACTCCAATTATCCGAACATTCTGCAGTCACACCCGAGGTAGAAATTATTTAGGAAGCAATTATAGTTTTTCAAGAAACAAGACTGGTATGGCCACAGGATATGTTCAAGATGAACAAGAAATAAATGAAAACGTTTCTTAAAGTTATCCGGCCCATGAGCTATTAATTATTATTAGAATCAATGTTTTTCAGGCAGGATTTTCTCTAAAACCTAGTGTTTTTATGAGAAGCCGCTAGCGGCTCCACTATAATTTGAATTGAAACAGCTAATCATACACACGGAATGGCCTAAATATTAGCGATATCCATTTTTTAACACGGAACAATCTGGCAGTCACGTGCAAAGATGTAAGGAATTACTTTCACAAGCAAACTTACCTTAAAAAGAAATAGTTATCACTGCGGTTAGCGTGAAAATGGAAAAGACATAAGATTTGAGTGACTCTCGAACGTGGCAAAATCGCAGATGCACGAAGACTCGGGTCCAACAGTTCTTAAACTACCAATCTAGCTTTTCTGATGTAAAAGTATCTCGATAGTTTACAGAGTGGAAGTTGGGCAAAAGAACTTCAGGCAGAAGGGCAATTCTAGTCGGAAAATCTTGTTAACGAATCAGGTGAAATACAGCTGCCACGAAGCTCCCCATAGTGATGGATGGGCATCAAAATGAGAAATTACAGCTCAATACACTTCAAATGCATAAAAAAACATATCTATAGCACAGCACGACGGGCTTGTGATTTAACAGCATGAGACCGCCAAGGATGCTTATGGTATGACTAATAAAAGGAAGATGCAGTTACTGTAGGCCTAGAAGTACCAAAACAGACCCTTGGCGATTGAAAAGAAGTTGCTTGGTTCCCGATGAATCTCGTATCCTGTTGTATCATGCAAATGAAAGGGTTAGAATATGGTACAAATAGAATGAATTCATGGACCCCTCTCGCCTGATGGATGACAACTCTTCAAGTTGGAGGCCCAGGCTCTGAAAGATATCTTTTTGGAACAGCGGCTTGATATGCCTGGAAATAGCTCTCAGCATCACAACTCACCTCATTATCATTGCCAGTCACGCACCGCTCACTCATTTACGGCAGCGCTCATGATGCAGATGGTCACTTTCGACAGGAAAATATACCTTATAACTGAGCACGATGATCTCAAATTAACTGAAAGACTAGAGATTTGGAATTCAGATTTGTTCTAGGGCCAGCTAGTCCTCTGATCTCAATTCTATTCATCATTTGTTGGACTAAATGCAAAGATTACTTCAATGATTTTTGGAAATGAGTCTAAGCCCAGAAGAAGCTGCTGTGACTACAACTAAAGCAAAACAATACCTTTTAGGGGTTCCTTAAAATATACATATTACTTCAAAGGTTTTGAAAGGTTTTGGTTTGGTTTATTAGATTACGGCAACGCACTTGAGGGCTATCTGCCTTAAGGGAGGGATGCCTTCGCGGAGGACTTTTTAAGGGAAACTGGCTCGTATACACGTTACACATGGGGAAAACCACGAAAACACCCATGCAGCCAGCCCGTTCGCGGGATTCGAACCTCGGACCGAACTACCAGTGTTCAGCGACGTTACCGCTCGGCCGCTGGTGGGCCGGTTTTGAAAGGATAAAAAGACTATGCAATGCTTTTTTAAGTAGTTAGTTACTATTAAATTAGTTAAAATAGTAAGAAGATTCTGGCACAATTCAAATTTTATGCCTGAAATGAATTTACAATACGGCTTAGTGTAAAAAATTGCCTCCTTTGAAATGAAAATTATTTTTTATTAATGTTTAAAAATTACAACTAATTAAGCTTTTACTTTTATAAAACCTGTATTGACTTTTCCAGGCGTGTGACTCTTAAGGTTGCGAAGTGTCTCTGTCCAACTATCCAAACGTTTGCTCGTTTCAACTGAAGTAATCTTAAGAGGTTCAGAGAATCTGTGTTCAACTATTTATTCGTAAAGAATAAATCCTCAGAAATGAGTAAATGTAACCTGTATATCAGGCGCGTCAGGCTCGCGATTGCTCGATAAAGTTTCGACATGTTTTCAGTAAAAGAAAATCCAAATTAAAGAAACAATGCATTAAAAATGCCTAATTTCAAATATTTAACTGAAATAGAAAAAAAACATCTGCAGAAAGAAGATAAAATAAAAAGTGGGCCTGTCATCGAACCTCCTTCAATAAATTGCGTCAGTGATTCACTTTTGCTTTTCACCATACGTCAGAACTTCACCTCTTCATAACATCGTCCAGGAATAGCCTGAAAATTATTGGGAAGGGGAGATTTTTCCCCCATAATTAAAAAAAAAACTTTTTTTTAAGCTTTTGAAATTTGAGGCATATAGCACAACTGTTCTAGGTGCACTGAAGTCAAAGGAAGCTATGCAATAAACTACGAAAATAACGTATGATATTTATTTCGTACAAGTGTGTTAAGCTTAAAACTTATTGAGCGGCCTCCAGTCATTAGAATAATTAGTTCAACTAACTTATGAGTATGGGAATCGAAGTGGAGGGGCGGCAGCTTTTCTAAAACGCTAGGCGAACCTGAATTCTAGTTCGTACTCTGTTACGGAAACATATTTGCATGTGTTGCTGGTTATATAATGCAGAAGTGATAATCTGAATTTCAGGATAATTTTAGAAAAAAGAACAAACGATTTAACGATAGCATTTCAGAGAAAAAGAAAAATATTCAATATTTTTTTAGAAATAATTTAGAAAAAAGGCTGGTTTATGATGACGTTAGAAACGAGACCATAAAAATAAGTACGAAAACAAAATTAGCATAATCTCTTCACGCTAGTTCACCTTATTCCATTCTTACGTGCCCTTAACCTCTTAATGCAGCCAACCGATTTTAACTCGTGTTCAAGAAATTGAAATTTTTCCGTTCATTCGAAATAATTCATTCTAGCTTAACATTGGTTTCGAGTACAAATACCACTGGAATATAATTGATAGACAATCATGTACAGATTTCCTCACAGCCAGGCAAAGTTGGATATAGACATGTCGTTCTACCATCAGTACCAGAGTGGATTCAACGACCCACTAACAACTCCGCATCTTCCGTTTAAGTTTAGAATTTCCATAAGTTAAATAGGTTTAAATAAGATAATAAGAATATTTATATATATAATACTTAAAAAAGAATTACAATAGGCTTTGCTGCATTATATATATTTCTTAATCCCCAAAGGTGCACAAGTATATAATATTAATGCTGTTTTAATATTATTTCATCATATATTTAGAATCTTACCAGAGATAATGTTTATGATTGGTTGTTTAGTACAAATGATGAAAATTTAGAACATTTGCTTAACGATTAAACAACTAATGCTATTTCTGAGGATGGAAATACTGATGACAATTACTTCCTTATGGGATGACAACGGCATTCATCGCTACAATATCCTCAATTCATCTCCATAACTGTGATTCATAGCAGTTCCTGTTATAAAAATATCTGATATTTACGATTAGAATTATGTAAATCTGCGTATTTGTGGTTAAATCAAATTCTTCTGGTATGCCTCAAATCCCAAAGAAGTAAGAATACTTTTGGCTGCTGTACTTTAATAAAGTATATTAAAAATGCTGCCATTATTTGTCGAAACATTTGTGATTATAAATATTACTTTTTACTGACTGTATGAGGGGCACACTACTTGAAAATATTAAAGCAATTTCTGTAGGTCCGAAAATGAAGTTATTTACGAAAAACCGAAAATAACATCACGCCAGAGAAACTGATTCTTTAAGAAAATTTAACATTCTTTTGTTTAAATAAATAAATAAATAAATAAATAAAAACGGTCTAAAAATTCGAAAATAATTTTTAACTGCAGCATTAAGGAGTTTATGTTATTTCTTCACAATTTCCCCACCATAAATTCATTTGTTGACGCTGAAACAATTATACTATGTTTAAAGCGTAAAGCTTCGAAAAATTGTTAAACAACATAATTTATAATAATAAGAAAAAAATTATCGATTTCAAAAATGCAGAACGAAAATAGATTTACATGTCTTCAACGTAATGATCAACCAATTCGCAATCAGGACAGAGGCAAGATTATAAACGATAACGTCGACATGTTTCATTGCATAGGCGATTAGTAAAATCCGCATGATGTTGAATTCTTCCGCAATCACTTACCTCAAACCGTTGATTTCTGAAAAGTCACAGATGCAGTTTTAATTCTAGCGCGAAAGAAAGAAATCCTTTGATATCAGGTCAGGGACCATTCCAATGATTCTGGTCTTCCAATCCAAGAAGTCTCGTCTAATCACACACGGGAGGAACAGTTGATAATGGGCGGATGCCCTATCTTGCTGCATCACAGTCAGAAAATATTCTACAGTTGAATGAGATGACAGACACTGTTTTCAAGCAAATCCAAATAAGTGTCTACTTCACATATCTGTCAGAAAAGAACAAACCTATTACCTAGAGACACGACATGCCAACCCAAAATCATCATATTTAGACTTCAACAATCCACATCAATTGTTACTGCGTAATTTCATAATATCCAATAAATATAGCTGCGTTTGTAGATGCTACCTAAGTCTCGAAACATTACTCATCCAGCCACAGCACTAGTTCTTCTAAATCGACGTCATCGTTCATTTTAGTGAGCCACATCAAAACGAACTGAATATTGTTGCGTGCGTACGCGTTCGTATTGGATTGAATGAACACAGAATAGATGATAGCTTGATAAAAATTTATTTTACCTAAAGAAACACTTTACAGTTCTAGAACTTTCCACAAAAATACACGTACAGTTTTTCTCAGTATCACAGAGCACAATCAACAGTTACACTTCAAACTACTAAGAACGTTAAACAAAACGCAATGCGAAGCGCATCTAACCAGCAAAGCTCACACAGAAATAATATTCCGAAGTCGACACTGAACTAATTCAACGCATAAACATATTGACGGATTTCTCCGGTCTTGTACAGTTTTCTGCCGACGGCCGAGAAATCTCCAGTACCCTTCACTTCTCGAAATTACTGGAACGCATACGAGGGCCGGCTACAGTAGCATACAGGAATCTCAATCAATTTATTCAATCTCAATACCAATTACAACATATAAAGAGTTACAGAGGGGCCGAACCAAAATGTCGTCAAATGGTCGCCAAGTCTGGTGATTTCTCAACAAATTTCGAGACAAAAAATTAGTCGCTAAAACCGTCGCCATTTTCTCAATGATAAATAGACCTGCTCCCTGTTATCTTATTTTTCCGGCAGTGCATGGCCTCTTTCAAATATTTCATGTTATATTATAAGACAATTACTACAGTTTCACGTGTAATTTTACTAAAGTAATTTAAATATATACAAAATTCGTAGCAGTATGTCTGTACAAATCATCCTCGAGAAGTTTGTTAATGAGTCTGCGATGTACGGATGAAAGCTTTTTCAGAATTCTCTTTAATGATTACGTTGAAATGTTTAGCTGCCTCGGTAATCGTATTAAGAGATTTTGGTTTCCGTAGAGAACGTACCAGTTCAACTACACACGTCGTTTATTTTCTTCACTAATCACTTGTTTTTTGCTCTGTTAATTCCCTCTCCATCTAACATATTGTTACCAAAGAAGGTCCAGGCAGTTCAAATTCATAACATCTGCCTTTTTTTTTTTTTTTTTTTTTTTTTTTTTTGACTTCTCTGTTGGTAACCGAAAAAACAAGACCACTAGTCACTGTTTTCTTACGTCATTCATGTCAGATGGATCCACTTGATTTGTTGATAACTACATGTTAATCCTTCCTTTGTACACTAGACTTATCGCAAACGTTTGCCTCCATCTCTTTTTCTCTAAGCATATCATTCTAAACATCATACAACTACTTCTGAGCCACCCATTGCTAAAAGTTGATGCTGTTAGCAAAGGTTTCCATTTTATCGTCCCATTTCTTTAGTGTAATATTTTCATATAATATTCTTCTTACATTCATACATCTACATTCTGAGGTACCTCCAACTCATTCACTCTTTTTCTTCTTATTTAGAAAATTTCCCTGTGTTCCCCAAATATTCAATTTGCAAGCTATTTGCCCTTCTGCTATTAAAATTCGTACAGCCCCTAGAGACGTGATCTAAGGTTTTTAATTTCAGAGTAATATAAATTGCAGGGTCAAAACATCAGGCGTTTTTTAATTAATAAAGTTTACCTCATTTATACAACATTAAATTATAAATGATGAGACTTTTTTTTCAAACCTTGAAAAAATATTATATAATTTTTAGAGTCAAATAACACAAGCCGGATATTTCTACAATAATTACATCAGCAGATGAAAGATTTTGTTTCACTGTATTATCCAAGCGTGAAACGCCCTCTGCTTGGAATTAAACGTTCCATTTTGGCTGAAAGCATGTAAACAAACTTCTTGATTACTCTATTTTTAATTATATCTTTTTCTCTTACAGCTTTCGCGATTTAATGTTTGTTGATTCTGAGTTTGTATGTTTGTACGAAACTCCACTGTTTATATGATTCATTTTGTCTATGTCAGCTTTAATAAGGTTTCGATAGATCATTGAAATTTTGCATTTATTTTTCCGAAAATTCCCTTTCTAAAGACGAAAAATTATTAATAAGCTTATAATGTGAATTTAAGGTATTTTCTTGAACTCTCTGCTTGTTACTATTTGAACTTCGCCCATTTTAAATCAAAACGGCATTAGTTTGTACACATTTAATGCTTAGAATACATTTCGAAGTTTCATTTTGGATACATACTGAATTTATCTTTCAGATTTCAAAACGGTCTATGGACCGCTTACCTAAGAAACGTTTAATCTTTGGATTATGGTAACTTGGCGATTTTTTGGCGAAAATTTGGCGGCCTACCCTGCTACAGCAACCTGCTAGTTTTCGTTTGGACGCCATTTTGTTTTCGCGAAGTAAAGGCTTTTTTTTTTTTTACTCAACATTTTTTTCCAACAATCTGCTAGCCGAATACTCACCGGCAAATACTTAAATTGTTTTGTTTTATGAAAATATCAGACAACAATACAATGTTTCATCTAATAGATGACATAGTTTTCCGTGATCTTGATAAAAGTTTAAAATTTGTGATCGTTAAGTTAAAACTTTATAACGTATTTCTCCGGCCTTCTTAGGCCCACCAGCTGCCGAGCGATAAAGTCGCTGAACACTGGTAGTTCGGCAAGAGGTTCGAATCCCGCGAACGGGCTGGCTGCATGGGTGTTTTCGTGGTTTTCCCCATAACGTGTATACGAGCCAGTTTCCCTTAGAAAGTCCTCCACGAAGGCATCCTCCCCTTAGGCAGATAGCCCTCGAGGCTTTGCGTAATTAAAATAACCTAACCAGCCTTCTTAGCGTGCCTTCGTAGTGTAGTGGTCTGCACGCTCGGCGCGTATTCGAGAGGTCCGTGGTTCGATTCCCGGCATTGCTCATTTTTCATCTCTCTTGCTTCCAAAATACCTAATGTCTGTGCATCGTTTATCAAAACCTGTCCTGTTGATAGTCAGCGAATCTTGCAGTCGTCTGGCAGATCAACACTGTACGTTTTCTCGTCTAAATTGAGCATCTGCCAAAATTCACGATGACGCATTGCACTTAGGCGAATATAGTCGACAAGCGAAATACTTCTATCCAGACTGTCTTGCAAAATAGTTATTTTAGCGCAATAATTTTTGCTCATGCAAAATACAATGAAATAATGTCAATTTTATCTAATTTTCCTTTTTTTAATAAAGAAACGAATCCTTTTTTTTTTACCTCTCGTGGAAGGTGTGCCATCGGTGCAGACACTGACTAAATTACTGATATTTAATTGTAATCGACGGCATATTTCTCTGAAGTTTTCGAAAATGTCAACTCAGCGATTTCTTCCAGTTGATGTACTCAGCGCAAGAAGTTATTCGTAACACTGAAAATCTTTAGTTAAGCACGAATAAAATACAAAACTTGCGCCGAGTCAGTTTTATCAATGCTTTCATCTAAATCAAGCACCGAATTTAAATGCTTTTATTTAAATAAAGCAATTGAAAAATAAACATCTTCCCTCATTTTGTATAATTGTGAGAAGTTGCTCTGTTACATTTTCAGATAATTCGTGCTGACGATCTGCTATAGTTCTAGATAGAGGCAATTGTTTGTAGTGATCAACTTTCTCTGGATCTAACATACTGTGATACTTCTTTGGCGAAATGAAGCAACTCCAATGATGGAACACAGCAATAACTTTTATTTAACACTCAAAAAAATGGCGACATACAAACAAGAAGAGAAAACATATTCTAACATTTAAAAATAAATTACATTCTTCGTGCGAGAGTCGCACGTGGCACTCGAGTCTGGTTTCAAATATTGCCATACACAAATACCTTAATGTTCATCTATTTAAATTGTTTAAACTACAAAATTTTAATATTATTTAAAGCTGTTACAATACCTAATGTTTCAAAAATGCATTCTTTAATGATTTCTACGTCACTACATGGTCTGCCTCTTTTTCCAAGTATATGTGCTATTTTTTAAGTAACAACAACGGCAGTGGTATTTTTCTTTACAAAAGCATTGAAAGACACCTGTTGATGATGCTTTTCGTTTTCCAATTTTTTAACTGCAGCTTTTCGATAACTAAAGGATACCTTAATCAGAATATAAGAATTATCTAATTCGCTTTTAAAGCAAAGAATGAATAATTTACCAACATATAAGAATAAAAATAGAGCTTACGGAGCCGGGTGACAGGGTGGGAATATACGTTTGGTGCGTTAGATTGCAACGAAAAAGGAAGTGCACAACTACATGTTATAAGAGGCCCATATGCAAAATTTCAACGTTCTACGATTACTCATTTTTGAGTTATGTGAGATACGCACGTATGTACAAACGTCACAGAAAAAAAAAAAAAAAAAAATCACTTCTGAATCTATTTTACAATACGTTTTGGGAGTCCTTTATTCTTTCCGTACGTTCAAGATGTCACGCAAAAACAATCATTCAAATGGATTCGAAAGTGATTAAAATAGTTATTTTCGCTGAAACATGATACCTGAAATTTTTTCGCGATTATCATACTTTTACTTTGTTCAAGTAAGTAATAAATCAATAAACTGATTTTATAAATATATTCCGTTACATTTTTCTTACATAATTTTTACTTCTTTCAGTTCATTTTACATTAGTTAGGATGCAATGGAAAAGCTTTCGGCTAGATATACCATCTTGAATTTCAAAATATCTTGAACTCTGCTTCTCTGAACCCCAGCTATGCACTGTCTGTCAGCAAACACTCGGCCAACCTCTTCGACCGAAGGTCTTGTTCTGTTTTGTGTTGTTGTTTTAAAGGAGTGTGGGTGACTAGAAGGTACTAAGTAAGCAACAGAATGTGGGTACCAAGCAGATTTTTCTCCTTATACACTTAAAATGGCAAGGATTTTCCAATAGAAAAGTAAAGGTTTTGGCTAAAGAACAGTCTCTAGCTAAAATTTTTAATAGTCCAAATACTGGGTACGTTAAACACAGCATACTCAGAACGACCATTTTCAAAATCTCAATTGCTTTTTTCTATCACTTCCTTGTATGAAGTACAGGAAGTATTGTAAACGCGAAAATTGTCGGTGTCGTATTTCAACGAAATTATCCATTTTGACAGCTATCGAATGTAATTTAAGATGTTTTTGCGTGACATCTGTACGTAAGTATAGCGTAACGGCCTCTTTTTCCCAAAACGAGTTGCAAAAATGATTTTAAATGGATTCAGAAGAGAGGCTCCGTGAGTTCAGTTTTTTTTTTTTTTTTTTTTGAATTTGTTATTATTCTTATTCTTATATGTTGGTAAATCGTGCATTTATTACTTTAAAAATGACTGAATTATGTTCTTATCTTCCGGTTAAAGTCTTTATGCCTTTAGTTCATCTACATGCAATAGTTGGAAGAATTATCAACAATTTAAAAGTTGTTTAAGTTCGGCTAAGCCTAATTTTTCACCACAGCAGCCATATTTGTTTACATTTGAAACTTAGCAGAATAATGAGTGAGTGAGTGCACCGCTATGATGGCTTCCGACCACGGACATGAACCAAACGGTATTATATACCATCACGGCAGGGAAGACTCCAAAGTAACAAGATTGAATATTACATACTAATAACAGTTTTTACATATTGATAACTGCAGGCACTAAGCGTTATTCTGGTTATCTGCTTTAAGTTCTGAACATTTGAAACATAATATTATTCACGGTTGTTTCTGCTTAGGCAGTGTCTTGAGATTTTCTCTATTTTATCAAGGGCTATTCTGTTTTTGAGCGTCTTGAATTCAGTTTCTGCACCTACAGTGTCTTTTAGCCGAGTGGAACCATAAGCAAACTTTCAATTTTGTGCACCGAAAATATGCCTTTTTGCACGATGGTCGAATTCCTTGTTTTTCTCTTAATTTGGATTGTAAAAAAAAATTTTTAATTGTTTTTAACAGTATTTGGTGTTTTATATTTTTCTATATTTTTTTAATTTTTAATAAAGGTATTTTAAGGTTTTATGCATTTATGCATTTTATGCATTTTTCCTTGCCGCGAAGTGAGAACTGAATTAATTGAATGAAAAATATATCTATAATGAAATTCGAGAAAATAAGTTTAAATGAAATGCAGGAAAAAATGCGTATAATTTAATACTCCGTACAAGGAAGTCATGTGATGTACACATCAAAATTTTTTAATCATTAAACATATAAGACGTATAAAAAACTATAAAATCTTTGGAAAAAAGCCCCAAAACTAACTTTTCTCTCCACTTTTAACTTTTACAAGTCAGGTTACTGCATCCTATCTTAACTTCCATTGTCGCCTCATCAAGCAGTATTCACTATCCATATCTGAATATTATTTTACATTTATAATAAATAGTATGCAGATATGGATCACTTCAACTCCGGCACTCCGTAAATGAATCCTCAGAACATCCCTTACGGCACTGAGACTAGAAAGAATACATACCGTCTGAGCGTAAACTCAATCTTTTCAAGGAAAATAAGAAAAAAAAAAAGCCCTTTCTCTGTCATCCTACATATCACCTTCATTTAAATCTTACGCTTGTCAAACACAGCCGGAAACTCGTTAGTCTATTCTACAGGGCGGAACAATATTTCGCTTTTCGCGAATTTACGCTCTATTTTACTATCACAATACAAGAGAGGAAAGTACCATTTATAAAAAGCAAACGATACCAAAAAAAAGCGAATTTAGAAATGGAAAAAGAGACACGACTTTTTGTCCACAAATACGATTTCGAATGGAATTTACGATTGCAATAAAAACATCGGAATAGATTTTTTTTTCCCTTTCAAAAGATAAATGGACAAAAATTTTACGAAGAATGTGTAGCACATTTTTTTAGAAATCTGCCTAAAATTTCATTCTGCACGGAACAATGCTCGGAGGGGGGGAAAAGATTTCATTTGCACACGATACTTAAATGAAGCAGTTATTAAAATTTGGAAGCGTGCATTGTGGAAACAATGAGATACATTTCTATGACCTCAGAGATCACGTGACTTATGTATAGCTAATGTTAACAAACAAGATCGATGAGTTCAGAGATCACGTGACTTACGTATTGCTAATGCACACAAACAAGGTCATTTTTCCTCTTCTTCTTTTGCGGAATGTATCTCATTATACAAATAAAACAATTCCATTAAATAAATCACAAATTTTACCGCCTAATGCAATACATATGAATAGCGTATTTGTCAATACTTTATCTAAATCCATAGAGCTGCGTTTTAAGATCGAAATTTTAAGGGAAGGCCTAGTTACCAACCAGCCAAAGTCCCAAAATTTTAGGAGGCCCGCAAAATCCTTCTAAATTTCTGAAAACCATTTTTGCCCCCTATTCACTCGCGTACCTGCTGAGATCCAAAATTTTAATATTTCCGAATTACTCTGTCGAAACAAGATATGAAAATTAAGTTTTATGCACCAAGATAATTTTATGCATTCCAAAAACAATGTATAATGAAGTGAATAATTCTGTATATTTGCTACAAAACAGAATGAGATACCGTATATTTCGGCGTATAACGCGTACATGTAATTTCAAACTACATTTTTAAATTTTTAGGTATTTTCGCCGTATAACGCCCACCTTTTTCGTTAAAAAGAAACCTGAAAGATGCATGTGCGATGCTGTTGTCTCTGGAAGTCGTTCATTCAAAGTTTTCTCGCCGACTTTCTAATAATGGCATACTGAATTACGGCATATCTAATAATGGCATAGGGGAACAATATATGCAAGGGGAAAATGCTTGAAGGAGTGCATAATTCTGCAAGGGGAGTGGGTTGCATTCAACGCAACTGTGTACGAGAATGTAAGGGTTTCGAGAAAAGGAGGAAATAATTCGGATAGAATGTACAGTAAGACCCCGCTTAACGCTGTTTCGTTTAGCGCTGTTTCGGTTTAGCGCTCTTTTATTTCAACCCGGGGATTCCACGAAATATTATGCAGCGATAGGTTTCAAATACATATCCGAAAGAGTGTACTTGTATTTCTTGTTTGGTGCGGTATTGTACAGACATATTTTGAAGGGGTAAATGTGGAAGATGTCGAAGAAATAATTCAAGAAGCAGCGGCTAGTCTTTCTAATGATGAGCTCAAGGAATTAACTGACCAAGAAAAAAACAAAAATGTTGACAGCAGTGATTCAGAAGAAGAGCAAAAAGAACTTTCGATGGCGTTTGTAAAAAGGAGTTTGTCTACCATAACTGAAATAATGGATCAATTCATTGAAAATGATCCGAATTTTGACAGGAGCTCCAAAGTAAGGCGTGGTGTTAGAGATGCTCTATCCGTTTATGAAGAACTTTTAAGAGAACAATGCAAAAGAAAAAGGCAAACAACATTAGATGCTTTTGTCACAAAAAGGCAGAACACTGAAAACGCGGAAGGCTAACTAAATATGACTGACTGAGAATTTTTTTTTTTTTTTTTTTTTTTTTTTTTTTTTAAGAATATTCGTTTTGTTATTTATATTTTGTTTTTATTTTTGCAAGAAATTATAATGTGGTATTAATTTGGGCTTTAAGAAATAAATGTTTGGTTTTATTTTTATTAAAAAAACATACTTTTTAAATTTAATACCTAACAAATTTCCTAGCCATCTTCCCCTAACCCCAATATTTACATGTAAAGATAGCCTCGTTTAGCGCTGTTTCGCATTACGCTCTACTTTGACGGAACGTATCCCCCCCGGAGGAGGCTCTGTTGTAAGCCCGAGAAAGGGGGCCAACTTTTATTCTTGTTTGAGTGAAATAAAGGGTAGTTTAACCCTTCTTGAGTCTACAATGCTGTGTTATATACTATTGCAATCTAAAATATATTTTGCACTGTTGTTTATTCTGTCTCTCTTATATATATGAGAATAAACAATTTAGACTTTTTCACAGAAGACAGCAAGAAATACAGAAATGCAATTTCTAATCAGCTCGGCATCGGCAATAAGTCACTAAACAGTTCACTAGGTTCCTCCACGTTAATCTGAGAAATAAAGAGGAACCCTACAGGAGTGCTTTAATGAACTGATAAAATTTTATCAGATAGGAGGTAGGTAAAATATTTTCTGGAAGAAAAAGATTACATTAACTTCACTTTCCTTTCCAAGAGAGGGAATTTAAAGTTTACATTTTTCCTGACTATCTTTCATTTAACTTGTTATGATCCAGGTAAGTGCAAACCTGTTAAATCTTGCAGACTATCAGAAAAATAAGAGTCTCAATATGAAAGAATTTTGGAATAAAAAAAAAAAATTGTGTAGAAAGATCTGGTCTGATGAAGTAAAGAGGATATTTCTTAGTTCTGCTAAAAGTTTAGCAGTTTGATGATCTAACAGCAATAATTAGATATAAATCAAAGCACACATATTATGCCCAAAAACTCAATTTATTTCTTTTAATTAAGAAATTAATTTTAATAACACAGATGGAATTAAAACACAACAGCAGTTCTACAAATATTACTTCCAGAAATGGGTAAAAGTGGCATTTAGTAGCACGGAAATGTCAGTTAGATGTAAAACTTCTGACCAGTTTCTTTGCAGCAGAAAGGCGGTATATAAGCATAATAAAACTGAAAAATATATCAGGAAATATGCAAAAATATCATTCTCTAGATTAGCATTTCTCAAACTGTAGTACATGTACTCCCAGAAGTACATGACATGGTCCCAGGTACGCATAAAAAATAGATGCAATGGTGGTCATTGATAAGATTTGCGGCGGACCACACAAAAATAAGAAATTCATATGTGTGGTTCACCATAAGTCACAGTGTTCAAGCTGTTACAAAGTGTGAGATGACAGGCGCTGACATGACATAAACAATAATTTGCTCAGTTACAACTACACTTGACATTACAAGAATCACAACTTTACGGCCAGTGTTAAGGAATTTTGCGATCTGCCCTATGTCTGTCACTAAAGCCTCTGGATTTCAGGGGTAGCTGACCTATGATCCTATTGCTCCTCTGATATCGTTTCAACTATAATGAATCAAAGGACGTAAAATACATCATAAAAAACAATAGGACGTGACTAATTCAGTCTGAAATTTTTAGAGAAGGCAAGAACTCAAAATGTTCCTAAACTCTTGATTCAAGAGACTCTTACCAGTAGCAAGATCTTCACATTATGAGGACAATAACATATAATAATCGTGTTCATGCCTTCAGTTTTGCTGCATATTGAACTTCTTAGCTTTATATTAAATGTTTCTTAGTGCTAGCTGCAGTAAATAATATGCAACCTTAACAAAACCAACACCAGTTACAATATGGAGTCGCGTCATCAATGCAACATATAACAAATCCCCCCAAATTGATTGAAGATAACAGAGTCCGAGAAAAATTAAATTAATTGAACTGAAAACAGATTCTTTACTTGAGATAGAATTTGAAAAGAAATACCTCATGTCATTCTGGACTGAAAGAATATTCTGAACTATTCAACAAGGCATTACTATTCTGTCACCAACCATTCACAAGCACACTATTAATGGAGAGGGTCTTCTTGTTCTACATATTACTCTAAAAATAAGTACATTTTTCCAGCTTAAGTACGGACTTGTATTTGTCATCTTCCGACTTAAATTTTAAATTACTGAGTGCTGCTAAACAGTCTCAATTTACAGCTAACAGTTTACTGCTTACAATTACAGCTTACAATTTACTCCTAAAACAGTTATGTTTTCCATTTAATGTGCCCCTATACTTTCTCAATTAAATTAAATGTGTATAATTATTAATATATACCATTTTTATATAAGCGGTAAAATAATATTTCTGTATTACAGTACTTGTACATAAAATTATACATAATGGGGATGGGTTGGGATACTTGGAGCAGTGACGGCAGGTCAAGCAGCACGCGAGTTGAGAAATACTGCTCTACATCATGGAAATTTCCACCTCAAATACTGTTGAAGGTTGTGCAAGAAAGTTCAGAATATTTTCTTTTGAAATGTTCATTTCATTTTCTATTAGTACTATATTAGCAAGCATTTACACAATTACTAAGTTTCATTATTGTTATATATATATATAATAAAATAATTGTTTGCTTATAGAATATTTTTCACCTATAAAATATACCTATAAATTTTCCATAAAAATAATTCATGGAAAATGAATTTTAAAAAAAATTAGAAGTCTTATCAGACTAGCTCCAGCATTCGTGTGAAAGAAAGTACAAAAGCACAACCAGAGTCATAGCTAGGGTTTTCAACGCCCCCCTCCTATTTGCAAACAATAGGAAACATTTAGCCCTTTGCGGTCGTATGTCCCCTCTCAACCACCAAAGCCTTTTTACCGTTCTGGTCGTATGTCTGCTCTCAGCCACCAAAGCCTTTTTACCGTTCCAGTCGATGTCTGCTCTCAGCCACCACGGCAAGGAACTATACGAATCGTATACTGTATGCATTCACGTATCAGTTTACACTTTTCTTATATGAACCTCAATGCCTAAAGAAACTATTCATTAACCAATATGGTGCTCCATCGATTGGAGATAGCATAATCTAATCTAAACCAAAGTTGTGACCCAGCCATGTAAGACGCAGTGGCGAGTCAGTCGTTTTTTGAACGTAATGAAATCGACAACGTTCGACGATACCTTGTAGAATTCCAAAGAATATTTTATAAATTGTATTTAACAGTAATTAGACATTCTCTCTTCGTAAAATATTCCAAAATAATTCCCTAAAATTCAGCTAGAAGAGAGAACAGGATACCTATGCCACATTTTATGTTCGTCCGAAAATTGGTGGCACAACTGGTAGGTGATTCTCGCGACAAAGCAGATTCAAAACCAGGAAGACCAACGACCTCCAATAAGGAAGAAAGACTTAATTGTGAAAATGTAAAAAGTAAAGATTGTAGTGTATGTTAAAACAGAAAGATTAAGGGTGGAAGGCACCAAAACAATTATTTTTGTGATACATGCACTCGAAAACCTGGCCTGCATGTTGGAGAGTGTTTTGAAAAATATCACACGAAGGAGAATTATAAAACATAATTTTCATACAAAAACATATCACTAGATTAGTGTATTGAATAAAAATATATCTAAAGTTCACAAAAGAATTACTAAATCTTGTTTATCCATCGTAAACTTGCGTGTTATGTATCCCTGCTTTATCGATGGAAATTAATTCCGACCACTACGATCCCCATCTCCAAATTTAATCCGACCACAAAGGGTTAATACTAAAATTTCGTAAGATCACTTTTGCACCCCTTGGATGCTGTGCCCAAGGACAGATGCTCCTTCTGCACCCTTCCTATGCCCCTGAGCACGGCTAGAAAGTCACATAATAAAAAAATTACATCAGAAATATGACACAATATAATACTCCTTGATAACTTCCTTGCACATACCCAAGGTATTGTAAAAAGAAAAAAATTGTCTCTGTGAACAAAATGAATTTCTTCCTTTTAACGCTATCTTGTTTTACAACCTATATGCAATTTCACTCTTCTTGGCTTTCATCTATCTTTTCTTGAATTGATTTGACGGCCCCTTCCATTTTTTCTTGGGCCACTTCATCTCTTCTTTAACGACCTGATAGCCTTTTGCATCTTTCTTGGAATGCAGCAGAGGTTGTCACCAGCTGTCTTAGTTACTCTCCATCACTCTTGTCACTGGCATTCAAACACACTTCTGACAACAAAAACTGTTACGTGCATAGGGGTTCATAATCGATTCAATGCACTGTTTTCAGAACCAATGATAGCTTGACAAAATTTATTTTCCAAAAAAAAAATAATTGTTTTACAGTTCTGGAGCTTTTCAAAAAAGTACTCCCTCAGCTCTTCTCAATATGGCATAGAACTATCAGCAGTTACCACTTCAAACTCCTAAGAATGTTAAGCACAATGCAATGCAAAGTGCATCTAAAGAGCAAAGCTCGCACCGAGATCTATCTCTCAATATTCCAAAATCAGCTGTGTACTAAAGACTGAAATTCTTTCCAGTACCAGTCAAAATGGCAGTTGCCTTTAGTGCATTAGCTTGGTAAAAAAGTAATCGGCAATAAGTTTGTGACTTTTTGATGGGGGTGCATGATAACCATAAAGTACCATTTCAAATGAGTGTGCCAGTTAATTTTTTAACATATTTTTTTATATTTATCTATGAATAGAAGAGCACTTGTAATCCATAAAGATAGCCAAAAAAACAATCATTGCCAATTCCCAAGGTCCCCCAATCCACAAAGTCTGTGAGTGACCTTTTTATTGGGGTGTGGATAATAAGTACCCAAGAATTCTGAGAAAAATATCTATATGGTTGATATTTACGAAGATAAATCAAAATTTATCCGCAATTTTGACTTAACTCTTCTTATATTGTTCATACTGATCTCTGTCCTCGTTTATCCTACTGTTATGCTGTTGCGGTCATGCTAAGAAAGTTTGATCCTAATTCCCCCATTTGTCTTCCTTTTGTTGCAGATAAATCATGGACGCTCCATCAGAAGTTTGCATTAAAGAGGAATAATGGAGCAGTGATCCCTTTTTTTGCAGTCGGAAGGTGTATCAGGAGCTGCAATCCATCAAAGATTTTCAGCACAATATAGGAAAAGTGTCTTTCTCACAATGAAATGGCTATGAATGGATTGAAAAATTCAAATATGGTCACACAAGCATTATGTAAGAGGAAGGAACCAAACGACCATCTCCACAAATGATGACAACATACAGCATGCATGTGGCATGGTTCCGTTAGACAGA
This sequence comes from Stegodyphus dumicola, assembly GCF_044657685.1. NCBI lineage: Eukaryota > Metazoa > Arthropoda > Arachnida > Araneae > Eresidae > Stegodyphus > Stegodyphus dumicola. The sequence goes on along the minus strand of NC_140770.1, from coordinate 264,846,562 downwards.
AGAGTGACTACTGATGAAGTAGCACATTGTCTGCAAATTAGTCATGGTTCTGCCTATGAAATAACCCACAACAGACTTGGGTTTTTATAAAAGTAAAGTCTGTGAAAGATGAGTCCCAAAACAACTCACAATGTTGCATAAACGAACATGCTTGGACATCTGCCAAAACATTTGGATCACTATGGTAATAAATGTGATGGCTTCTTAGTCAGAATCATCACTGGTGATGAAAAATGGATCCATCATTACAAGCCAAAGAGTAAACATCAAAGTATAAAATGGAAACACCAACAATAGCCTAGCAATAAAAAATTCAATACGCAACCATGTGTAGGAAAAATGATGCTTACCCTTTTTTGGGACATGCAAGGCCCAACACTGGAACATTATCGGGGGTGTGGCACAACACTAACAGTGCACATTACAGCGAGATGCTTACTGACAGGCTAAAGCCTGCAAGTCGAAGCAAACACCAAGGACTATTGCCAAAAGGATATGTGTTGTTGCACAACAAAGCCCATTTACTTACAGCTGTCCCACACTGTTGAAACATTCCAGAAACTCAAGTCTGAATAATGGCTCATCCTCTGTAAAGTCATGATCTTGCCACTTTTGACTACTGCTTGTTTTGTCCACTCAGAGAGGCATTAAGAGGCCATCGATTCACCTCTGACTAAGAAGTGAAGGACGCAGTGCATGCATGGCTCGCTGCTCAATTGAAAACCTTCTTTTCTGAGGGTATCAGGAAGCTTGCACAATGATGGACCATTGAGTTTGAAAAGTAAGGAGAATATATTGGAAAATGATGTTAACATGAGTTTCCTATTTGTATTGCACAAAATTTATAGCTACATTGTGGATAATTTTTTACTACACTCGTACATTTGTACAATCAGTGTATATTGTTCAGCAAACTGACAGTTAAATATAAAGCACACAAATCAACATGTATTAGGTCATCCAAAAAATTTTGTGCATTTTTGATGATACAAATAAAGCAGTACAAAAACATATAAAAATTTCATTGAATCACATAAGCACCACTTCGTTCTCTGATCCTGACATCTCTCTGGCAACTGAAATATCCTTTTCTAAAACAGTCATTTGGTTTATTCATAAAGAAATTACTGTGATGCTTGACAGCCTCTAAGGAAATGAACTCCAGGTCATTCACAGAATTTTGAAATGACCTGAAGAGATAAAAATCTAAGGGCCAAGATCTTGGGGGAAGAGAACACAAAACATCCCACCCATACTCAGTAAGTCTTTGACTGATATTCATCAAAATGCAAGGTCGAGTATTGTCATGACAGAAGGTGACACCTCAATGAATGATCAATTCTATGTGCTTTTCTTCAATTCAAAATTGCCATTTGGAAACAGTATTTTTCTGAATTTACTGTTTGATTTGGTGGCAAAATTCATAATACACAGTTCCTTAGTAGTAGCAACATACACAAAAGCATTACTTTTTGGGGATGAAGCCTCTACTTGATGTTAGTAAAGAAGGTTCATTACACTTAATCTCATGATCCTTTTTCTTGTAACATTACTTTATAGTACCCACTTCGCATATTCTGCTTTGTTAATGTATGAGATACCTCCATGTTGTAGCAGTTTATGTACCCAATCTTCTTCAAATGATCATGTACAGTTCATTTTGGAATTTTCAGTCTGTTTGCTAATTCGTGAAATGTAAATTTTCTATAATAGCTTCCCTATTTACAGAGGATGATCATCAAGAGGCAGCACCGCCTTTGAGGCTGAAACTTATGCATAGCTCAAACTACCTTTGAATTGTGTCATCAGTAGTACTTTCTCCATATAGGACAAATTTTCCAAGCTACCTAGCATTTTCCCCTTTCTTAAAATAAAAAACCACAATATGATGAAAATGAACTTTTGAGTTCTCTATTCTTAGCACTGCACTAGACTAAGAAAAAAGTTGCATCTCAATACACGCTAGAATCACGCAATGTGAGAAGAGAAAAAAACTGCATTTGAACTCGGTAATAACAAAATAAATAGAAGAAAATGCACTGCAATCTGAAACACCCCAGAACTTTTTGGGCGACTTACTTAAGCATGTGTATAGTACATAAATGCATGGGTTGACTACTGTTGCACATATACTCGAAAACACCCCCAAAAGAGCAATTCGATCAAATGCTGGAACCAGGGGTGTAGATGTTACTAGCAAAGTCTGAAATCCAGCATACTATAGAATACCTAGGCATTTTACAGACAGACAAACACTGGCTATCAATGTATGAAACGATTAAACATTTCATTCATTATCTAGGCATTCTACAGAATGCCAAATGACAAACCAGCAAGTATGAAATACATCTCCGATCGAAAGTTCTCTCCGGTCGGTTGCAACTGCTCAGTCCAATGAAACCTTCCAAGGATTTGTCAAGTGTGTGGCAAAACAAAATGCCAAAATATGAACTGTCTTTGCATGAAAAAAGTGTTGAAGTGTAATTTAAAAAATCCTTCAAGGCATACCATTTTGTAACAAGTTAAATTTAAAATTTTTTTTTTTTTTCATATATATTTCTATTTTTAACCCTCCGAGCGTTACAGGTTTAGCCCTGAAATTTCAAAGTTCAAAAAATCCATTTTAAATATGTTTAACATTCTATTTTGGAATATAGAATCCTTAACTCTGTATGTACATTCAGATGTCACACAAAAAAATAGTCAAAATGGATATTTCTACCAAAATCTGAAAAGGGAAAATTTTCACATTATAATACTTCCTTTACTTCATACAAGAAAGTAAATCTGAAACAATACAGTCAGTAGCAGTTCTCAACCACTATAATAAACAAATACTGCCATGGATATTTTTGTTGCATATTTCTTTTATCGTATTAAAAATGCAAGACTGATAGTTTTTCAATTAGTTCTTCATTTCAGTTTTACACAGTAGCTCCCAAAAGTGTTCGTACACTTATGATTTTCATTGAAATAGGGCTCTATACATTAATTAAAAGCAAACTTTCTGAATGAGATTTTAATAATAAGATCTATAATCTATTCGTAACAAAATTACATGAAATATTTTTAAAATATAACGAAATTTTATTTTTAAGAAATTAATAAAAAAAAAAAAAAATGACAAACATTTTATCTCACAAAAGTCTTTGTACACTTGAAAAAAATCTTGACATATTAGTAAATATTTTCATTTTTCGTTAAATTAATATTAATAGGGTATCCTTTAGCATCCACATCAGCTTTTAAATGTCTGGGAATAGATTTTACTAGTTTTTTTTTTTTTTTTTTTCTTTTTTTGGTAATTTCTGTATCAATGTTCATCCATTCTTCCATCATGGCTGTTTTGAGTTCGCTTTTCGTTTTGATGTCGTGTTTTCGTACTCTAAACGCCAGCTCTTTCCAAATGTGTTCCCATGGGGTTTAAATATGGCGACTGAGGTGGTGTTTTCAGAACCTGTGGACAATTATAGAGACACTACAGGCGAACGTTGAGAGCCGTATACTTTGGATCATTATCATGATTAAAAATAAAGTTGTTTCCAATACCCAAATTCTGGCCTGATAATTTTAAATTGTCTCTTAAAATATTTAAATGAAGAGGATGATTCATTATGCCATCAACAAATACCAAATTACCTCGTCCTGATGCTGTCATGCCCCCCCCCACACACACACGAACACCTCCACTGCCACACTTAGCTGTTCCAACTAAGTTCTTAGAATGAAGTTCCTCATTTTTTATTCTTCAGACAGTTATTCAACCATCAGAACCAAAAATGTTAAATCAGCAGTTAATCTTTGGATTATGGTAACTTGGCAATATTTTGGCAACCAACCCTGCTACAGCAACCTGCTAGTTTTTGTTTGGATGCCATTTTGTTTTCACGAAGTAAAGGCATTTTTTTTTAACTGAACATTTTTTTTCAACAATCTGCTAGCCGAATTACGCTTATGCTAGACTTTTATGGATCAAAAATGCTTAATCGTGACCAAGATTAGGTGCAAAATTGGGAGAAAGTGCAGAATCGCAAACTGCTTGCCGCGTTTTTAAGAATTGCACATACACGGTATACATGTACACGTCGACCTATTTTCATTAAAAAAAATCCCTGAATTGCACAGAAATGGCATTGCGCACACTCTTGACTTTGTCCATGTACACTGCTAAAGTCCTAGCTAGTAACCTTTATCGCCTTACCAAAATGTCACCAAACTACCTATTACCATATTCCAAAGATTAGCCAAATTAGCTTTTGTCAGCAAATAGGACATTATTCCAGTATGTTTCAGGTGTATTTATCATTGATTTTGCGAATGAAAGCCTAAGCTTTCTGTTTTTCTCACTAACAATTTTTTTTGGCTGATCTTTGGAATATGGTAACTGGTAGTTTGGTGACATTTTGGAGGCGATAAAGGTTACTACCTAGGACTTTGGTAATAATGTGAGAAGCACTCAGTTCCGATTACGCATTATTTTGTGTGAGGGAAATGAGAGATCATGAGATATGTCATGTGACATTAATGGACGAATTACAGTTGTTTAATCGGAAAAGGGGGGAAATCTGGAAATTTCGTATTTAGCTATATTCTGTGTTGTGTGAAACGTGACATTAATGGACAAATTACAGTTCTTTAATCGGAAAAGGGGGTTAATTTTGAAAAGCTTCATTGTGTGTTGCGTGAAATAGTGTTTATTAATTTTCGGATTGCATGGCGCTACGTAAAGTGAATTCTAAATTTTTAATGCGTTTATCTGATAATAATAATAAGTTGAGATTGTGTTAAAGGAAGGATATTACAGTTAAGTTTAAATGGTGGTGCAAGAAATATGGTGAAAATGGACATTTTGTGAAAAGGAGTGTAAGGAAGGGTACGTGGTTTCCTGAAAGTAGTTTGAGTATAGGTGAAATTTTATTAATTTCTTATTACTTGGTGAATAGACTTCCAGTTGACTACTGGATTTAGGATTTAGAAATTAGCAGTAGTACTGCAGCCACGTAATGAAGATTCTGAAAAAGATTAGGTAAGTTAGTATTTTTAATCATTTGAGGATATTATTTTTATGCATTGTTCTAAATGTAAGGAGTAAATAAATTAATGTGGTATTATTGGAAAATTGTTATTAGCAATAATTTAGTTTAAAGTAATTAGGATTGTAATCTAATTTTTATTAATTTAATGTATGTGCTTATTTATATTTTAAGTAGTGTTTTTTAACTTAATTATATTTTAATTTAATGATCGTGATTTTGTGAGTTATATATTTGTAGTATTTTGGAATACGTTTGAGTAGTATACTTTCATGCATTTTCATGAAATTTTTCTAATTTATGAGAAAAAAGCAGTGTACATGGATATAGTGAAGAGTGTGCGCAATGCCATTTTTGTGCAATTCTGGGATGTTTTTTTAAGTAAAAATATCATTTTAATTAAATGATAGTTATTTTGTGAATTTTATGTTTATAGGAATTTGGTATACGTTTCAGTTGAAGTAAACGTGTATGGAAATAATTTAAATATTTGACACTAAGTATTTGTAACTATTTTTGATGTTTGCGTATAAATTCGTTGCTGACGTTTATAATATAATAGATAATTTAGAGGTAAAAGTTTTTGGATATTTTATTTATTTTATACGTGGAAATGTTCATCCTTGGAAAGGGTATATACTTTTTCGCGATGAGGTAATTTCATATATGTTCTTTTTACCGGATTTAAAGATTCACAAAATTTTCATGCATTTTCGTGAAATTTTTCTAATTTATGACAAAAAAGCAGTGTACATGGATATAGTGAAGAGTGTGCGCAATGGCATTTTTGTGCAATTCTGGGATGTTTTTTTAAGTAAAAATAAGTCGACGTGTACATGGTTTAGTGATATTTTAATTAAATGATAGTTATTTTGTGAATTTTATGTTTCTAGGAATTTGGTATACGTTTCAGTTGAAGTAAACGCGTATGGAAATAATTTAAATATTTGACACTAAGTATTTGTAACTATTTTTAATGTTTGCATATAAATTCGTTAGTGACATTTATAATATAATAGATAATTTAGAGGTAAAAGCTTTTGGATATTTTATTTATTTTATATGTGGAAATGTTCATCCTTGGAAAGGGTATGTACTTTATCGCGATCAGGTAATTTCATATATGTACTTTTTATCGAGTTTAAAGATTCACAAAATTTTCCTGCATTTTTGTGCAAATTTTTGTAATTTATGAGAAAATAGCAGTGTAGATGGATAAAGTTAAGAGTGTGTGCAATTCTGGGATTTTTTTTAAGTAAAAATAAGTCGACGTGTAAATGGTTTATGTGTATGTGCTATTCTGAAAAACGCACAAGGCGTTTGCGATTCTGCACTTTCTCCCAATTTTGCAGTTAATATTTGTCATGATTAAGCAGTTTTGTTACATAAAATTTCTAGCATCAGTGTAATTTGGCTAGTAGATTGTTGGAAAAAGAGTTGAGTAAATAAAAAGAAAAGAAACATGTCTTTTACTTCATGAAGACAAAATGGCGGCAAAAAAAAAAAAAATAGAGGGTTGCTGTAGCAGAGTTGGTTGCCAAAAAATCGCCAAGTTACCATAATCCAAAGATCAACCTTTTTTTTTTTTAACAGGCAGAAGACCCATGTAATCCAGCTTCTCTGAGAACTCGTCGAACAGTTTAAGGTGAAATTGAAGTAGAAAACTTTGCATTAAATTATGCAGAAACTTTTACAGCACTCAAATATGGGTTTTTCACAAATTTTCTAATAATAAATCTCTCATCACGTTTAGTTAACTTTCTTGGTTGACCTTTTCTTAACTTGTTTTCAATCCAATTTTCTTTTTTAAAGGATTTTATCACATACTGCACTGTAGAATAGGATAAATTAACTAATTTAGCAATATTTCGAATTGATTTACCACTACTATGGTGAAAAATTATCAATTTTCAAATGTTGTTTGTAATTTCTTTGTGACCCATTTTTTTTCAATAATAAATAGAATATTATGAAGTAAACAACAAAAAATTAAAGCAAACGGATTTTTAAATGCCACCACAATGCAAAAATTTTAAAAAGTGGCAAACGATAATTCTAATTTTGATTTATCCAAAAATATTTCAGTGTACGAAGACTTTTTTGAGATAAAATGTTTATCATTTTTTGATTATTAATTTCTTAAAAATAAAGTTCCGCTATATTTTAAAAATATTTCATGTAATTTGGTTACGAATAGATTATAGATTTTATTACTGAAATCTCAATCAGAAAGTTTACTTTTAATTAATGAAAAAAGCCCTATTTTAATGAAAATCATAAGTGTACGAAAACTTTTGGGAGCCACTGTATGTTAAATTTGGAAATTTTATGCTTTGGCTTTTATTAAACGTAACTGATATATGTAATTAATAATTATTTAACCTAATGAAAAATTATTTAGCTATCAAAATATGGGTGCCAAAATCTAATATCATGAATTTTTCTGATACAAATTAAAATCTCAGAGTATCACGGTTAATTCACAATGCATTTGCAAGAAGATTTTAATATTCTAGTAAACAATAAATTTACATATTCTAAAAAATGGTAATACCATTATAAACAGAAATGAATATTCACACTGAACAGAACACAAGATTGAATGAATATGAAACTTATTTTACCAGGCATAACCCACATAAAGAGATATTTCATTATTGGGAAAGTCTAGAATTACTCACTGCTTGGTGAGTTTTTAAGAATTGCACATACTCGGTATCCATGCACACATTCACTTAAAACGACATCCCAGAATTGCACAAAAATGGCATTGCGCACTCCTTTGACTTTATCCATGTACACATTGACCTATTTTCACTTAAAAAATTAAAGAAAATTGACAAAAATCCAATTCTTCTTACTGTAAAAAGCGCCAAACAAATAAGTGGTCGATTCTGAACTTTATACTTCATTATTTCATAAATTATTATTTGTATCTACTTATCCTTCATACATAATAAAAAATGAGTTAAGTACATAAGCAAAAGAAACTATGTATGTATTGCTACATAGCTGAAATGATTTGCAGTTTATGATAGCAGATGAAAAATAATGATTTTTTTCCCCTCCAAATAGTTCTATAAGTATTTGTTAATGATCTAATAAAATTATTTAAGGCATTTATAAAACCTCCTTTTAACAAATTTGATCTTTGAAGAGGAACTTTTTGTATACTCTAATAAACAGTTTTTTACCATACGATGACAGATGTGAGCTGATGATATGTTTATTTTTCATGTGTCTTCAGTTAGAAATTATGGATAATTATTTCTATCTTCCTACTTCACAACGAGTGGTTTTTATAAATAAATTCATAAAAACTTGTGAATTTGACTGTACTACAAAAGTGTATACCACTTATTATACAGTTTCCAAAAAAGTAAGTCAAATTCAGTTTCCTAACATAGTGCCGTATTATAATGAATAATACAATATTCACAAAAAGTATAACAGTTTACTGTAGTTTTTCGAAAATGATTACCGAAAAAATAAAATAGGATTAAGTGGTAACAACCTAATTAGGAAGAGAACTCCAGAGTATGCAGATGAAATCTTTTGACACATCACAGATGAGACACACTTCATTATGGTTATGTTAGTTTTAATCGCTAATTAATAAAACCATAATATAACTTTTAAAAATTTAAAAAGATGTAAAGCCCACCTCCTCCTATGGTGTTTCCATAGATTAAACGTCCTGTTACAATGATGTAAACACATAACTTGAAAAAACGTTGATTTGAATTCAGAAACATCATGCAACACAAAACAGAAAATATCTACACTCAGAAACAAACATATTCATTCGGAAACGTTTGATTGGAGAAACAACTTGTAACGTATAAGCCCCTGGAGATGATCAAGAACGCACGGTTTCCACGGTTAGTCAGAAGTTAGTCAATATACAATGCTTTCGTAGCAATAGATCTAGCATGACCTTAAAGGCTTCTTCAGATAAAAAATAAAATAATTCTTTAACAAAAATTAAAGATAGAAGTGAAAAATGTCAATAAAAACACACAGAAAATTGTTGAAAGGAAAAGAAAAACTGTATGAAATCTATGGATAATTTTAATATTTTCAGGTGAGCAATTATTTTCTTTCCTTGAATTTTCACAAATTTCGTGAGATTTAATTTCTTACTATTTAATCATTCAAGTTAATAAAAATAATAAATAGTTCATTAGAAAGGCAAAGCGGTTAGGAACTACATTGAAACTTAAAAATGCAATACTGTGTAGAGACGTCAGGGAAGAAATAGAAGGTATGATTCTATTTAAGGAATCAAGTCGCAGAAAAGAGCTATGCATCGGATAAGACATCGACCAGTAATAGCTTTGTCTTCCCAAGTAAAGATTCCCATCGCAATATATTACAAGAAAGTAAAAAAGTTTTGTTTATATTAAAAACTTTCTTTCTCGTGTATATATACAGGGTGTATCTGAAATGCTTCAACTAACTCAGAGGGATGATAGTACTAATCAAGACGATCAAAAAATGCAACAGAACATGGGGTCGCAAATGACGTTTAAAGGGTGAAAATCGAGAAAATGCGTCTGATACAAGAAAGAAACTTCAGAAAATTATTTATTGCACAGAATAGGTACAACACCGCTTGTGATGTCCAGCTAAAACAAAAATTTTACAACAATTGTTCAAAGTGTCGACCGCGGACATTATCAGACAGGGACGGAGGAACGATTGGCGGACACGCTCGAAGATTACGGGAGTTTCCTGGATTTCTGCTGCAGCGGTCATAATAGGGGCCACTACTTCTTCTGGTGTCTCATAAATGAGTCCCCAGAAAAAGAAATCCAAAGAGTTCAGGTCCGGCGAGGAGGCCAGGCAACAGGGCCACCACGTCCAATCCATCTTGCCGAATAAACTGCATCAAGGTGGTTATGCACGTCCATAGAAAAATGAGGCGGAGCACCATCGTGCATGTACCAAATTTGTTGCTGAATGCCGGTTTGTGTCGCAGAAATCAAACGTGATAAGATATTCCGCAAGAAACTCAGGTAAGTTGGACCATTGCGATGGTCAGGCAGCAAGTACGGGCCCACCAGGTTATCACCGAGAATGCCGCACCAGATGTTGACACTGAACCGGAGTTGCGTATTTCGTGGAACAATGGTGTGAGGATTCTCTGTACACCAAATATGAGCATTGTGCATGTTAAACATGCTATCTCGGGTAAATGTAACCTCATCTGTAAATAGTACTTTGGAGGTAAATTACGTGTCGTTCCTCATTGTATCCGTTACCCAGCGTACAAATTCTAGCCGACGAGGATAATCACTTTCGTCAAGTGCTTGCTTGCACTTTCTATATGCAAAAAGGGTACATCCGTTCATTGCGTAGAGCTGTCCAGACTGACATGCGCGAAACATCCAGTTCAGCTGAAACTGGTCGCATATTGGTAGTCGGAAAGCCCGTAAACGACTGCAACACTCCTTCCATTTCTGCAGTGCGCACATGGCGGTTTCGCCCTCTATTGTATTTTTATTTCATACTCACTCATATGACAAATTGTATAAAAAGTGCTTGCATATGACAAGTACAATGAATTTAAAATATTTAATCCTGGTATCTCGAGAGTCTGCCCCCCTGATTTACGCCGACGTCGTACTTTTACGCGCTGCACCTCCGCTAAGAACAGTCCTGATTATCAACATACCAAAAGAAAGGAAAGAAAAGTCCAATCTAAAACAGTAAGAAAGGTAAATTGCTCATTCAAAAGTTTTCTTCTACGGATCCACACATATCCATCTGAAACATTATTTTTCTTCTCAAGTTTCATTTTTGATTCACACTTCTTACATCTTACATCCGATCTCAAAAATCTGAAATCTCTCAAAAATTGAAGGGATGGAAAAACTTCTGTCCGCATGTGAAAACCATACACAAATTTTTCATAAATAACATCAGTAGCATATCCCTGTAGAAAACGGACCTAATGTCATCCAAAATACATCCAACAGCACGGCGATGTTGCTGTGACATTGCAAATGTGTCACACTGAGACGATTTCAATGTCGCAGTAACGTTGTAGGCATGGCTTAATGTCCGCTTTTTGTGAATTCAAATGGCGACTTTGATGTGACGTTGTTGTGACATTGTTATGAAGTCACACTGTGACGTTGATGCGTAGTCACGCTGCGACATTGTTGGGAAGTTACACTGTGATATTGTTCTGAAGTCACACTGCGACATTCATGCAACGACACATTGACACTTTAATATAACGCCAATGAGAAACCATGAATGTAACATAATAAAGTGCCATGAACGTAATGACACTAAAGTTGCAAATGCAGTACAGGATTACCTTCTAAATGATAAGTGTGATTAATATACTCCTATTTTAGTGAACAGGTAACTACAACAATTTTTTTCTGCTCCAGTGAGGAATTCTTCAATGTATTAAATATTTCCGTAATATTCGGAATTTTTTAATTATTGAAAATATTCAACATAATCATTTGAAATTTTCTCATCGTACTAAGGTTGTATCTCACCCTATTAAGCTTATATAACTAATCCATTATATAACTAACCATAGTGTACAGAAAAAGCAGAACGTAGTATATATAATGCAAAAGTGATCATATGATCATTTTCTAAGCGTATTACATTGCAAATACTTGTGACTATCACTTGCCCAAAAAGTACACTGCGCGAAAAAAAAGGGGGGGCAGTTTTATATCTCTCGTTCTACTGGGCCGATTGATGGAATTCAAATTGCATTCTTCATGTCTCGAAATTGCGATTTAGGATAGATATTAGATTTATATATAGCTCTATTCTAACATAGTTATTTTGACACAAAATCGGACTTTTCCTGAAATAACATACCAATGTTGCATAAATATGAAATTTCGTAAAATTTGGTGCGAAATTTACTTAAAAATTCACAAATTTATATTGGCGCTTTTTTTTCAGTTTGCGCCAAGAATAGTTCACTTGGCGAATTTCTTAATATATGGCAACCTATTTTCCTTTCCCGTGAGTGGAAAAAAAGTCACAATCGTTCCTTTTTTCAAATAATGTTCTTTATATTATATTTTTAATTATAACAGTTATTATTTTAAGTATTTTTTTCTTTTCCGAACTTGATTTTAATTGTTTAAGTTGCATGGTTTTTTCGAATAACTGTTTTAAAAAATTCTATTTACCTATTCGAACTGCGTAAATAAAGGTGCAGCGTTTATTTTATTTATTTATTTTTCAGATAGTTTTCTTTATATATATATTTTTGTCATAGTTATTCTTTTAGGTATTTTTTTAATTTTTACACTTTTATTTTAATTGTTTGTGTTGCATTGTCTCTTCAGATAACTGTTTTATAATTTTCTATTTATTCATTCGAACTGAGCATTTTAAATATATTTATTAATATAAATTTTCCAGGATTTTATTTCATTTATTTGAATTGCGTTTTTCTTTTTCGGAAAAATACTTTGTGTCCCAGGCTACGATGCATCTGAAAACTGAATATATTAAAAGAGTAAATAGAGTAAAGCACAGTTAACACATCTTTCAATGTTCCGTTGAGAAAAGATATATAAATGAGAAAGATGTATAACCGACATTTTGACTTAGAATGACTTACATATGTTGCTTTAAATAGCTTTAATATTGTGCTTTACACAATTTTATCATCCTACATTTAGTTTCTTAAAATGTTATTCATATTTTAGTCAAATATTTCATTTTTGAAATCGCAAGAATCAAATATCATAAGATTAAAAAGTTTTAAATTTTAAAAAATACTAAATTTTATGCAAAAATTTATTTTTTTCTTCTTAATGGCTTGCTATTTTTCTTCAGGCATTCTGAAAGTATATTAAAAAGCATGCAACTTTTCGAAATATCTTGGTATTTCTGACATTCATTTTAAATAAAATTATCGCCTTCCATTTCATAAAGGTCTACAAACGGCCGTGCGAGGGTTCGAATCCCGGGGAACGGGCTGGTTGCATGGACGTTTTCGTGGTTTTTGTTTCATTGTAATGTGTATGCCAGCTGGTTTCCCTTTGAAAGTTCTTCCCGAAGGCATTCCTCCTTTTAGGCAGATAGCTCTGCTTTGCCGTAACTTAATAATCCAATGCAATCCATTTCATCAGTATTTAGTCAGAGCCTTTATCAGTCTTTAGATGCTAAGCATTTTGAAGGCATGAGATGAAAGGAAAGACTGGTTTCATTAAGAGGAAAAACGTCTTTAGGTGACATCCACATACATCACAAATAATTCGACTAAGAAATCATGGGATTCTCCGTTTATGATGATATGATGTTCTATAACGTAATTTAAATTTATACAAACATATAGTCGAAAACCAGTCACTCTTCACTTTAATCTGCAATGATATCGTTTTTGTCTTTTCTGTTAGCACAAGCTCGGTTGATATGATATTTGTTGGTGTACACGTCCAAGTGTTTTCTCTTTGAACACACAAATTTCTTAAAGTATTCTGAAAGTACATTCAAAAGCATTCAACTTTTCAAAACACCTTGGTATTTCTGACAGCCAAATTCCCCTTCAAATTTTTGCTTACTTTTCTCCCTAATTTTCTTCTTTCTTTCTACATTTATTTTCAGTGCTCACCACAAGAAAATTAAGATTTTTCGATTGTTACACTTCCATAAATTTTGCATTCTTGCCAATTTTTTAAAAATATCAATTACATCAATTGCGTTTCAGTTGAAGATAGCTTTTCATTTTCTAGGTCTTTTAACTGTAAATAAAGTTTAAAGCAAAGTCCAAAGGATAAATATTTTAATTAAAAATGTTTTGCTAAATGATAAAGAAATAAAACAGTCCAGCAGTGTTTAATCCGTACCACTGAGTAACCCGATTATTATATCGGCTACAAACAATAAAAAATCATATTAAAGATCATGTATTTTATACAATTTATAACACGAGAGAAAATTAGCTACTTAAATCATTCTTTCGAAGAAGATTAATGTAAAATTTATACTTATATATATAATTTTTAAAGTTGGGATATGACCCAAACTGTCAACGTCCTGCATGCTTTTAAACATTGTGAAAATAAACATCAAACGAACTTTATCAGTTTTAGACAATTCAATTTAAATACAGTCAAAGTAAAGTAGCAGACGACAACATGGCGAAGGTAAAAATTTACTCTCACAAATACATATAAAAAGAAATTTTTTTAAAAAAGTTAAAAATTTGAAAATATCTATAATTTAAAAAAGAATAACTTTTCATATAGTGTTAATAAATATTTATCACACATCATTGAGGGAAAAACTCATATAATTAATTCTCCGTGAAAATTTATTTGAAATTTAAGGTTAAAAATAACTGTGGCAATTAACTATAACAAAAATCCATAAACCACATTTGGCGTTATTATCACTAAAAAAAAAAAAAGATGCCAAATTTCAAAACGCGAAAATATGTAAATTCATGTATATCTTAGAAACTCTTGAATAAAAAACTCTAATTTTTTGCAGGTATGCTTAGAACTACACCTACTCTAAGATGATGATAAGATGATGGTAAAAATGTTATAGGTTATAATTCAAAAATGTTTTCGAAAAATTTATAAAAATTATTTCAAAGTGGATATTTTAAAAATAAAAGACAAAAAATAGGTGAATTTTATTTGGAATGAATCTAAATTTCGAAATGTGAAAGGAAAAATCAAAAAAGTTTAATAAAAAAAAAAGATATTAATAAATATATGCCAAATTCAATTAACATTGAGGAGCTAAAATTTTGAGAGCTAATTTTTTGAAAACGACTCGTACGATTTTTACAAAACTTGGCCGTCTGGCATAATTTAAGTCGTAGAATCGAAATAAGTAAAAAAATTGGTATGTTATTTCAGAAAAAGTCCAGTTTTGTGTCAAAATACCTATGTAAGAATAGTGCTATATGTAAATCTAAGATATATCCTAAGTCACGCTTTCGAGACATGAAAAAGGCAATTTGAATTTTGTCAATTGGCCCAGTAGAACGGGAAATATAGAACTGTCCTCTTTTTTTCTTTTTTTCCCCGCAATGTACATAATTTTGCTTTTATTCTTTAGAATTTAATATTAAAGACACTTCATAATTTTCCAAAATTTCTAAAATGTATTAAAAGTCTGAGTTCTTATTACAGCTTATTAAAAATTTAACTATATTTCTTAATTGAACACTTCCCCCCTCTTTCAAAACAGAAATATTTAGAAAAAAGCTTTTTGGCTTGTAATATTTATAGTAACCATATTTCTTACAGTAATAACTATATTTCTCAATTTAATATGTTTTCTCATCATTCTAAACAGAAATATTAAAAAAAATTCTTTTTGGCTTGGAATATTTTTTTAATTGTTTAGTTTTTAATACTATTTTCTGCTCTCCATTTCTCTCTTCTATACTTGCTTTTCTTCAGAAAAAAAAAAAAAAAAAAAAAAAACCCACTAAATTACTTTGATAATTGGATGAAAGAAAAACTTTGTTAACTACAATCTTAGTTTTCAAATTAGCAATTTGTTGCTTAATCTGTAATACTGAACGAATAGTTATGGGCACAAAAATCAGTAGCAGAAAACGTGATAATGGAAACTAAATTACTGAAAATTATATATTTATATTTACTTATACTAGTTGTACAAAACGGGCATTCTCTTTCACCATTATTTCTCCATTGACAAATTACAATTTTATGAGATTTTTAAGCATTAACTTTAAAATAACTTTCTCATACTGCAGAGACTCTATATATTTAAATAATTGTATTAAGTAATCGTATAATTTATTTCACTTGATTTGATATCGTATAATTTGTTTCATTTTATAATTAATATGAGTAATTTGTTTTAAATATTTCTGCATTTCTTAAACGCATTTTTTTTGTTCTCTTAACAATTATAGAATAAATTTAATACAGTATTTCACATTTTATTATGCAAAATTATAACAAATTTGCATGAATTAATAATTCCAGTTCATAAAACAATTATTATCAAAGCCGGATTACGGAAAATCTGAGAATATACACTATACTATAACCTTCACGGCAATGCTTGAATATTGTTAGTAGTTCATACGATAAACTGAATAAAACTCAGCTGTTTATGTGTACCTTCACAAGTTCCTTTATTTAATTAACACATATGGGGAGTAAGCACTTATTACATACTGACTTGAATGATAGTAGTAATAATTAATATATAATAGTAAGGAAGACTGAGAATTTTTTGTGGTCACATTAAACGTTTGCTGTGGCGTGTATGTGACATCCGTGCGACATTCACATTCACATTACAGTGTGACTTTTCTACGACGTTGTACCGTGGTCACAATGTGAAATGTGAACAAAATGCAACATTTAGATATAACTGCAATGTCATAGCAAGTAAGTGTTTTATCAGGGACGTGGCTGATATCTCTAAACAATATCCTTCACTGACATTGCAGCCATAATAAATTAGGCAATAAACAAACAATCAAAATGGCTCAAATACACAGGCCCGGGTGGAATAGGTGCGGAGCCCAATTAGAATTTTTTTTTTTTTTTTTTTTTTTGCGGGGCCCTCTCTATATATTAAATATTTGAATAAAATTCAAATTCAGTATATAGTATATATAAATATATGAAATGCCATGGATCATCAAACAGGTAAAATTCTACATAACTTAAAAAATGAAAATGTTAAAAGTACAAAAACATTTATTGAATATAAATTTACATCACCGAATATAAATACATGAATTTACGTATTTCTAAGTTTTTGTCCTGTAAATTCTTCTAAAACTGTTTGAAAATCTAATTTCCTTGCGTCTTCACTTCAACGTAATTGCTAAACTATTTATCTCAAAACACGACTCTAATAATTATAACGATTAGAAGAATAGCGAACTACAAATGCAAGAAACAATTGACATTTGATACTAGCTATACATCCACCACTGGCTGGTACGGTTGCGTAACTAGTTGCGCGTGCATATACCTGCATAGTAGTTTACGTACGTAAAGTAGTTCACGTACATACTGCAAAATCTCTCTAATATAGGACTATCTGGATTAAATTCAATATATTTGACATGAACTTTTACGGGTATCAGTTTTCTATATTATAAAGTATATATTATATAATAATAAACACATTAATAAATCTCATCCAGCAATGCGAACTTAAATATAGTTTTAGTTATTTGAATAATTCATAATTTATCCATTATCGTCAAAAGCAATTTGCTTTACATGAACTTTTACGGGTATCAGTTTTCTATATTATAAAGTATATATTATATAATAATAAACACATTAATAAATCTCATCCAGCAATGCGAACTTAAATATAGTTTTAGTTATTTGAATAATTCATAATTTATCCATTATCGTCAAAAGCAATTTGCTTTAAATTTCGAATTTTTTTTTTTCATTTTGATGGTAACGCTGGGTCCTAACAAATGCGGGGCCCGATTGTGCCCAATCGCTCCAATCACCCTTTATCCGGCACTGCAAATACATTCAGATAACATCTACATGCTGTCCAGGAAATCAAATCCACGTGAGAGATGAAACTAAATAAAAAATCACTCACATACACAAAGTCTAAATTAAGGCTCCTATAAAGGGAGGAGGCTAAATTAGGAGCTCTAGCCTAAATTAGTTAAATGGGTTGCAAACAAATAACAAACCAAAATCTCACCAAGTTCTCATGGTTACCATGCAAGATAAAATATCGCCAAATTTGGGGTCAGTGCGTCTGGCACATCTGTACCACAATTTTACATCAGAAAAAATAAAAGCGTAGGACTAAATTTATCAATTTAATTGCATTGTCAAATGCATAAGCCATTATCTTTTAAATTTCCTATTAATTTAATTGTATTGTCAAATGCGTAAGCTGTTAACTTTTTAACTTTTAATTTACCATAAGCGTCCGACGCTTTTATTAATTATAAAACTGTATATGAATTTTGTAGTAGAATTATTCAATCCATTATTCCCAGGGATGTAAATTGTATGATACATTTTTTTCACCATTTAGTTCATATGGAATAAGATTGAATAACATGTGAAATAAGGTGACTGATATGTTAGGGGCAATTTAAGTTTTCTTATTATTTATTTATTAAATTATTCTTTATGCGTATCTTTTCCGTGTTTCTGTAGTAGTTTTAATGGCACTTTTAAGGCTTTTGCTATCTTTCTCACTGGAGTTATGTTTTTATTGCCCAATGCACGATCTATTACTATTACTAAATCTATGTCGAGAATAGTTACTCAATTTCAGGTAGCAGAATTAGTCGTAATAAAGCATGTAATAATTGCTAGAGTCTCAATCTTGAACTATGTGGCACGTGATTATTACACCTTGTAAATGACTCTAACAGCAGAAACATAGAAAACCGATCTGTATCTATCGCTGGAAGTGTAGTGGCCCAGTCATTGCATGAGAAATAATTATTTTTTATTTCATATATTTGTTCATGTGTTTAATTATTTTATAAAATTAACTTTAATATTTTGTTAATATTCATATTTATATTTCTTTTATGCTGAATGGCAATAAGTAGTTCATATACCGGGTGATCAAAAAGTCAGTATCAATTTGAAAACTTAATAAATCACGGAATAATGTAGATAGAGAGGTAAAAATTGACACACATACTTAGAATGACATGGGGTTTTATTAGAACCAAAAAAAGTTACTGTTATCGGGCCTTTTTTCTTCGAGGAAATGCGTGACTGTGGTTTTGCAACTGCTACCGTGACGGGTGAGAGTTACGCCGATATGTTACAGAATCGCATCGTCCCCAGCCTGGCTGATAAACACCTGCTGGAACGTACGATTTTTATGCAGGATGGCGCTCCACCCCATATTGCTAGACGCGTGGAAGATCTCTTGCGCGCGTCGTTTGCTGATGATCGTGTGCTCAGCCGCCACTTTCGTCATGCTTGGCCTCCCAGGTCCCCAGACCTCAGTCCGTGCGATTATTTGCTTTGGGATTACTTGAAGTCCCAAGTGTATCGTGATCGACCGACATCTCTAGGGATGCCGAAAGACAACATCCGACGCCAATGCCTCACCATAACTCCGGGCATGCTTTACAGTGCTGTTCACAACATTATTCCTCGACTACAGCTATTGTTGAGGAATGATGGTGAACATATTGAGAATTTCCTGTAAAGAACATCATCTTTGCTTTGTCTTAATTTGTTATGCTAATTATTGCTTTTCTGATCAGATTATTGATTTTCTAATAAAACCCCATGTCATTCTAAGTATGTGTGTCAATTTTTACCTCTCTATCTACATTATTCCGTTATTTATTAAGTTTTCAAATTTGTACTGACTTTTTGATCACCCAGTATATATTTAAATTTCTTTATGCTGAATGGCAACTAGTTCTGATTCATGATTGCTAAGTTTTGGTTTCCAAACGTTGCTATTCCAGTAGCGTCGCATTTCTATAGCTGCAAAATAAAAAGCAATAAACTTAGCTATTTGTTTTTATTTCATGCTGTTCTTAATTATAAATTAATTTTAAACATTATTAGCCAAGGCCACAGAAGAAACAATTTCCAGTTCAAGTCATTGACGGTAATCAGAGGTCAGCGCTAAATCCCCGAATGCGCAGGGAGGTCACGTGATAGTCGCTTCATGCGTAAGCCGACGTCACAACGAAGCTCCGCCCAGCATGAACAATTTCGTTCGATGTAAACATGGTTCGCAACTTTGATTCGGAAATCTGAAATAAGTCTTTGTGGATATCTGTGAATATGTATGTTTGAACGATTTCGAGCATTATACAACTGAATGGCTTGGTTATGTTTCTCCGTATAAGAAAGCGAAAGAATAAATAGTGATAATTTTTTAGATTGGTCTTATATAGAAAATGTAGTGCACGTAAAAAAAATCTTCAGTAAGATATTCTAGTATCAGATATTTTTAATCTTATTTTTACATGATACGATTGCTTTGTCAAGTTCACTGATTAAGCTAAGCAAAACAAGGCAAATTTAGTCTATAAATTTCTCTTTCAAATAATATTCAGAATAAAACCGGGATTATGGTAACCTCACAAAAAGATTAATAATTTAATTCACAATGGAACTGTGTTTGAATAATATATATATATATATATATATATATATATATATATATAAACAGTTATCTGTTATTTTGTAACCAGACCTTAAAAATAGACTCTTAGTTTTTGAAAATGCCAATCAACTGCATTTCCATATATTTGCTATTTTTTCTCATGTCGCATCATTCATCATCATGGGCAAACTTGTGAATAAAATTTATATAGTTCCTACTAAAACATCTGTGTGTTTTATTGGATTTATGATGCTTGCATAATAACAGATATTTGTCATGCCACCATTCATACTTGTGGATAAATATCCAACTCTCATATAACAGTTTATAATTATATCAACACAACTAGAAACTGAATTTCTTTGCTCCAGGCAAACTGGGATTTGTGTTTCCTCGCCTTCAAAATCAATTTAGTTTTATCCGAAATCTAGGCTCCAATTTTTTTTACCTAATTTTAAATAATTTCCTTGCCAATTCAATAAAGTTAAAAAAAAAAAAAAGTAGACAGTTTCTATTCTCTGACTTCGCAAATCCAACAGATACATAAATCAGAAATTACACAAAAATGACAGTTTTTTATTGCAAGCTGAAATTAGGTGCATTTGAGTAAAAATTTTATAAGATGCAATTAAAATATAAAATGAGCAAAATTTCAGGCACATATCTTGTAATACTATTGCTATCATTATCATATTTTTCAAACAAGGAGCTCACATGTGTTAAAAAAAATTCTGCGCAATGTTCCTATTAAAAACCTAACCTTAAAAGTGTATGCTCATTTTTTCTCCAATAAGTATGTTTTTTAAATGTTTGTGTACTTTTATCATGCATTACAAGTGAAACTGAAAAAAATTAATAAATATCAGATTTTATATGTGGCACTACACACACTTTTGTTCTGCAGTGTTGCCTCTGCTATAATTTTATGAAACACTGCATTTCTGAATATTCAAAAAAAAAAAAAAAATGAATATCAATTGTATAGGCTGCTTCTTTACGAAAGACAAACTAAATGCAGATTCTGCCAAATTGGGAAATAATAGGTAGCAGTGCTAGGAATGCATTTTTGTCTACATATATCAACCATTCAACTTACTTTCTTTGTTTTCAGCATTCATCTTTACTACCTATATTTCTGTCACTGAACTTGATTTAGTATTAAACTATTATTTTAATTCTCAGGTATGCATACATGGAATTAGTTTCATTAGTTAAAAAGATTATTAGTAAGTAATTATATCAGAGACAGAGCACAACATGCCTTAATGAGCATATACCCTCTGATGTGCAAATATTCGAAGTTAAATATCAACGCTAAAAGAACACTCTATCTACAGGCAATCCGACCCATAATTCTATATGCCGCTCCAGCGTGGGCAGCTACTGCACGTTCAAACCGAGCAAGGCTTCAAAGTTTTCAGAGTAAAACTCTCAGATTCCTATCGAACTCTCCGTGGTTCGTTAGGAACACTGTCATCCATAATTCTCTGAAAATTTTACCATTAGATGCCGAATTACTAAATATTACATTCAAATTCTACGAAAAATGTTATTCCTCCACTCACGAAAAAACATAGTGGAGTACGACTATCTAATCGAACTGCCGCATAAACGGCCCAGAACTATAGCTCACAATGTTAGATGGTAGTTCTTGTATATATTTTGTTATTTTCGACTATTTAATCTAGATTTTGTTTCATCTTTATCATCATTTTCATCTTACTATGGACTTTGCCCAGTAACAAGGCTGCTGAATTTATCATCATTAATTTCGTATATCACGTGACAGTCTACTTCCCTATGAGTATTAAGATATAGGTACTTTCGCCTCAGACGGGAAAAAAAAATTCTGGGACTTGTATATATATTATTTTCCATTTTTACCGTACGATACTGTGTCAAATCTACGATAATGTGTAAAAGATATGCCATTGCGAAAAGATATGCCAAAATTATTAGTTGCTATTATAGCTTATCCAACGAAGACTTCATCTGTGGCCCATATATGGCGTCACCCCTGTTCAACTTCTTCACTACTGAAGAGTTAGCACTTTTATTACAAGTGCACAGGACTTTTCCAGTTTATGGAATTTAACGAACTTTTACAGGTCCTTAGGGGATTGATAAACATGTAGTGGTAAAGGCCCTCGGGTCGAATACCACTTAACGAATGATGATCTCCGATCTCCGCGTTTGGAGATTTATAGCGCTGACCGGTAATCAGACGCCAAAATTAGCATCGTTGCCATCCACGTGATATAGGCCAGTATAAGCTCCATTAAGTATGTATAAGCCCATGAGAGTATTATAAACCTTTTGAGATATATTCAAATTCTATTATTTATGCTTTATTATCAGGAAAGCCATTTAAAAATAGTACGGAAAGAAACTAAAATTTCAAGAAACGATCAGAGATTAACAAGCTTATAAATATTCAAAGATGGTAATTTTGTTCGTTTTAGACCATGTGGCTGGGAACTTACTTGTTACATCTAGGGTTTAATCTCTATCTCGTGCTCTAGAAACAATTTGATTGGCGAGATGTTTCTACATCTTGACACTCGAATAAAGTACGATCTTTGTGTGTGTGTGTGTGATGCTTATTCACAAAGCCTACAGACAGTTTCTTCTGCTGTTTACTCTGATTGGTTAAAAGAGGTAGGGTTACAGAATCTAGTGCTTGGCGACTTTTGGTTCATCGATTTTACAATTTGTATCTGAGCGTGGTGTACCAAAAAGTGAGTATAACCCACCGGAGATACCGCAGCCCAGTGGTGCGGGAATAATTCTCAAACTTCTAGGTCGCCGGTTCTGTCCCCGCTCGTAGCTTTCTTAAACTCTGCTCTATACGGATTTGTTTTTATTTTAACTATTGAATGACTTTGTCATTATTTGTCTTTTCGCATTCGGGTACGGTGTTAAAAATTAAACGCCTTTATTTTCTCTATTTTTGTTAATGTTAATTTTTCTTATTTTTATTTACTGGTTTGTACTCTTTGTAGTAAGTACCAGTAAGCAAGATTACGATCCAAGATCCCGAAAAGCGTTTCAATAGAAATAGCGCATAATGGAATAAAATATAATTTTAGTTATACTTACTCGTAAAAAGAATAAGTATCCGACACCTTTAAATGTTTACTGAATGTTTTCATTTGGTTAATTTTTTAATATTCCTTTATTTGTATAAATTAATGAGCTATGAAAATTTACACAACAGACTCTTCCTAAGTGAAATAAGGAAAAAGTGCATATGATGTCTCCATATAAAAACCATTTCTTGTAAAACAATTACGTGCTTTTAAAAGTTTAAATTCAAATACAAATAAACTATTAATAACATTAGTAGGTTATTTAAGATATATTCCACACAATTCCTCTAAGCTTTCATTCATAAACTAAAAAAATATTGAATGAAATAAACGCTGTTTCCGTTTGTTTGGCGTTAATTACCACGCCTACAGGGCGATAACTCGCCATTCCAAATGTGACCGCCAAGCAGATGTTTCCTCCAATGAGAGCAGCCCATAGCGAAATTGTCTGTAGGCTTTGTGAATATGCGTGTCTGATGAAGGGTGTGTTTGTGCCTGACCAATGACATTTCTTTCTAAATTTACCTAATCGAAAACTGGCAACGAATTTAAAACTTTCTTTTTCATTTTCGTGTTCCTGTGTCATTGCGCTGACCTTCGCACGTTTTTCGGCTATTAAATCTCCGTCAAAAGGGTGACCGTTCTTATTTCGTGGTTGTTCGCATCGTTTTGACAACTCTTCTCTACTGTGAAAAATACTTTCTAAAAAAATTAAGTATGCAATCTGTCTACACTCTTGTGTTCATATAACGCGAATATATGTATTTATCACCGTAGATATTGATTGCTAATCTTTTATACTGTTTTAATTCTGGTTTTAGTGAATGAGTGTTTTAAAGTCTCTCTATGGTTAATTTTTTCTTTCATTTTATTCTTTCTTATTAGATCAGAATGTCAGACAGGAAATTTTTCGTTGGAGGTAACTGGAAAATGAATGGAAATAAATCTTCTATAGATGGTATTATAAAATTTCTGACTGATGGCCCTTTAGATCCAAATACTGGTAAGTCTGATAACAGGAAAAATTACTAATACAATATTATATACTTCATCCTTGTGCGGCGCATTGCTATTGGAATACAATAATTTATGCTTTAACAGTGTACATTATTTTATAAAATGAGTTATAAAGTTTCATTTAATGTGCAAAATAAAAGATGCTTATTTTACTCCAAGTATCTGTATGACTAAATATTTGTTAAATAGTACCAGTGCTCATAATTTTTTGCCCTTTCACGTTTTTGATCTTCTGGATGTACATAAAGCATCTGATATAATATTTTTATACAAGCTGTAATTCCATAAGAATTTTATGTGTTCTATAGATATTAAAAACGATATGGAGTTAGGTCTTGATTGAAATGAAACGGGACATGTGTTTTAGTAGAAATTTCCAGGAATTCAAAATAATTTTATTAATGCATTTAAAAAATCTAAGTATTCATTTTTTTAATGCATCTTTGCTGTGCAGAATTACTTGTAACCTACTTTGGAATTGCATTTTTCGTTTTCCACCTGTATTTTACTTTCAAATTTTTGTAAATATTCTGATAATATTTCTGAATATAATAATGTTAAATAATAAGTATAATAAACTGGATTGTAATGAAAATACTATGAATATTTTAAAGCTTATGTGAAGCTTATGTGATAGCTGTTTAAATAAACACCTCAACGTGTAGCTGAGTAAAAGCTAATCTTCCACTGAAAATTTTTTCCAAAAAAGTAAAAGCTAATCTTTCACTAAAAATTTCTAGGATTGTACATTTACTAAAATTTTAAAAATAACAATTTGCTGGGTTTAAAATTTCTTCTCCTAAAAGTGAAAGTAAGATTAATAATTTTCAGTTATAATAAACTTTTAATTATGTATTATTTAAAATTAAAAATGCTGCACTGAGATTATACTGCGTAAGTTATATTGGGTTTGGTAATGTTTGAAGTATGTTAGATATAAATGCTTTCTCTGTTAAATTACATGAGCAGTTCATAGAAATTATGAAATATATTTGGACCAAAAAATCATGGAGCCTCTTGGACATATTAACATGTTAAATGCCATATCAATGCCTAGAGTTTAGCAACAGAAATTTATGCCATTGGAAAAGCAGTATGACAGTGTATGCTGCATGATATTGCATCTGACATCGGAAAAGCGTTATGTTAAAATTGCTGGAAAACAGTGCCTTTTGAAAAAGTTAGATTGCTGGAAGAATCAAAAATTCTATTCTAAGAAATGATAGAATGAGGATTATTCTTCTGCCATATTAAAGAATGTATATACTTGTGCAAAAATTGACCAGTTTTCACAATAAGATTTCAGTTGACTGAGCAATGTAAATAAACTTAAGAAATTATTTCTAGAAACTTTCGTAAGAAATATACAGAATGATATTATTATTTGCTAAATATTTATGTATTCATTTTGCAGAAGTAGTCGTGGGATGTCCAACTATTTATATTGATTATGTAGTATCTAAAGTTCCTAAAACGATTGGAGTAGCAGCTCAGAATTGTTATAAAGTTGCTAGTGGTGCTTTTACAGGAGAAATTAGGCAAGTAATCTCTTTCAATCCATAATTAAATACACTCATACTTTGAAATATCATTGTAAAAAGATACATATAAAATTGTTTACGTAATTCCTTGTTACATGTTCATAATTTTTATACTTTCCAGATTATGCATAGTTAAATTTTGAACTATTATTGAAAAGCAGCAAGAATCAGTATAATGTTCATAAACTTGCAGGATTAGTTTCTAAGAAAAATAAGAGCTCCTTCAGTTGCAGAAGTGTAAATGATGAAAGAGGAGCCAGTGCTCAGTTGATTTGTCATTAGCACTTTGGCAGCCAAAGAAGAAGGTTCTATATTTAAACCTTTGAAACTAGTCCTGCAAATTTATGAATATTATGCTGATTCTTGTTACTTTTAACTCCTCCAATAATTGTTATCTGCCCTGTTATTTTAACTCAAATTAAAATTTTCTTCTATGTAGATAAAAACAGTTTTTAAATATTGACATCATCTGCTATCACTCCTGTTACCGCATACATTTTCTTTTCCTTTTTGTATTTGCTTCGTAATTTTATTTTGTTCTGGTGAATTGTGATAGTAATCTTTCCATTGTTCTGCAATAAACAAAATCAGCTCTTTTTTTTTTTTTTTTAAGCAAGACCCCCAGTTATCCTTTTCCTCCTAGTTGGCTGTATTTAAATTAACAACTTTTACAAATAAAATAAAAAGATACTGTTTGTAAGAGGCTTTCACAGAAAATAATATCTCAAAATTTTTTCTTGTATAAATGAACTTTTCATTTTATAAATTTTTGCAGTAATAATGATTTTAGAATAGTTTGATTGCTTATTTAAACATTCTTATATGCTTTCCAGCCCTGCTATGATCAAAGATGTTGGTGCCGAATGGGTCATTTTAGGTCATTCTGAGAGACGAAATGTCTTTGGAGAAACTGATGCTGTAAGTGGGAGGGAAAATTCCATTATTTCTTTGAATTTCATATTCAAATTTTGATATTTTGTTATGTATTTAAAATAAGTTTACATTTAGTATTAAAAACACTTTTAAGTAGTATGTATCCAAAATGTATGTGTATTGATAATTAGTGTGTTTACCAGAATATAAAATTTGCGGGAAATTCTGTTTTGGGTACTTGCATATTAATTTTGGTGCCGTTTTTGGTGATTCTTACAAAAAGGCAAAGGTTACTTATTGGGTGCAAGTTAACGATTTGGAGGATTTAAAAAAAAAGAAAAAAAGCTAAATTATCGATATTTATTGTTAATCAGCAGGCATTATCAATGTATCAAAGGAAAACACACTTTACAAATTTAATTTTTAAATAAGTATTAAAAAATAAAACCTTTGGTAAAATCTATCTGTACTTTTTTTGCTCTTCTGTTACTATGTATACATTCTCTGATTTTTTTTCAAGTGGAAATACTCGTCATGTTTTAACTTAAAAATGTCCGAGAAATGTACAGCCTTGACCTTGCACGCTGGCTATCTAGCAAATGTATCTAAACACTGCACACAAAGTATTCTATCCCACTGCAACTAAACCCATTCCCATGCACTGCTGTAGCCATTTTTCCCTTTTGTACTGTATTCCTGCAGAAATTTTACTACTGTTTCTATGATTGCTGGCAAATTCCACAATATATTTCAAAACTGAGTTTAAATTAAAAAAATATCAGCTTATCTATAAAAATGTTTGGAATTTGCAATACAATCAAAAGTATGCATATGAAAATGGTGATGTTTCTTGACTGAATGATTATAATAAGCATGGTTACTTGAAGAAGGGATCTGCATATAGCTGCTGTAATTTAGCACATTCTGAAAATTTGACAAAATTTACCGAGAGAGTTGCGATAATATGCAAGAACCACTTCATGTTTCTATTGGATTTATTTTCAGAACATTGCCAGAACATCTCTGAAATTTTTATATATTTCAGTGCTATCTATTAATTATTATTTAAGAATACTGTGCTACTAGTAGCAGGACATCTAAGGACTAATTTATTATATAAGAATTCAAGCTAAAAAAAGCAAAGGACAATTGAAGCTAATATAATAATAACAAAATGTAGGTGATTGTTATATCTTTAGAATTTATTCTCTCTTTGGCAATTCTGAAAAGGCAATCTTTCATTCTTGCAAAAAATAAACAGTGTAACGATCTCTAACATTGTCATTGTCTCAGAGTAAAATCAATTATTAAAAATTAAAAAATATGGTACTTTGATGCTTGTCTTCTGTAATGGTTTGTTGAGAAAATGAATGGCATTGGCGCAATTCGGGCTTGAGAAATCTGATTTATTTCCAGATGTTGTAAACATCCATGAAAACGAAATTTACTACTGTAAATGTAAATTATAAATTGTCAGTTCATTCATTATATATATGGCCCACAGGTACTTTTCCGTTTTGCTGGCGCAGGCGATAAATTCTCTAATACAGTCAAAAGTCGTTAATTCGAACACCTATAATCCGGACCTCAAAGCTACAAATTTTCTACGCACGCGTCGCGTTCACGCATGTGCACAGGCATTTACGAGTGCGCGTAAGACTTTTACGGCTGCGAGTATGTTTGTGTGCATGCGCGTTTAATGTGTAACGGATGGTATAAGCTAAGCTAAAATTATCTAATTTAGTTAATGTTGTAGATTGCGTTGTTCCTTAATCTTCGAATTGGATCCGGCTTATTATTTTTTGCAGACTGTTAGAGCAATTTCATAAAAGTAAGCTTGAACTTTCGATTATGTCAAATAGAATTTCCGATATATATTTACTAATATGTAATTTGTATCTACAAAGTGAAAGTATGTTTCGAAATCCGAAATCTGTTTATCAATTTCACGCTGCGGATTGGAAGTTGATCTGTCAGCACTATCCTTATCTTCAGGGCAGATGTTTTTATTTTATTTGGCTTATAATTCCTTACTAAGTGTAGTATTTCAACTCGATGTATTCCGTCTTTGATATGATTTAAATCAAGTTCCTCGTCATTATAATTCGCTTCCGATAGTGAAGAAAGTGACCCAGAGGTTATTGAAAACGCAAACATTTCGATTGACAAATTAGTCGGTATTCTCAACACAGCAATTATAGGACTTGAACAGCAGAACTTTGTAACTAAACAAGAAATTATGTCTGTTTAATAGAATTAAAGAGAAAGTATTATCACATGAAACGAAGCAACTTACATTGAAAGAAATATTTAATAATGTAAACAAATAAATACTAAGCTTTTTCTTTCTGTAAATTTTGATACCCTTTAGATCATAATTGATCTTTATTTCATAAATTACGGGTTCATATTTTTAATTTTGTAATTTCTGCATGCCATCTTACCAGATTTAAACTGATGATCTATAATCCGGAATCGCCGAAGTCCCGACGAGTCCGGATTAACGACTTTTGACTGTAATGGTTACAACTGATGCCAAACAGAATACCTTCACTGTTAACCTTTTATACCTCATTTTCAAAACAAGTGAAAGCCATTTCTTATCAGATTAATTGGTTCTTTCAATACTGGCATACAATTGCATATAATTTTCACCAGATAGTACAATTTTATGCCCTAAGGCCATTTGCGGTAATTAAGTCAATTAGAATGCAATTGCACTGCTCGCCCGAAGGCGAAAATATAGAAAAGGCAAAGTCAAGGGTTAAATTCATCAATTCTAATGAGAATACACTAGCAAAGTAAAGTACTGCGGTTTTACATAATTTCTGAGTATGCTATTTGTATGAATTGAAATAATTCTTGCATTTAAACTTCTATTTACAAATTAAGATTTAACTTGAAATTAGCATAGGTAGGTAACTCAGGGAATTAGATTTTTGTAGCATAGTTTACGTGAGATGAGAGGAGGTTACGTGATATGAACCGGTGAATCAACTTATTGAACCATGAAAGCATAATTAATTCTTGATATCTTTTTACAAATTTATTGTCTCTATGTAGTGGCTTTTCACAAAATTTTAAATGATATTAAAATGTTCATTCTTTCAAATTAAAAAATTCCTAGAACTAACATTTTTTTATTTTTTATGTGTATACTGTATGTTGTCGCCAATAAAGTCTGCTTGGCGAGATTTGCGCCGGCAAAACGGAAAAGTACCGGCCCACATTATTTAACATACATGTGTAGAAGGAATTTAACATAAATTTGTATTTATGGTATTTAATACAATTTTGTCAGCAGTTTATTAAAAATAACATAATTCAACATAGCTTATTAATATATGCATTAATTACCAGATTTGATATAATTATGTAAACCATTTGTTTAAAGTAATAGAATAATTCAACAGAATTTATTTAATATGTACATTATCATATTTAATATGAAATGTAAGCAATTTATTTACAATAACAAACATATAGGAAAATTATTAAACATATCATATAATTCTATTTATTATTTAATTTAATACAATTTATATAGCAATTTATTAAAAAAATACTTAAAAATCCTGGAAAATTCATTTTCTATAGACTGGTAGCCACAATTCAGCAGCTGCTGCTAATAATGGCTCGGACATCACATCAACTATAGCTTTTTTCCCATTGATAGAAGATTGAAAATAAGCATTATGAGTATTTTAGAAAGGAAAACCACTATATTTTTCAATACAGCAGTATCAATACTATTAAGTTTGTTAACCGTTTTTACTCTCATATACACAAATGGGTAACGGTTCGTTTCTCCCATAGACCCAGACAGATCAGTAATAAGCATGATTGCTTAGATATTTCTCGCCTATGTATAAATGTGCCAGATTTGCCTTCTCCTCAAGGCTGCTACAGTTCTCGCATGTTCGTTTCTCGCATTGGCCCAGACAGATCAGTAATAAGCATGGTTGCTTGATATTTCTCGCCTATGTATAAATGTGCCAGATTTGCCTTCTCCTCAAGGCTGCTACAGAAGATGAGTACCAAAATATCATCACAATCAATGCTTCCTCTTAGTAGTGTTGATAATTGTGGTATAATTTAATTTATAAATTATATGTAGTAAAGCATGAAAAGTAAGCAAAAGTTAAAATAGTAGGTTTTATCTAACACTATGTTTATAGTTTACTTTCTCCTATGTATGTTGAATATAGAGGATTTTGATATTTTAGTGTAATACTCTGTAAATGCTAGACTACTAAAAAAAGCTGCATCTCAACTGTGCAATTTAAGAGATTAGAAAGTGATAATACAAGGATCAGTCAAAAAGTTGGTTTCATTACTTAAGAAAACAAAGCAGGATAAAAATTTTACAATAACTTTATTTGTATATTAAAGTTACATTCAAAAGTTACTTTTCAATGTAATGACTTCTGTTATTTAAGCATTTGTCGAGGCATGTGATACAAATTTTTCAATGCCTTCTGCAAAGACATCTTGTCCAATGCCTGATAACCATTTTTGGGTTGCAACTTTCACCTTGTCATCCAAGTTGTATTGTTGCTTTGAAAGTTTAGCTTTTATGGGACCAAAAACCTGGAAGTCACATGGTGCAAGCTGTGGGCTATAAGGTGGCTGATCGCACACTTCCAACCTAAACATTTTCAGAAAGTTTTCATTTGTTTTGCCTCATGCAGTCTTGCATTGTCATGCAGGAGCACAATGCCTTTGACAGTTTACCTGGCTGTCAATTTTTAAGTGATTGTTGCAATTGTTTTAGTGTTTCACAGTAAGAAGATGCGTTAATTGTGGCACACTTTGGCATAAACTCTGTGTGGACCAGACCTCCTCTGTCGAAAAACAGCATCAGCATCACCTTTCGTGCAGATGGAACAGTTTGCCACTTTTTCTGAGTCCCGGAAGTGGAATGTTTCCTCTTGAGGAAGCTGCATTTTGTTTCAAACCTCATTTCCTTCCTTTTGTTAACGTTGCAGAAATTTCAAAGCACTTTCAAAACGCTTCTGTTTATGTTCCTCCGTCAGTAGATGAGACACCCATTGAGTACAAACTTTATGAAACTGAAGCTGATTGGTAATAATTTTATTCACACTTCCATGAGAAATATCCAGTTCATTAGAGGTTTTGTCAATTGTTACGTGTCTGTTTGCAAGAATGTATTCATTCACACGAGTAACAATTTCAGAATTTATGGCAGTTGGTCTTCCCTTGCATTCAGCGTCATAAATATTGGTTCATCCGTTCTCAAACATATCGTAACACTTTGTGATAGCTTTACATGACATTGCATTTTCACCATAACCAGGGGCGTAGCTAGGGCGCGAAATCTTCAGTTGTCCCTGGGCGCTGAAAACCCTAGCTACGACTCTGACCATAACCTTCATTCAACTGCTGATAAATTTTACAGCAGTTATACCTTTTTGTTCACAAAAATGAATCACTGCATGCATTTCCAATTTAGATGCCACTTGCAGCTGTTCAGACATGTTTGTGACTGATTATCAAACTAAAATTGCCTCATGAAAGCTGCTATATCACACGATACAGCTAAATGTCTGAAGTGTTGCCACATAGTTTCATCAAAATAGCCTTTGACAGAAAATTTTTACAAAGGGGTGAAATTAACTTTCTGACTGACCTAAATAAAGTGCGATTTTTCATTAATGATGGAATAAGCATTGAAACGTTGGCCTAATTAGGCTAAATTTGTCATGTTAAGGCAATGTTTGGATTTTTACCAAACATTGCCTTAACAAAACAATCCAAACATTGCCTTTAACTTAATGTCTTTCCCTATTTCCCAAGTCGAGTGCCCTGCCTGGTTTTAACTTGAAGTTGTGTGATTATATTAACTGTACAAAGATGCTACCTGTTTGCTTTGCTAGGGTTGTATTGAAATTCGTTTTCTAGAACCTATTTATTGTAGTGTGTTTGCCTTTTTTAAACTTTTACTTTCAACTACTGCATGATCCAAATCTAAACTTGGTCATGTATGCATATAATATGTATAATTTGTTATAGATAGAAGAATTTTTAAATGTGCCTCTTAATCTTAATTTCTTTTTTTATTGTTTTTTAGTTAATAGCAGACAAAGTGGCTCATGCATTATCTGAAGGTATAAAAGTTATTGCTTGTGTTGGAGAACTTCTAGAAGAACGAGAATCTGGTAAAACTCAAGAAGTAGTATTTCGCCAAACGAAAGCAATTGCAGGTTAGCTGGTAATGATATCTAATAATTTTTCATTATGTTATTTTTATCTCGTGTCAACCTTATAGAGTAGGTTAAAGTTTCCATATGTAGGCAACTATGACTGTAAATAAAAGTTTAATTTCTCACACAAAATCCTTTGTGAAGAAAACGAAAATTAGTAAATTGGTTCAATACAGTTGCAGATATTATTTATCAACATTATAAAGGAAACATATCAGGATAATTTAATAATAAATTTAAAGAAGCAAAAAATGCTGCTAATAAGGAACAAAAAAAAGTTTCTGTATGGTATTTACCAGAGGCCTAGCTAGGGTTTTCAACGCCCGAGGACAACTGAAGAATTTCCAGCCCTTTCTGTGTGTCAAAAATCGAAAACATTTGATTTCAAAATTTCGTAACATCAATTTTGCACCCCATGGATGCTGCCCCCAGAGACAGGTGTCCCCCCTTGTCCCACCCTAGCTATGCCACTGGTATTTACATAGTTTTTAAGACAGCTTTTTCATGTTAAGTTATATTTAATGGCCGATAGGCCCTCTTTTCGGCCTTTATTATTTCTGTTAAACATTGTGGCATGACTCCCACTAGTTTTTTTGTTATTTCATATGAAATGTTGCTTTAAATGTCCTGAATGACACTATTTAGATCAGCCCTTGTTCTTAACATCAATCGTAACATCAAAGTCAAAAGTCATTAATCCGGACTCGTCGGGACTTCGGCAATTGCGGATTATAGATCATCAGTTTAAATCTTGTAAGATGGCATGCAGAAATTATAAAATTAAAAATATGAAACCGTAATTTCTGAAATAAAGAACAATTATGATCTAAATGTTATCAAAATTTACAAAAAAAAAAAAAAAAAAAAGCTTAATATTTATTTGTTTACTTTATTAAACATTTCTTTCAATGTAAGTTGTTTAAGTTGCTTCGTTTTATGTGATAATACTTTCTCTTTAATTCTATAAACAGACATAATTTCTTGTTCAGTTACAAAGTTCCGCTGTTCAAGTTCCGTTAATTGCTGTGCCGAGAATACCGACTAACTTGTCAATCGAAATTTTTTCGCTTTCACTAACCTCTCTGTCACATTCTTCATGTCTTTATCCATTTTTTGCAGCATTTTCACTTTTTGTTTGTTGGACATCGAAACATACTTTTGTTTTGTAGATCTTTTGGAAGTTCCAGCATCGGAAATTCTATTTGACATAATCGAAAGTTCAAGTTTACTTTTATAAAATTGCTCTTACAGTCTGCAAAAAATAATAAGCGGGATCCAATTCGAAGATTAAAGAACAACGCAATCATTAACATTAACTGAAATAGATAATTAGATAATTTTAGCTTACACCGTCCGTTATACATTAAATGCACAGGCAAAAACGTATTCTGCACTTGCGCACACGCATATGCACAGTAGTCAAGGTCTTACGCGCACGCGTAAAACGCCTGTGCGCATGTGCCAATGCGGCGCATGCGCATAAAGTTTTTAGCTTTGAGGTCCGGATTATAGATCATTCTGGATTATGGGTGTCCGAATTAACGACTTTTGACTGTATCATTTTTTGAGTTCACGACTGATTTCTTTCTATAAATGTTTGATGAGGTTTAAATTAATTGAGAGACTGGGGTGGGTTATGAAGCTGCTGTTTAATATGACAAGATTACCATTCTTGTTAAATCTTGAAAGGTGTGTTTAGAATCATCCTCCTGGAAAATAAATGTAGTTCCAAGGGATAATGTTTCTGCACTAGTTAAGACATTTTGGTGTAGCATGTCAAGATACAGGTACTATCTGTAGTTTCTTCTATAAAATATAAATTGTCAATACCTACAGCACTCATGCACCCCAAACCATGATGTCTCCATGTTATTATGTGTTAGATGTTATATTTACTATAGTAATATACTGTCTCCTGCCATCTGTTGATTTGATTTTCTCCAGATCATAACTTGACCTTCTGATCAAAGGATGTTAAATTTTGATTTATCAATAAAAAGGACCAATTCATTGAAAAATAAAAGCTAACTTGCATGTTCCTTTGGGAACTCGAGGTGCTCTTTTCTGTTACAGAGACTTATAAATAGCTCCTTAGGGGTCACTTGTCTGTTGTGCCCTGCTTTTTTAATGACATTTTCCACCATTTAAGATGTCAGTTTGATTTATAATTAGTCTTTAGGCAGCTGCAACTTAACATGCATTTATTCATCAATTATCTTTAACCTTACACGTGACATTTCCTTTGTATAAGTGGCTTAGCTTCAGAGGTTTTCCAGATCAGTCTCTGTCCTTAAAAGTTTGATGCTCACTGTAACCTTCAATATAATATTGTTCCATAGACTTTGATTTATTAATGATGTCACCATTTTTTTTCATAGACAATCCATAGTTTTGTAACTGAATCACCAACTTAGAACTAGCTTTAGGAACTTCCATTTTAAGACTATGACCTGCAAGGTAGCTGTTGGTACCATGTCTTTGCAATGCTTACATATGATCAAGTTTTAAAAATTTACTGCAGTTCAGTAAGATTAATTAGCTTTTGAAGATTGTCAGGATTAATTAGCATATTGGTTAAAGAAAAGTTTTTTGTATGACACTTTTCAATATCTCTTATATATTTTATAGTATGTACTGGCTGCGTTTTGTAAAAATAGACATTTATTATAAACTCATTTTAAAGACTCAAGCATATTTCAATAGCTACTGCAATTATGAAACAAAAATTATGCCAATATATTAGAAGTTATACTAATATACTTTGATTTTCATACAAGAATCTTTTTTTTAAACTATGGTGTACATAGGTAAGGTAGGTAATGTTTTTGGTCCTAAAATTCAGTAGAGTTTTCAGTGAATAAACACAAATTAGGGTCCCCATAACGTCCTCTTACTATTTTAACAATGATGTCTGTCTATGTGAATGTATGCAAGTGATGTTTGTGTTTCCTACTCAATGATTCTTAAATGAAACTTCCAAAAATTTATGTTGTCTGTATTTGAGCTTTCTATATTTGCATAAAGAGTTGATTAGGTTTTTGACTAATTTGAGAAACCAGAAATGGTACTTTACTTGAAACCCATAATAGTTTTTAATGAAAAACTATTTTAAAATGTAATTCAGAACTTTTCAATTTTAATATTTAAGACTTTTATGTGAATAGAAACAACATATTAGATTTTAATTAAAATTGAACAACAGAAGTAATACTTTACTTAAAGCTCTGAACAGACTGGTGAAAACATGTATTTTGAGATAGTCTAAAACTTCTAAGATTTGGTACTTAAAATAGGTATGTTATTGAAGATATGCATTTACTGTATTCTTGGAGTTACACTAAATACAAGAAGAATAGGCTGATTATGAAGAAAAAGCAATGAAGCAATTAAATGCATTATCCTCAATCCTCATGTGTTCATTTCACTTTTGCATTGAATCACTTTTCAAGTAAACAGATGCTGCATCCAAATGTTGTTATGTATTATAAAAAAAATAATGTATTAAGTATAAATAACATACCAAATACAAGGTGAAATGTAGGGCAGCACTTAACCTTCAGCCAGGAATTTTAAAGATATGCTGCTTTTTAAATTTTTATGACTTGTAAGTCATTGATTTGTGAATCTGAAATGCCTTATGACCAGACGATATGCACAATCGGTATGATATTTTCGAATTGAAGTAAGAGCACGTATTGTTATCATTATCTATTATATTAGAGGATAGAATAATAAAAAGTAAGTAGTGGTTCATAAAATTTATAAACAAAATTTTTTTTCCTACAAATGTGAAAGTGATAGTTTACTTAAAGCTCATTGTTACACTGCCAATTCCATGTTTTAACATAGAATTGCCCCAAGGTCATGTGATGGCCCTATTAGATTTTTTGTAATTATTACAGTCCTGTCTATAAAATCTTAATTGCTTTTTTACATGGGCATTTTTCCTTTGCTTTTTCACAGGGTTTTATGTTAGCTTGGATTTTCTGTCAACTAATCTGAGTGTGATCTTCAAATTAACTTTTGACTGCATTCTATTGATGAGGAGTTCTTAAAATTTTTCTTATGTTGACATTTGGATGAGTATATAGTATTCTTTAGAAGACTTTCCAAAATTTAACTTTTTTATTTTTACCGTTGAAATTTTCACACATAGCATGCTTTATCAATAAAGCTAACAATTCCAGAACTTTATTTAATCATCAGATAGACTGAAAAATGATTCAAATGAAGCTTTTTTTGGAATCTCGTATAGTTCATCTAACTCTAGCAGTTTTTCAGAATCATTTGAATTTTTAACTGTTGTGTGGTTGCAATAAATAAAATCAAGAGATTAATTTTTGTTGTTGTTAGTAGCACTAGGATTTTAAATGATGATAAACTAAAGGTTTTAATTTATGATTTGTAAAGTAAAAACATAGTTTCATGACTTGAATTGATCTTGCATCATCAAATGAGGAGACTCTGAAGTAAATATTTCATTGTTCTACTGATTAGAAGCAAATGTTAAGCTTTGAAAAGTTAATATCAAGCTGAACTTGAAATGCAATAACATTATACAAATCTTCATTATAATAGCAAATAATTTAAATGCTAATGATTTTTTCTTAAATGATAATGAGTACATGATTTTTATATCTTAAATCTTGCTTAATAGCAAAACTAAATTTTTACATTAATGCTTAACTGTGCACTAAGAATATTTCATGGAATGTTTTTTTAAAATTCTTTACCATTGATTGTTAAAATTTAGTAAAAATGAACCCTTCATATTAAAAATACCTATGTATTAGTGTATGATTTGCATTTTTAATTAATATTTGAAGCTTGTCTTTTGTATGATACTGTTGATGTTTTGATTTAAATGTATTTTAATTTTGATATTTATTTTGCTAATTATTATACTTCTAGATAAAGTGTCTGATTGGAAAAAAGTAGTAATCGCTTATGAACCAGTATGGGCTATAGGAACAGGAAAAACAGCTAGTCCTGAACAAGTATGATTTTAAATATTAATCCTTTCCATAAAGAATTTAATTTTGTTTAATAAGGAACTTTGGAAAGGGATAAAAACTGCAATCTGAAAACAATGTTTAAGTTACATGCAGAAAAAATTATTATTCATGCTGATAGATTTAATGGGAAAATGTACATAAAATTTTCCAGTTTTTAATAAAATATTAAAGCACAATTTGCAATACTTGCAAGATTGGCCTACATTTTTGTTTTGTTTTATTGGGCATCATGTGAAGTAGTATATTAATTAAATCCTTAATTTTTTAAGATTGTGAAATTAATGAGTTAAATGCTATAATAAGATTGTATATCTATAATGCTTATTGCTACTCATTTTTTATTCAAATGATGGGACACTTCCAGGAAGGCATTTATTAGGTTGAATCCATGTGCCATTTAGCAACCTCATCATCGAGAGCATTGCCCAGCATGTGTCCAGAAGACAAGCCAGTATTGAACTTGTAGGGAAAAAGACACATACATACAACAGCCAGGTCTTATACAGGAGTCAAACCCATACTGTTAGTTTTCAAATTAGCAGTTAGCCTTTTCTAAACACTCTATTAAAGTAGCTTTCTTTCATAATTACAGAGTTGTCTTAAGAGAATCAGGCTGTAGTTTTTTGGGGGCCAGCTTTCTTAATAATAAAATAACATTAAAATTTGACAAATTTGATACATCATGTAATTTTTATTTCTCAACACAATTTTTTGGGGGAATTTTCTTTGCTGAAAATTCAGTATTTTCCCACTAAATTAAGTATGCCATTTAACAGTATGTGGAAGTATTATGTGCATTATGCAATAACTACAGTGTCCTGTAATAGACATATTTTGTAAAACATAATTTGTTGTGCAACAGGAAGATACAATAAAAGTTAATAAAATGATGTAAGAAAAAATATGAATTTTATTAGGAATATTGTAGGATCTCCCAAGGTGAATCCTGTATGAATATTTCTGCCCTGCTGGTGTCTAGCTGTTGGAATGATATTAATAGTTTAACTAAGCTTGTAAATTTTTTTTGTTAATTTATGTGTATCTGAAAGAAAAGACCTATTTTGACACACTTGCTTTCTGATAGGAATTTCACATATAATCATAATTAATTGTATCATTAATACATGCTTGTAACCATGATTTTTCTTTATTGCTGTTTTAACTTCACATGTATTTTTGGCATTTTACCCTAATTTAGAAGATAGAGGCATATTTCATGACTTGAATCCTCAAGTTAAGCACCTATAAAATCTTTCAATAGATTTTCTTGCAAGAGTGATTTTGAAACTTGTGGCTAGTCATGTGAGATTAGTGTATCTTAAATGTTCAAGAGGTGATGACTCTGTCTGTGATTATTAGGTATTTTCTTGTACAAGTATATAAAAGTTATAATGCTATGACATTAAACAACATTAAGTGTTTTGTAAATGGTGAATGGAGTAGCAGCTAAAAAGAGGCATAATTAATCTGAGCATGGGCTTTGTAAAAACTTGATTTGGAAGTTATGATGGTGTGGTTTGGTTTGGTTTATTAGATTATGGCAAAGCACTCGAGGGCTACCTGCCTTAAGGCAGGGATGCCTTTGTGGAGGACTTTTAAGGGAAACTGGCTCGTATACACGTTACACATGGGGAAAACCACGAAAAAACCCATGCAGCCAGCCCGTTTGCAGGATTCGAACCTCGGACCGAACTACGAGTGTTCAGGTAATGACGTTCCCGCTCAGCCACTAGTGGGCTGTAAGTTATGAATGGTGGTTTCAAGCTTTTACACTGTAAAATACAATTTGTCATATGCTTCTTCAACTTAAATTAATTGCATCAGTAAGTTAAAAAAAGCATATAGATCTCATTTCTTAACTATAGTATTTTCAACACCATGCACAAGTGAGTGAGTTAGAGGAAAGTTATTATTTTTAGTTAAAAGGGAGAGTTTTTATCAGTCGATTAAAGGTCTTCTGTATCATAGTTACCAGTTGGAGTTTGATAGCATTTTGCAGCAAGTATAACTTTATACCACTAGTTAAATAAATAAAGTACATTTCTAATACCACATATGCAAATTGCAAAATATCATTAATAGTTTCTGTGCACATTATCATTTGCATCAAAAATTAAATCTGAAGATAATGATGAAATTTTGTTGTATTGTAGATTGCAGTGATTGCAGTATTCTCTGTATATTTCTTTTAACATTTTATTTAAATAGAAAACTTCTTTTTCAGTTGGTAATGTACATTTTAAATTTTGGTAATACCATATTTATACCATTTTGCATATGAAAAGGAATTGCAGAAACAAGTGTCAGAATTTTGAATTTTTTTCCCTGAATCCTTTTAAAATTTTATTTAACAGTCAGCACATACTTTTATCATTTAGCAATAGTTCACATTATTTTTATTTATTTAAGTGGTAAAATCCGTTTTGTGAGGCTGTGTTAATTTATTTTTTCATTCATTTATTATTCAAAGTTCCCGCATTGTAATCACTGATTTATTTTTTACTTATCATATCAATATTTTTTGCAGGCCCAAGAAGTTCATGAACAACTGAGAAAGTGGCTGAAGGAAAATGTGTCTGCTGATGTTGCAGCTACTACTAGAATTATTTATGGAGGTGAGTTTTCAATGCAAAAACAAAACAAAGAAATTAAAATACAAAGTTTTTATACAGCAAATATTATATTTTATTATACAGTAAATATCTGAAATTTAAAGAAGTGATTTTGTATATTAAACTTCTTAGCTCAGTTGGTATTTTTATAGATAGAAACATGGGAACAGAGATTTGAGGTAAAAAATTATCAGCACATTGAACAATTAAGTTTTTAAAATTTTCTTATTAGAGAAATAGTGTGTTGTCAAAGTACAGTGTGCTTACTACTTATAATTTCATTACTGAGGGAGAAGAAAATGCTAAGAATTAATCATATAATTTTAAATATCTGTTATTCCCTTTAGCACAAAATAATTTAAGTCGGTGATCAAAATAACACTGGTAGGAAGTGGAAGTCAAAATATGTAATGAAAATGCAAACATTGTTTGAACTTAAATTAAAAATTATTTTATTATATATGCTTTTCTTTTAGCTTAACTAAGAAAACAAATTCTAGCTGTGAAGAGTTTCTTTGAAATTCGTGTTTCATTTAATTAGTTTTAATAAGAACAAGTAAATTTTAATTTCTGTGCAACTTTTTAAAATTTTATTATTACGTACAAAAGTAAAATATATCTGTATATATATATATGTTACTTAGTACTTACTGGGCAGAGTCCTAGTGTTTTGGCCATAGAAATAGAGAGCGGTCAGAAAGGGCCCTTCCACCCATTTCATATTTTATTAACCCCTTGGCTTACACGATATCTGCCAATTGTGCGAGCTGTAGTAAACAAGAAAGTCGTTCGTGCACCGTGCCATTCACTATTCAGCCGTGTACCCGAACTGCCGCAAAATGTATACTTTTCATGACATATATATTTCAGTGTAACAAAAGGAATTGTGAAATGATAAACAATGTTTAGGTACAAATATTAATTTTAAGACGTCTAGGGTGTAATCATAATCAATTGATCAGTTGACAAAAATAATTGCATGATGGGAATAAGTTTTTTAATACTTTAAACGAAATTATATTTGAAATGTGTGAATGTAATGAAGCTTTAAAGGGAACTAAAGTAAGAGATCATCCAGTTTCATCAGAAAGAACTGAAAAAAAAAAAAAAAAAAAAAAAAAAAAAAAAAATGACATTACAATCAAAGGGAAAATATTCGATGTAGAATAACTCCAATCACTTGTTCTAATAATAATACGCGACATTTTATGCACAAATTCCTCACCAGTGGCTTTGTTTATGACACAAATTCTTTACCACGAGTCAGACTCATGGTAAGGAATTTGGGCCAAAGGGTTAAAAATAAAAAATCCATTTGTGCATTTAAATGAATTATTACTTTATAGAACAAAGCTTATTTCTTATCTATCTAAAATATATTGGTCTCAGAAACATGAATTAGTACCAGTGTTGGTTGTCGGAATATATTGAAGCTGGCTATTGGATGCTATAGAAGAATCGGAAAATTTGCCTGACTAGAAAGACCAAGGGGTCATTTTTTTCTTATTATATAAAAAGAATATTTTTATTTGAATCTTGTCATTTCCTATTGAAGTAAATAATTTTTTTACATTAATTTCATATGTCTTTGTCAGTAAATTTCAATGATGAGAAATCAGATAATTTAAAAAATAGTAGTGAGTACCCTGATATTTTCATATTCTTTCTTATACAACAGTTAAAAAGTGCAGCCTTTCTTTCAGTTTTCATAAAATATGCTACTTCAACAGATTTCATGTCTGTTACAGTATGTACTCAACATTTACATTTCACTTCAGAATGAAAACTGCAACATATTTCAGCATGCATAATTTATTTGACAAAAAATTTATTATTTCAAGATTCTTTTGGCATTCAGTAAAATGCCATCTGTTTTTACAAATAAATATTTGCTTATCTGTCATGAGATCAAAATTTAGAATGTAGGCAGATTTTTTTTTTTTTTTTTTTTTTTTTTTTTTTTGATACATGCATTTTGAGACATCTTTAGATCTCATGTGCTTGATAAAGACTTTGATTTCCTTTCTACTTATAACTTTGCGATAAATGGTTGGATCTTATTTGCTATTGTATTTTTTTAATTGCTAAAGCAACATGAATGATTTGGAGACCTAAAAATTTGCCTAGGTAGTTAGTATTGCTCATGTCTGTGGGTCATTATGTTTTCCATGAATTTCAGTGTTATTTCTGAATAGATCTCAATATCAGTTCAATAATATAACAGAAACTTCTATCATGTAAATAAAATATGATATAGAACATAGAGCATCCCACAAAATTTGGAAAAAAGCATCTCTTGGCAAAATATGGAAAAATCAAACAACAGTCATGATTGACAACTTGCTTATAGACTGTTGATAATTTTCTAAAATAGGTTATGAAATTCATTCAGTCATGAAGACTATTTTTAGTCTTTGTGGCCTTATAATAGACTATTCATAAGAAATTATAAAATTAAAAGATCTTTATTTCATTATAATACCAACATGAAACCAGGAAATATTATACTCAGACAGATTGCCAAAAATTAAACACTAAAAATACCACTTGGTATATTGCCAAAATCATTCAACAAAATAGCATATGCTAGTAATGCAAAAGACGACCATTGCAATGAATATGCAGTGGCACTTTTTGTTACATATCCAACATAGCAGTCTATACAATGACCAGAAATGTGTTTTAATAAATACTCTAATAAGCATTGTAAAGTAATGAGTTATTGAACTGTACACATAGGCTACATATCTTTTATATAACACTGTTGAATTTTTTCTTATTTTCAGCATTATTTTTTTATACTGATGTAGTAATTCTAGGTATGAATATATGTAGTGAGTGTCGATAATCTTGTTTTAGGTACTTTTGACAGATTGAAAGTTTTATAAAAATAAATTTTGTCTTTCTTTATTATGCATCATAGTAAATATAGATGGTTAGATCTAGGTTTCTTAAAATTATAATACTAATACACGATTTATATTAATATAATCATATGTTAT
The DNA here is from genome assembly GCF_044657685.1 of Stegodyphus dumicola. NCBI lineage: Eukaryota > Metazoa > Arthropoda > Arachnida > Araneae > Eresidae > Stegodyphus > Stegodyphus dumicola. The sequence continues at coordinate 264,803,072 of NC_140770.1, read as the reverse complement.
AATTTTTTATTATGTCACAATTATATTTCTTTTTAATGTATTATAATAAACATAGATTGTGAAGTCTTTGTTATTATATTAAATTATGAAAACATAATTTATTAAAATAATTTTTGCTTTTTCATGTAATATATTATAAAGAAATAAACTCTTAGGTACTGTACTGTTTAATGATAAATTTGATGCACTCTGTTAAGAAATCTCCTTTTGCTCTCTAAAAGAACTGAAGTCGTATCTAATCTAAACATAGCTGTTTTTACTCTAAATTTTAAAATTCTGTTTACAAAATAAGCTGGCTGGTTTAGAATAATTTTTCATACTTTGTATTGGGTTTCAGGTTCTGTTACAGCTGGCAGTTGTAAAGAATTAGCAAAAAAGCCTGATGTTGATGGATTTCTTGTTGGTGGTGCTTCTTTGAAACCAGACTTCGTTCAGATTATTAATGCCAAACAATAAAATTGTGCATTCCCATTCTGACTTCAACCTTCCTTTCTGTGCCCTGTATTTCCAAAAATATGAAACCTCATATTCCAAAGACTTGTTTTTAAATTATTCTGTATAAAAATTGTATAAATTTTTTTTGAAGAACCCAATTAAAAATATTTTCTTTGCCATTGCTTCAGGCCTTATTGTTATTATTTTTTTATTTAGTACTTTTTTATTTATTATTAGGAAAAATTTTAACTATTTTACAGTTTTAGATAATATCGGATATAATGCGTAACTTTTATAGATTTTTTGTAAATTCTGGTATTGCATTAAATATATGGGGGGGGGGAAGTTACCTAAAATGTCTACACAATTTCAGGCTGTAATTTATGGTTTTTTTTATTTAGCTTGTATTTTTTGTAACTCGTTTTAAGTATGCTACTTCTGTTATAAATCATACATATTATGTGTGTTTTTCATTTATTTACTCAGTTCAGTTTGAAAATAGTTATACAGCTCAGTTCATTTTGTACACAGTTCAGTTTGAAAAATCTATGAAATTTGTAGAATTTTTTTTATTATGAAGATTTTTTTGTATATATATAAAAAGAAGATAACTTGAAATAGCAGTTTTTTTTTTCTTGCATATGGTATGATAAAAGTGTTTATATTAAATGCATTAAAAGTACTTAGTCTAGTAAGTGTTTTTGCCTTCAGAATAGTCATCTTCCAAGGACAAGCTGTTAATCTATTGTGCAGCCTTTGGATGTTTCTGAAAGTATAACTCATTTTTTGAAATAGTGATTATCCATCTTAGTGTGTTCTATTGTAGTTTCAAGCTATCAAATCTATTCCTCTTTTGTATGTTGAATTCAGAGAAAGCTAGTTTAGAAAATTAGTTACATGTAAAAAAAGTGACATGAGCCATAAAATCAGTTTATAAGTTAAAATTCAGTTGAATGCAAGGATTTTTTGATTTAATGAGCAAAACTTAACTCACTTGTGGAGGAAAATAATAAATCCCAATTACTTGCTTAATAAAAAATTTTAAATAGATTTTTTATTAAGCTACAGATTTGGTAATGAATGTTGTTTTCACATTGTTGAAAGTATTTAATAGCTGAAATGATTTTTTTTAGTTGCTTTGTTTGCAGAAGTCTTGGTTCAGGTTTGTACTTGGCATCTATATTAGTTAATTCTTTGAGTATCTCCATGAATTTTGTTTGTGAAAATATGAAATTTTCTGATTATAAGAATTATTCTATTATAATGATTAAGTATTATGCATACTGCATTAACCGGAATCTTTTTTTTTTTTTCTTTATGGGGATTATAAAGTTAAGATTTTATTTTACCCTAGTGCTGCAATTTTTTTCATGAAGTTTTGTGCCTTATTTTAAGAAACTTTTTAATTGAAAGTAGATAGCTGCTGTTAATAATTAAGGAAATGAAATAATACCTGTATCCACCTTTTCTAAAACTCTTACTCATATTAAGAATCTATTTTTGAATTTCTAATGAATTTCATTATGTTCTGTGTTCTAGACTTTATTTTTTGTGTCACTATTTTGTGATTTAAGTAATGTAAGAATAATGGTATGAATTTAACAATGTGCTTTATAAAAACTGCAGATTTCGCTTTCAAATTTAGAATCAGAAATCCTTTGAAAGGTAACTTCAAATACTAAATAATAAATCAATTAAAAAATTCAGATCTGATTACCTGAGGTTTATTTCATTCTGTTGGATACAGGAATTTTGACCAGAGAAGTGGGATTATTTATGATGCTAATACTCATCTTGGCTGCCAATTTTTACTTTTTTGGAAAATGTTACAAAATTCATATGAAGATTTCGTGGAACTTCAGCAGTTATTACTGAAAATCTGTAGTTTTATTTTAATCTATAGTTTTATTTTTCTTTTAAGCAGAATTTTAAAAGGAGCATTAAGAGCTTCTACTTTAATTGGTCCCTGATGACAATTGTAATACATGTTCCTAAATTCTAGTTTCATCTGCTGGCATTCAGCATAAATTGCATGAATAACAAAATTATGAAAAATTCTGCAACAGTTTCATAAAAGTTGGAAAAAACGTGATAAAATAGTTTGAAATAGAATATAAAGCCATATTATAGAATACTTTGGTGTTTTATTAATGGAAAAAATCACTTCAAACAGGAAGTAAAAAAATATAAATTTATTAAGAATTGCTTGGCAAGCATAGGGGTGGAAATTTTGGGAAACTGTATCTCTCAGTTTTGAGATGAGGAAAGGATTTACATATCATATATTATAGCAGTATTTATTGTATTTAAAAGGATGAGAAATTTTTCTCTCTGAAAGAATACTGCAGTAAAAAGAAAATGTATTCCTGTACAAAACAATCATATGCCAAACTTTTCTGCATACTTGGCACAGACTCTGTTACATTATTAAGTAATTTTGCTCCATATCAAACGAAGAAAACTTTCTGTCGATAAGACTTTCCATAACCAGATGATGTGTGAGCCCTCAGTCGAATTTCATAATATATATTTTTTGATAGATCTGAAATGGTAAAACGAGGTGTAGTGCAAGTGGGTATTTCAATTGTTGCAGGGCATTCTCCTTTTTTCCAACCATCTCTACCATCCCTCTGAACCTAAAAACAGACAACGAATAAATTTTGTTAATAGCAAAGCTTATAAATTTACCCCAGAAAATTTTAACAATGTTCATAATCTGTTAAGTAAACCAAGGATTTCAATCAACAGATATTTCAAAAATTAGTATGCATTTTAAATGTTGCAAATGCAATAATTATTAAGGTACATGTAAGTTTTAAAATCAAGATTAAAGATGATCAATATATAAATTACTTAAGTTATGTGAAATATTGGAACTAATGGCTATTTTGGTATGAGCATTTTTCTTACTGACTAGTGGATCTGTGGCTGTGTGGTTGTTTGTTCAACACTTCAGGCTAGAGTGCACTTTTGTCTTAAGAGTTTGCCACAGTACCATGACTCACTGAGATTCCACTTTAGTGGAGCAGTAAAGGACATTGAAGGTCACTGGTTCCATCTATTGGTTAACATTGATGTTAAAAGGTTATTAATTTGTTTTTAATAATGTTAAGTGTTTCAAAGATTATTAATAAATATATTCATTTTTGAAGTTATTCACAAAATAGAACAGGCAAACAAACAACCAATTGTGTAAATTACTTTGATTCGCTAATTGATGCGTCTTTTGTGCCATAAATCTTATCTTTGATATGCCCCTTACAAAAAGGCCAGTGGTATGAGATATTGCAATTACAGAAAGCATTGAGTTCATTGCGAAGTTCATCTATTCTACAGACTTTAATCAAAATAAGACCTCGTACGTTGGTGCTAATAACACAATTGTTAAATTATTTCAGTTATTACCATTATTTCGAGATAAACATCTTTCTCGAAATAAATGTTAATTGCTGCACATAATACTGTATATTGTACCAGTTCCTGAAAATAAATTATATTATCAGGTTATTTTTTTGTGACACTCTGTCTGTCGATCGTTTGTATAGGTATGCCTTTTCCCCAACTTAAGATTTCTTTTTGCATAAGTATCTGATAAACGTATCTTGCCACTGTGAGAGAAGCTCATTTTCATCTTTAAAGCTAATTATTTAAAAACGCTGGTTAAATCACCTATGAAGGAAATAAAATAGTTTCTTGTTCCATCGCAAGCAGTTTTTTTGATGGTGTAATAGTAAAAAAAACCCCTTCAATAGTGACTTTATCAGTTGGAGAAAGTAAACTTCGTTAACTGAGAAGTCTAGTGTATAGAAAGGGTAGAGAAGTAATGCTGTGCCAGGTAATTTGATGTGATAATTATAAGAAGTGAACAATGGGCTATAGCATTGCATTGCCATACATTAATGAAGGTGTAGCGATCAGATGGTAGTATGCTTGCTTGATGGTGTTATTTCCTCGGTAATAGTCGTTTAAGTGTAGAAAATGAACGTCTTTAAATAGCAAATTTGTAGAAAGAAATTTCAAACATTGGAATGAATTTGAAGCTTCATGTGTGTAGACCATTCGCCATTTGTAGCATCACGTGATATGCTCCTTTTTCATGGCTGTTCTTATACCCAACGAAACTATTGACAGAATTTCAGTTCATTTCGGGTTGTTATTAGCCATTATTGTAATTTTAAGGTGCCTATGAAATCTTTCGATTAGCTGATTGGACTGAGGACGGTAAGCAGCAATTTGAATGCGGTGTGTACCCAAATTTTTAACCCTCCAAGCTCCATACTTCTTTGTCTTTAAACAAGTGAGATTCAAAATTTCGGCTTTGATCAGTTGTAACTGACACGGGGCAGCTCAGTCTATCTAAATTGTGTATTAATGCTCTAAAAGTGGTCTGAGCGGACATGTCAGTAGTAGGTATAACTTCCGGCCATCTGGTGAGCCGGCCAATAATTATTATGCAATAACTGTTACTTTCATATACTTCAAATGTTGGATACCTATGAAATCAATAGGAATATGCGCAAATCTGGTATCACGCATGAAAAAGTACCTAAAGGTGATTTTGAATGTCTCTGAATTTTAGAATATTGGCATTGGAGGCAAGATTGAAGAGCAGCACCAAGTGAACATACTACTTCCTGATCGCTACAATGGTGACTGGGTGACCGACACACTTCCGACACTGAGAACAAATGACGAATTACGTTACACAAGCCAAACGCCCCCTTCGTGTACACTCTACGACATGCGTTGGAGCCGCAGCCATAGTCCATAAAACGTAAAGATCAATCGATCAACAACGGGAACTCATTTCATGATGGTCAACTGCATCTTCTCATGTCGCATCAGAAAAGTTTGGAAAAAGAACGTGTAACGATCGGAAGAGCCCCTCGAACATACGCGTTACAAAATAGTTCGAATATCAGCATCTATCATGCGAAAGATTTTGCCACAGCGGCTCGGTATTCAAATGCTACGTAGTAGGCGCGGGATCAAATCCCAAGGGTGTTTATCACCCTCAAAGGCATACGAAACTCGTATATTATTGCACTTTTCATCAGTGCTTATAAATGGTTACATGAGAAAGCAACTATCTTGCATTTGCACCAAGCGAACATAGCACCACGAAATCGCTATGTCTAGCAATCAGTTGTCTGGTATTTTGGTTATGTTCAGAAGAAGTTTGTGCGGTCCTAAGAGGTATAAGCTTAGCTTTGTTGGTAGGTAATCAGACTCTGCTACGTCAAGGATTTTGCCTAAATGCCTTTTTTGACTTATCAACTTGTATGAGAACCGACTAATCATGGCGAAGAAAACAAGATCTGACTTTCGATATAATTTTGCTGACTCAACTGCCCATTTACGCTTGCACAATTTAACCTTCTCTGGCTGGCTATGACTTAAACCCTCTTACATATATGGGATAGGACTTAATGACGTGGTCATAAGGCAGAAAGCCCTATGACTGTAAAGCTGTTAAGTCTTAAACCCTTACCACATACGATATTTGTTGCCGAAACAAAACGTTTGGCGGAACAATTCTGAGAAACGCTCTTTGGCGAAATAGGGTTACCATCTTCACTTGGTAAACAGGCTGAAAGCCAAACAAGAATCAGTTATCGCTCAGATTGGCGAAAGTGACGTTTGCTTCTTCGTGTTGTTTTGTATTGCTCACACTCTTTTCGTTTTAAACTTTAATGTTAGTGATGGAAGATAATAGAAATGCGATTGCTATCAAGTTAATCACTTTGATCTCCACTCTGGCATTTCAAGTAACAAATAAACACACTTCTGGTTATAGCAATCAATTACATCAGTAATAGCCAAATTCTGTATACACTAAGAATAGTTTAAAAGGTGGGCTGGATAAGTCTATTTATCAGACATTACTTATGTGTATTTTCTGTTGTCTGCATTCCAATGAAAATTCGATCGCTCACTGGAAAATTTGTGACCTGGTGAAAGTATTTTCTTGGAAGAAAAAAAAGAGACCTGTGACAAAATTCTATATGGCTGATATTTTACATCCTCACAGCCAGCAGATACTATTCAGCGAAATGAGGATCAAATAAAGCATATGAATACATGAGCAATCAAAACATGTGCGAGTTATTTACTGTTCCATAGAACACCCGGTAATATACCTAAAAGACATTATACCAACTCTAGAAATTAGGCGGGGCACATCATGAGTTTGTTTTATGTGATTACGGCAAAGCCTCGAGGGATATCTGCCTAACAGGAGGGATCCCTTTGTAGAAGATGCACTTAATTGGAAAGTACAATTCATTATGTAAACAAGCATGAAGGTGATAATCAGTTGTGCACTGTTTTAAGTAATCAAATGTTATAAATGCACAGCAGTAACATTTCTTCTTATTTAGTAGTCATGTTTATATTACGTAGATCATACATATGATATAATTATAAATTAATAACAAAATGTGTACACTCTTTAGTACTTAAATACTCATCAATTATTTTTCAACTGATTATTACATATCCATAATAATTTGCAAAGAACTGATGACTATAGTTGCTACCAATTACATGATCGTTATATGAATTAAAAGTAACTTCAAATAAACTTTTTGGGCAATGATCATGTTTGTATTCATACATATATATATATATATATATATACGCATCTAATAAGTCATATATTTACATAATTACATTTACATTTACATACAGATAGATGCGATGGTTTATATTTATTAGTATTAATGTAAATAATAAGATTTATATTAATGAATGTATATACAAATGTGTTTCACCATGCATAATATAAATCCATAAATTTCCAATGTTTCAATATGTAGTATTTACAATAAAATTATAGTTTCTAATGTATTTATAATCCAAAAAGTATTTCATTAATAACAGCGCAAGCGCAAAGTTATCCGGCGCCCGTCTGCAAAATAGCTGAAGTCACGCCCCCACTTTTTTAAATTTTTGTATAGGAAAAGGAAGTTTTGAAGAAAGCATTTTTTGATTTTTTTAACAGTTTATCGAAAATAATTTATTTTTCTGAATTTCATATTTACAATTTTTCTATAATTTCTTTTGCATTTATCTCGACAGATTTCATTTTCATTGGCAATCAACGCTAGATTTACGAATCTTTCCTGCGATATATTTGACCGTAAATATGTCTTGACCAATTTTAATTTGGAGAATGATGTTTTGCTACTAGCAAGAGTAACAGAAATACTAAGTAGATCTCAAATATGATCTTTAAGTTCGGGAAGCAAAAGTTGTTTGACACAATAAAGTTCAGAGTATCGAATGGGTCATTCGTACTGGCTGTAAAAATGTGTTTCGAAGCTACAGTTTTGTCATAAAGGTGTTCTACGTTAATATCTTTATTGTCATCCCACTGTAACAATTTTTCTAATTCACTGTATTTTATTTTCAAATTTGCATTATCGATTTCTGATAAATTACCCAGAAAACTAAAATTATTTCAGTGATTTTTCATTGCATCTAATCTTTCATTGAGTGATGTCCAAGCAATATCCAAAATTCCAAAAAAGGCATTTGCCGTAAACTTCTCTTCTGGAGATTGAGGAGATTTGTCAGCATGTTCGTAATCGAAGTGGAATTTCTTTTTATTTTGTTGGACTTCAACAGTTTTAAACCGATGCTTTCCATCCACTTCTTCACTAAGTTCTTTGGCTTTCTCAAGAATACTTTTGTAACTGATGTCACTTCTATATTCTTCACTGAATGTTTTTAAGTTGTCAGGACTTGTATGTCTTTTTTATTTGCTTTGGAAACATGATGTGTCCTGAATAGGAACAGGGAATTTACTCAAGCTATGTTCAAATATGTGTGGAATAGACAGCACCAGCAGGAAGGGTTGACTTTACCCTTTATTCTCCATAAGATCACAGGTGCTCCCGCAATTCGGGATACAGAGACCAACTACTTGTGGTCTGAACGTAAAAATATAAAACTACTAACTAAAATTCTAAATAAGGAGCTAACTTTGAATTAGTTTACAAATGCCTAACCCTAAGACTGACCTTTTAAAAGATTGCGTATGTAGTACGCAAACTGCCGAAATTACAAAACGTTTTAAATATCAAGAGGCCTAAACCTCTGGGCCTTAAAGGCAAGCAGCAACTGATTGAAAACTCGCGTGTAATGCAGTGGCAAGGGGATTCACTTCCTCCCTCTCTCTCTAACTCTTGGCAAAAAGCCACAACTTAAATACTTGGGCGTTAGCAAGTACAATTTGATAAACAAGTTAACGCATTTAATTCTGGCCGGAAGTGGAAAATAAGAAAAGATAGTAAAGTTTTAAAATAAAATAAACGTTAGTAAAACTTAAGATCCTTACAAAGTTACTTATTGCCTTTAAATTACTTATTGCCTTGCAGTTCTTTGCTGAAGTATTAATTCTATTAAGCAAATCATACCAAAGTATCAAGGAACACATCAATTTATAATTTTTGATTATGCCACACAGACTTCGTGCTTCAGGTTGCACTTCTTCTGAAAAGCATTCATATTCAGATATTTCAAAAAGAGCGTCGTAGATTACTCCTAGTTGATATCTTAAAGGTCGAATGGCTTCAGTTTTGCTTTACCATCGAGTGTTTGAGAGGGGTTTTAAGGTTAAACAGGAAATGATTTTCAAAAGAACTGACCATCGCTCAGGAGAAGAAGAAAATACATTGAATAATTCTTGAATTGGGGGGGGGGAATTAAACTATGAGCGCCACAAGGAATATAAAATGCGCGAGGATTTATTTTCAAGATATGTTGAAGTTCATTTTTCTTCCCTTTCATATTTGCGCCTTTGGCATATCCATGGCATCTCATATCATCAAGGGGAATGTTCCACATTTTCAACATTTCCGTTACTGTTAGTGTTTAGGCCGTTGCCTGTAGAATCATCAACTTTAATAAAGCCTAAATGCTCCTTGATTTCTGATACTCCATCAGAGGACAAAATGTATGCATAGGACAAAATGTATGACGACATTCTTCTGTTCAGTTTTGCTAATATCGGGAGTACAATCTAAAATTATATAATAATACTTGGCTATTCGAAGACATAATAAGATTTTCTCTCTTATATTGTTGCTAATAATTTGCAGTATTTCATTTTGACTCTCTTTGTTTAGATAATGGCTTTCCTGCTGCTACCTTTAGGTCGTAATACTCTTTCTATGTGAAATTTCATAATTGGGTCGAACTTTGAAAACAATTCCATTAATTTTAAGAAGTTTCTGTTGTATTTTTGATACAGCTCATCAGATGAACCTCGAAAGGCTAAATTCTGGCTGCCAAGAAATTTTGTTATCTCAATCAGTCTTCCTAATACACTTAACCAATGTTTTTGTTTCATTTTTTATACATCTCTTGTGTTTGGGAATCAAATGTTTTATTTTTCAAATTTTTCTCAAGCTCTTTCCATTTTAAGAATTATTTCATACGTGCTCTAATAGTCTCATGCCTTCGCAAAGGTTTAGACACATTTATCCAATCTTTATAACGTTTTACGAGGCTACTACTGTCAATCGGTGAAAATATCTTGCAACAGAAGCAAAAAACAGAATTGTTACATATGGAATATAATAGCCATGTACGGGGAACTAATTCTCCGTTTTCCATTTTTCTGTTGTAATATGTATCACTAAATGTAAGTCCATTATTACTTTTTCGTACACATTAACTTTTTTTTTTTGTTTGTTTGAATAGGCTCCTATTTCAGACAAAGTCAATCTCACTTTGTCGCTAAGATTTGGCCACTTTGCAGGATCATCAAAATCATTATGAGGAAAGGAATTTTCATTTATGCCAGTCTCTTCCATCGGATTATCTAGGTAATCTTTAACTTCCAAATCATTTAATTCCATACTCGGATCTTCATTTTCTTCCTTTGAAGTTTCATCAGTCCTTTCAATAACTTCATCCAATGTAGTTGATGTTCTTTGGCCGGATGATGCCTGTCCATTTGAAATTGATTCTGATGCTCATTCAATATGAACATCATTTACATCCGAAGTAGTTTTAATCTTCTTTATGAAATGAGACATTGCGTCTGCCTGCTTCTGCTCATCTTTCTCAGCTTTGCGTTATGATTCTGCACACGGAATGGTTTCTTCTTTGTTTCCCTATTATCAAAATTTCACACTCAAATTTAAATTTAAAAATTCAATTCTAAATATTAAATATCTAATCTTTCTTTCAAAATAAACCATGACATCTTCTAATTATAAAATATAGATGAAAAGTAAAAAAAAAGATAATGAAAAACTAATAAAAAAATAACCTTTATCATAACTTTTTTGAGTAGCTGGTGAAGAATTAGCATCTTTCTAACAAAAAATAAGGAAAAGTTTGACCTTGTGATGGGTCAAATTTAAATCCTTGCCAAAAACTCTGTATATAATGACCCCGAAACCTCTCTCTCCCCAAACACCAGCTAAGTCTTACCTCAATCCATCTATACACCACCACTACAGCACCGAAAACAAAAGAAACAGATACCAGCTTCCGGCGAACATTTACCACATAATAATGCCCCTGTAAATAGCCTCCCAGTACATTCAACAGTTTTATGTGAAGTTGTCGTACTCTGTACATATCTTTTTTTTTTTTTTTATGTCGCACTGTACTATTGCATTACCTTTTATAATTGAATTATTGTGAAATTTTAATGTTGATTTTTGTTTGTTACTATCCTCAATCTTGTAAATACTTCCAATGTTTTATTGTATTGTTGTTTTAATATATCACCTGTCAACAAAAGCCAGATTTGTAAAAACATCACAGACAAAATCGCGGATGTTTGGACATGTCATTCATAGACAATATCTAAAAACTTTACTTCTCCAAAATACTCATCAAGATGGAAACAACAGATGCTGTCGCGGAAGAGCGGCAACAAACAGTCCGATTTCCCCGATGAATGAATACAACCTCTAAAGACTTAGCAACAGATAGAACCATCCTCGTGTGGTATTTTGAAGTTCAATCTTCTATGTAAATACTATTCGTACATTTTGAAGAAACAGTTATTAAAAATGTCCCTAAAATTAAATTCAACATTTGAAATGCCTTCTAGTTGAGCGGATTCGGATTTTCTCCAAAGAACGAGAGGGGGGGGGCAATGCGTACCAGGCACGTAATCGGAAAATTTCAGAGGATGAAAAAGCAAAATGTTTTGCTAATATACACAAAATATATGTTTACAACTGGCATGAATTATACTATGAGTTGTAAACCCAAGCTTAAATGACCAATGTAGACAATTCTGCTTTTTAGCTCGAAGGAACTAATCGAATTTTGAAATTTCAATCGTTAACGAGAAGAACAAGGTCTTGTCCTCAAAGGATCCGATGCAGCACTCCCCAGCAGGGTATGCGGTGAAGTCCCAGAAGCCAACTTAATATTAAAAATCTAATAAAGATTTTCAACGTTTTATGAAAATAACTTAATACGTAGGTTGGGGCAAAAGTCATGGCAACTATTTTGTTTCTTGAAGATACCAGTCCGGTTGAAAAATGTGACATATACAGACGAAAGGACAAGGTCTTAACTACATGTGTGGACAATGAATAGCACTGAAATATCGTAACACACGAATTTACTACGGTAGTATACAGGGCAATATAGCCTTCACCGTGCAAAAGACTGCTAACACAATACACATAAAGTTGACATGACAAACCTGGGCCTAAAGACCCTCAATGTAGTCTCCTGCTACTGTCACCACACGCTGTCAACGATGTGAGAGGCGCTGAATACCATCAGCCTAAGCATTTGCCGCACCATGTGTGAATCGGGTCATCTGTTGGCGCACAGCATTAGCAATGGCCTCTTGTGTTGCAAACCGCCTATTATGTATTGGTTCCTTAATCTTGGGAATGGGATCAAAGTCACAGGCTGAAAGGTCAGGAGAGTATGATGGGTACTCCAATTCTTCCCATCCCCAACGTCGGAGTAGCTGCCGTACACACTCTGCTTATGTGGTCTTGCATTGTCATGTAGAATTATTGCACTGTCCACAAGATCCGGACGTTTATCTCGAACGCCATGCCGCACCAGGAAGTCTCTGTAGTACTGTGCGGTCACTGTTCTGCCATGAGGAACAAAGTGGCAAACAATGACACCCCTGACGTCATACGCGACGATCACCATCAATTTGACTGGGGAAGGTTTCTGACGCTCATTACGCAATATCCTGTGGACGGTGCGTTTCTCGATGCCGCTTGCCCTCTCTAACTCCAGCAATGTCCATCGTCTGTCTTCATCCATGAGGTGCTCGATGACGGCACGTGCCCAGTCGGTCCGCACACTCACCGGTCGTCTCAAACGTTGCTCATCACTGGTTGACACATGTCCTTGCTGAAACTTTCCTACCCACCGTGCTACTGTACGATATGGTAGGGCATTATTCCCAAGAGCTTCTACTAATTCCCTGTGGCATTACATCGCATTTCTCCCTCGGAGAGCGGCTATTTTGATGTAAGCGCGCTGCTCAACACGGGTTACTTCCATCTCGCACGGCACTCACCAACTGACTGATTTCAGAGCCCTCGCTACCACAGAGCCAGCTATCAAAGAGCCATCTGCTGTTCTGCATACACACTATGCCTGCAGAACTTCCATACGACACATATACGTTTTGTGATCCGTTCACAAATCTACAAGAAAAACAAAACAAAACAAAACAAACAAACAAAAAAACCTCTGTGTCGTTGGCTGTTCGGCGCCCCTCTCTAGCTCAGCGCCCGCCTGCGAAGAAGGCCTTGCAAGCCCGCATCCGCCGGCCCTGATTAATAACATGAAAATAATAGACAAATTTAATGAGTATTCTCATAATTACATAAGCTATGCTTTTCTTTTTTTATGCATATTTTATGCTTTTTAAAGTGTGTCACTGATTATGGAATTAACAATTTAAAAGATAAGTAATTAGGAGAAAAGCCGTGCATATACAAACGGATTTAAAAAAATTATTCAACTTAAATTTAAGAAATAAAATTCTATTATATAACAGTGATAATACACGATCATCACGAAATACGACAAATTTGGCGAACTTTTGGTGACGAACAATTTGTAAACAAATCCGAACTGCAAGAACGTCGTAAAATACTGTCAACTCTGAAATTTCCACGATTATATATTTAATGAATATATAAACATTTTAAAAATGATTCAGGCAGTTATATTACAACAAAACAGCAATAATTAAATCTACCCCTATTTCCACCGTCTATGACTTCACAGTGAGAGCCATCACCATATTGAAAGTTATCCGTGATCCTTCAGAAGCAGAACTTTCGTCTGATTGGTTGAACGTTCGAGGAACACGTCTCCAGCCGGAACATTTTCGGACAAGTTTTAAAATGTTCCTCGTAGCTGGAACATGTTCCTCCTAGCTAGACGAAACATTCCTCGGAAGCCTCCTGCTTAAAGTAGTGCTACTATAATCTCGTTTCTCGGAATTGTCCTGCGTAGCCGCGCGCGTCCCTCGAAGTTATAGTCTTATGTGGATTGCTTCTCTGCCTCAACACTTACGGATAGCTTACACTGTGTTTGTAATAGTACCTTGTGAAAAGAACTTTTAATGAAAGCTGCGTTCCTTTCTAACACGTGTGTATTCGAGGAATAATAGCATCGTTAGCTTAAACTGTGAGGCATTCAATCTGAATTTTATCCTTCCCAGAAATATCAAGTACTTACATATGAACAATTTAGACTTTCAATAATATTTTGGTTCAATGTTTTGTAATGATGATCCTACACAGAAATGTACACCATCTCCATAAAAGTCCTTTTGCGGTCTCTATTTTCGTAGCTGTTGGTTACAATGTTACAGACACATACAAGATCTTTCAAATGACGGAAATATCGATATTATGGCAATTCAAAACGTGAATTTTGTAAATTGTTATGAAATATAATTTTTATATTCTTCCCCAGTTCCTATAGCTATATTTAGTAAAATTCATAGTCATTCTAAAAAATGAAACATAAAATGTTTGACTCCAGCGCAGCAAAAATTAATCGAGACATTTAATTTACAATGGTGATAGATCATACTTCTTGAAAGTTCAGGGGTCGTACAAAAATTGAAGAGCAGATATATGAATTGATTTGTAACAAAAAATTAAATATTATTTTAGTAAATAGTTTCTGATGTTAACAGATTATGTGACGAGTACTGATATTCAAACTGCCGTGAAAAGGTTTGACCAATACAAATTTTTTCAAGGAAGATCTTTTTCACAGACTGATAGAATTTGTGTTCTAGGAAATAGAGTCAGGATTCAACTATTGGCATATAAACTACTCGTAAATATTTGCATATATTAAAATTAGAATATGTTTTCAGTCCAATGATTTCTTTTGCATGACTGTCAGATTATGATTCCGAGTAATAAAAATGCATGTCATTATCACTGACGTATTTTTAGAATTTGAAAACTCGCAAATTATTTACTTAAGATTGTTGTTGGCAAATGAGACAGAATAGTGAATTAAATTATAAATATGAATTAAAGTGTGTTACACTTTAGTAAATAAAAAAAAATATCATCGAGAATGTGTCTGAATGACATTAAATGGAAAGAAAAAGGAATCTCGAAGTTATTTTTTAATTAACTGCTTAAGAAGAGCAATAAATTTGATCTTCTGGCTCTGTAAGTTCAGTAAAAATCCCAAATTTTGAAGTCAAATATATCGGTCCTTATATTAGTCGTATAGTTTAACCTTTTTTTTTTTTCCTTTAGAATGAGGATAATCTTTTGCTAAATATAATCATAGGGACCCGAAGATCATATAAAAGGTTAGATTTCTTAATTCTTGCAAAACTGATTCTTGAAATTAAATACAAAACGAATATCCTTGTCATTTAAAACACGTTTATGACTGGAAATGTATGTCTAGGCAGTAGGTGAAGGCACTGTTGAAAGTGGGATGTGTATAAATTTAAAAATTTCATTGTTATTATCAAACTTATGTCTTTCATCCCAGAAATGTTATATAAAAGACTTACATAAGTATAAGACAAAGAATGAAAGTCGATGGTTCCTCGATGAAAGTCTCCGAATTTCCGATTCCATTCGATTCGCACAGTGCCATCGTGTATGGTACGGAATATCACTTCGGGTTTATCCGGCAAGAGAATGACTTTACTGAGTTTGATTATCTTTCCACTAGCATTGAATTCGAAAGAGTAATGTCCACTGGGTACTAAGCCTCTTATTTCGTAAACATCACCTAATATAAAAATCAAAGAATAAGAACAAATTACCGTATTTCCTAATAGACATATATATATATATATAATATGCATATTTCCTAATATACATTTATATGTAATGATTTCTCTGTAGATAACTTAATGTTAGAAGATAGCTTGAAACTGTTGCATAGATGGAACGATAGACTTGCAGAAAAACGTGCCGAGTTCAACACATAATTCATCCCTGGACATTTTTCATACATATCTTCAATCCCGTATCATTAATTTCTTAGGATATCTATTTTTAATTTTCACAAGACTGCGTCCTTTGAACCCCTCACAATGTTATATATGCTTATCACATCTTTAAACAATAGGTGAAAGCAGGAAAGCCATTATAGTTCGTCTGCCTCATCCGCCACCATGAGCGCAAACACACTCCCCCCTACAGCATATCTCTTTCCGTATCCGTATCCTGTTCCTATTTTATCAGTATACGGCCTTAAAAAAAAGGCCTTTGCTGATACATGGTTTCATACCTTGAAAAGGAAGCGTGATAAGAGGCATATACATAAATATGGAAGATCCTGCATGCACTCCTAGTGCAGTTGAAGAAGAGAAGACTTTCACGTGATCATTCACGTTGCAGCAAATAATAACGTCTCTTTTGGATTTGTCTATGTGGTTTGGCAGAATGCCAGCTAGGGTTGCGTTTGAGACGGCCGAGCTATAATTATGTGCTTGCAAAGCGACAGCAGGGAGAATGGTGACTGCATATTGAACAGCTGGGGTATTTATGAACTTTGTTTCAGTTTTGAATGGTGATTGGACAAGAGTGATACAGCATTGCGATAATTGCAGCTAAAGTAATGATGAAGGTGACTCAGTACAGATTCTTTAAAAGGCACGTAGCTAAATTACAAGGGCTGTTGCCAAATTAAGTTAGTAATTTGTTACTAATTTTGTTTCATATTTTATATTTTATACACGCACGCACATAAGGGCACATACAGTGGTGGCCAAAATTGTGGACACTTTTCGAAATTTTTATGTTTTTGAACTTTGTATGCTTATAGAAAATGTTACGTTTCGCAAAATGCATACTTGTGTGTATCATTTTAAAGAGAATTTATTACTGAATTCAATACAAAACACAAAATTCAATTATTTGCAGTACAAAAAAGTTATATGTACTTTAATATAAATAAAAAAACAGTTATAAAGTGGTTTGTAATGTCTAGCTTTCCTGGCCAATCACTGTTCTTGTTCTGAGAACCAATCAAATGTTAGTAACTGCCAGTAGAAGCTGACATCATGTTTACACTTGAAACAATTCATTATTTTGCTTTGTTCTGTAGAAGAGGACCTGTGTCTTATACACTGCAATTACAAGTAGGAATTTTTGTAAAAATTTTTAATATTTAGTCAAGAAGCAATGACATCAAATAAAAGAGTAGATTGGACACCTAGAAAGAGATGTAATATTATTGTGTTATGAGAAAGTGGTCTTTCCTATGCTGAAACTGCAAGACAGGTGGGTGGTTCAGTGACTACATCTGGAGTCCGAAAATTTTGTGTACGATATCAGGAGACAAATTCAATAAAAAACAAAGAAGGAAAAGGCCGAAAAAGGTGCACCACATCTATTGATGACAGAAGAATAAAAAGACTATGACTCCAAGATAGAAAAATGTCATCAGCGGCCATCAGAAGTGATCTGAATGATGCTGGTGTTTCTGTCAGTTCAAGAACAATCTTGAAAAGATTAACAGATGTTGGACTGAGAGGTAGAATTCCACGAAAAAAAGCCTTATCTTTTTCGGCCTTTTCCTTCTTTGTTTTTTATCGAATTTGTCTCCTGATATCGTACACAAAACTTTCGGACTCCAGATGTAGTCACTGAACCACCCACCTGTCTTGCAATTTCAGCATAGGAAAGACCACTTTCTCATGACACAATAATATTACATCTCTTTCTAGGTGTCCAATCTACTCTTTTATTTAATGTCATTGCTTCTTGACTAAATATTAAAAATTTTTACAAAAATTCCTACTTGTAATTGCGGTGTATAAGACGCAGGTCCTCCTTCTACAGAACAAAGCAAAATAATGAATTGTTATATGTTAATAATAATAATCACATAATTGTTGTTAATAATGCATTATATGGAGTGATGAAACTAAGATATCGTTATTCGGTAGTGATGGGCAAAAATATGTAAGATGTAGAATTGGAGAAGAGCTACATCCTGACTGCATTCAAGCAACTGTGAAGAACCCAGTTAGAGTTATGATTTGGTCATGCATGTCAGCAGATGGTATTGGTCGCCTTCATGTCATCGATGGGTCACTGAATGCCAGAAAATACATTGACATTATTCTAGAACCAAAACTTCTACCTTCCATCAGAGATCTCTTTCCCAACAATGCTTCGTTTATTTTTCAACAGGATTCTGCTCCTTGCCACACTGCCAAAATATCGAAAGAATGGTTTCGTACAAAGAGCATTAAATTGTTGTTATGGCTAGGAAACAGTCCTGACCTCAATCCTATCGAAAATTTGTGGCACCGTTTGAAAACTCTTGTCCGAATGAGGCGCCCATCAAATAAAAGGGAACTAATTGAGGCTATAATTGTTTCCTGGCATCATGTAATAAAAAAAGAAGAGCTTAAAACTCTTGTCAGCTCAATGAAACGTCGATGTGAAGCTGTAATCAAAAATAAAGGGTACCCTACTAAGTACCGATAACTCACTGCAATCATCACTATCTAATGTATATCGATATATTTTTGTATTGTAAATAATTGAATTTTGTGTTTTGTATTGAATTCAGTAATAAATTCTCTTTATATGTACAAGTTTGCATTTTGTGAAACGTAACGTTTTCTATAAGCATACAAAGTTCAAAAACATAAAAATTTCCAAAAGTGTCCACAATTTTGGCCACCACTGTATGTATTACCAATCACAAACACAGTTGGAATGCGAAGAAAAATTCAAAGTCTAAAAATACTAATGTGTAAGGTGATTACAGCTAGAAAATAATCAAAGTTGACCTTTTACAAATTGCAACGCTTGCTAGATCATTCGCCTTATCAGTTAACTGATTGCATGTTGGACCCTTCGTCTTCTGGGCGTTTGCACACGCACCGACTGCGAGTTTGAGATTCTGCCCGTGAACCGGCTGTTTCATATTACTGATGAGTGACTAAGGAATGAGAAGTATATGGGCACTATGAAAACAGGAAGAAGAAAGAAGAACTTAAACAGGAAAGAACTCCTAGGAGATTATTCCTAAAATTTGTCAGTTGTTACTCAAAACCAACAATGGAGATTCTGATCATGAAACTTTGAAAGGGGAGGTCATGAAAAAGGAGAATGCTTTTTTTATTCTTATACAAAAAAATTTTCTCTTTCTTTATTTCTTATATAAAAAAGATCAACTAAATGAAATTCTGGAAGAGCTCAAAGCCTTAAATAATTTAGAATATGAAAAGAATGGTTAAATTGAAAATAAAACACTCAACAAGGACGGTGATTGAAGATGCCCAAGAAAAACAGTGTAAATGTTAAAAAGAAATGAGACAGAATTAGTCAGAAAAGCCTAAAAATATAACCTGCTTCAGAGAGATTTCGAAGGAAAAAAAAAATGAAAGGGGGAACGATAGAGAAGAGACTCAATACGCACCTAATAAAGACACCTGCCGCTTTATGGAGTTGTGGCAGAATATTTCAATTGGATGGATACAGCCGCGTGACTACTGCACTCCATATTGTAATCATCAGAACAGAAATTATCTGGGTATGCCTATGACCTCATTTTTTAGCGGTTTCTGCGAAACATTTGAAGTGGTGATGAGAAACAACGAGACTAAAACAGAGCTGAAGGAGAGATGGAACATCTTCAGGAAATTTAACAAGACATCTAGAAGAAAAAGAAGTTCAATTCTGCTTGTATTTACCGAAAAACGAAAAGTCTCATTTGTATATTCAAATGTTTAGCCAAGTACACTGCGAGGGGAAAAAAAAAAAAAAAAAAAAAGACTGTTCTATATCTCCCGTTCTACTGGGGCGATTAACGAAATTCAAATTGCGTTTTTCATGTCTCGAAAGCGCGACTTCCCACGATCGATTCTACAACTCAAATTATGCCTAAATATTAAATTTTTTGTAAAATTTAGTGAGAAATTTGCGGAGAAATTCAAAAACTTATGAAAAGTTAAATTCTTTGATTAAAAATTAATTAAATGATTGGGCTTCGAAAAAAAAAATTGTAACAAATTTTATTGTTCCAATCATAGATACTCTAAAGTGGAAACGAAGATTGCCATTTAAATTTTTTCTTAAAGCAGGGTCTCTGGAGGAAAATGAAAGAGTTGAGAATTAAAAATGAACAAAGCAAAAATGAAGATTACATCCCTTGTTGTTCCATGGATCTACATGCCTATGGAATATGTCGATAATGACTGGCTTCTTACATGAGAGAACTTAGCAGCTGATACAGGGTTAAAAAATTTAGAATTCCTTTTTTGACGAATGGTTTACATATGATGCCATGACGATACAAATGTGAAATGGGAAAATACGCAGGATCTGTTTAAAAGTAGGACTGGAAAACTGATTTACATTAAAAGGTATAGCAAATGTGTTAGATGCTGGCAAAGCATTTATGCAACCAGTACGTAATATAAGAGGTTAAAAACGTCGTTTAGTAGTTTCTAGTTTCACTGGTAATTTAAATATTAATAGTTATCAAGTTAAAAAAGTAAAAAATTGTATCAAACCATATATTGTTAAAATTAAAATAAGGCTTCAAAATTCCATATACTTTTTAAATCTCTAAATTTGTTGCCTTGATATATGCAATTAATTGTTAAATTTTTTTTCCAGTATTGGCAATGGCAATTTGCTAGCCTGCTCATTTGATTAATGTCGTGACAGCAAAGTATAGCGCAAACATAAAAAATAAGCTGCAGATTTATAAAGGCTTCGGAAAGTATAATTATTTAATGACCCCAAATCCAAAGCTTTTCCCTTATATAGTTCCGTGATTTTGGTCACATAGACACGTTGGACAATGGGCTACTGCTTGGTACTCTTCTCACCGTTCTTTCTCTAAACGAAAACATTTATTTTATAGCTTCTAAGAAAAGGGATGCTTACCTTTTTTCCATGTAGTGCGCACAATACTAGAATTGAGTTTTTCCGCATATTTCACTTGAATAAACGAAGCATTGCTGGGGACGCTGACTTTGAATCTGACAGAGCTTTCTGTCACTTTTTTTACTTCAACGTTAAAAACGGTATCAGTAACATTGTCTGTTTCGTTGTTTCCTACAAACATAAACCAGAAAAAAATGTATTTGCATAATAAATAAATGACAAGAAAAGAAACAATTTTTAGATACAGTTTGCCGACAAATTCCTCATAAAGAATTTTTATTTATGCAAGGAATAAAATAATATGCGTATTTACTTCATTCCAACCAATGACCTTCTCTGTACTTCTAAGCTTCGTCCGCATGGAGGTTTTTAAAATCACAATTGGTCTAAAGTGAGCATCGTTGCTAGGCAACCAGACCTTGCTACGTCAGAAAAGCGGGTTTAAGGATTTTGCTTAAATGTTCTAACTTTTCAACTTTATATTATTTGGTATAAAGGCCGACCAATCACAGCGAAGCAAACAGCTGAGGGTTTCGTTGAGTAGCTACACATTTACGCATGCGCAACTTTCTCTGCCCTGATTGGCTGTGACTTCAACCTTGCTCTACCGTATCAAACATATTTCTGTAAAAAAAGGCGGCCAATTTTAATTTGCATGGGGGGGGGGCGTGGGTCTAGGCTCGGCACTGCGTGTCTTCTTACGTACGCGTAGATAGATTACTTGTTAGCAACTGCCTGAAGTACTCGAAATGCGCCAGTGTTCTTATAATTCATCAAGAAATGTTCAATGAACAATAGCAATTGCCGGGCTCAGTCGATCTTTCTCGTTACTCTTACAAATACTTCAGTAGATTAATGTTACACGGTTATTTGAATGTCGATGACCCATTCATTTAGTAAGATATTGCAGACATCCGAACTAGTTCATTATTTGTTAAGCATACCGTATTTTACGCAGTTCCAAGGGGTGTCTCAACTGTATAACTCAACATTTAATTTAAGGAGATCTTAACAGGTTGGCAACTGCACGAAGCTAGGGAAAGAAACACAGCTTTTCCGTCGTCTCCTAAATAGGCGAAGGAGCTACCAATGATAATGATGGTAAAGCTTGAAATATTATGAGTAGCGCAATTGTGATTTTGCCTTTATTTTCGATTGAGGATAATCTTTCCACCTTTTTTCTGAAATATATGTACAAGGTGTGTTCGAAAAGTTCGGTGAATTTTACTATAAAAAAAGGAAACAAGAGAAACAAGCAAAATAGCTTTACTGGTCTTCAAAGTATTCGCCATTAGCAACAATACACTTTTGACATCGGGTGTACAATTGTTGGAAACTGTCTGCAAACGCTTCTTTCGGTATGGCTCGAAGCACCGTTGTCACACGTTGTTGGATCTCAGTAATGTAGGAAAAGTATTGGCCTTTCAGAACTCCTTTGAGGCGGGGAAACAGGAAGAAGTCCGCGGGAGCCAGATCTGGAGAATATGGAGGGTGATCCAAAACTGGAACCTGGTGCCTGTCGAGGAATTGGGTTACACGGATCGCAGTGTGCAACCGGGCGTTGTCATGGAGCAGATTCCACTGTCCATTCCGGTACTATGCTCGAATCCGGCGTATGCGTAGCAGCAGCCGTTTCAAAACTCCCTCGTAGCAAAACTTTGTGTTTATGCGTTGCTCCATGTCACACCGACAATCTTTCTCACACTGACTGTGTTAAACTGCTCATAGCGTGAGCTTCCTCTTATCTGTCGTAAAATGGCCGTTAGATGGCTCTAGATGACATTTCTCTCACTGCGTCTGCGTGAGTGCAAGATCCTAACCGGCGCGGTTTTTTAATTATGAGACCAATCACCGAAATTTTCGAACACACCTTGTAGTGAAAATTTAGCTACCAAGATTCTGCAGATAGTAATAAAAAAAAATATCGCAAAGGGATTTTCGATCCCCAAATGGCGAATGTTTCGACAAATTTGAGCAGAATTTAAATATTTCGTAAAATCTTCAAAACGCCACTGAATTGCAAATACGGTGCAGTGCATATTTTCATATTCATATTTACATCGATGTAGCAGTTAATTTTTTGAAACATACGTATTTTTAAATGAGCAAATGCATTTGCAGTTTTTTTTTTTTTTTTGTGTATTGCTTTATTTCTGATAATTTTATTATTTTACCGGAAACGCTTCCTAGGTTTTTCAGTAAAACTGAAATCTGCGTTTAATTGAATTTTGATGTAATTTTAGGGAAAATATCGTGTTGAAACTACAGGGATGGCCTACGAGCACCTGAGCGGTAAAAGCCCCTAAACACCGGTAGTTCTGTCCGGGGTTCGAGTCTCGGCGAACGGACCGGATGCATGGGAGTTTTCATGGTTTTTTCCATCTGTAACGTCGATACAAGCCAGTTTTCCTAAAAAAGTCCTTTCCGTGTAGTTTCAAATGACAGAATGATCCAATTTTTTTTTTTTTTTTTTTTTTTTTTTTTTTTTTTATCAGCCCAGGCTAATTATCATCTTTGATACCGAGGGACCCGCTTTCGAATCCCGCAGAATTTGCATGGGTGTAAATTGTCTGTCCATTCACAGCGGGTAACGGTGGTCCATCTATTTAGGCACCTCCATAATAAAGTGGCTACCGTTGTCGGTCTTAGTAGCAGCCAACGCCTATAATGGCTAGTGTCCGCCATTTGGGGGGTGGGACTATCATTTTGGATTCACCGCGCTTTAAGAATATTCTCCTCCAGTGCCTTAGGTGAAGAAAATGCTGATATAAATCTCTGCCATGCGAAATATTGGAGTTGGTTTTTTAAGTTAATTATAATCATATTCTTAACACTTAATTTATGCTACTTTATATATATATATATTTTCTTAAATACAAACTGCTGTTAATTTTTTATAAATATTTTTGCTTTTGCGAGCTGCAAGTAACTAGTTTTCAATCTAACTTGCAAAATTGACTGCTATAGTCTAAAAATTAGAGAGATATGTGATTAGACTTTTAATTTTAAGCTGTGAATGTATTTTTTAATTTTAAGCTGTGACTGTGAATGTATTTATTCTTTGGAGGCATAAATACATTCACAGTCTTTTAAGATTACAGAGCCATGGATTTGAAATCAACACATTTTGAGCAAGAGGATATTTATTTTTGAAATGCGAATTTAATATATACTATCTTCATTTTTTGTATTATCCAGACAGTTATACAGAAATTATGTATTGTCAGTATTATGTATTTATACAGAAATTATGTATTATGTATTGTGTGCAGAAATTATGTATCATGTATTGTATGTAGAAATTATGTATTGTCTTCATTTACTCGACAAAAATTTATCATAGGCTACTGTAACGTTTACCGAACTTCAGTGATGGAAATACTAAGACCAGTTGTCCTTTTAAATGGTTATTTTGGATATTAGTACAAGTTTTCTTGGTTAACTAAAAGATAAAAGATGTATATGGGAAGTTATGCCAATTTTTTTAAAAGTGGTTACTCGAATGCATTTTTGCGAAGAATGCCTTTTTTTCTTGAAGAGCCAGAATAGCGCACATTTATCTCCTAATAAATCCGACGCTGTACATTCCGAAGGCAACTAGGTTCACCAGCTGCCGAAAGGTAAAATCGCTGAAAGCTGGTAGCTTGGTCCGAGGTTCGAATCCCGCGAACGGGCAAGCTGCATGGGCATTTTCGGGGTTTTCCCATGTGTGACGGGTTTTCCCCATGTGTAACGTGTATACGAGCCAGTTTCCCTTAGAAAGTCCTCCACGAAGGCATCCCTCCCCTTAGGCAGACAGCCCTCGAGGCTTTGCCATAATCACACACACCCATGTGTGACGTGTATAGGAAACAGTTTCCCTCTGAAAGTCCTCCACAAAGGTATCCCTCCTCTTACGCAGATAGCCCTAGTGTGCTTTGCCATAATTTCAATAAACCAAACCAACCAACCGCCAGCCGAAGGCAGCTATCCGCAGAAAAGAAGCCAAATAAAACTGGAGATGAAATAAGCCCCACCGAAAAAAAAACATAAAGTTTCAGATTTTAAATTAAGTCCAAAGAAGTGTTTTCTTAACATTTTCTCTGTCACATTTATTAAATATCACGTTCTTCGCACTTAAACCATAAAATTCAATTCAAGAGCGCCCACCAGCGGCCGAGCGGTAAAATCGCTGAACACTGTTAGCTCGGTCCGAGGTTCGAATCCCGCGAACGGGCTGGCTGCATGGGCGTTTTCGTGGTTTTCCCCATGTGTAACGTGTATACGAGCCAGTTTCCCTTAGAAAGTCCTCCACGAAGGCATCCCTCCTCTTAGGCAGATAGCCCTCGAGGCTTTGCCATAATCACACACACACACAATTCAAGAGCAATATCGCAAAATTGCAATTTTGCGATATTGCAATTTCAAGAGCAATATCGCGCTCTTGCTCACCATTGCTCACTTTGAAACCCTTGAAATTATTAATCAAAAATTTGTTAAAGTTTTACAAAATATGAAATCGATAATAAAACAAATTCCAAATTTCAAATTTGGGCTTCCACATGCCTATATTCGCAGTAAGATTACGTCATTCAAAATTCGATTACTCTAATGTACCGTTGTTTTATCACAATGCAAGAAATATACATACATTTATGCAGAGTCTTCCTTATTTAATTTCTTTTACTATAGTACAGGGCGATAATATTTGGTGGCAACAATTTGAAAAGTAAAACAACGCTTTTAGTGAATCGACGCAAAATGCCAAAACGAAATCAATAGTCCTTCTGGGAAAATTGCCACTTTGGACTAAAAAGCACTAAAGGTTTGTATATTTAGCCATCACTTAGTTTAAAGCAAGCGTTATTTAAAAGAATCGGCTACAAAATTACTTACCAGAATTCGGCAAGATGATAATTTCGAAGACCTTGCTACTTAAGCCATGTGTATTCTTAGCTGAACATGTGTATTCACCGGAATCATTTCGAATCGTCGTTTTGAAGACTAGAAACGATGCGTTCGTAGTGTAAGTTGTGAAAATTCTTTGATGTGGATCAGACAATATTTCGTACGTATTCTAACGGGAGTAAAAGAAAATGTGTATTAAGAAATAATTTTTATGCATTTTTTATATATTAACCTTCAAGCATAAAAGAATTACATAGAAGAATTAGAATCATCTACACAACAAATATACTGAACGATTCTTTGCGCAAAATTGTATCGAAACGTCACTTTTCGATTGTACGTATTGTTCACTTTTCGATTGTATATTGAATTTCGTCTTATTTTAGTGATAAAATCTCCGAAAGTGTCTTTGCCTTATTTCCGGTATTGTATGTGCTTGATGAAGATCGACATGAATATCTACAGACGCATCGTATATCAATAAACAGTTTCCACAGAACGATATCATCAGTACCTTTACGTAAAAGGGATACAACACTGCTTGTGTCTCATATCATTGCCGATTGACTGTGGACTTCGAATATGAACTCACTGTTCTCGTGCCCAATCTTGCTAAGAATTTCCTAGTAGGATATACATGTCGCAATGTATTTGCAAGCTACAGGGTTATTATTACTGCATATTAACACGTACTGTGGTTACATGCATAAAAGCAATATCAGCTTAACTGCTATTGTGTTTCTATCTTTCAATATGCTTGTTTTGTTGTAGATCTAATCTTCCGTATATTTTTATTCGCGATAATAGCCTTCTTAACAGCGTTTGAGTTTACTGCAGATAGAAGTGGATCATGAAAACTAAACAAGTTAATCGTAATTAATTTTCATTTTCTTTCAAGGGACGGCAAAATGTACAATGAAAAATAAAATATACAATAAATCTTAATAATAAATCCTTTTGAAAACGTAGAATAAATGTACTTGATATTTTGATCAGGATCTGGCTGAACATGATCAGCATCAGCTGGTACAAATCATTTCATGCCTAAGGAATACAACAATGCCTTAAATAACATTGGTTGGTCATCGGTCAAGGGAAAAAAGTCTGATATATTCGCCCCTGCAGTCGAAAAGAGATCAAAACCAGACAATGGCTAACATTGCTCAGCAGTTATGCACTACAAACGGACGACAGGTGTCCCGGTTTACTGTGATCAGACGACTTCATAAAGGTGGTCTGAACGCTGCATAGCACTCACAGCATCCCGACGGTGACACCGTTTGCAGTAGTTAAGAGAACACGAAGACTGGACACCTCAATGGAGTCATGTCCTCGTTACCGATGAGAGTCATTTCAGTCTGACAAACGATATGGAGAATAGGGATACGTTTACATCGCACTAACACCAGGGAAAGAGACAGTTGAGGTAGTCCTGGCGTGCATGTATAGGGAGGCATTATTAAGAACCGACGGACGAAGCTCCACATTTCCAGCAGAGGTTCACTTTTACCGAGGATCATTATTGTGATGAAGTTATCCTCTCTTACTTGAGTCTTTTAAAGGTGCCATTGGTCTCAAAATTGTTTTTATGGATGGCCGTTGTTGAGGAGCGCCTGGAAAGTGAACATATACACAAAATGGAATGGCTAGCGTGCTTCCCTAATTTAAATCCCACTGAACATTGTGAGATACTTGGTGACACTGTCTTACCCCCCGGAGAACACCGGACAAATGAAAAATGCTCCTTGAAGAGTGGGAAGATTTACCCGAAGAACTGTTACATAATCTAGTGTTGAGTATCGACAGACTGTGCGAAAGCATGCTAAGGTTACTTGGTTTGTTGCTCTTTCTTCTGGCCAGACAGTTTTTTATATCAATTCCATTCTATCAACAAAGCCTTTTGCTATTCGTTTCATACTGTGTGCGTATGTTTTCGCAACTAGTAAATTTTACTAGTAATTTATGTACTATATTGTTGGTCTGCAATTTTATGTCAGCCAGTTAATCTTTTGCGGAATAATGGTCAAAATCAGAAAATTTGCTTAAGTTTTCCACACTAGTGTATATAGAACGCATTGAAATGACATAATTTGTTTTCAGTGGGTTCAATATTTAAAAATTTTAAATCTTTTTAAAAATGTTTTTTACTTTGAATTTGAGCTATTTGCGGAGTTCTTGATTAAGAAATGATGTCACAGTACTCTTTGAAGAAATATATTTTAAATATATGTATTGACCTGCAAACTGCATTTTATAGTCTTGCATTTTTATTATCAAGAAAACAGAAAACAGGGGATTTCAAGGTCTCTAAAACAAATGAACATGACTATACCTTATCGTACCAAATGTAGTCTAGAGGTGGATCGCCATCAGCAAGGCACAACACATCTAAGCGTTCACCTTCTGAAGCTGAATATACTTCATAGCCTTTCTCGAATTTTGGAACACCTATAAATTCACATTTCAGGTGTAATAAAAAATTTAACCTCATACATAAACGCGCTAAAATAGCTCTCTTTTGTTATACATTTAAGGGATCCAATTCATTCCAACTAAAAGCTATTTTGGATGACATTTGTTTTCTTATAACCAATGGTAATTATTATCTGCAATTAAAGATTAAAATATGCAGTAATGTTTAACAAAAGCATCGTTAAATTTAAACTGAACTTTATCAAAGTGTCGCTATTATGTGAACACTGAAAAGAGGTTGAAGTGCTTAATTGAAAGCAAAAGAAGTGGGACTTCGAATAGGCTTTTCCAAGCCTTCATTAGCGACGCAGTAGAAGGTACGCTATTGATAAGGTTGCTATGTAGAATTTCTCGAAAGTTTTAGGAATTTTTTACATAGAAGTCTGGTTAATTTTAACATTATACATTCGTTTCTTCGTATTTAAAGGAGCGCGTTTTAAAACTTCCTTTTCTTAAATGTTGTTAAATTTAAAGAAGATCCTTTATTTCGTTCCTTCTAAAATTAGAAAACAATCTTACTAGCAATATGAACAATGCATTTTCAGGCTATTTACAATTAGATTAGAATTTCTAATAGTTTAAAGTTGATGTTTAACAATTCTATTTTCCAGTATTATAACGTACTTTTAGTTAAAGTTAAAAACGATTTATTAGTATTCTTCAAAACGTAAATTAGTGCGAAATAAAATTTTAACATAAGGATACAATTTCTAGAGTAAAATTTAAATGATTCCATCGGAATTCCCTAAATCATGTGCCAAGCGTGTGTCCTCTTCAAACTTTTAAAGTGAAAATATGATATTTAACAAAAGACAGTAGGCATTAAAAATGTTAGTATATTTTTTAGAGGTAACAAGATTATTGATAAATCTGCCGCTCGAAAAGCGGTTTTATTGTTATTTATAAATACCAGAATATTGTAGTTATTTTTGTTTCTTAAATGACAATTACGTAAAAAAGTAAGCAAAACATACAACAGTACAAGAGATTTCTGTAAGAAGGTTCTGATTAAAATGTAAAAGTATATCACACATCACCTTTGATACGGAGAAAATAGACGCTTGCTTATTAAGCATTTTATACAAGCCTTTGGGATAAATAAGCATACATCAAAGAGGTAATCAATTTCGTGCGCAAGAATTGCGGAATGCACTATTGCAACAGTTCCTGGGTAAATTCCTTATAATGAGATGGGAAGAGAATATTACTAATACAGTGCAATAAATTCTGTAAATTAGTACTAACACATTACAATAAATTCTGTAAAGCTTACTGTGTATTAGTTAAAAAAAAATCTGAAAGGTTTCAGATTTTAAATTACGTCCAAATGGGCGTCTTTTTAACGTTTTGTGTGTTACCTTTGTTTATTAAATATCATGTTCTTCGCCCTTAAACCATAAAATTGAGTTCAACAACAATATCGAAAAATAACTTTAAAATGAGCATATCTTTAGAATTTCCGATACACAGTTCCGCGCGCTGAGATAAAAAGGTTTCCCCCCTCCCCGTAGAGTGTTGCTATTGTTCGCTTTTAAATCATTGAGTTTGTTAATCAAAAATTTGTTAAAGTTTTACAAAATATAAAAGAGATATTAGAACGAATTCCGAATTCCAAATTTGGGCTTCCAGATGCCCGTAATTTGGGTGGAAACGTATATTATTCAAAATTGGATGGCTCTAGGTACCTTTTTTTTGTCACAATGCCAGAACCATATATTCATTTAAGGAGATTCTTCATTAGTTAATTTCTTTATATATAGTATAGGGCGATAATATTTGGTGGCAAAAATTTGAAAAGTAAATCGGACATTTACAGTGAACCCAACGCAAAATGCAAAAACGAAAATAATAATACTTTAGGGAAAATTGCCCCTTTGGACATTTGGGCTAATTTTCCTTTGGGCTAAAATATTAAAAAAAAAATCTGTTTTTGGAATTTCCGATGGACTGTCTCATGCGCTGAAGATAGATATATATATATTAAAAAATTCCCGTACAGGTTTCTCGACATTTTATCATAGATAAAATTCTTTAGATATGATAAAATGTCTAGGAACCTAATAAACTAAGTAGCGAATTATCGCTGAGTTCCAATAGTTACTACAAAGATGTGAGAAGGGGTTAAAATACCTTTTTATTACATCAAAGAAATAATAGCAGATGGTCCATTCTTACAAAGAAAGCCTCCACTCAGGCTTTTAAATCAGGATAAGAAAAATAATAAACTAACTTAATACTAAATTAAATAGACTTAGCCGAAGCTAGACACAAATACCTAACTTAGTTGGCCCTTAAATTAACCTAGCAGGCGATTATCAACAAGCACGAACAATACGGCCGAGCATAACAGATTCAAGAACAAAGTAGCCAGAAGACAAACACGTACCACTAACGACTCTTAAGCACTCTTTCGAAGTAAGTTAAACGTCTTTTAAATACTTCTTCTAATAAATGGGAAACAAGATTTGAAAGGAAAGGGTTTCAAAATTTAAACTAACTATTATAAAACTAAAATACACCTTACACAGTGTTGCCATCGCTCGCTTTGAAATCTTTGAGTTTGTTAATAAAAATTCGTTAAAGTTTTACAAAGTTTTAAATACACAATAAAATATTTAAAAAAGCACATATTTAGAATTTCCGATACAGAGTTTAAAGCGCTAGAGATAAAAAATGCTTCTTCCCGCACAGTATTGCCATAACTCGCTTTGAAATCACCGAGTTTCTTAATAAAATTACGTTGAGTTTTATAAAATACGAACTAATAACACAAATTCCAAATTCATGCTTCCAGGTATCCATATTCGAGTGGAGGACTATGTTATTCAAAATTTGATAGCTCTATATATCGTTGTTTTGTCATAACAGGAAAAACATGCATACATTCATGCAGATTCTTCCTCATTTAATTTCTTTAAATATAATACAGGATGATAATATTTGGTGGCAACAATTTGAAAACTGGTTCAGACTTTTATAGTGATTCAACACAAAATCTCGAGTAATAGCCCTTCTGGGCTAACGATCCTTTGGGCTAAAAAATGGGCATCGCTGGTCATACACAATTTGAAAGATACCAGTACCTTAAATTATTACTTTTATTTACTTGTTTAGCTTTTAACAGATGATATTTCTAAAAAGCGAACTACAGGATAGCTATTCCGTTCGCATCTATAGACACTATAAAAGAAATTGTATCTTATAATTAAAAATGAAGTTATCTTCTTCTGCTGCTTGATTAATAATAAAGAAGATTAATTAATCCTTTTTCATCTTTTATCCATTTTGCTTACCTATGCCTTAAAATCAAATTTAAAATAATAAAATTTTTAGTTAAAATATAATCATCCAAAAATTAACTCCTTAAAAGAAGAAAAATATATATTTTTGTTTACCTTGAGCTGCCAAGATATAATTCAGGAAGCAAACGAAGACTAACTTCCCAAACATGTCTGATTCTCTCCGAACTTCTTAAACAAGTATTGCTTCTGAGGAACAAGCAAGAAACTATGAAGAAGACAATGCATCAGATAAGATAATTGAAAAAACATTGCATTTCAAAAGTCAGCGTTATGAATAACAATTCTTTCAAGTACCTTTTAATGGTTTCTTTTCAAGTGGAGTGCAAATGAAAACACAGAGGAATTTATTCAGAGTAACTGGGACTTAATATTCAGGTTAACTGGGATTAACAAGGATTGAGATATATCGATTCGGACATTCGAAAAAAATTGAATAATTGGGTTGGTTATTTTTTTCATTTTGCAGGACAAATATATTTTTAATGTAATGCAAACGATGGAATTTATTATCTTCTATTTCTTATCGTATTTTATCTCAGCAAAGATTAAGCACTTAAAAAATAATACACAGTATACTTAAGGAAATACGATATGTTATCCTCAAAGCTAAAAATTACAATATAAAAAGAAAGTGCAACATAGGCTAGAAAGTAATTTACTTTAATTACGCTGAATACTGCAAGCAAAAAATGCTTATATGAAGAGTAATTGATATTAGTTTTACTTAAAAAAAAAAAAAAAAAAAAAAAAAAAAAAAGCATTTGCTACCATCAAGTATACTAAATCACGGAGTTAGTGAAAATCAATAGCCTTATGTAATTAATGCTCAAAGGCTATATTTTAGGGAAATTCACATGCGATACAGGTTCATTAAAATTAATTTAAAAGCTTCTTAATAATCCTTAAATTAATAATAATAATCCTTCTTCTTAAAATATCACGTTTTGTCTTTTTATATAATTTGACTTATAAGTCAGTTTATTTAATGAATGAATAAAGTGATTACAAGATATATTTCACAAAGCCGCAAAAATACCCCTCTTAATGTCTCTTCAATAGTTTCTTTAGACTCACTAATTTTCCATTTGGATGTTAACGCCAGAATTTTCTTTTCTTCTTCCTCTCTATGGCTATGCTTTGAAATTTCAGTATCATTTTTCATTTGGAAAAAGTTATAAGGTATTTTCTCTCTCCTTCCAGCACGACTTCGCGCTGTAGCACACTCGGTGCATATTATGCTCACGAATTAAAAGGTGGTGGACAATAATTCGTCATCACCAAGATTTGGGGACTGGATCCCCTCTTTCCCAGTCGCCGTTTAACATGGGAAGCACATAAGGTATTTTGTTTCTCCTTCCAGCATGCTTTCATGGTGTAACGGTAGCACAGTCGGCACATATTC
Source organism: Stegodyphus dumicola (assembly GCF_044657685.1). Lineage (NCBI taxonomy): Eukaryota > Metazoa > Arthropoda > Arachnida > Araneae > Eresidae > Stegodyphus > Stegodyphus dumicola. The sequence continues at coordinate 264,770,202 of NC_140770.1, read as the reverse complement.
GAGGACCCCAGGTTCGAGTCCCGGCGAGGGCACTGCCCATTTTTCGCGTCTCCAGGATCAAAATCCCTAATGACTCTGCAAATTATAAATTATTTTTTACTAATTTAAATCTATCAAAGATTTTTCTTTTCGTAATTCAGTTCGTCGTTTCATAAAATATTAATAGTTGTCGTGCAGCCCGGAATTTCTTTTGGATTATTGCAAATGAAATAGATTACTAAATGTTTAAAACTTAAGGAGGAGTGCAGATGAAGCTGCTTTGTCAAAATAATTACCAGAAGCAGCCACACATTGTTGATCTTTGGTTGACAGTTTGATCAATATGTTTAATACATATAGTTGTTCCTTCACTAACGATAGGGTTACAGCTTCGCAAACAGCAGGAAGTTTATTAGGATTTAATTATTTTTATTAACCAGTTATTTTATATTAATCAGCTTTCCTGTCATTCTCACTTTCCTTTTTCCGCTGCCAGATGGTAAATTTTAGTTCGCGCATATTCAAATGAGGTTGAAAGAGATACTATTTAAAGGAAGGTTTTGGATTATTGAATCAGAACATGTTTTGCCTGCTGAAGGCCCCGTTACTAGTTAAATCTCTTGATAACAGTATGTCTGAGACATTTCGTTATTCTCGCCATTTGGATGGTCAACTCCATATTAGGTTTGAGCCACTTTACACGTATTTTCTCTATGTAGCCTTTGGCTAACTTTATTATATTTATCCATAGTTTAATTTAAATTCCTTACGTTTGAATTAAGACATAAATGCTGGCTGGTTTTGTAAGCACAAGAAGTGTCTTCTGTTAAATTATTTGAATTTAATAAAAGGGTGTTTCACACCCTTCTCATTATCTATGTCTTCTTACTTGAACAAAGCGATAATTCGCTTAGCTTTCAGATTTGAGTCTGAAGTAGTTCATGCTTTCAAAGTCTGTGAGACTCTACAAGTAATAAATTCAAAGTATCGTTAATGGAAATTATGTCTAAGCCTCTCAACCTAGATTATATTGACAAGAGCTTCGGAAGACTTAATCTATCCCATAATTAAGCCATATCCTTTCATGAAAGCATATTTTAGGATAGTGTATGAGAAATTTCATGTGTAATGTTCTGTACATACGTACTGGAATTTTATATACAACCACACAGCATATATATGGTAATTTTGTAAAACTCTCTGATACTTATTAGCCCAAAAGGGGCTATTCGTCTCGAAATGGGATTTTGCGTTGGTTCATTATAAACGGCGTATCAAATTGTTACCTCCGAATATTTCCTATATTATTTTTAAAGAAAATAAAAAATTACATAATGAAGAATTTGCATGTATACATATATTCCTAGCATTATAATGACGATACCTAGAGCCATGAAATTTTGAATAACGTAGTCCTCCACTCGAACATGTGGATCTGGAAGCCTTAATTTTGAATTTCGGATTTGTTTTATTATTTTTTATTTAGATGTTTTGTGAAACCTGAATGAATTTTTGGTTACGAAACTCATCGATTTCGAAGCCAACAGTTACCACATAGCTCGAAATAAAACATTTTTGCCTCCAGCGGGCGAGACGGTCTATCGGAATTTCTAAATAGATCCGAAGATCCGTGGTTTTCAGAATATGCAAAGTGAATATGAGCTAGTTAACCCATCCACAAAGGCATTCCCCCTTAAGTATGCTTTGTCATGATCAAATAACGTAACCTAAACAGCACAGATTCTACTGATTGCTTTTGAGTGCGTATTTTGAAATAGCAGTCGACTTTGTCATTAGTCTGTTTTATGTTTTCAACGTAAGTTACGCGAATAACAGAAAACTCATCGGCATGAAAAAGTAAAACAGGCTTATCTTAACTAAATGTTAATCTGACGAAAATTTGACTAGTTTTTTTGAGCTGTATAGCAGTTGCTAATCTTTGTTTACCATGGCAATTATATTATTAGTCATACTTCACAATCACGTCTTTTTTTAATCTTAATATGGATACTGGAATTTACGAGAAACTAATTTTCAGAACAGTTTTGTGACTGATGTATGTATGATAAGTGTACTTCAACAACAGTGTTTTTTTCCTGTTTAAAATTCCATTTTTGTCATGGTAAATCATTTATTTTTCATTAATGAAACATTACGGTATTTTTATCTCCGCAACCCATATAAGTAAAAAAGAGAGGTTATGTTTTCAGGCCAAAAAATTTGATATAGATATTTTAGGGAATAAGCACGAATTAGGACCCCCCCCACAATACATTTTAACCATTTTTACAATGATATATGTCTGTTTGAATGTATTGTGAGCTACGGTTTTCTTGTCCACAATAACTCTTATATCTAACTCCCGAAAATTCCTGTCCTGCGTACGTAAGCTTTCTGTATTCATATAAAGAGTTGAATAAATTTTGAGTAAAATTTAACACATGGATGTGGTACTTTACCTGAAGCCCATAACAGTTTTTAATCAAAAACTATACTGAGATATAATAAAAAATTTCTCAATTTTAGTACTTACGACTTTTATACCAGTGGAAACCATATATTAGATTTTGAATAAAATTATAAACTAGTACTGATAATTTTTAGATACTACTGATAAAATTATAAATATAATAATACTGATTATATAATAATACCGATAAAATTATAAACTAGTACACTTTTAGTATTTACAACTTTTATATCAGTGGAAACCACATATTAGATTTTGGATAAAATTACAAACTAGTACTGATACTTTGAACAGCTTTTCGTGGGAAAAATATATGATAATACAATCCAAAACTAATCAAATTTGTATTACCATTTATTTCTCTGGAGTTTACCATGCCAAGCGTTTCAGAAAATTTTCTTCACCTGAAATGTTTTCATATACTTCTAACTTTAATTTAAAGTAAAAAATAATTTTTAGTATTTGTTAACACTTAAAAATTTGTACGTCCTGCATGTAATCTAACGTCCATATAAAAATTACTAAGAAAATATAAGCTATCAAACAGATAAAATGTAACACTATGAAATTTTGCCGCAGCTTTGTGCAAACTACAAAGAATACGTAGGCCCATAATCAATACAAATGATCTAAATTCAACTTAGTCACGTGATTAATATGCGAGAGAAAAGAGTAGAAAAAGATCAAATGAGCTTACATTTGCGACTTTTCCTTTTTCTCAACTGAAAACGCTAGACGCAGCTGAAGTACTGTTCGACAAGTGGATGATTTAAAAAGACGTTTTTAAGTTTACTTACTTTTGGATAGTCATACCATCGTACCGTGGTTGATTCGTCTATTGCACATGATTTGACGACAATGGATTGAAGAAGGAAATGTGATAAAAATAATAATTATCGTCCTGATTGACTAGTCCACCGATGAGAAAGATTACATTCGTGTAGAGACTGAACTTTGTACAATGAATCAGACAGTATTTTAATACTGTCCGATTCTGTCAGTATAATTTGTTTAATACTGTTTGATTGATGTCTGGAGCCAAGATACGGACATTTCCAAATTTTATTTTTGATGTTGGAAGCCCTTCTCTTTGTCAACGTTGCTTATTATGGTGTAATCTGCCATGAGCATCAATAGAGGTTTCTTCTAGTTCGCATAAGAAATACAGTAACATCCTGCTTAACGTTGTTTCGGTTTAACGCTCTTTTATTTTAATTATGGGATTCCCCGAAATTGTACGCAGCGTTAAGCCAAAGAACGTCTATGTAAAGCAGGAAAGGTTCCATAGACGGTGACATTGAACACTCTGACGATATGAATGAATTAGTGGAATTAGCGAAACAAACCGGTTTAGATGAAGTAAATGTGGAAGATGTCGAAGAAATAGTGCAAGAAACAGCAGCAAGTCTTTTTAATGATGAGCTCAAGGAATGAGCGGACCGAGAAGAACACAAAAAATATTGAAAGTAGTGATTCTGAAGAAGAGCAAAAAGAACTTTCAACAGCGTTTCTAAAATCCAGTTTGACCCTATAACAGAAATTATGGACCAATTTATTGAAAATGATCCAAATTTTGACAGGAGTTCAAAAGGACGACGGGGTGATATAGATGCCTTAAAACGCAAATTACATTAGATACCTTTTTGATAAAAAGGCAGAAAATTGGAAATATAGGAGAGACTGAATGATCTGAAATGTAAACATAGTGACTTAGAATTTTATTTATTTTTATATGTATATTCGTTTATTATGTTTTTATATTTGTAAGAAATAAATTTGTGTTTTATTATTACAAAAACATAATTAATAAATTTAATGGTAAAATATCTGACCAATTTTCTACCCATCTTCCCCTAACCCCCCCATTATTTACATGATGAGATAACCTCGTTTAACGCTGTTTCATATTACGCTCTACTTTGATGGAACGTATTCCCCGCGTCAAGCGGGCTCTTGCTGTATAATGGTGACATGCCAAGACAATAGATTACCTGCTGCAGCTGATCTTTAGAGATTGCAGAATGATGTTTTTCTGTAAGATAAAAGCTTTATCATACATATAAAAAATCAGTTTGCAAACGTTGCACTATATATAGATGCATCCTTGTCATTGCGATGCCCAGTTGTTTTCCAATCCAGTATGTATAGGACTTAATTGGCCGTTACTGAAGTGCTCGAATCAGACGTAAAACGGAGGACGTACTTAAACCGGTGGCAGAAACAATATAATCATCCGATAGTTCGAGATATTTTTCAATTGCTGACTGGATCTGCATCAAAAAGAGTTGCCACTTGATTCTCTCAAATAGAGGTTCAATTTTCTGTTGGTCATTCTTCATATTCAATCACTGTACTGCATTGTAATCTTGGAATTAAAAATCACTTATTTAGGAATAGATTATCTGTCTGTGCATCAATTTTCATTACATTTTCCTGCTCCTTGATGCTATGTAGTATATCTTGAACGTGATACTAATATCTAACATCTCTAGCAAACCGATTTGATTCCGGATGTAAATTTTGGTTATCTGACAGTTATACCCATTGTGAAGACATCTTACATATGATCTAGGCATTTTTGAATGTTTATAATATTGGGGGAGGGGATACCTAATCGATGATTATTGGATAGAGTTTGAATAATGCATGCTTGCCTACGTATTTGTATTATTTTATAGCACGTACTTTTTTCTGATCATTTAAAGAAGAGTGTGAAAACGTTCAGTGATTTTGAACTCTTCTTGATGACAATTTCTAAAAATTACTAATAAAAAATTTGATATGTACACCCCATGGCTTTCTTGTACGAAATATTAAATTATACGAATTTCCCCCTGCATTTCATTTAAGCTTATTTTCTCGAATTTCAGTAAAGATATATTTCTCATTCAATTAATTTAGTTCTCACTTCACGGCAAGGCAAAAATACATAAAAACTCAAAATAATTGGAAACATCAAATATGAAGTACAGTTAAGACAATTAAAAACAATTTTTACAATTAAAATTAGTTTCTACGCAAAAACAAGCAATTCGGCAGCAAAGTTTCTTTTTGGTCCCATTCGGAAAAAAAAGAAATTGAGGGTACAGAAAGACTTAATTCCCTATTTTGCCAAGTTTCAAATGTAAACAAATATCGCTGTTATGGTAAAAAAAAAAAAAAAAAAAAGCTTAGCTGCACCTAAACGCCTTTGAAATTGTTGATAATTCTACAACTATTGCAGGCAGATTAACTAAAAGCACATATTTATATACTTTTGGCGCGACCGATTGCAACCAAAATAGGAGGTGCACAACTATATGTTATAGCAGTTCTATACACAAAATTTCAACGTTCTGAGGCTACTGGTTTTTGAGTTATGCGAGATACATACATACGTACGTACAGACGCTACGAAAAAAATGTCTTCTGAATCCGTTTTAAATCAGTTTTATAATTCGTTTTGGGTGGGGGGAGAAGAGTCCTTTATTCTGCGCTTATGTACAGATGCCATTAAAAACATCGTTAAATTGCATTCGATAGCGGCCAAAATAGTTATTTCCATTGAAATATGATACCCAAAATTTTTCGGGATTACAATACTTCCTTTACTTCTTACAAGGAAGTAAAAGTGGCATTACTAACTCTTGTATTAATCATTAATTGTTTAACCAGTAAATGAGAAAGTTGTTCCTATCTGCCATTTTTTTTGTTTGAATATCATTCGCACGTTAAATATATATTAAATCTAAATCTTACATCGGCCAGTTTGTAGATTATACAATAACACTTGAGGGATGGTTATTATCTTTTTGCTTTCATCTCTTAGCCGTCCATTCCCATTCACTGCTTTTTCTGTGAGCGTGAGTTATCATGTTCTGATTAGAGGCTATGCATACCAGCAACATTTTTGGTCCTAGGCAATGATCAGCCTCTGCTCAAAACATTGGTTACAAATTAAATTCTCTTTCTTTATGTAAAGTAAAAGTTTTCTTTGAAATAAATTCTCTTAGAAAGACTGCAGATGCCACCGAAATCGAATCGCAAAAGATGCCAGTCACGGAACAAGTGGTAGAACTGGCACGTAAATTGAAAAAGGGATTACTTTGAAATGCATATATGGCATATTTCCTTCCAATAAGTTAAATTAGTTTGTCTTAACAAGTTCTTTTTGTTTAAAAAAAATTGAGCAAGCCATATATCTTGAGGGTGTTGCAATACAGTAAAGCTGGTTAACACATATTGTTTTCAAAACCAGTACTACAATTGCAATTGGGTAAATAGATATTAAGACAATAATATTTAGCAATCAATCGAAGACAATAATATTTAGCAATCAATAACTATGCTTTGTAGCGTCATTAGGTTATTTTGAAGCAGGAGTACCTGAGAAATTCCGGGACTCGAACCTGGACCTCTCGAATAAGCGCCGAATATGCAACCGTTACATCAAGAAGGCATGCCGAAAGAAAGGCTAAAAAAATACCTTACATATTTCCCCTTTTAAAGAGCGACTGGGGTTTAGGGGACCCAATCCTAATCATCTTTCATCTTTTAGTTCAGGCACCACTCTAGAGATATTAGCTTTATTTTATGGCGGGGAAGGTGAAAAATGAGTACTGCCGTCGCCGGGACTCGAACCTGGAACTCTTGAATACGCGCCGAGTGTGCTATCGTTACACTACGAAGGCATATAGAAAGGAGGGAGAAAATACCTTATAGCTTTCCTGTACGTGAAATATCTCTGATTTCTCAGAACCCATTTATTCAACATTTTACAGCTGCTAACTCCAAGATTAGATTGTATCACTGCTCGGTGTTAAATGCTGATTTATATATTACCATGCAATGAATTTACAAAAGAAACATTGAAATAAAAGACAGTTATATCACACTGCAAGCAGAGATTTTATTTTTATAATAAATATACAACTTTTCTAAGATATACAAATAAATAAAATAAATAAAAAAAGAGTTTAGACAATGATGAACAGTTTATCAAAAATACATGAATGACATGTATAAAGAGGACAACACAAAACAAGGTAATTAATTACACAGGCGTATGGTCCAACATAAAATAAGTCAAATATATAGACATATGGCATGACAAGATTTCTCATATAATTAACAATGATTACATATTAAATATGTTCATTAAAATATCCATGGGAAATACTACATTTAACAGTGTTTCTGTGTTATGTTATCATTTAGTAAAAATGATAATTTTATTACGTTCATTTAGTAAAAATTGTAAAAATCTGTCTAATAATTTTGGTTATTGTATTATGTTTTTATAGACACAGAAGGTCGTGTAATATTGTAAAATCTTTTAAGAAAGATATTATGTCACGGATGAGTGCACATTTCTAGGAAATAAAACCCCTTAGATCCAAATTAAGTGAGACCACAATCCATCCGGATTTTCCAAAAAATCCATGTACTGTGAACGAACGCTCTTCAAGACAACTACCCAAATTTAGTTTAAATATCACGCTGAATTACAACTTTAAGAATTACAACAAAGTCCAACATTAAGAATCAGCCTAAATTTTTTAAAAACATTTTTGTAGTATTAGTTTTGATAGTTTTTGAACTACCTTATTCAGCTGCTATCTTTAGCATTTTCAGCAGCATTCTTTAGCAGCTGAAGATGGTAGTTCAAAAACTATCAAAACTAATACTGCAAAAAAAAAAAAAAAAAAAAAAAAAAAAAAAAAAAATTTAAAAATTTAAGCTGATTCTTAATGTTAGACTTTGTTTTTGATTGACCTACCCAAATTTTGTTCGGTAACTTCAAACACACTACTTGCTAAAAATATTCTTCCAATGAAACCTGCTTAATACTTTAACGAAATCTGCAAATTTTCTTATGCCAAATTACCAGCAACATCGTCAAGTAACTTTTAATTGTATCTACACCAAGAATTCTTTTGATTTTTGTCCTGCAGATTTTTTAATAAAGTTACTTAAATATATTACATAAGAAGAATCACTGAAAATGTTTTAGATTTAAACACAAAACGTGTGCATACGTTTAACTAATTGTACAATCACCCAATTAATTGTTGCACAATAAATACAACCGATCACGATAAATTAAAAAACAAAAACCGACTATCTTGGTGCACTTGAGCATTGTCACTATTTGCTAAACGTTACTAGCTGCATAGAGAAAAAAAAAAAAAAAAAAAAAAAAAGGGGGGGGGGGAGGGGGGATAAACGAATTTGGGAATGTGATGAATTATTAAAAAATACTTGTCTTATAAGCGTCGAATGAACAGTGGCTCACATCGACCCTTAGACTCATCTTCAGAGGCAATCGCTTTCAAAACTGGGACGGAAATAGGCCGAGTCGTACTGTCACTCTGGTGGCAACGACAGAACGTAGTCCTGTGCTCTTAACCACAATCAAATTTGTGTACTTCACATGATAGTTCTGTCAGACAAGTGAGATAAGGTTCCAGAGACATCAGGCTATTTCAAGCAGGAGACCATCAATAGAGCAACTGCACCATCATTACTACTTTCAGCTTTTGTGCTCTATTGATGGAAACTAACTCCCATACCCTATCAGTGGCATTTATTTGAAATAAAAATTTAAAAAGTTACAATGGTTGTGCAAATATACATATGACATACAGAGACATATTATACAGGTCTTGTGGTGTTTACATAGATGGCAATGTTTACAATAAAGCTCATAGCATAAATATTTAGAGAATTGTTACTTAAATTGAAAATTTATGTTTAATGATTTTTATACATTCATTTTGAAGAATAACGAAATTATATAAAATGTCATTATACATTTTAAAGAATTTAGACATATATAATTTAGAAATAATTAAGCCAAATTAAAAAAGAATGAACAAAACACTAAATATAGAATAAACATTAAATAAATTTAGAAAAATGTAAAATGCAAACTAGATATAAATATTAAAGATATACTAAAAGTAAATAATAATTGAAATAATAAAAATGTTAACAATCTTATATTAAATAATCTTCTAACTAATAATCTTATAGTTAAGGAAAAATTTTATAGTTATGAGAAAAGAAGTATTATAATTAATAATAAGAAAATAAAAAGGAGTATTATAAATGTATTGAAGAAAAAATATTCAAGGTAAGTGCTAAGAGAAGAAGGTGTAAATTGAAAAATGAAAAACTTGGAAAAGATGATTAATATTGAACCACTTTTTTTAAATGCTGAAATATTACAGCTATCTTGATAACTAAAGTACAGAATTAACTACAACACTAATACTCATAATACAAAACTATAATAAAGATAATTAAATGTAAATGATGTAAGGATTAACAGAATTGTTATTATCAGTATATGAAGCAGGAGACACGAAAAATGACTATGCCCTCTCCGGGACTCAAACCACGGACTTCTCGAATAGGCGTCAAGCGTGCTGACCACTATATCACGTAGGCACGTTAAGAAGCTGGGTAGTGTGGTGTGGTGGTGTATTTAATTATGGCAAAGCACACTAGGGCTATCTGCCTAAGGGAAGGGATGCCTTCCTGGAGGACTTTGTAAGGGAAACTGGCTCGTATACATGTTACACATGGGGAAAACCACGAAAACACCCATGCAGGCAGCCCGTTTGCGGAATTCGAACCTCAGACCGAACTACCAGTGTTCAGCGACTTTACCGCTCGGCCGCTGGTGGGCGCTAAGAAGCTGGGAGAAATACCTTATAAGGTTTAACGACTTTCAGTGGGATCGCCTACAAGAGATGATTGCGATGACAGGATCCATTATAATTGAGATGCCGTTTTCCTTCCTGTTAGCCATATTATGTAACTCCATGTAAAGAATTTTATAAATGCATTTTATTTTGACAGTAACTTTACGGTTAAAAAATATACTACTCAAAAAAAAAAAAAAAAAAAAAAAAAAAAAAAAAATTGATTTTAAATTACGTCCAATTCGTTAAAGTTTTACAAAATATGAAATCGATAATAAAACAAATTCCAAATTTGAAACTTGGTCTTCCACATGCCCATATTCGTAAGAGGATCGTCATTCAAAATTCGATGGCTCTAGGTACCGTTGTTTTATCACAATGCGAGAAATATATATACATTTATACAGATTTTTCATTATTTAATTTCTTCAACTATAATGCAGGGCTCTAACATTTTGTGGCAAAAATTTGAAAAGTGATTCACCCTTTATTGTAATTCAACGCAAGATCGCAAAACGAAAACAATAGTCTTTCAGGGACAAAGCCCCTTTGGACTAAAAATCGCATTTTATCTTTAATAATAAGTAATCCTCCCCCTTCGCTCTTAAAAAACATGAAGTATATTAAAAGGCTAATGTAAAGTAAGCTACTGTGGTTGCAAAATGTAAGGGGCGTAATGATTGTAAAGGCAAGTATTGGTTTAATTATCTCATAAATAATGCGGTTTCTTCAAATGAATCAAAAGAAAAGGAAACCTAGAAGGAGGGGGTTGTGACAAACTGCCTGCATTAACTTGCTATAAAAGCAGATTTTACCTTGCTCTTTTTTGTTAATGCAAGTTCTGAAGAATGCAGTCGGATTTTAACAGTTATTTTCCAAAACTGAATGGAAGCGACAAAGGAGCACCTTCGGCTATTTTCCTTTATGAGTTCAGTTAAATAATAACTAACAGGAGTATTAGAGCAGTATATTATGATCGGACAATACGTTTAAGGCCAATGCAATAGTGGTTCAGAATTCTCTCGCCGGAAACTACGGCTTAGAAGACGAGCCTCTTCCTGGAATTTCTGTAAAGCTCGATAAGAACGCTTTGCAAACCATGGTGGAAGATAATCCCATCTTAACTATTAGGAACTATCAGATGATGGTTTCTAATAGTATCTCTAAGATTCAGAAGAAACATTGTTTATCTTAATTTTGAAAAATAAAAGAAATATAAAAACCGCATTATTTATAGGATGACCCAATACAGCGTTTTTTTACAAAGTCCCGGACCCATTTTGATGTTTAATAACTCATAAAATAATGAAGATATAAACAAACTTATGGCATTTATTGATGGAATAACTTATATATTTTCTTTTTCAGGTTTGAATATCTTTACTTTTGTAAATATCGCCTGCGCGTGGGGTTAATTTCAGATAATTTCATTTTCCAGTCTAAATATCTGTACTTTTCGAAATATCGTCTGCTTATTAATTGCATTTTTCTCTCTTTTGTTTTTGGCAACTATTGCAATGTTATGGACTTTTTCCTTTGGGGATTTGTAAAGGACAACATTTACAGGAGGAGAGTGTCGAACATGGATGACCTAAAAGCCATAATTACAATCGCAATAGCCTCTGTGGATGCCGACATGCTTGCCGGTACCTGGCGTGAAATTGAATATCGACTTGATATTCTCCGTGCGACGAAGAAGGCACACGTGGAAGTTCATTGACAGGGAACATGAAACTTGTTGAGTCTATCTGACCATTTATGTTATTAATTTTAATCTATCTTTATTATTTTATGAGTTATTAAACATCAAAATGGATCCGGGACTTTATAAACACCCTGTATTTCAAGTCAATTTAATGTCGTACTCATACATCTAAATTAATTTATCATATTCTGAAAAATATGTACCGTACTGAATTATTTTTACGTAATTTAAATAAAGGGAAGGAAAAATAAAAACACGTACATAAATTAATAACGGACATAAGATCCGGATAATTGAATTTTCAGATAATTTGAGTTTACTATACAAGATTTGAATGCAAGAAGAGTTTTAGTATTTAGAATAAAAAAAGATGCATGATGGCTCATGAAATTATCACAGGTTTTTTTAATATGCATCAGTTTCTGTGAAACGATGTGATTCTAAACTCAAAAAGATTACAAGTCAAGTCACAATACTTCTAAAGCAATGAGATTATTTGTTAATGAAGCCAACTTTTCTTATACAATAACAGATTCTTAACATCTGAAAGCATAAAATGGAACACTTATAATGCTAAGTGATACTTTCTCAAGATTTCACAATTTATCAAAATTGCAACATTGTATAGATGAAAAACATTTTCAAATTTTCAAGCAGAAAGACGTCTGGTACAAGAAGGCATTTTAACGCATGATAATGTTTCGAAGGTCTTCGAAAACTGCAATTTCTGTCTAGTAGTCCACGCTTTTTTTCTTCTCGCGGTATTTCTTTATCAAAGGTAGGTTTCAGCGAAACATTTCTTAGGCATATAGTTAACCATTATGTCGAGTTAATTGCCAGTAGTCATAAAGCATCAGGTAATGCACAGGTTCATGCTCACGTTTCCAAAAACATTCTTCTTCTTTGTACCTGCAGCACAATTGAAGGTAGTGATTACTTGCCTGCATCATATTCCGTTAACTGTAGAAGATTGCGTTCAAGCACTAACGTTGGCATGAAAATGGTCGTTTGCAAGAATCAATAAATGCAGCTGGTAATAGTCTTATTGATTTCTTTTAACTACTCAAAGCAGCTTCTGATTGAATGCTCAAACATTAACAGGTGGGAAGCATAAGCATGGAAGTTATTGCCAGTGAAAAGAATGGGACGCTTTTAAGACCGTAAATGCTAATATTTTTTCAGCTTGATTGTATCAGGATTCTAACATTTACAATAGCAGGATCAGTAACTGCTTTTAATTGTATGGCGTGTTAAAAATTGTCCTGCTATAGCAATGTCATAATTGATATGTAAAAGTATGATGTAGATATATAGAGTCACATCATTTATAAAGAGTTATATCGGCGTGATCAGTATCTACGCTTTGGTGCGTCTGGGTTCACACAATATCAGTGTTCAGCTTCTGTATCAGCCATTGGATTATCAGATCCCTCCAGATTATGAAGAAGTCCATGATGATAATTTTAAACTTAGTACATGGCGAATAAAAGTGTTGGAAATATGCCCAAGGAACATCTGAAAATGACACCATGGCCATCTTGCACAGGGTTTTGCGAAATGATACAGTGTCTCAGTTATTGACAAAAACAAAGTGATTAGAAGATATCAGAATCAAAAGTATTTTTCAGAAGTTCTGCGTAAGTAGAGGTGGGTCCTCCTTTGTTTAGCACGATTTCAGAAAGCTCCTAATTTAAAATGTCCGCTGTCTTTGATGATTGCAGCATATTACTGAAATATACAGTTAGCCAAAAAGTCCTTTTAAACCTGAAATACTAAATGCATATAAAGGTAAGGGATTTAAGACCTGAACTTCCGATTCTGACCATTCATACGGCAACAGTGCTCTTCACGTGAATTTCAACGGGAATGCCAAGTGACTGCCCGGGAAGTAGACTTTATGATGCCTTAATTTTGTAGCTCCATATCATTTCGCATTTGCCGTTCGTAAACGCCTGAGTGAACTATTCCCTGGACGTGGATAGGATATCGATTCCCAAATTCACCAGTCCCTTATCCTTGACCGCCTCGAACTTAAGACGGACAATATCCTGTGGGAGATCATGAAATCATAAGTCAGGAAGAAGCTATATTTGGACAATGATACTTTGCGGACAAGTGTGCTTGAAGCCTTCCAGCATGTGACACCGCAGCTGCTAAAGCAGATGAGTAGGAGGACATTAAGGCGAATCAAACTGTGCAGGGATAATGGTGGTCCACCCACAGATGACTGGACAAATAACTGTAAGTGTTATTAAAATTATAATAAAATAATTGTATGCGTAAAGAGACCTTTCTGACCATCCTATAGTGTGGCTGCTTATTCAGTCAATAAGCGTGGTAGTCGGTACGCATTTAGGTTTTCATTGTAACAACAGAATAGAGTAGACGCTTCTAGCTCAGTTAAATAGTTGTAAAACATTGACTACTTTTTAGAGTCTGGATACTAGTATCATCTAATATAAACCGTAACGCATGAAACGACCAATGCAGACTGTATTATGGAGACTACTGCTTCCAAGCACGATAAATTTAGTTGTAAAAGTTCGCTGCAGTGGACTCATTGGAAAGTAGACTACTTGATAGCCTGACCAACAGCTGAACTGGTGTGAGCTTTGTTGGGGACGTTATCATCTTTGACATCTGTTTTCAGTATTTTCTGAAATTAGTTCTTTTCTAACGACGAACTTGCTTTTCCATATTTATAGATTTTTATCAAATTTTTTATTGCTTAATAACAGATCTAAATTCTTTGTATGACGAGATTTCTCGTTATGGCAGAATTCACTTTTTCTCTTCTGAACTGTAGGTGACGTTTGAAAGTGTGCAGAACATTGCTAATGAATCACATAATTACTTGTCATTAAATCGAAAAATGAAAATGAATTTAAGGCCTGAATTTGTGATTTTTTAAAAAACTGTTACCTTGTGTATTACAAATGAAGCAGCAGAACCATTTCAGCATTAAAATCCACAATTTAATCAAGTCATAGAAATATTAAGGAAAGATTAAATTTTGTGCCATTTCTTAATGAAGTTCTACAGTTTGTCTCCACTTATGTCTGATATTTAAATGCATTAAAAATGGGGTAAAATCGTTCTACAGATTCTACACTTTTATACACCATTTCTTTGAATAATATTTTCTGTATGTTTAAAATTGAGCCACAGTTAGAATATTTAGAATACGGTTAACAGTAGCGCTTTTCCACTAAGCTTTTTAACAATTTTAAGGCAAAATTTCTGTTGAAAATTTTATCCATTTTATATAAATTCTTAATAAAAATATATCTTCATTTCCACTTTCACGCTCTCGAATATCAATATTTAATTGTAGTTAACACGAATATAAGAAGCATGAAAATAAATTTTATCTGTCTAGTAACACTTGAAACCTTATAATAATTATTTTCCATATTACATTCTGCTCACTTAGAGACGTCAGATCTTACAGTGCTTTATAGTAATTTGTCAGAAAAGTAATGGTTGCACGTTTTATCTAACTAGAAAATACAATATTTAGGCAAAGTATTTCAAACCAAATGTTGATAAAATGCATTGTTTACAAAAGTTAGAAAACAACGCACAAAAAGGCAGCACGTTCCGTCGTGTCAAGTAATAAATACTTGTCCATTGTGCCAAGTAGTGGTAATATCACAGCTAATATGTTTTTAAGAACTGCCCCATATCGGCAGAGAAAGTCGTTCTGAAATTAAAATTATTCCGTATTCCATATCGGAGAAATGTTCATGTATTGAAAGTTTCCTCCAAAAGTGAGATTCTTCATATAAAAGCAATCAAAATCATTTTTTAACGTGGTACTTGTTTCATTATGAAAACTTAAAAGTGAATAGTAAAATATTTGAAATTTGGACCTGAAGGCTCATATATTTATAATTTTTAAATTACTATAAATAATATATTAATGTAAATTCAGATATTACATATAAAAGCATGATAAACCCGTATTTAGAAATGATATACGGCTGCAAAATATCAAATGTAAATCGTATGACAGAGTAAAGAAGATCTCATCATTGGTTTGTATTTTTTGTTTAAATGAAGCTGTATGCATCACACCCAGTTTCATCGGATCCATCTTTACAGTTATCTACGCCATTACACCATGCCATAGCACTAATACATCTTCCATTGTTGCACTGCTTTTGAGTAGATAGGCAAGGTTCGTTGCAACCTTCTGGTTCATCAGAACCATCGAGGCAGTCTGGATATCGATCGCAAAAGAGAGCAACTTCGATGCATTTTCCATTATTACATGTAAACTTGTCTTTTGGGCAGGCTGGAAGGATAAAGAATTACAACATAGAATAAGTATATTTTAATTATTAACATTATTTTATAGAAAAAGAAATATTTCTTTTTGGACTGAAATAATATTAATAAACAATTTTTACAGATATATAACTATTAGGTGATTCATTAGTAAGATCTCCAGTTGTAAAAAGTACGTTTGCGATAAAATAAAATAAAAAGCTATCAAAATGATAAAAATGAGTTTGTAAAGATTATTTTCAGCTTCTAACAATTATAAGTTTAAACGCGCTTTTTGTCTGTTCTCGGTTCCCATCTATTATTCCCTACCAGAATGAGTATTTAGTATCGCGTTTTATGCAAATGAGTTAGAAGGAATATTTAAGGAAGGTTCAGGTTCAGGTTCAGGTTCCGGTTGTAGTGCAGAGGACACCCATTATTTAACCACTAGTAATGTGGGTATTGTCCAACTGCACTATCTATCTTTAGTTGAACATTATTATTTTTTTGAAGAATTTTCACATATTTACAATTTTTACATAAGGTTACAATATAGTTGTGACAAATGATGTCTTTCATACTTGAATACATAATGGTAAATATAGAAAATAAAGATAAATATATAACATATTAATATATAATGACATACATATAACAATACATTTACAAACATATATATAGCATGATTATATACATAAATACTAACAGCATTCTTTTTGTGTGTAGATATGCAGAGAGTATATACTGAGTACATGCAGAAATCATTTTGTATAGGAATTATTTTTCAGAATATTTTAGACTTTTTTTTTTATTTTGTTGGATGCAAAAAGGTGTTGTATGGTCCTCTAGTCTTTTTGTCAACTCTAGTCTGTATTTTTGTTAATTTCCTCTTTTAAATTTTTGTCAAGTAGATTGTTTTGTCAATTCTAATTTAAGTTCCAGTGTGTTATTATTTGCTTATCTTTAAGGAAGATTCAACTAATTTCCAGAGATAGAGCTTAGGAGTCCTTAGTGGTGCGTGTTTGCTGTTTGGCTATTTCGTTCTTAAATCTACTGCGTTGGCCGTATTGTACGTGCCTGTGGATAATCGACGGCTAGGTTAAATTAAGGTATTTGTATCTATCTTCGGCTAAGTCTGTTTAGTTTAGTATTAGATTAGTTTCTTATTTTCTTATCTTCAGTTAAAAGCTCGAGTGGAGGCTTTCCTGTAAGCCCGAGAAGGGGCCCATCTGTTATTATTTGAGTGAATAAATAGTGATAACCCTTCTCTAGTGATAATAGTGATAACCCTTCTCTAGACTCTGTCTTAAGTACTCGAACTCAACGATAATTAGATACTTAGTTCACTGGGTTCCTCTACATTTAGCATAGACAAAGTACTGAGGAACATAATAAGTTTTCTTTAAAATTATAGTATATTTATTTTTTACCATAGTCAAAATTTTTTCCGATATAACGCTTTCCCGTGTTATCTACATTTTCATTCTATTCATGAAGAAAGTTTGCGATGTGCTTTTGAGTCATTTGCACATAAAAACTTCAACCAGATGAAAAATGTTGACCCTTCAGTATATCTTTCATTTTTTGAAAACAATCAAAAACTGATCGGTGCCAAATTTGGACTGTAAGGAGAGTGTGAATTTTAGTATTAACACTGCTTTTATCGCTCTTTAATTGCATTTATATCATAGGGGTAGGAAGTTCTCCTTTTTTGGGAATACATCGTAAGGTTTCACAATATTTTTCGGTATTAACAGTCATTCGTTTAAGCAATCAAAAATATTATTAATCACTGCCTTATATATAATTCAGAGATAATACTAACGGAGACTAACGGATGCTATTATTCAAGAAAATTTAACAATAAATTAAACCTAAGCTATTTTATTTTTGATAGTTCCAGCTACCGAAAGGAGGTGTAAGCAAATTTATGCACCAATTACTAGTAACTATAAGCTAGAAGACGTTACTGATCAGTCATCCTGCATCCGTGAGCTGTTCAACAAAAAAAAAAAAAAAAAAAAAAAAAAAAAAAAAAAAAAAAAAAAATTCGCTTTTTGTGAAAAGATTCATATTGTATTGCACGGTTGTAACCCCGTCTGGATGGACATGTCAGGATGAACAAATTATGTCACCAGGAGCAAACCATTTAGCCTTCATGACTTCATGATGAAAGCAATATATTTTTTTGACTCATTTTAAATTTATCTTGCTTCAAAAAGCGCTAGATAATTGGGAGTACACTGATATTTTTCAAGCAAGTTAGATTTACCACTAGATTTCAAAGCAAGCCATGTTTTACGTCCTACTAATTTTGGTTTAGCCTCAGTAAACATTATAGAAATCAATGAAATGTTTTAATCAATTTTACGAGGATTCTGCTATGCCATTTTTCTTAGGATTTGGTAGTAAAATGGATGTCAAAATTTGCAAAAGCCTGGCGAGCTCGATGTTATCGCAGCCTTTTTAATTGCACAGATAATAAACCATAGGATCGCAATTATTGACGGAGAATCATACACAAAAAATATATCTTTAGCATATAAGAATATCAAATGAAGCTTCATTCAGACAACGAAGACCAAAAACAGCGGGTACTAGGCCGAGCTTTTGTATAAAAAAAGAACATAAAGTGTATGTTTATCTATAGTATAGTCCAAACGTAGGATATTTGAAAAAGAACTAAAGACAGATATTTTGAGATTTAATCAAAAGCTGTAAAGGCTTTATATGCAAATATGAAAAGAGCTGCAATAAATTATTTCGAGCATGATGGTGGAGAAATTGCATTTCATTAAAAAAATTTTTTCCATTATGAAGATGACAAAACATCAAATTATATGTACATAATTATGTGTGTGTATGTGTAAGATAATATTATGTAAACCAAAATTATAACTTAAATTAGCAGCAGTTCCTTGATTCTTCCTTTTAATTTGTGTATTTCCCCTTTCTATCCTAGAAATGTATTTCCCCTTTCTATCCTAGAAATGGTAATTGCTTACAATAATTTTCTGTGGACTGCGTAATTTATAGATTATTCCATATCACATGACTTTTACATAACTTTCAAACGATTAACAACACCCATAAACCTTCAGCCAATGGTAATTTTAGAGCTTTATTAATCATCCAATCAAATGATATTGAAATCGTAGTTAAACCATTCTGAATTAAGATTTCCTCCTAAACACAACACATTCTACTTCTGCTACTCGGCTTAACTGAATTGCTGCTATGCTGCTTTACTACAAAGATATCTAAAATGTAAATGTTCTGGAACAGGCACGATGAATATGCCAAATTATTTGTAGCCTTGGTAACTTTTAGGCGAGCTTTCTACAATTTTTATTTTTTACTTATTTTGCAGCATATTGCGCAAGATGTTTTCTTGACCAAAATTGGTTTTTCAAAATTTGTTATTACTGCTTTGCTTGATAAATTATATATATATATATATATACGTAATTACGTTTCCGTCTGTGTCCGCTAGGGGCGGGGCTAGCGCGGCCATCTTGGGGTCAGAGCGTTGCGCAGCTCAGTCTGCATCTAGCCGTGCTAGTGAGAGGTTCGTGCTGTGCTCCGTTCAGATGCTGTGACGGTTTGAAATGTCTGCGTTAATTGAAAATCCCGCGAGCTCCGCTCAGTAATAAGGTTTCTGACTGCAAAAAACTGTAAACCGATAGAAATCTATCGGCAGTTTCGTGAAGTGTATGGGGACAACATTATCACTGAAGGTGGAGTGCGTCAGTGGGTCATAAGATTTCAAAATGGCCGAACCAATGTTCACGACGAAGATCGAAGTGGGAGACCCAGCATAGTGACCGCCGAACTTCTCGAAAAAGTCGATGCTAAAGTCCGTGAAAATCGAAATTTCACAATAACGGAACTTTCTTTGAGTTTTCCACAAATTTCGCGAAGTTTGTTGCACGAAATCATCAGCGAAAAGCTTGGTTACCACAAGTTTTGTGCAAGATGGATTCCAAAAATCTTGACAGAGGACCACAAAAATCAGCGAATGGCTGCAGTGTTGAACTTTTTGGACGCTTACCATAAGGATGGTGACTCTTTACTCGATCGCATCGTTACTGGTGACGAAACATGGGTGAAACATGTGAACTGTGAAACGAAATTGAGTTCTCCCCAAAAACCCAAGAAATGCATGCAAACAATGTCAGCAAGGAAGATGATGGCGACTGTTTTTTGGGACAGAAAAGGTGTAATTTTGGTGGACTTCCTGGAAAGAGGCACTACAATAAACTCTCAAAGGTATTGCCAAACTCTCCAAAAACTCAGAAGAGCAATTCAAAACAAGCGCAGAGGAATGTTGAGCTCTAAGATCTTGTTGATTCACGACAACGCCCGGCACCACCGGCAAATGTCACTCGTAAAGTTCTTGAATCTTTTAAGTGGGAGTTGTTTCCTCATCCGCCGTACAGTCCCGACCTGGCACCGAGCGACTTCCACCTATTCCCAGCAATGAAGAAGTGGCTGGCTATACAGCGTTTTGATGACGACGCACAGCTGCAAGAAGAGGTAACGAAGTGGTTGAAGGCGCAGGCGGCCGAATTTTTCGACGAAGGAATTTCCAAGCTCGTACATCGCTACGGTAAATGCCTTAATTTGTATGGTGACTATGTAGAAAAGTAGTATTTGAGTGTGGCTTTCATCTGTATATAATAAAATTTGTTTCCTATACTTTGTTTATTTTTTTATTCCAAAACGTAATCTACTTTCTGGATAGCCCTCGTATATAACCTTATCTATGCAGATAATATACTCAGTAATCCATTAGGAAGTAAATTATTATTTTATTCTTTTGCAGCTATTGCACAAGTATAAGCAAATCTATTTCGATTTATTAATGCATTTAATTTAATTCAATCTTTGATATATATATATACATATATACGCTCAATTGACATATATATATATATATATACATATATATATATATATATATATATACGCTCAATTGACATATGCTCAATTCGCAAATAGCATATGTCTAAGCTGTTTAAGTCATTTTTTATTAGACAGCTCTCATAGCCCGTTATAAAACATAAATAATTTATTTAAAGAAGAAAACAAAATTATTGCTTTATTATCTTACATTTTGAACAGTTCACTTCATCGCTAGCATCCCAGCAATCCACCTTACCATCGCATTTTAAACTTCTTGGTAAACATGGCGTGGTGTTTCCGCAACGGAAATGCCCTTTGCCGCATTCTGAAAAAGAAGTGGAAGACTGGCGTAAGTTGACGTATCTTGTGATGCACCATAGTTCTTATGTTTTATATCATTTTTACATGAACTTAAACGATAAATAAATTTGGTACTTAGAACTACCCCACGGAGTCACTGATATTTATAATTCATTTCACTATAACTATCGCTTTGTAGCTAGCTCTAGCTGGAGAAAATGGTCCACGTTTTTAAAGAATACAGATGGGATAGCCCTTATATTGACAGTGATATATACAGGGTGTACAGTAAATGTTGCGACAAACTTCTAGGGGAGGTAGGGCACATCATAAGGATTAGGAATTACATAGGAAACCATGGCCGGTAATGTCAGGGAGATAAGTGGTAGCAGAGGTAGAAGATGGGAAAAGAAACGAGAGTGATTAATTTCAAACATTTATTGGACACGAATGCAAACGGTGTACGACATTTTGAATGTTATAAAAGATGCTCGAATTTTGCACTATCAAACGTCAAACCTACCTGACACTGATGGACCATTGGTTGCCGAACATGTTCAAACATACCGGGAGTATCTTTGGTTGTAGCAGCTGCGCATGCGAGTCTTCCCCCGAGGCGCGTTTCAAAAACAACAGGATCGTGATACACAACACTTTTGATAGCTTCCCACAAAAAGAAATCAAGGCTCGCTCGATAAATCCGGCAAGCGTGGAGGCCGGGGAATTGGTTCACCACCCCTACTCCACCGATGCGGGAATGATCTGTTCAAGTGGCTACGAACATCTAGTCCGAAATGAACAGGGGCCCCATCTTGTTGGAATCACATGTTGCGCCTCACATTTGGTGGAACATCGCCAAGCAAATCCGGAAGAACCTGCTCCAAAAAGATCAAATAATTCGCGGCATTCAAATGGCCCGTCGGTGTTAGGCATGTTTAGTGTCTGATGGTGCAAACTTCGAGCATCTGTTCTAACATTCAAGCTGTCGTACATTAATTGTATTCATGTCCAATAAATGTTTCAAAATTTAATCACTCTTCCTTCTTTTCCCATCTTCTGCCTCTGCTACCGCTTACTCCTGACATTTCCGGGTATAGGTTTCTATGCAATTCTTAATTTTTATGATGTGCCCTACCTGTCCTAGAAGTTTGTCGCAACATTTACGGTACACCCTTGTGTGTCCACGTTTTTATTATTTGCTCTTTGTTTTTCCTTCATATCCTTTTTAACTTCGTTTCACTACCTTGCATCCAAATACGTGTATGAGAATATTATAATCAAGGTTTTCAAGAAGGTCAGAATTAAAAAATGTAACTAATAAGAGATTAGCTTTTATTGTAATATTTAAAGACTGCTTTAAATATTTTCCTGAAGACACTGATTAACATCGTGTAGCTTCTTAAGTGACAGTAAGTTTGTTTAGCTCAAGCATTTTAAAATGAATAGTCTTTACTCAGGGTGAACAATAGGATACATTTGGTTGAAGGGGAGAGGGGTGAGTTGGTGTATTTAATTATGGCAAAGCACACTAGGGCTATCTGCCTAAGGGGAGGGATGCCTTCGTGGAGGACTTTCTAAGGGAAACTGGCTCGTATACACGTTACACATGTGGGAAAACCACGAAAACGCCCATGCAGCCAGCCCGTTCGCGGGATTCGAACCTCGGACCGAACTACCAGTGTTCAGTGACTTTACCGCTCGGCCGCTGGTGGGCTCAAGAGGGGTAGGAGATCATTTGTCCCGTCCCCCCGGGGTGCTTTCCATCAAAATTGGAGGGGGGCGGAACTGAGCTAAATCGCACTGCCACCTGTGTGGAGCTCAAGGCTGTTGCCAACGACAAGCGTATCTTGCGCTCCTTGCCAAGTCAAGAACAACAACATCTAACACCGAAATATAAAATTAAAAGTTATATAAGCTAACCCAAATTGTATAATAATTTTAGAACCGTTTTAAACAGCTGGAAAACTTCTTGACTTGAAACAGAGTTGTGACTAGGAAAAGATGATTTGCCAAGAGGGAGAAGCAGCAGCACAATTAACAGGAACTAATTTCAACTATTAAAGTTGAAATCAATCTTTTTTAAGTTAGGCCATACTGAAGCTGAGTCAATTCACACAAAGGATTTAGCATACTAATGAATTGTTTAAGAGATGTTGTTAAACCAGCGCCTGTTTTGGATGTTGGTTTAACTCATATTTAAAACTCACAGTTTTAGAAGCTAGTGTTAAACCAGCAGTAGGTAGAGGCTTGGTGCTGAATATTTTAGAAAGTTTGAATACTTAGTTCATCATCCTCTTTTTCCGATACTCAAGTACAACAGAAAGTAGTTTTTACTTACGACTGTAAATGCATAAGTTCAGAATTCGTTTAACGTCTTCCTAAAAGTTTAAAAGGAATCTTTGGCTCTGTAATTTTCAGAGACTAAAAAGTTACCTTAGAGTTCAGCACTCTGAAAGATGAAATAAAATAACAAATAAATTTTGCAACAAACTTTTATAATATAAAGAAGAATTTATCTTAATGTATTCCGACGGTAGTTTTCGCTTGTTTAATCAATTACGGTAAAACTCATAGGGCTATCTGCTTAAAAGGAGGGTAGCTTTGTGGAGAATTTTATAAGGTATATTCTTCCTCTTTCCAACATGCCATCGTGGTATGACGGTAACACATTCGGCGCATATTCAAGAAATCCTGGTTCGAGTCCCGGTGAGGGCATTGCACATTTTTCAAGCCTCCAACTTCAAGAAAATCTAATGACTCTAGAACTTCTTTACAGAAACTGGCTCACAGTCACGCAATGCGAAGGGAAAACCGAAAACGCCCATACAAGTAGTCCGCTTGCCGACATTTGAACCTGGACCGAACTATTAGAATTCAGTGGTCTTATCCATGATTTCTCTTGTAAGTGAATATTCCGAAGAAAAAAGTTAAACTGTTTAACTTTTGGGATGTCGAGTGTTTGTATAAAAAGATAACGCAAATTGCACTCTTGATTATATTATAATAAATTCAGGACTTCATTGAAAATAAGTTAAAACATAAATTTCAAGTGATGTTATATTAGCAGAGTAGGGTGACTATACAATGTCTCAGTACAGAAAAGAAAGGAATTAAAAACCTTAAAAGAAAAGATCTTAAGAAAATCTTAAAATAAGTATTATAACACATGAAAAATAAGCCAGAAAATTTAAAAAAAAAGTTGCGTAAAGTTTAACCTGATTTTTGAAGAAACTGTTCTAGATTTTCGAGCAAAACTGTATGTTTATAAAGACAGATTAAAACGAATTTATCTTTTTCAAGAAGTAAAAATATTCTTCATCGTTTTCCACACTTAAAAATAGATGAAATAAAATGAATAAATAATAAATAAACAAAAGCACCACATATGGAACAAAAGAGAAACGAAAGAATTAAAAATCTATGATGCAAAGGAAATACTGAATTGGAACTGTAATTGTTAAATAAAGATATTAGAGCCGCCCAGACAGTATAGCGGATAGGAGAGCCTACTGCTGTACCGTAGGGCCTAGGTTCGAATCCCGGAGAAGACATGGATATTTGTAAATGTACAGCATCTATGCGGCATGGCAGCATTCTAAACATATGGCGAGCCGAAAGCTCTCTCGTGATGTTTGGTGGCAGCCAGGAGGGGTAGGAGACCCCCGGACCACTCCCCGCGGTGGTCTTCCTCAAAGTTCGGGTACAAGTATAAGTCCAACCTCCTTGAGTCTCCGGCAGCCATTCTTCCATGAAATATGTGGACAAGACAAAAACAGCAACAAAAAAGTAGACTGATGAACTGAGATGACTGAGAAAATCTAATTCAACAATTATAAAAGGATTTTTGAACAATTTCAGTGAGACTAAAGTCATAAGAATGGTTAACGGACCGACAATTAACATACTCAAGACTTTTAAATTTATCCTTTTTAACATACGATTCATGTTTTAAAATGACATTTTAATCCCTCGTTAATTTTTGGTTTGAGACCAACTTTACCCGTGCTACTGGAAATTTAACAAAATTGGATATTAATAGTCAGCAATGAATACTAATAGTCAACTTATTTGAATATGAATAAACTATCCAAAGATATGTTAGTAGAAATTTAGAATTTAAATAAAAATAAGAAACAGGGATACCAGACATAAAAGATAAAGATAAAAACAAGATAAACATAAAATATAAATAATTTTATATATAAATAAAATATAAATAATTTAAATTTAATAAAAGATAAACATAAAAAATAAAGATAAGTTCTGATCAAATAAAAGATATTACGCTCTAAATTTTCGTGTTAGTATTCAAAAATAATTTACATATAGCGATTTAAACAATTAGTACAAGGATGAACGAATAAATAATTTACCGCAATGCATCTCATCAGACATGTCATAGCACTCGATTTTTCCATTACAAAATGCTTCCTCGTGAACACATAATCCATTATCACACTGCCATTCCCCATCTTTGCAGGCAGCTGTAAAACAGAATACAGAGAGATAATTATGCAGAGACTTCACACTGCTAATTGCTTATATACTTTCAGAAACAGATAGATGGTACTTAAATTTGAAAACGAGACTGATGCTATAGATGCTTCAAAAATAGCGATTCACTATAATAAATTATCAAGCTTGATTTACGTTTTGAAATTTATGCATTATCTAGAAGTGTGCTTGCAAGCACTTAAATGTATCGGAGCTTTCTGGAAGGTTTTTCTGTATGGGGATACATGATTAAAGTAACACTTTTTTAACAGTACGTTACTTTCAGGTAAAAGAAAATAGTCATACAAAGCGAAATCTGATGAATAAGCGGGGAAATGAAAATTTGCTTTTGGGCCAAAAAATCGTGAACGAGAAATTTTATGGTAATGACCATTATCATTAGAAAGGACGGATTGTGAGCTGAGAGGGGCTGAGCTTTTTTCGATATCCAAGAATTTCAGATGCCTTTTCTAACAGACAAGTTTCAGAAAATCTAATCAAAATGCAGAGTTTCACAATAAAGACATTTAGAGCATCCACTTAAAATGCAGCAATAAACTTTCTGAATTTAATGTGAATACTTTGCCAAATTCCTTTGCTGTTGTAAGAAGACAATGAAGCTCTGAGTAAGGTTTCTCTTAGCGTTTGATTATTTATTGAAAAACTGGTTTGAATTAGGAGTTTGATAATTTCCTCTTTGTAGTTATCTTCTTTTCAGGGTAAATGCTTACCTTTTCGTCTTTAACGACATTATTCAGAAAACTTTAGCTTCTTTCAGAGCATCAGTTATACTATTAGACAAGGCATTATCCAGTTCGATTTCTCAGACGTCAAGTAATGTGACCTTGATAGCAGATCCTGGTGGAAAAACCTCTCTCTCCTCTCACTTTTTCATTTGATAAACGGAAGCTCTCATTTCATCTCATATTGCCAGTCTCGATTTCAAATTGTCGCATCATACGGTAACATAAGTTGTAATCAATGAAAGGAACAAAAATAAGATTAATATTTCAATATTATTATGGAAGAAAAGGAAACATTAGATTATATGCGAAAATTTGAATCGGGTCTTTTGTTATTTTTACATTAATGAGCAGCACATGAATTAGCCATTCAAGGACAAAAGTTTTTTATATATTATATCAATTAAAATTAATTTGCATTTTAAATTCAGCAGCACAAGTATTTTTTACCTTCATTTTCAGCACACTGATAGGTGGAATTTCCTAATCTTCTGCATAGCTCGTTCTTACTTGAGCACCATCCGCCACAGCCTGTAGGATCCTTCGGGTCCTTTGGAATCACACAGCGAGAAAATGACGAATGGGATAAGAAAATGCAAATCTGACCGTCTTGACAGTTCCCTGCACATTCTTTTATCTCGCTCTTTACTGTATTTATTTCTGAAATTAATGTAAGTTTGCTTATTTAAATACAGCATTCAAATAAAAATTAAAATTGATGCAGAATTATTTTTCCGTAATGTATTCACACAGTGTAATATTTATTTTATGTCGCAAATCACTTTTCCTTAAGTTTGACTCTGTTGCGCCATACTAGTTCCAGAAACCCAGTCGAGGTAGGAAAAAACAGGCTTGATGAATAGGCATATACTCAACAATTCCATAGTAACTTGCTACCAGTACAGAACACTTGGAGGCGTGTTAGCAGCAACCAGAATTTTTACTTTCAGGGCGTCTATCGAAAGCATCGTGGAGAAAAACTCTGCAGAGGAAACAACGTAAGAAGAAAACGTCGTCGTAAAAAACATCGTGGAAGAAAGAAAGCAGAAGAAAACATAGCAGTTCTGACACATCGAGGTATAAAACAAAGCAGTGTAAAAACTTCACAATTTTAAAGCATCTTCGCATAAAACATCGATGACGATAACATCGCACACGTGCGTTTTCTGACTCTATAACAATTTTAAGTGAATTTTTGCCTAATGTTTTATGAGTACATGAAGAAGAAAGTAATATTTGCCTGTCTAATACTTCATATTTAGCATTAACAAATAAATGTTTACTGAAAAAACATAAAGGGAACTTGAGCATTCAAAATCTGGAAATCAATCAAAGTTAAGGCTATGCATAACACTCAAATGAATTTTAAATTTATGTTGTAACTAATAAAAGTAATTATTTAATTAGCCTGTGTTATCTAGATGCATTAGTAAATTTTCCTGAAAAAAATGTAGTGTAAAAGTGATAAGAAAGAGTAAGATACTTAAGTTTAAAATCCTACAAACCCCTTTTACTAATTTCTAGATTTTTAACGCTTAAGTTTTATTCTTGCTTTTGCAGTAAATGTTATGCTCACAAATAACTATGCAAAAATTCACTCAAAATTTTTTTAATAGATTTATTTTGTACCACCTTGTTTTATATAACGATGTTTTAGAACTGCGTTGTTTGCATTATTCGGTGTCGCGCAGCGTTCTTTCCCTTACGTTGTTTTTTCTCTGCGACGTTTTCGTCCGCGATGTTTTTGCAGCGATGTTCTCGCTTGCAACCGCTTTTAGGGGGGTTAGCGTTAGAAGATGATCAATATCCTAACTACAAAATATAATGAACTTAGGCGTATATGTTGTCACCAAAAACCTACTTTAAATTTAACCGAGTTGAGCAGCAAATGCTGAATTACATTTCGCAATGAGAATTTCTAGCAAATGAAGAAGTTATTTAATTTTTTATAACGGAATGGATACTTATATTTTTTCTCTTAACATCACAAGAACTGATTTTTAACATAGGAATATTAAATTGATTTATAATGATATCCTAAATTTCTTTATATGCACCAAAAATACTGATTACTCAAAAACAATCGAATAAAATTCGAATAAAAATCGAATAAAAATAAATTATGATGAAAAAACATTATCATCATAACACACATAAAAGCAAACTGAAATATTGAATAAGAAATCATACGACACAAAGCTATATTATAAAACAAATAAAATAAAAAATAAATGTATGCCAGTGAAATTTAAAAGAAATTAATACCTCGAAAGAAAAAGTAGACTTATATTACAATTAGGATATCCAAGGTTCGCTTACTCATACGTATATATCACAATGAGATTTTATGCTCTAAATAAAGTTATTAATTAAAATTTGGTAAGAGTTCCATTTCTCAGGCTAGTATTGTCTTAGAGGAACTGAAATCTCGAAAGAGAAATTCCTTCATCGCCGTGCGAGGGAAGAGGTATTTTTCAAGGTCATCCCAAAACTCTTTGTCAAATTCAGATCAGAAGATTTGGATGCCCAATTTAATCATACAATACTTTGATTTGAACTAGTAGGTTAAATAAGAAGTTTATTGGACGGCGATGCCATTCATAAAAAGAAATTCGTACCAATTTTCACCTGCGAAAAGATTGCTCATACAAAAAGTCCCGAGTAATAAGTTTATTAAGACGTATCTCACACCTTTGGAGAGACATACAGGGTCTGTCCAAAAAATAATGGGACTGATTCCATAGAATTCATTTAGAAGGCATTTTACGGGCATTTAATATTCCACAAAACAGTCTTCTTCATTAATACACCTTTGTCAATGACTCGACCACTCATTGATGCCCACCTGGAAGTCTTCAAATAGAATGCTGTTCAGAACTCGAGCTGCGTTTTTCTGTAAGTTCTCCAGATTGTTAAAACGATGAACTTTTAAGCTGGGTTTTAACCGAGGGAATAGAAAAAAGTCTGGTGGTGATTGATCGGGGCTGTATGGTGGTTTGGGGCAGTATTTTAACGCTGTGTTTTGCCAGAAACTGAATTATTTTGAAGAATGTGTGGAATGGTGCATTATCGTAGTGCAGAATTCAGTCGTTTGTGAGCTCCGAGCGGATGCGCGTGATTCTATTCCTCAACCTCTGAAGCACTTCCTTGCAAAAATTTGCATTAACTGTCTGTCCGGGTACATGAGCTCTTTGTGTACTATTCCCTTAGTGTTAAAGAAGGCAATAAGCATAGGCTTCAGTTTTGATTTGGTCACTCCAGCCTTCTTTTGATAAGGAGATTGGGAATAGTGCCACTCTGCACTCTGTGTAGAAAGAACGGAAGATGGAGAAATTAACGACACGCTTTCATCCCACTGACATCAGGGAAAGAAATAGTTGGAGTTGTCCTGGCTTGCTTGCATGGGGAGGCATTATGAAGAACCGACGGACGAAGCTCCCCATTTTCAGCAGTGGCTCGCTCACTGGGCATCGTTACTGTGAAAAAGTTGTCCTCTCCACATGCGTCTTTTAAGGGTGACATTGACCTCGACTTTGTTTATTTGGATGACAGTGTACAGCTACAGAGGACTCATGTTGTTGAGCAGCTCTTGGAAAGCAAAGATGTACACAGAATGGATTGGCCAGTGTGATCCCATAGTTTCAATCCCATTGAACATATTTGGGATACTTAAAAGAGATGCTTGGAGGCACGGTGTCACCCTCCAGAGAACCAGACAATTGAAACATACTCCTTGAAGAGTGCGAACACTTACCCGAAGAACTGGTAGATAATCTAGTGCTGAGTATCGTTAGATGCTGTAAAGCAACCATTGCAGTTAGAGGAGGTCATATCTCTTACTAAAAATCTTTTGTTTGCTGTTCTTCTTCTTGGCCAGAAAGTTTTTTTACTTAGTAATTCTGTCAATAAAGCCGTACTGTATGTGCCCTATTTATTTTTTTGCTGCTATATTTTCCTCACCTTTTAAGTACTATATTGTGCCTTCGCAGCATGAATTTCATGTCTCCCAGTTGATCGTTTTTGAGGAATAAGTCTCCAAATTAGAACAGTTGCTTAAATTTTGCACACTGGTGTTATATTTACAATCACAAAGTTTCAAAAAATATGATACAGATTTTATGACAGCAGTTTCATCGGTGGGCTGACTTGACTTTAATATTAGAAATATAATCAGTCTCACTTGTTCAACCGTAAGTTGCATTTCGTAATAAATTTTTTTTTCTAGACAATCAATACCTGTATATTTACATAAAACGAACGCCCTGAGAAAAAGATTCAAAATTTGAAATGTCCAAATTTTCAACGGAAAGCTGGATCAAATTGATTAATCTTCTCGGCTACAAAACATCCACTCTGAATTTGTTTTGTTGCAATTTGAACACAATTTTTATATTTTGAGACACATTTAAATCATAGATATTACTTGCTTATAACGGTTTCATTCTGAACTCCTGCAGCACAGTTACGTTCCTGTTGCAATAGTAACCCAAATGCTGTAAACAGAAGATTCAAGTTGACAGCATGTGGAAAAAAACCAAATCGGATGAAATGAGGTCATACGGTTGCTATCGTTACCAAAAATGGAAATCCTAGGAATTACATACCCGGCAGACGACAGACATACCAGGATTAAAAGCTAGGAGTACTTTACAAAATATTTGACAAGCGTTTTATAACATTATGCTTGGCAAGAGCTTGACCCTCTACGATGTGTCTGAAAGAGAAAGTGGACCTGTAGTGTGATTGTGTTCACGGAGGAAGGAATGCCCAAATATTGTTGTTGTTTGACCTGGCAAATACAGTGTGAATTATACACTTTTAAGCGGAATTGTTGTTACCTAAAATCTGTTGTTAAAGTTTAGAAATGAAATTTATTTGTATTAATTATTTCGACTAAGGAAATTTAAGGGGCTTCCTCTAACTAGGCTTTTTGAAAGCTCAGAAACATTTACATCAGTGAAAAAAACCTCTAGCTACATCTAGTTAAAAAAAGGTGCTATTTTAGTGCTGCGGAATAATAATCGACATTGTAAAATAGATTCTCAATGGCAACTTTTTCTATAGGTCACATCCGAAGGATCTACTCCGGCAGGAATTACAGTCAAATACTTGTCATCTTTATCAACTTCTGTATGTGAATCTGTTATTTCATTTTTAACTTTTTTAAATGTACAGAAAGGAGGGGCTGGATGAAGAAAAGGATTTGTGACTCTATTTTAGGAAAATAACCCCAACCACCAAAGTGAACTGTGAAAATAAGAACAACAATCTCACTGATTGTGTAATAAAATATTTATAATAATTTTAGAAGCTATGTTTTACTGCTTGGGCCTTTTTATGTTTGTCTTATATAATTTATGAACACAGAATTTAATGTGTAGAAAATATATACATATATTTTTAGTCCAAAGGGGCTTTGTACCTGAGAGGCTAATAGTTTCGTTTTGCGATTGTGCGTCGAAGCACTCTGAATGTCTGTTTCACTTTTCAAACTGTTGCCGCCAAATAGTATCTCCCTGTATTATATTTAAAGAATAACTTCTTTAAATATAATACAGGGAGATACTATTTGGCGGCAACAATAATGAAGAATCTTCATAAATGTATGTATGTTTCTCAAACTGTGATAAAACAACGCTGCATAGAGCCATCGAATTTTGAATGATGTAATACTACTGCGAATATGGGCATCTCGGACGCACAGGTGCTTAATGAGAAGAATGTCCTGTTTTGTTCAGAGATTAATTGACAGAGAACTTTGAGGAAAGGTATAGCGGAAATCCCCTTGTGCGGTTTCCGGACATAAGGGACAGTAATTACCCCATTCCAGATATTTTTTCGATAATGTGCTGAATAAAACGAAAGAGAGGAGCTTTTGTGAGAGCTTTTGATATAGTAAAAGACTCAGAAGAAGAAGCAATCCTGCGTCGTGGCTGCATCCAGCGGCCATTGTGTGAATATTGGCTGTAATGGTTGATTATGTTATTTATTACTAAACTAGAATTTTTATTAAGTTTTTTTCAAAATAAATATTTAAAAGATAACAGTTTTTTTCTTTCACCCAACACGGGTGTTCAGACGTTACAGCATGTGGAGGCCCAAATTTGAAAATTGGAATTTGTTTTATTATCGATTTCATATTTTGTAAAACATTAACGAATTTTTGATTAACAAACTGAAGGATTTCAAAGAGAGCAACAACAGCATTCAAAACAAACTTTATCTCCTGAAGGAAGAAATAGACAAAGAAGATTTAAATAGTTGCTGCACTTTGCTGCATGCAGTTTCTGGGAGGAAGAGAGGTTATTTCAAGCTAAACAAGACCCGGAATTTCGCTTTCATCTTTCAATTATAACACTACGTTTTTCACTGCAAAGAATATTTTCTTTAACCAGTTAACTGTGATTGCCGAGTATACTTGTCATGCGTATATTATGTTAATGAAATAGAAAGATAAGAGGGAGGTTTATTTAGTAAGTACTGTACATAATGACAACGTAATAGAAACAGAGAAAAGAAAAATAATAACAAAGAAACCGGAGCTAGTGATTGATTATAATAAAAAAATGGGTGGAGTGGATATGAGCGATAGACTCCACAGCAAGAAAACGGCTCAAAAAGTACTACAAAAAGATATTTTTCTATTTCTTAGACATTATGTATCTGAATGCATTCATATTATATAAAAAAAAATAATCGCGTATTAACTTTTTGCTCAAATTTATTGAAGACACTTTTGCGACGTAGGTGTTCGCATTGCTTAAACGTAAGATCAGGAAGGAACCGCGTTACTGGTGTTCGATTTGCAAAATCCCACTGTGTATAGTACCCTGTTTCGCTGAATATCACTCTACAGCAGGAATTTAAGTTCTTACTTTTATATTTATAATATTTAATTTAATTTATTGCGTTTTTAGTTTAATACGTATGTAATATATGCTTATGTTAACCAAATAAGTAAATATTAGTAATAAAACTTTCAATTTTATAAAATAAACCCATCTTTTTCATCCAATATCTTACCAGCGCAACTTACTCTGCCATTGACGAATATACTCGTCATGGCTCGATTCTGGCGACACAAAACGGTGCGCACTTTTAAGCGAGAGCGCCTCAGTTAACTGGTTAAAGGCTAAGCTGTATTAGAAGATATACGGAGGCAGTTCAGACGTTTTTTAGACGACTTCGTTTTATTTAAACAAATATTTTACCTTAACTCTTTGCATTTTAAATGTTCTCTTTGATAACCCTTGTTCTTCACTATCTTTCTGCACCGTAATTTCCAAAACAATCAAGCTTTGTAGTATCGAAAGAGGTACTTTCTCTCATTCTTCTTATACAATTTTCCGAAGTCCAAGGAGGGTTGTAGGTCGCCGTTTGGACAATCTGCTTTTTAAAAGTCCAAAAGAGCAAAAATCCATGACTGATACATCAGGAGATCTTGTAGCGATATGAGTGAAGAGTATGGCTTAGATATCCGTTTCTTGTTAAATTTTTTTCAGGAAATTAATAGTTGATTTGGACGTGTGGCTGTGTGCTTTGTCTTGATGCAGTTCTACTGATTGATCTGATTCCGTCGATCTCTTATAATTGCAGTCCTTTTAAATGCACCAAAGATTCATCTACTGTGACAACATTTTTCTGTTTTTAACCGGATAAATATTTATCATTAAGAATTCTGCAGCGCGTTCTGCGCTCTACGATGTATCGTGGAAAAAGATGAAGCATATTATGCTTTTTTGCCTTTTTAAGATTAAAATCAGTGTTAATCCCTCTGCTTACAATTAACATTGATCATTTCAATGATTTTACAAATGTCCTTTGATTGGTGGATTTTCTTTTAACATTAAAGATCTTACCTTTACAACATTCGAAATATTCGATTTTTCCTTCGATATGTATTTGTAACAATTTTTATAATTGAAGCCAAATTTTGACGTTTTTCCCTTTCTTGGTGATAATATTACCTATTGTAGCTTTAGATATCGAAAAATTTCACAGAGTTTTTAATAACTAGACATGAATGATTTTCTTCGGAAAGAGCAGAAACGTAGCGTTCCATCCATTGCTTCTTTCAAAGTGCCATTTTGCATGAAAACAAAACTGTTAAGTAGCAGAGAATAACTTATACTTTCAAAAATATAGTTGCAGTTAAAGTAATTATTTCTAAGCAGCGAGTATTTTTTTATTGCAAAGTAAATTCGTCTAAAAAATGTTCCAAAAGCCTCTATAGCAACATACTTTCATCAACATTCCCAAGTACAGAGCGCAAACGCTTTATTGACATTCCACTAAACTTCGTCTTGAAAACTTAATTTGTCTCATCTACATCACAGCTTTAAACGCTTATGAAGCAAAAGTATCCAGACATAGCTAACATGGATTTAAGAGCTCTGATTGTTTTTCGGACATTATATTTGCAAGAGACAAGATTTTCAGCAATGGCTATCATCAATATAGAGCACAAGTCTGAAGGAAACATCCATAAGAAGATGAGAATTACAGTTTCAGTTTCAAAAACAGTAGTCATATCTGAAGTTCTAATGAAGAAGAATAAGTTTAGCCATCTCACTAACTGTCTAACCAAAAATTATCACCAAACACTTTATTTGTATTTCTACAATTACATTAAGCACAATATTTTAAGGCAATTAAGACGAGGATTCTCCAGTATTAAGATACCTGTATAAAATCGTATATATTAAAACATCATGACAACCCACCTTCTGACTACCAACTGATAAACCCCTGCAACACAGAATGCACACACTGTTACATTTTTATAAAATGAAAGGGAAAACAGAAGATTACCTGGAAACCTTAGAACTTCTGGTGGGTCTGGTGTGCTGACGCCAGGAAGTCCTAAAAGTAGAGAAAGTAGAGAGATATTTAAATGAAAAAATATTGATTTACCAGTGTTAAAAAAAACAAGAAGTGGGAATTTGATATTTTAATCCTTAAAAGCAGATTTTAAAATCTATATTCCGGTAATAAACAGAATAAACGATCTGATACTTGCTCTGTAGTAGCTGCAGGAATTCCTCTAAATTAAAAAAATTCTGTAGCCATAACAATCAATTTATAATACTAGATTAGTATTCAGACTTTGTAACGTCAAATTTTTTTGTGGTCTAGTAAGCTTAAATGCTATTTACAGTACTGAAATTCAATACATTTTCAGAAAAAATTTTTTTTCAATAAATATATAAAATATAGTAACGTAATTAGTATACAAACATATGCAACCAAGGGGCCGTTTTCAAAATAGAAAACTCATTATACAGATTTTTCTTTATTGTAAATAATTCCCGAAGGGTCCCAGAGAAGTTGGATGTTTGTAAATGTAAGAGTCTATGCAGCATGGGGGGCACTTAAATACGTGGCTAGCCGAAAGTTCTCTCGAAACGGTATGGTAGGGAAAGAGGTGTGAGAGACCCTCAGACCCATCCGCTCGGGGTCTCTTCATTAGAACTGCGGGCGGAGCTGAGCAAAGTCGTAATGTCACGTGTAAGGTGCTCAAGATGTCAACGACAGACGCAGTTTTCTAATCCTTGCCACGGTGAATTTCGTGAGTTTGTTCTGATGTTGCTGTCAGACAAATGAGATAAGTCACAACAACAAAGACAAGAGAAATAGTGTGCCTTGCAGCTATGACTGCATATGTTCCAATCGTAAACTTAAAAAATATCAAGCACTGGGTTTTCTAACAATACAAAGTAGACTACAGCTTTACTTCATCCTGCATGCTTCTTCCATATACTCGAAAGTTTGGCTAAAATAGAGAAATAAGCCACAACTTTCAGCATGAGAAATTACAATGAAACGTCTAAAGCTTACCTAAGTATGATCTAAAGTTCGCCTAAGGTCTATGATTACCTGAATCACTGGTGCACAGATATTATCCAGCATTGTCTTGCACGTGAGAAGATCAGAGCCGGATTAAGACTTTTAGAAGCCTTGAGCATTTTTAAGATTTTGGTGCATTCACATACATTTAGAACTATTTTTTCCTTATTCCATCTCTCATAGTCTCGGTTTAGCTGCACCATAGACTCCATGTTAAAACCGACAATGGGAAATTTTTGTGATGCCCTATCCACTTGATGCCTTGAGCACGAGCTTATTTAGCTTAATGGTTAATCCAGTTCTGGAGAAGACGCTATGCCACAGTACGAATTCATAATCCCTACGGAGATGGTATATCTCTATCCCAAATTTAGCTTGTCAACACTCGTTGCTAAATGATTACAGTAACGATGCTGTTGGACTCAATATTTTTTTTTTGAGGCAATCCGAATTTTTTTTTTTTTTTTTTTTTTTTTGCTAACTGAAAATAAAAAAAACTAAACTTAGTGGCACAACAGCCCTAGTGAGTCACGTCCTGAAGTGCCCCGAAATCTGCTTTCTTGGCTTTGGGCTCCGGGGTGCATCAGCATATGCCCTGGGCTTGTCAGTCAGCTTGTTGCTGGACCCCCCGATGTTTAGCCCTCAAGCGAACTTGGCACTCAATTTATCGTCCTACTCAAGGGATGAAAATTGTCAACCTTGCTCAGACCGAGGATCGAACCCCGGGCCTGTGGTATAGCTGAGCGATGCGCTACTCACTTCGCCACCGGGCAGTGACCTAACTGAAAATCCGTCTGCCAAAAATAACTGTAATTAAACAACTTGCACAGTAAAATTCCGTAAAAACTGGCTCTGTAATTTCATGCATACCAGTTCTACTTGCGTTAATATGCATTGAACACTCAGTGGAATTAAAAATTTTTTTAGATATTTAAATAATTTTGGATTATCTCGCAAAATAATTTAAATGCTGGTAGCAAACTTGGCAAATGTTTTCGATTACTGGTCAGAAGATAATTTTTGGTGAGTCACAAAATGCTTAGCAGGTTTTGTTTCTTTGTTAGATGTCTAAAGCATATATTTACTCATTAGTTGTTGATAGTTACATGACATTTTCCGCAGCAATCGTTGCCATGAATGAATCACGGTTTGGTGAGAAAGAAATGGCCTTAAAGTTTCTATTATAAGGTAGACTATAGTCTCCGACGATGAAAAAGTTGCTTAAAGCGTGAGAAATCGCACCTGTAAATTGTAGAGATCGGATATCCACTTGAAGAATTCCTCCTGGTAGGTATCCATGATGCTTTTCAAGCGCCTGTATGACTGCCATTCCAACTTCATTTGTGACATCTAGTCTCGGCTCGGAGAAATAAATATTGAACTGAGCTATAACGCTGCCTTTCCTAAAATACAAAGAATTTTATTAGGGAAGACATATTATTGTAAGCATTTGAAAATGTTTGTCCTTATTTGTATTTCGTTATTTTGTATTATCTGCAATTTTTTGTACATTTCTTGCACATTTCGTATATTTTCTTTATTTGAATGCAACAACACTTGAATGTAATGACATTTTTGCATTTACTATCTGAAAAAAAAGTCAGTAGAAAGATTATTAGTGTTTAAAATTATGTGCTATGAAATCTACACCGTCTTTTTCAGTTTTTTCCTTTACAAAAGTTTATATACATTTTTCTCAGCATTTCAGTCTGAAAGTTGTGTATCTTAATTTTATTGTGGAACGTAATATTATATTATTTTATGCGACTAAAATTCTAACATTTAAACATTAAAGATTTGAATTTTCAAAAATTATAAAACAAACTCTTCGTCATCTTTTAAAGCAGGAATGACAAAGAAAATTAATTAGACAGTTTTATATAATTTTACTAAACCAATTGCATTTTAATAAGGTGTTTTTATTTAACTCGCATATGATGTTTGTCGCTAAGGTCAAAACACTGTTATCGAAATTTAAACAACTTCTTAATAAGCTGGAATAGGAGCTTGGCTGGCCAAATCTGTCACTTAATTGCACTGTCAAAGTATAAGCAATTATCTTTATAAATTTATCAAGACCAACCCACGCTTTTATTATAAAATTCTAGATGAATTCTGTAAAGAGAATTATTAATCTTCTCATTAAGCTATATAAATCATTTTTTCCTTTTAGTTCATTATTTATTTGATCAATTTTTAAATAAAAGCTTATTTTTTAAAATTCTTTTGTTTAAACCTTTTTTTATTACTTCTACAAACTACCTCTGAAATTACATAAAGTGACTATTATTATATTGGGAGCAATTGTTAATGAAGATAAGTTTGAAGGATTGGAAAGATTTGGTGCATTGCTTGTTACATATTTATTTCATCCTACATTTTTTAGAACTTTCCAAGCTATTAGACTTTTATACTTTGGAACTTTTTGAAAAGCACTAAGAATGTCAAGTCACTGATAATATCAACTACATGAAGATTCAGCAAATCCACTGTTTACCATTAATTTAAGAAAAATCACAAAAATGATGTTTACTCAAAAGTTACATGTAGAATTTAGTGAAACTGAACCACAGTATACAAGTTAAGGTATAAAATTTCTTGAGAAGAAATTACCAGACACTTATGGTGCTATGGATATTAGCATAAGTCTAAAATGAACAAATCGGATGTGTTTGGTTTAGAAAAATTACCTTTATGGAGTTTAGTCTCTCTTAGAAGCA
The DNA here is from genome assembly GCF_044657685.1 of Stegodyphus dumicola. Taxonomy (NCBI): domain Eukaryota; kingdom Metazoa; phylum Arthropoda; class Arachnida; order Araneae; family Eresidae; genus Stegodyphus; species Stegodyphus dumicola. Next base: position 264,731,083 of record NC_140770.1, on the reverse strand, counting down.
ATACAGCGATGTGCGATGCTGTCAATTATATGGTCTATCAGTTGTGTAGGAAGGGAGATACATTGCCCTTGCAGAGCAGTTGCAAGCATAGCAAAGGTCTGAAGAGGAAGATTTAGAGCAACTATACGTCTTTCAAAACCAGTCCATACATGCTCGATAGGATTCAGGTCCATTGATCGAGCTGGCCACCCCATGCGCTGAATTGTTTGCTGCTGAAGATAATCATCCACCATAGGAACCCTGTGCGGTCTAGCATTTGTCATCCTGTAGCAGCAAATCAACACCTATTGCCCCGGCATGGGGGCACGCATAAGCATCAAGGATGTCATCTTTATAGTCCTGAGCATTCACGGTTCCACGTGGAAAGACATGGAGGTTTGTGCGTCCACCCAAAAAGATACCACCCCAAACACATACACCTGGACTCATCCATAAAGAGAACAATATCCGTCCATTGGCTATGTTGACGTGCCCATCTCAAACGTACCCTTCTATGACATGACGTGAATGACACGTAAATGGCTGATCGCCTGGCATATAGACTTCCTTCGCGAAGCCTTCCACGCTCAGTTGACGTTGATGTCAACTGTGCGTGGTCACCTTCTGGTGGCTGCAGCAAGAAAGGATCTGATTTGTGTCGTAGATCCGGTTCTATTCCTTCGTGTGCATTTACAACAAATATCGGTCATCGGCGTTCGTCGTAGTGGTTGGCCGTCCTTAGCTTAACCTCTTGGATGCCGAATCTGTGGTTTAAAATTGCAGCCAAAGTCTGTTAACTATAGAAGGACTCCCATTTAACCATCTGGCTGTATCTGCCTGACTTTGTCCTACCTTTAGTCTTTCAATAGCTCTCCATCACAGTTCTTCGGGCAAGTTAATGCCTGAGGATCATTGTTACAAACTAGATATTCCTGATTTCTTATCTCAATACCACAGCGAAATTTGCAGTCTTGCTCTGAAATATGCAATTTTATGCTCCTCGCAGATGACACATTTCGATTGCAGCGTACTTTAGTTTTACTCAGTAATTATTATTTAACAATATATTCAAATTTTATACAGATTGGTTTATTTTTCAACGAGTTATCGGTATTTTTGGGATTTTTCCTTAATTTTTGGAAACCAGTGTATGTTTTAAGATCTTACCTGAAACTTGTAACTTTTGTTCTATTGTAGCTCTTCAAAGAGGGAATAAAAACTGCATCCATCTAGAGAAAATATTCATGGTCATTAGTTTGCTTTGCTACAATGAAAACTTAGGGCAAAAATTGCAGAGTAAAAGTAGGAAATTTAAAATATAATCCATTCAAACTGTTGACAGATTTGATGAAATTTTAATGAAATTGAAAAAAGATAGTGTAATTAAACAAAATAACTAAATTTTAAGTCTGACAATGGTTTTAGTTATAAGTATTTAAGTTCTGGATTCTTTAGTGGTTACCAGCGTATGTCAGCATCACAGGTAACGTTAATGCACATAAACTGACAAAGGTGGCTCGAAATCTAAACCATAATAATAATTTAAACGCTACCCTTTAGGACGCAAATAACATGGTCAAATACAGATTGAAAGAACTTTCAATTCCGATAAAACACCAGCTCCATAACATTAATGAAGATCGACTTATTACTAAAACCTTTAGTTATAAGGCCTTTATCATAGATACACAACTAAAATTTAAACCAAAAATATTTAAAAAGATTAGATAAATATTTAAAAAGATTATTTTTCGTGGCTGGACCGTAACTTTATACGTAACTATTATAAGTCTTATAATTATTGTATGTAATAAAACTTTTTCTTCATTATACTTTTCATTTCCAAGCTCTTCACAGCTTGACAAAAGTAACTCTCTTTTTGCCCTGTTATTGCTGTTGTTAACTGTTTATAATATTTCTTGAAATACGTTGAAGAAGAAACTTGTATTTGGCCTGAAGAAAGAAGAAATTCTTATTATTTGGATTTTTCGAATATCTAGATAGATTGCGAATTTAGTTAATCTGGGTATACGAAATTCAATTGTAGTATTATGTTATAAGTTATTAATAGTTAGTAATTATGTACGTAATTACTAACTAATTAGTAACTGGGTTACTAGTAATAAATAGTAATTACGTACAATGTGTACAATAGTTAGTAATTCCCTATAATAGTTACAATATTAATTAATGGTATTTATCGAAACGGCTCTTCATTTTTTACTTTCATAAAAATATTATAATTAGCTAAGTTTGACAAACACCCTTATTACTTATTTCAGATAATATATCTACACGTTAAGAAAAAGTCGAAGTTGTTGCTTGGTTCATTGAATTAAAACTGACAAGAATTAACTGCCTAAAGACAAAGATGCCATCATATTCGAAGGCGGCCTTGTTCGTATTTACGTTGCATACATAGAAAACAAAGCAAACGCTCATGCAGAGAGCTCTTTTGTCGGAATTTGTATGAACTGCAGTCCAACTATATCAAGATTGAGTAATTTTCTGCAATGGTAGCCTAAAAACTTCACACGAAGACAGGGTTTTAGTCGAAATTTAAACCTGCTTCGAAATGTCCAGTATTCAGTGGATTAAAGCAGCGGTCGCCAACCGGTGGTCCACGATCCACTGGTGGTCCGTAAAACGTTTTGATGGTCCGCAGAAAAATTGGGACATTATTTATATTTTTATGAAGATTCACGTTAAAAAATGAGAGTAACAAAACTTATTATAGAATATGGATTATATATATATTTTAAATTTTAGCTACTACTTTTAACGAAATTCCTTCTGAACTTAGCGACTTTTTAGCTTCTTTTGAAAGTATGTCTAGCGACATTTGAAAGTGAGAGTTGGCATCCATGGATATACTGCTGTTATCAATAATAGAGCGAACTGGAATTTTCTTTTCTTTTTAATTACAAACATATGCTATCGTGGTCGTTAATAACACAGCTTTTATCCGTGTCAATAGGCATCTTGATGGATTTCTAAGAGAATCATCTGCATTCTTGTTTATAATTGCAATCACTGGAAGTTTCCATTTTTGCTTTGTCTAACTGTTGATCGATGGAGCCATGTTTACAATAATTCAAAACTGGCGGCATAACATTGTCAGTTTATTAATATTGCTTTGCGTTTGCCGGTTAGTTCTTACTTTTCGTGAAGTTCCTTTTCAGTGATATCGAAATGTAAAGCTTTCTGCAGAAGAAGATAAGATTTTTGAACTTTTGATGTAATTTTTCAATGTGAACGAAATATGTATAATTTGTTGATTATTATTGCATAAATGTATTTACCTTTTTTTTAAATTCATATTAGTGGTCCGCGATGTTCTAAGGGTTGACGACCGCTGGATTAAAGAATCGGAGAAAAATCTTCATTTCTACTGTTACTTGATACAAAAATAATTAGCAGTGCATTTTAAAATGAAATAGCACGTACTGGATAGGGCCATTTGTAATGATATTGAGTTCCCGCTATAGAATGGACTGAGAGAATTTTTGATTTTTGTTCTTTTTGGAAAGGAAAATGCAAAGCAGTACATTTTGGAAGGTCACCAAGAAAACATCTTTCCCTAGCCTTCAACTGGTTCGCTTTAAAAAGCAATCATTAATTTACCAACTTAACGATTCTAAGATTATTTATTACTTTTACCATGCAAGTCATATTTGATTACGCCTTTTTCAAATTTCATTTCACAGAGTACGGTATACGATATTTTCTCACTACTTTCCGTTTGCCTTCATGATGTAACTGAAAGCACGTTCGACGCGTTATCGGGAGGTCCGGGTCTCGAATCCCGGCAAGGGCATTGCGGATTTCTTCACTTTCCTGATTCCGAAATAGTTTAAGAAAAAGACTCTACAAGTGGCGCTCAAACAAAAGCTAGAACAATATCTTGAGAGTATTCAACTTTTAGTCTGCCTCCCCTGCACTCCATGATCTCAGGTTCCAGCAGCACCAGTAAATCTCATGGAAGGTTTTAGGTTCATCATGGATACGACGAGGGCATGTTTTTGCCTCTCAAGGCCACGTAACTAGGTTTCGCTAGCTCTAATAAGATTATAATTCTTCGGCTTTGCCTTACTGCTGCCTACATTTAAACTGTTACACCAGTGAGAAGTTCAGAGCCAACGCAGAATATAAAATCAATTGTGTGGGATTTGACTACCAGGTTAAATTTTAATTTAAATTTGACTGTTACTTTAAGTTACATTGCCACGAGTGGTGGATGAGTTGTAAGAATAAGAATGCATTCTATGTTCAAGCTTTGATTTAATAAAAAAAAGTTATTTTAAAACCTTTTCAAGATTTTGTCGTTATCTTCAGACACAGCGATAATTCGTTCCTAGTCTGTTAGGAGTTTGATACTAGTTTATACTAAAGCAAGTCAAACTCTATAACCAAAATGATTGAATCTTTGAGATAAAAGAAGATTGATTCATGCTAAATAATTAGGGATACCTTCTCCTGTTTTACAAAAGTAAACTTTTTACACACTAATTAATATTATACTTCAATATGACACGTTCGTCATTCATTAATTATTTCATCTTATAGACTTTATTTTAATATGCAGTACAGCTAACTGCAGCGGCTTAAAAGACTTTTTTTACCACACGTAAGTTGTATTTAAAAGAAATTACTTTCAAAGTATTTCATTCAATTTTATCCAAAAATAGGCCTTTGAGAATAATTCAATTTTATTAAAAATTAGGCCCGTGATTAAAAATTCTAAATCTTACCCTAGTTTCTGGATATTATTAACAAACTGATTGTGTAGGCTATGGTGCCAAAAATTTCGATTAACTAGGAAATTTATGATTAAACTTGGAACATAACGGAAATTTTTAAAATCTGGCACTGCGTATAAAGGAAACGGACTGCGTATCCAGAATATTGAAAACTTTCCAAAAATCTTAAGGCTGTTCTCCTAATCCAGTCGGTTCACCACCGATTGAGTAGTAAAGTAGTTGAACGAGTAGTTCGACTTGGGTTCATACCCTGACAAGGCCGTTAGCATGGGTGGTTTCGTTGTTTTCTTCACGTGTAACATGGATACAAGCCAGATTTCCTTAATCAGTGTACCAATGGCCGATTGGGTATGAGTAAACTATAGTAATAATTCCAAGTTAAATCAAATTCAGTTGCAGGCGAATGGCCTGTCTACGTGCATTGTCCATGCGTAATGTGAATATAAGAACACTTTCCCTTAGAGAGTTTTCCACGAAAATATCTCTTTTAAGGCAGATATTTCTCAAGTGCTCAGGTACAACCAACCAATATAATTCTAATCTGATTTATTTAAAAGCTCTGAAAAGCAAGCATGCAACAAAAAATAAGATATAGATATTTGCAGAAAAACAGATGTTTGTAGCCCTTATTATGGAAAACCCCCTTAAACCCTGGGAAATAACATTCGATGCAACTTTTTATTGCAAAATTTGCCACATAATTAGCTAAAGCTGTACGCAACTGTAAAATAAACTTCATGCAAAATACAAATATAAATACGAAAACATAAACATACTTATATGTTTGAATAATAACACAATCTGGTCAAATATTTGTAGGCAAGAAGTCGGCTATGTCTCTACACATTATTTAAAAAGAGGTTCGGTTTGGTTTAGTTTATTATGGCAAGCACGCTAAAGCTATCTGCCTAAGGGAAGGGATGCCTTCATGGAGGACTTTCTATGGAAAACTGGCTCGTATACATGTTACACAGGGGGAAAACCTCGAAAAGGCCCATGCAGCAAACCCGTTCGCCTGGATTCAAACCTAGGTCAGAACTACCTGTATTCAGAGATTTTACCGCTCGGTCGCTGGTGGACACTTCAAAAAGAGAAAAAGCAAGATATTTCTTAAAGGCAGAAAAACACGGTGTAATTTGTAAAGAAGAAAAATGTGAAAAAACAGGACAAGTCAAAAAAACTAAGCAATGGCCAATTAAATCCGAAATCCTTCAAAAATCTAGGAAAAACAGTACATTTATTTTTCTTTTATATCAAGTTTTTATTTATTTATTTGGAGTGCCAGAGGTTTCAAACTCCATTTTTAATGTAACAATATGCTTTTTTATACAAAGCATTTTGTCGATGACGAGAGTGTATAAGGGAGTAGAGGCAAACTGATGACTGCAGATATCTATTTTAGGCATTAAATGAATGAATCTGCAAAAGCTCAAGGCTTTGTATCTATTGGTGATTGCAATATTTTCAAGTAGTACTTAAAAAAGTAAGTAATATTTGCGGTTTTTAAGCGTCAACAACAGATATCTGAATTGTTATTTTAGTTTGAAGCTGTAATGTCTATATTGAGAATGTTTGAGCGCTTGCTAGCGTTTTGCTGTTTTAGTTCTACTACGGTCCACTTAGAGGTAGGCAGACTACACCAGTTGGACCATCAAGCAAAAATATTTCGTATAATATTACAAAAAAAAAAAAAAAAAAAAGGGATGCATTAGAATTGAAAATATTTTTTATTTGCTCATGTTTCATTCCCTTTAGGGCATTTTAAGCTTCTTCTAGCTATCTTACTAAATCTGATAAACTGGTAAATTAACACTTATCCAACAAATATGAATAGAAAAATGAAAAGTCACATCGGTCTAAATTAGTAATGAAGCTGATTCTTTTAGTTATTTTATTTTAAAATAAATATTTCGTTTATTTAATATACATTTATGTGCAGACAGTTTGCTTATTTTCCATGCTAATTACGTATATTTTTACAAGCTAAAAAACACTGAAAATACTTACCATTACTTTACTATAGCAGGTTTGCTAAATTAATTAATGCTTAAAGAAAAGTAAAATCTGTGGCACATGGATGTTTCAGTTTTGCCTTGCTTAGAAGGAGTCTGTAATTGGTTTCTTATTTTATTCTTATACATTATTGCTTCAAAAAATATCCTATCAGTCGCCGTTGACATACAAGAGAAGCACAATACAATCTTAACTCGCATTGTTCTTTGTTCTCATAAGTCATTTATCATGTTAAAAATTTTATACTAGGACTTAAAGATTTATTTATCATTCTTCGATGCTTCTGCGGTATTGAATAGATGACATTCTCTGACATGATCTTTAAAAGCTATTTTTTTTCAATAATGTTTTTAAAATTCAGAGCAAACAACAATATGTCAAAACAGCCTACCTTGCACACTTTAGAATATGGCATGACTAAGATTCTTTATCGCAGGATTTCTGAAGTTTATTTTGTTAAGGACTAAATATTAGATGGATAAGTGTTTTACTTTAAAGTGTCTCAATGTCTCTTTTTGGAGATTTACCCTCATCTAAACTCAGCTCCTACTCTCGCCCTTGGATATTCATTTTCGATGTCTAAAAGCTCAACATTGTCAACTGAATTCAATTTTTTAGGCTGATATTATCTGCAGTACCTTATACTTTTGTCTACTACTACTTCATTATACTATTTATAATGGTTATTTTCATTTACTTTGTACTGATGAAATTAAGAAACGAAGGCGATATCCAATCAAAAATAGCAAAATGAAATAAAATTTGCTATTTTTGGTAACTGCTAAATGTGCCTGAAAGGAGAGATTTTTATAGCACAAATAAACTGCTTCGCTATGCTAACTACCATTTTCTGTTGCATTCAAAGTAAGGTACAAATTCAACTCTCTTTTTTCATTATTGTTTCTTATAAAGAAGAAAATATTGAATCTGAAAGTCAATGTGCTAGCACATTAAAAATAAATAAAAGGTACTAGACCTACTGTGAAAATACTAACAGCACTTTTAGCACTAGTGTGGTCTATGCATTAAGTGGGCTTCCTGGACACTTTGGTGAGAGTGTCTACAGTATACACAAGACACTCTGGCCTGCATGGAGTAGCAGAGAGGAGCACATGCTTCCTATTAAGTAACGTAAGCACAGTTTAAAATTTTATCTGAAAACTAAGAATGTGTGTGAAAAGCAAAGACTATGGGGCAAAAAGTTTGATATTCCGCCTTAGTCACGAGTAACAGTTAAAATATTATGTGTCAAGCTTGAGATAGAAATCGTATGAGAGCTCACGAATGTATGATACACCGACATCAGATGAAGTATGAGCTCAGTGAAGAACAGTGGATGAAGTGTGAGGAGAGATATAAATTTTTAATATGTGCTCCCCAAAGCCATGGACATAAGATGACATGAGACATATCACAGACTCTAAACTGTACTTTCCTTTATGTTTTTATTGCTTATCCTCGAAAAATCTGACATGATCAGCTCCAGAAGGTTGTTGACCGTCAAAAAATCAATAACAGTGAGGAGATCGGATGTTAAGTCCTCCTTAGAAAAACCGATGCAACCCAGTATGTGATCTGGTGAAGGTCACAGCAATTTTTACAAAGCGGGATGGAGTTTTCTGCCACTATCAAAGGAAAGATATTCAAGGTGGCCATTACTTGTTAGTCTAGCCAGAGCAGTCTGGGAGCCACAATCACATTTGATTTCCAGTAGGGAGCCAGGGGGTGTTCCTGTGTACCATTGGTGCACAGGTGGAATACACCATATTATATTAAATTTACTTTCCTTTATGCTGAAATAATATTCGCTTTCATCGATTATATCTGTAGCGTTACAGATGGTGGACTACTACCAATTATTGTCACTGAAACATGTACAAGTTTAATATATGTAAGACCAAAAAAATGCTATTATTGGTACTCCTGAATTTTCAAAACATGTAGATACAATTTTGGGGCACTCTTTACATTAATATGGTTTCATAAGTGTGAAAAAGCTATATCAGAAATAATATAGAATTTGGGATTTCTGCAGTTGGAAATGTGATTCAGCTCCAAAGCTGGAAATGATAAATATTAATCTGTATATTTTGCTTCGCAAGGCTAGTTGATGCATCAGCTGAACAGCAATAAAATACATTGTTGCTGTCATCAGCCTCACTTGTCTGACAATGGTCAGCACAAGCCCATGACATTCATCGAGGCAAGGAGTCAAAGGCGCCTGTCATTGGTAAGAGCCTTGGGCACCATATAGGTGACAGTCGTCATATGTCGCACATTTCGTGTGACCCAATGCCGCAGAGGCACTATACATTTACAAACATCCATGCCTTCTCCGGGATTCGAACGTGGGCCCTTCGGTGCAGCAATATCAGAGACACTAACCACTATCCCAGTTGGGCAGCATAAAATTTGTTAAAACTGTTACAAACATCAGTTATTTTCCTAAAATTTATTTAGTTGATTTCTTAAAAGTTTCTCAGAGCCTTTGATGATCATATAAATTTATTTACCTGTGTTGTTATTTTCTTTTTCTGCTTTCGAAACAAACATTATGTACATATATGAAAACATGCAGTTTAATGATATATTGCAACACAACTAAAAAATATTATTTTTAATTGAAACTGAATAAGATCGTAGATGTTTTGAGCAGGAACCTTGGAAAACTAACCTTTTCTCATATTGATAAAGATTTGTAAAGGAAAATGTTTAAAATGTGGCATTAAAACTGAAGACTTGCTGTTCACTTGAAGACACTTGCTGTTCATTGATAGTCCAATAGTAACAGTACTTTTTTTTAAAGAAAGGTAAAGTTGATCTTTTTTTTTTTTAGTAGTTTTTATTTTTTTACATCTTCTCTAAAAGAAAGGAAACTAAAGAGATTAAATATTTCACGAGAGGTTTGTAGTATTCGCCGGGTCAATCATATGATTTTACTTTTCATTAATATCGAATGAATCAAGAACAGCTAATGATTTTTGAAAAGAAACAGAACACCAGTAGATAAAGAAAACATTTCACATTTACATCTATAACAAAATCTCTGTTTTTGCCCTGATACTATATTTGCGTTTCAGGAAGCTCCATTGGGCACGCACTATTGGCAATGTGCTAATGGATTCTCTATAGATTCTCGGGAGTCTAGTGCTGGTAACTGAGATCATTGAAAATAATAATTCTATTACGGTGATATGATGTTGCATGGACCAAAGCTACACCTTAACTAAGTTCTTGGCTATGCTGTGAGAATGGTAGCAATCATTGTATCGGCATCATGCAGTGGGCATTGTGTCTATTCTTTTTTGAAAACAGTCATTTCCTTTTCATTCTCCCTATACATTATTTACATGATGGAAACTTTTAAAAAGGAAATTAAATAGAGCCCTTGATATCGTGGTTTTTGATATATATAAAAAACTAAACTAATACTTACGGACTGCTGGACATAAAAAGATAGTTTGCGGTAGGCTTCGCTGTAAGGATTCAAGAGGTCCTTCGTAAACATTCTGTTTGTAATTACTATCTCTCCTTCAACTAGATAAATGCCTGAAATAAAAATTATGCATCCCATTATAAAAGGTCTCAGAATTAGTCATGTACATTTATTTATTTATTTTAATGCAAAATAAATTAAGAATACATATAATTTTGCTTCTCCTTAAAAAAAAAAAAAAAAAAAAAAAAAAAAAAACACCACCTTAGGGGAGAGAGGGGGAAAACCCGCTAGAAGTAAAAGCACTTACGTTCCTTAACAAAGATGACTCAGGCTAGCTAACTTGAATAAATCGATTATTCCATTTAATTATTAAAAATGTGTATCAGACAACGAATAAAGAAAAATAATTTATTTAAGTACTATGCTTCAATTGTTGTCTTGTCCACGAATTTCATGGAAGAATGGTTGCCAGTGCCTCAAGGAGGTTGGATTTCTATTTCCTCCCCAATTTTGAAAGAGAGCACCACGGAGTGGTAGTCCGACGATCTCCCCTCCTCCCCACTACCACTGATCCACACAAGAGGACATTCGCCTCGACATACATTTAGAGTGCTCCCATGCTATACATTTACAAATTTATCTCCTAACCACTATATCGTCTGGGCGGCTACTATGTTTCATATATGGCGATTATATGAAATTACTTACTTCACAGGCTATTTTTGAGGAAAATTTCGTAAGTATTCCCCGTCATAAAAGTGCTGGTTCGTCATGCAATACTGTCAGTTTTGGAAGCCAGAAATTTTCAAAAAGGTTTCTACGGCATAAAAGTTAACAGTGGAAAACAATGGAAGACATGCATGAAAGTATCGACACCGTCATGCAGCTGGATCCATTTACTCCAAAGGCCTAGGGTAACACATTATCTTCGCAAAGTTCGTAGTTAACATTTAAAAGTCGGTACTGAAAACTGACAAAAGTTACTTTCAGGACTTAACTTAATTCTCATTTCGAGGGAAAACAGAACTCACAAACAGTTGTAAGAAAACTGAACGAAAATTATAAGCTCCAGAATAGCAACTGTCAGACTGTGCTGCACTTATGGTTAAGGTACATCAGAGACAGTTTCAGAGGATATACCAGCAGGAATTGAGGTAAAATTGCAAATCAGAAGTTTGCAGAAATAATTGAAGAATTCGAGGGATTTTTTTTCGAGGGATTTTTTCGAGGAAGATTCGAGGGATTTTTTGATTATCAGATAAGTTTGTTCTGTGTTATTATTTTGCTATTTTATCTTCGAAACAAGCTTTTGTGCATATGTGCGAATACATACATATTTCCGCTTAGTAAAATATCTTATAAAAGATTATTTTTTATTCAGAGTGAATAAGCTTGTAGATCTGTGAGCAGGGATCTTGAAAACAAACCTGCCATCATCGGGGATGGAACCAGAAACCTTTCAGATATAACATTAACTACAAACAGAGATCATTTAAAAAAAAATTTCATGCAACGCTGTGCCAGCAGCTGCTTTTTTGGGCAGGGGGGGGAAGATTCGTTTTAAATTGCGAATGAAACCAGTATTTAGAGAGCAGAAGTTAGCAAAACTGGAGCTCAACTGACCAAAGACTTGGTAACCTTATAAGGTATTTCTCCCACTTTCCTAGCGTTTTTCGTGGTGTAGTGGTTCCGCACGCTGGGCCGGTATTCCAGATGCCCGTGGTTCGATTCCCGGCGAAAGCGTTTGCTATTTTTCATCTTGTCTGCTTTAAAAAAAATACCTAATTTCTCTACAACCTTCATAACTGCTGCTTTGATGAATGATTAGTTTTCTGTTCACTGTTTATCGCAAATTAAAGGTGAATCATAGAAGAACAAAAGTTTGTAATTTTGCTTCTGTTAATTGCTTTTAGAGTCATTAGTTTTTTTTTTTTAAGCTGGAGACGTGAAAAATGAGCAATGCCCTCGCTGGGACTCGAACCTATACTTCTAGATACGCACCGAGTGTGCAACCGTTACACCACGAAGACGTGCTGAAAGGAGGGAGAAAATACCTTATATACCCCCTTTTAAAGGCCGACTGCGGATTAGGCGACCCAATCGCCAAATCCTGGTGGGGACTAATTATTGTCCACCACCTTTTAGTTCGGGCGCCACTGTAAAGACACTAGGTTATTTTGAAGTAGAAGGCAATGTAAAATGAGCAATGTCCTGGAGTCCGAGTCGAAAAATGAGCAATGTCCGAGTGTGCTTACCATTACAACATGTAGGCAGGCTGGAAGGAGAAGAAAATATCTTATATATTGAAGTTGATTTAAAACCTGGACAGACAGTAGTTTACGTTAATTTTGATTTACAGTTTTAGACTACAAATAGAAGCAAACAAATCGTTGGCTTTTATCTTTCCATGTTACGAAAATTCAAAGTACATAGTTATTTAGTTAGTTTTAGACGACGATAATTCAATCCATCTCAGCAAGATAAAGTTTGGCAGAGCAAAGCAGGCTATGTTAAGTTAAACCTTATATCGTAATCCTGTTTCGTAATCCTTCTTCCTTAGATTGTAATACTTCTTCATTATACCGTTATCGTTCTTATTAGTAATTGGGGAAAGGACTCCTTTTAAGGCCGGATTTTATGTCGCCCTATTCTGGGTAGAATTAATAAACATAAACATTAATTTTTTTACCAGGAATTACAATCCGAACCCACTGACGCAGGATTGCTACCGTTATCCACATACTAACTAGGCGACGTTGAATAAATTATATCTGTTTATTAAATTCCGAGCTGGAGTTTAAATTTAGTTTCATCTCAGTCATTGATTTTAAAAAAGAAAATATTTTTTAAATAGGAACTAGGAAAATAAAAGATAAGAAAATTCAAAATATATATACCTTCATCGTCTCTTATAGGCTGTTTATCTTCTTGCCATGTCATACGAATTTCGCCAGCTGAAAACATACAGCTTGTTTAGAAGAAAAAATAGCGAACATGCACAAAGGAAGACAAAATACTTACTGACAAAATAAAAAAATTGTTGCAATATAACACTTTTATCGAAATAATTAAATTAACGTGTACACGCAGGTTTGTTTAAATAGGTAATGAACTCCGTGGTGGCAACATATTCCTATGTCGACCACTTCTGAAAGTAACAAATATTTTTAAGAACATAAATAAGGTAGGTGTTGAGCATCTACTATAAGACAACAGTTCCGCAGAAGACCAGGAGGAGCAGCAGGTAGTTTTAAAAGTATCTTAGTGCAGGTAAAAATATAAAGTCCAAACGCAAGTTAGAATTCATATTAATGGTTCCTACCTAATGACATATATATCGCATCTCATATAATCATAAATAAAATGAAATTGTTTTGCAGCACAATGCCAGAGTAATTTCGTTTTGCAGATAAGAGATACTGAATGAACTAAAATAAATTGAAAAAAAATTAATAAACATTAATTTTTTATTTCTGTTTTGCACTAGTGATTTTCATGCATGAAAATGCGATTTAACACATAGTATCCAAAACATTATGACTACGCATTTTATTTTCTTAAACACTCATTCTACACATAGGACTTAGTTTTTTAACTTAACGCAGCCCGTATTATTTTACATCTATCTAAACGTATTATTTTAGTGCGTTTTAATTATATTATTTTAATAGGTTTTAATTGCGTTATTTTAAACGCTTTCATTACGCTTAAACGCATTATTTTAGCATTTATGTCAGATATATATATTTCGGAAATATATTAAATATAAGATAGTATTGATCCTATATACCTAAGACGTACCTTCACAAGCATAGCCGAGGTTAGTGAGAGATATGAGTTTTAATCTCTTTTTTTAACATTAATTTATTTGTTACAGTTTGATTTGCAGTAGAATAAATTTCTATATAAAACCATATTATTCGTAATTTTTTTTTTAGTTTTGAATGCTGACTGTATCCAGATAACTATTTATTTAAATCTGCATGTTCTGAATTTACAATTTATAAGAGAAGTTTCTTTTTTGCAATTATTCTATATAAAGACAATTAGAATAAATTTTTAAAGACTAAATTGCATGAAACTTAAAATTAAATTGTTAAAATCATTCTAGAAAATCTGAAAAGTTTCAAATTTTAAATTACGTCCCAAAGGGGCGTATTTTAAACATTTTGCATGTTACTTTTATTTATTAAAATTCGTGTTCATCGCCCTTAAACCATAAAATTCAGTTTAAGAGCAATATTGCAAAATAATTTTAAATTGAGCCTATCTTTAGAATTTCCGATACACAGTCTCAGCGCTAGAGATAAAAGTGGTGTTTTTCTGTACAACGTTGCCATTGCTGGCCATGAAATCCTTCAGTTTTTTAATCAAAAATTCGTTAAAGTTTTACAAAATATGAAATCGGTAATAAAATAAATTCCAAATTTCAAATTTGGGCTTTCAGATGCCCATATTCGCAGTAGAATTACGTCATTCGAAATTTGATGACTCTGTACCGTTGTTTTATCACAATGCGAGAAAAATAAATGCATTTATACAGATTCTATCACTGTTTAATTTCTTCAAATATAATACAGGGCGGCAATATTTGGTGGCAAAGATTTGAAAAGTGAAACTCACATTCAGAGTGATTCGACGCAAAATCGCAAAACGAAAACAATCAGGGACAAAGCCCTTTGGACTAATTAAAATTTTTCAGATTATAAAAAATTATATATCAGTTTTTTAAACTGCGAGAGAGTAAAGAAATAAATACTGATGATTGCTACACTAAACTGATGATTTTAGGTTCTATGTATCTCTTTCAGGGACGACCTCAGAGCGGTGCAATCGATGCTGCTACATCGGGTGGATCGAATTTGCTGCGTGAGGCAAAATTTTTTAAATTTATTGAGGCAGAATTTTGGGAATTGCAGAGACTGGTTGTACTGGCGGACAAAAATCCTAGCAGTGATCCTGATCTCTCTCCTGTTTTGCAACAGTTAATGATAACTAAATTTTTCCCATTTCAGTGACGGTACTGGCTACGCATGGCAGCTTTGAGCTCACAAGGTTCTTGCTTCTTCTTTGGGTATTTGACGTGCAATACTCTGCTGGGATATGGTAGCCTTGACCCAAGACTTTTCCTTAACCCTGTCATGGCCTCAGATTTAGCGTTGATGGGGAGTGCAAGTGGCCTAAGCCACGATTTTCGAGAACAACAGTTCCTGAAAGTCACGCTTGAGTGCCATGCCATCATCTAATAAGACATGTTAAAATGTCTTACTTCCTATTGTGGTCTTGCATCTCAGGGTCTTTGCCCCCTTGATCGTCTACGCCCGCCATCGGGTTGCTGTAAGATTCTCTTGTTTGAATTTACTAAAAAGATGACCCCTTTTGTGCAATGGCGATTATTCCGGACTATCCAGGCTAGCTGCGAAGCCCAGAGATAAGCTGTCGCAATAACGGGTACCGAAAATCAATTAAAAACCAATCTCTCGACTAACCATTTTAGCTCATTAAGAAACTCAGAAAGGGTGACATATTTTTTTTTAATTTTAAAACAAGCGAACCAATCATAGCAAAGGCAGCTTCTCTTTACTATCCGAAGCGAGGACTCAGACGATTACGTTTCTATGACAACGCGAAGACTAAGCCAATGACAGAAGCTACCCTTCTTCTCTTAGCAAGGATAAAATTCATAGCTCTCATTTAATGTTACGGTCAGACAAGTGGGATAAGTTATAACAAAAAAGAACAACTTTAAAATTAGAGTACAACTCAGACTTGGACTGGCGTTGACTTTAAGTAAGTTTATCAGAGCAGCAAAAATTAAAATTCAATGCATAAAAGAGAAAATCAAATTATAATTATTACGTTTTAAAAGTTAGGCATTACTGTCTTATTATAAAAGGTATTACTTTTGCGAATTATTGTTATATAGATCTTTGAATTTGTGTTATGTATTTAAAACACCTTATATTCACATATGCCCCTTAACTGAGGATATTCACATAAAATGCCCAAGAACTGATCTCCTGGCATTCCAAAGGTTTTTAATTAAAGATAAACATCAGTATCCAAAGTTTCAGAAAATTATGCAACGACTTTCTTCCTACGGCCTAGATCTTTGTCAAGTCCACATACTGCTTAGTGAACTTTTACATGCTGTGATTATGGATAAAATGGCTTCCCTCGTGAACTATATAAACTGCAATAAACCAATGTATCTGAAATAACCCATGGACACCCACCTATTTAGCATTATTATTACAATTAATTTTAACATTGTGTTGCCAGTACTAATTATAATTATCTCATTATGTTTATCTGTTTTTTAATTATGTTTATCTCCTATTTTTGTTGCACCAAATCAGATGTTCAATTTATCTTTTGAATCTCAAATTGTATTCCGACTATTTTGTAATCTACTTATGTTCTACATCATTATTTTAGTTAAATACTGGATGCAGGGCGTACTGTGAGATAGCACGATGTACCATAATAAGCAAACTCTAGACCTTTTGGAAAGCTTCAGTCTATGTAAATTCCTATAAAACTTGCAATTCCCCCCTTTTTTTAAGAGTTAGTATGGGAAGGCATTACCAGTTGACCTATGGTACATCGCTGGTGTCCCCCATACTTTTACCTTATGTATTTATACGCTGAGCTCTCTTTAAAGCTACTTAATTTTCTTTTTATTAATATTTTTGCTTCTTAACTTGAAGATCGCAATTTGAAGAAATCACCAGGCATTTTATTTTGGGAGCAGTAGACATGAAGAAGTATACAATGTTCTCTCCGGAATTCCAACTATGGGCTTCTCAATTGTTAGCCGGACGTGCTTCCAATTATATGACGGAAGCAGGAGAAGGGAAAAAAGTCGACAAATCCTGGTGGTGACGAATAATCGTTCAATGCATTTTTAATTTGGGCGCCACTGTACTGTCATTAAGTTTATCAGAGCAGCAAACATGAAAAATGTGCAATGCCTTTGGAGGAATTAGAACTCCGGACCTTTTGTTGTGCTTCCAAAATATACCAAAAGGACATGTGGGAAGGATACCTTAAAAATTTTTCGATAACATCTTTGTAGGTTCAGGTTACTTATCTGTTTGATTTCATATTTTATACTCTATACTTATCACTAGCTTTAATGTAATATTCCGTAGTCTGTAATGTTTACTAATCGTATTATGTGTTCTCCGGGCTAGATGTTTCCTCCTTTCTACAGTTTTCTCTGTTTCATACAATATTATGGCGTTTCTAAAGAGATCCTGTACTCACTCTGCAAGAAATTAAGATATTTATTTCTTATAGCACAGATAACAAATGCTGAGCATGACAAAGCATTGTTTGCCCTCTTCCAAAGAAATACGGAATTGAATGATCGGAAAGAGTATCTAGACCATAGTTTCTCAGTATTAACGTTAAGGAGATTTTAGACTTGCTAAAGAGACGTGGTTGAAGCTTTTACCATCCGGAGAAATCTCTGAGTTTTCTGCCGGGGGCGGTCTCTGGATTCGGTGTTCCTCTTGATGCAAAAGCAAACTGAAAAAGGTCAGAACAACGTATAGGAAATAAATTAAACTCCATGTTTAGTTTATAATTTTTCCTCGATGCTTTGTCTAGATCTAACGTCCAGGAACCTAGTGAATTATGTAGCGAATTCCTGAATACAATAGTTACTACAGAGACGTGAAAAGGGTTAAAATACCTTTTATTCACTCAAAGAAATAATAACAAATGGCTCCTTCTCGGGCTTACAGGAAAGCCTCCACTTGGACTTTTAAATCTGGATAAGAAAATAAGAAACTAATCTAATACAAAACTTAATAGACTTAGCCCAAGCTAGACACAAATACCTAACGTAGTTGGCCCTTAAATTAAATTTGGAGGCGATTCTTAACAGGCACGTGCACGTACAATACGGCCGAACGTAATAGCTTCAACAACGAAGTAGCCAGAAGGCAAACATGCGCCACTAAGGACCTCTAAGCACTCTCTCTCGCGGTAAGTTGAGCTTCCTTTAAATAACTCCTTCTTCTAACTCATTTGCATTCAACGAAATTCTAAAATTTCATTCTGGTTAGAAGCTGTAAGTGGGAAACAAGAACTGAAAGGAAAGGATTTCAAAATTAAAAATAACTGTTATAAAAGTAAAATACACCTTACAGGTCGAAGCAAAATTTTAATCCTAATAAAACCTTTAAAATTATTATTTCGTTTGAAAAACTGTCGACAACATTGTAGAAGGTCTATTTGATTCCTTCAGTTCCTGTTATGTACACAAAAAGGTATCTTAAATACTTCTTAAATTATTTTAAGTTAAAAAAGCTTTTCTCACAGCTAACAACATTTAAGCATGTGCGAGGAAAGTTCGCAGTAGTACCACAATCTTTAGTGCTTTGTTCTTGACATTTTTGTTAGAATAAACTACAAAAATTCAGAAGGACCATTCTTCTTCGTCTCTGTTTCGATTTCCCTAGTTTCTTTGAATGTGAAATCTAAAGTAAAAAAAAAAAAAAAAAAAAAAAAAAAAAAAATTGCTCAATATACACTGGTGGAAGAAATTAAGAGAATTTTCATATTTGATCTACGATCTCCAGAACTGCTGGACAGATTTTAATAAAATTTGGTGTGAACATAGCTTGATATAATACAAACAAAATAAACATTCAGCAGTTATAACACATGTTCGTGCGTCTATTATAACTGTTGGGTCTGTTATAACTGTCTATTATAACTGTAACCTCGCGGGAGTCTGAAGGTCTGAAACAGCGGTTGCAGAAGACACAAAATAAATGGGTTAATAGGGGTATGGTCTCCTCTTTGTGTCATACTGGAAATAAGGCAGTTTATCAGTGCCTGCGGCAATTGGTCCCACTCCTTCAGCAACGTTGTTTTCAGTTCCTGGATGGTTCTCGGAGGGGGGTTGCGAGTTGCAGTTGCCCTCCCCAGAGCCTCCCAGACATGCTCTATAGGGTTGAGGTCTAGAGACCTGGCTGGCCAATCCAACCGGCGAATATCCTCACTCTCGAGAAATTCGTCGACCAGAAGAGTTTTATGTGGCCTTGCGTTATCGTCTTGTAAGATGACCTCTGATCCACTGCACCCCAGAAAAAGCAAACATAGCGCTCCAAGACCTCATCCTTGTACCTCACACCAGTCACACAGCCTCTGTCAAAGACTTGAAGAGGTGTGCGGCCATCCAACATGATGCTTGTCCAGACCATTACACCGCCAGCATCATAATTGTTGATTTCGCAGACATTGGGGTGTAAGTAGCGGGTCCCTGGCTCTTTCCATATGAAAGTACGGCGAGAATCGGTGTTTAGGCTAAAACGGGACTCGTCGGTGAACAGAACAATCGCCCATTTCTTTCTCCGTACTCCTATCACTATGCTGCCTGCACCATGCTAATCGGACTCTCCTGTCCACAGATGTGAGCGAGAAGCAAACAGCCGGTCTTCTGGCAAACAAACCCTCTCTCATTCAGTCTTTTGGAAACAGTCACTCTTGTTACACGGATTCCTGTGGCTGCATACAGGTCCCGAGAGAGCTGAGAAGCTGTAGCCTCTATGTTATGCCTCACTAAAATGGACAAATAGCGATCTTCTCTGGCAGTCATGGCTCTTGGACAACCTGGCCAGGCTTTCTCTCGATGGATCCAATATCCTGGAACTGTTTCCATATGTTACACACGACGCTGGGAGTTAAATTAAACACTCTGCATATCTGGATTTGCGATTGGGCCTGCCTCTAGCTCTCCACAATTCGTCACCTCATTCCATCATCTAAACGTCGGTGGTTACTCGTTTTTACTGTTTCGGTGTGAATTTAGCCGAGTGCTGCAAGATAACACCAAGGTGTGCTAGCGAACGCAATTCATCTTACCCTCCACGCGCTTATAAAGCCTGTTTTTCTGCTGGCTCCGCCTACACACAAGTGCACGCTTACGTATTTACCGTACAAGATTTGAATTTTTATCTAGAAGCCGTGGTTGTTCCTTCAGTTCAGTTCTTTTCATGCAATTCGGTAAAATATGCAAATTCTCTTAATTTATTTCACCAGTGTAATTTCGTATAGAAATTCTGAATCTCGTTATTCTTTAGCTGCCTAGACGATCCGCCCGACTAACTCCTGCAAAACAGCAAACACCGCCCCTTATTCTACACCCTTACGCTGCTCATCCAAGAGTGAGTAAGGGAGCATTAAGAAGCAAGTTAACATTCTGCCAGGATGGCTTCTCCTGTGTTCGGCAATGACTTAAGTCGGAAGCCACCTTGAAGGCCTACTGTAAGTTCAAACATTATCAACCTATTCAAATGAGAACTTTTACAATATTCAGTTTTATCTGTAATCTCAAACCTTACCTGCGAGACAAATGACTGTTGTTACGACGGTTACGAGGACAGTAAATAAAACTGCAATTGCTCCCAGCCAGAAAAGTAGTTTTCCATCGCACTGCTTTTTAGCATAAGAGCAGTTTTCTGACCAACTGTTCTGTTTTCTTGGGCAAGGGGCTACTTTTCTACAAGGACCTACTTTGGCGCTCAATCCGGCCTCACTGTCATAAAATGTAGTACTGTCCACCTGAAAAATTTAGAAAAGAGCACTGAAATCACCAATTACATTCATTAAACAAATTTCAGTAACATATTGTAGTTATAAGTAAAATATATTGCAGATAGAAAATTTTTACATTGATTGCAAAGACATAGTTTAAATTTATTAAAAGAAAAAAAGTTTATACAGTAATTTCACGCTAGAAATGTTTGATTATTAAAATGCCATCAGTATTTTAAAATACAAAATGTTGGCCGAATAAAATTAGGAAAGAATTAGAAGGAAATTTCGCTACTAAAAAATAACGTTGCAAATTTTATGAGATGCTAAGTTGTTTTGCGAGTAACATAGAACAACATTGACTGTGCTCTTTTACTAATTTTGCTTATTAGTCCAAAAAGACTTTGAGTCCCGAAGGACTATCTATTACTTTCGCTTTAGCATTTTGCGTCGGACTCCTATAAATGTCGGTTCACTTTTGAAACTATTGCCACAAAATGCTAAGAGTCCTGCAATATATTTGAAGAAATTAAATAATGAAAAATCTGTGTAAATGTATGTGTATTTCTCGCATTGTGATAAAATAACGGTACCTAGAGCCATCGAATTTTGAATGACGTAATTCTCCAACGAATATCGGCATGTGGAAGACCAAATTTGAAATTTGGAATTTGTTTTATTATCGATTTTCTATTTTGTAAAACTTTAGCGAATTTTTCATTAACAAACTCGAGGATTTCAAAGCGAACAATGGCAACGTTGTGCAGAAAAAACATTTTTATCTCCAGCGCGTGAGTCTCTGTGTGGGAAATTCTAAAGATATGCTCCTTTTAAAACTATTTTGCGATATTGCTGTTGAACTGGATCTTATGGCTTACGTGCGAAGAACATGTTATTTAATAAAGAAAAGTAACACACAAAATGTCAAAAAACGCCCCTTTGAACATAATTTAAAATCTGAAACTTTTCCGGGTTTTTGTTTTTTTGTTTGCTTTGTTTTGTTTTTAGGCTGGTGCGCTAATCGGCTTTAATACATAACAGCTATTCAGTTGATCGTTTTAACACATTTCATTCAACATAAACTCTTCTATCCTAGCATGGGATTTCTGTCACTTTTACTTCCTTATAAAAAGATACTCTTCTACATCAAACCCCACCAATAATGACCTTTAAATCCTGTAATTGTAACTGATATCCTTAATATGAACAAAGAAATGCAAAAAATACATATATAAATTCGTAAATATGTATCATTGCATTCATAATCAAAATACTTTTAATCAAAACAGTGTTATGAATGGAGTCCAAATTTTCACACTATTTAAAATTTAACTACACAGAGGCTGTTTACACATTTTTAGAATGATTTCGACCTCATCTAATTAAATGTTTAAAACGGAAAGAGTGTTTTTGAAATATTCGGCCTGATAGCCTTTTTTCTGGGGTGTAAGTCTGCATCGTGATTTTCATGATAAAAGGGCCTTCCATAAAATTTCCAGGGGTATTGATTTCTAATCCTCTTCCACTACTTTCAAGCTCTCCAGAGTCGTGGCGGGTTTACGCTTAGAAAGAGCTCTGTTCAAGAGAGCAAAAGCACAGTATTCCACATGTGGAATGTCAAGAGACTTTACAGGAGTACGTAAGTGACAGGTATATATGCAACACCTGTATCAGTCTTCATTTTATCAGGGAATGGAATGATACTTTTCGAAGTATGACTTGTTGCTTGATCTTCGTTGAGTTTCACTCTTTGAAAGTCAATGGGATAAAGAAAAGGAATTTTTTCTGTAAATATCGGACGTAAAACTTTCGATTGATAGTATGTTTAGTTTATTTTAACATTTTTTCCACTCTTATTTTTTATTTCCCGCTGTAAGCGGATGCTGCGACGATCATAAACACTTTACTGAAACCTTCTTTCCATGGACGGAACCAGATTTATTAATTTATTTTTTCTCTTCGTTTCCGATAATAAATATTACCCTTTTTTTGTTCGATTCATTTAGGTAAATCCATACGTTATCAAGGGCCACAATTTATTTACATTTATCTTCCACTAAATAGTTTTAATAGAGAGTTCTACAAATTGTTCTGCGCTGAGCCACATGCCTCGGCAAAAGCTGGCGAACATAATGTTTTTTAGCTTTATAAGTTGTAAAGCTTGGAATGTTATTTTATTTTACTACAGATATGTTTAAATACTTTGCAACTGATTTCTGGGTCGGCGGATTTTCTCCTGTCACCATCGATTTAACTTTAGAAACAGTACGTACCTTTTTGGGGTTTTCGTTTGGAGTCATCTTTCCAAGTAAAAGTAATGATTGAGGGTTTTTCCCTTTCCGATTAATAATATTGCTTATTTTGCGCGTATGTTTTTGAATTACGGAATAGGAATATTTTTTTTTCGGAAAGCACAAAAACGTATCCTTCAATCATAACTTATTTACATGCGACAGTCTGAAAGAAGAATAATTTTAAAAGTAAATATTTATTACTTCAAATAATAAGCTGTTGCTAGAAATTTTTATTGCAAAACGTTTTGAAATAGTTCTAAAAGTGTGTCAACACCCCTTTGTAATTTTAAAAGGTTCTTATGTCAGAAACAAATACAAAGTTTTAAAATTTCTTGAAATTCTAATCAACCATTTCAGAGAAATCATGCATGTAAGCAGAAAAATCATATTTTTATGAAATCTTAATTAATAAAGAAAACACCTCAGATCTTGTAAGCATATTGCTTTCTTAAAATTAATAAATATGCAGATATATATGCTAATACGTTACCTTTTCTATCATGCGCAATTACACGTATATGCATAAAACTACATACAAAAACATTTTAGGTATATTTCAAGATATGTAATGCCAAGGATTTCCTGAAATGCAATTTTAAACAAACTATCTGGGCATGTAAATGGCAAATGCATTGAATTACAACTTAAAAAATTTAATTACATTGAATTAATTAAATGTAAACTGTCATATATTACATAAAAATAAAAATTTGCACTTTTAGCCCATTTGGCGCAAATATAATTTAAGCTGTGGCTCACAAAATGTAGGTCGTGACCCAGAACTAGGTCAAGAGTCAATACTTGACAGTTGAGAAAAACTTTTAAATTAAGCATTTAAATTGCTTTGCTACGCGGTCAGCCTTCGTCTGGCTTTTAAATGCACCGTAAAAATGCCTAAAGGGAACAACACCAAACATTAAATTTAAAACCTGCACAGAATTTTACTCTTCAAAACAAGTTTATCAAAAAAATTCAATAAAAATCATATATTAAAAAAATACAATGAAATAAGCAATATCCCTTAATACAAATATTAATTATCTTAATAAATAAATTAACCAATTTCCCAGTTGCAAAATCTTAGGAACTCAAATGGTATAAAGTAAGTTAAAAACTTTGTTTTCTAAAAAAAAAAAAAAAAAAAAAAAAAAAAAAAAACCGCAAAATTTTTTATCTGATTAAAATTATATATAGTTATATATAGTTAAACCATAATATAAAAATATTACAATGAAATAAGCAATGAATCTCATATTTTCAAAAGAAAACAGTCAGCAGTTCAGTATCCTAAGCAATGAATGAAAAACTGTTGGTAAAAACCACATTTCTAAAAGAATGAAACTATCATCAGAAAGCAATAACCAATCAAAATTGTGCTTTGTGGATGACATAATTCAAAATATACCAACCATTAGCTAATAAAGAGGGAGGGTGAGGAAAGGAAATTATTTCTGTTTGTGCCTCGCGAGAATCATGCGCCTCAGAATAAGAAGATTGAGTTGTGCGTGTTGCCTATCCAAAAATAAAAAGAAAGCAAACATTTTATCTCATATTTTCAACAGTCAGCAGTCCAGTATACAAAGTACTGAATGGAAAACGTTGCCAAAACCACATTTCAAAAAGAATGGAACTGTTGAAAATGATGCGATGTCATCCAAAAAGATAAAATAAAATAATAATTCAAAAAAATATGATTCGAATTTTGAAAAAAATCGCTTTTTTTTTAAAATGCAACCACAATGCAATACTGGCTCTTGTCTAGATTTGCACGTATGTACCAAATTTCGTAGCCCTGGGTTTATTAGCTCAAGTTTAGCACGAACGAAAGACCACACGCACAAACAGACTCTTTCTTTTATTATAAGTAGAGATTACGCGCATTTATTTGTAATGGTTAATAATCATACACATATATTTATTACTATTTCTCTGTTACAGTATTCTATATTAATTCTGTGTTTCTCATTCTCTAATCTCGTTTCTCTGTTTCAGCAACTACATGTCACTTCAAACTGCATCCCTAAAAAGTGAACATCGTAAGAGATGCACGTTGCAATAAATGTTACGCCGCGATGCATTTAAAAATTAAAGCCACTATGCTAAACCATTTTCGAATCACTCAATGATAGATTTTCGTTTTCTGCAGCAAAATCCTCTCAAAACGTGAGAATCTTTCTGTTGAAGTTAAACGCTAAGTAATCTGAAATAGGCCTTAAAAATGCTTCATCAAAATAATCTCTCTTTTTTTAAATGAAAAAATGGTATATTTTTTATTGAACAGAAAACCACTGTTAGTGAAGTAAAAGCTTTTTATCTTAGTCCAGTTACAGATTATGATTAAGCATTTTAAAATATTCTACTCATAACAAATTAGAAAATCTAATGTTGACACAATATGATATCCATGTACGACATATTAAATTATATACATTTTCTGCAGCAAACTTATTTCCCCGAAATTCATTAGAGACCTACAATGGCTCCCAAAAGTGTTCGTACACTTATGATTTTCATTGAAATAGGGCTCTATCCATTAATTGAAAGTAAACTTTCTGAATGAGATTTTAATAATAAGATATATAATCTATTCGTAACAAAATTACATGAAATATTTTAAGAAGAGAAGAAATATGCGCCACGGTATTCCACAAAACGTATTTTCATTATTGGAACCACCTATGTATGCGTTCTCCTACATCCCCTCCATCTATGTAGGAGAACGATACAGGAAACAAAATTAAGGTCAGAGATCGTCACTGGAAGCCGCTGACCTGGTTTCTATGACAACCGCTCACCAAAGTAAACAATGAGACCGACTTTTTAGAATCGAAGTCTACGTTCAAACTAAGCCTAAAAATAACTGAGCAAATTGTTAAATAATTTGTGAATCTAACAAATGCAAGCGACTATATTTTAGTGTTTATTGTTTGTTATGTTTCAAGTTTTTTTTATGAGCATGGAATTGGTACATATTTGTGCACATATGTATGTAGGCTCATCATATTCGTGCAAGTCAGTTGCATATTAAGTGAAACAGTCTATTGTTTACCAATTAAATAATTTATTTATCTCAAATATTTGTAGTCTGAAATGCAGAAAAGGAAAGGTGAGAGTAATTGAATAAAATAAAAGTGTACAAGGACCATCTCTCTCAGGAAGGCATTCATGAAGAAATTTCGTGGAGAAACCCGTTCTTCCGTAAAGAAAATTAAGGAAACCCTATACAGCCAACCCATTTATTAGAATTTGAAATCTGGTCAAACTACTATTGTTGAACGGTCTCATCCGTTAGTCTATTGAGGACATCCAAAAATAATTAAACATAGCAAAATTAAATTATATGATAAAAGGATGTATTTCCAGTTTAATACTATTAAACTAATTAATTGGAACTCTAATATTTCTAGACAAGTAATAGGTAACACCTTTTTATAGCCAAATAATCAAAATAAAAAATACATGTACTGAAATAGAAGATTTGAAGGAAGAAATAATAAAGCTAATTAATGTTCAGGTTAATAACCAAGTCCCAATAAACTTATTAATTATACTTTATTAATTTATTAATTTATTTTAATTAAAAAGGCATGCATTAACTTTTCTTTATAATTTTTTTCACTCTTTATGGTATGATAACATTACCTTAAAACTTAACTGGATGATAATGGAGGATTTTAAAGAGTTAAGGGATTATCTTGTATATATTTATTGTAAATATTTGTAAAAATGTATATAATCAATACTGAATTCTTTCCTTTTACTAATGAAGAGTCAACTCTTTTCAAAAGTCTCAATTATAGCCCGAATAGAGTAAAGATTTTTATCTTTTTCTAATTTTCCTTACTTTTTTGGACAGTATTTAGTAAGTTTTGATTAAATCTGTTGAAATTCAGTTTTAATAAATTAAGACTATTACAATAAATTTTTTACTTTAATTAAAAGCATTTAAAAACAATTTTCAAAATTAAAATTAATTCTACTTCAAAAAATTTTTTCGTACTTTATTACTACCCTTAATATTTTACAATAATTTGCAACCATTTTTTCACATTACGTTACAGTTAGCATTTTTACAATACTTCACAGTTAGTAAAAAATTTTTGCAACAGAACACACATTTTACATTTCTTAAACGTTTACTGAATAGGTTTTTATAATAGATCTATCAGATAGCAGCTTAACACTCAACTTAACCTTATATTAGCGCCCTCTATTAGTGAAGTTAGAACAAACACACTACTTTACATCACTTAGTTTGGCATGCTGCTCCACTCTCCAAATACAAATATAGTTGGTAAATTAAATTAAGACTTACTATTTACTTGCCTTTTTAGTATTATTTTAGTATTATTTGTGTATTTTTTATAAATAGTATCTAGTTTTTTTTTTTTTTTTTTTTTGATTTATATGCATAATTCGTGTCGGGGAAGGTTTTTGTAGGCAAGAGTTTCTAAATTACTTTGGTTTTCTAAAAAATTTGGTTTTCTACTTTATTGACTTTTAAATATATGCTAATTTCTCAAAATTCTACTTGTTTAAACTTGTTTAAATTTCTTTTTAGTAATTCACAATATTTGGTTTTACTTTTGGTTTTGATTTTTACTTCCTTGTACGAAGTAAAAGGAAGTATTGTAATCGCGAAAAGTTTCAGGCAGCATATTTTAACGAAAATATCCATTTTGACCACTATCGAATGCAATTTAACGATGTTTTTGCGTGATATCTGTACGTAAGAACAGAATAAAATACTCGTTTCCTCCAAAAAAATTATAAAACTGCTTTAAAATTAATTCTGAAGCGAATTTTTCGTGGCGTCTGTACGAACGTATGTACGTACGTGCGTATCTCGCATAACTCAAAAACGAGTAGCCTCAGAACGTTGAAATTTTGTATATAGGACTGCTATAACATGTAGATGTGCACCTCCTATTTTGGTTGCAATCGGCCGCACAAAACGTATATAAATATATTTATATATATATCCACTCTGTTACCCGGCTGAGTGATCTCAGTTTCTTTACTCTTATATGTTTGTAAATTGTACATTTTTTGCTTTAAAAATGATTGAATTATGTTGTTTTTATCTTCCGGTTAAGGTTTTTATGCCTTTAGTAAATCTGTATGCAATATTTTTAGAATTATCAACAATAAAGTTGTTTAAGTGAAGCTAAGCCTTTATTTTCATGGCGGCCATTGATTGCTTACATTTGAAACAGCAAACTAGTGGATTTGTTGCCAATCTAGAGAAACTTAGCTTTGCAACAACAAAGATAGCGCCTTCATTTATTATTGCCAATTAAATCATGCTTAATCCTTTCTGGAATTTTTTCGAGGAAATAAGTGTTTTAAGATTTACTTCATAATTTTTAATATAGATATTTTGAGTTTTTACGTATTTTTGCCTTCTCGCGAAGTGAGATCTGAATTAATTGAATGAGAAGTACTCAATCGTCTGTGAAAAACTGTTTCTTTTTTGTTTTGTTCGCTTAATTTCTTTTATACATCGTTCTAGCTTTATTATAGTATTTGAATAGAACACGTGGCAACGATTAGACAATTCTATTCTTTAAATGATATAAATTTTGTGCATTATGAGTTATAATATGAACGAAATATAATACTGTTAAGTGAATCTAGCGCCAGAATATGGCTATGGTAAACACATAACAGTGAATTTTAAAGAATGCATTTATTCTATTGTGGTTTATTCGGTGTCGGCGAAGTAGATTTAATTCAATCCAATAAGTTTAAATGAAATGCAAGAAAAAATGCATATAATTTAATATTCCGTGCAAGGAAGTCGTGTGGTGTACACATCCGATTTTTCCTTTTAGCCTTGCCTACATGGATGACGAAACACGAATTGAAAAATTGAAGAGTAGGTTTGGAGGCAACTTCCCCTTGATAAGTCTGTCTCCTGCGTGCTCAACAATTATTCACTTATGCATTTTTATAAATTTTTAGGATTAAAAAATTTATTGGAATTATATATTCATAGATTTTGACACTTGCACTTGATTTATATATGCTCTCAGAATTTAAATGATATTGTTCGCAGCAATAATTAATCATTTATTTGTAATTCAGTTTCATTTAAAATTTAATTAACTTTAAATTTGCTTTTTACGAATAGAGAATGTTTGTTAAATTCAAATATATATATATATATTTTTACTATGTTTTATTATCTTAAATTCATTTAGTGCGAAAACAAGTTACTACTACTTGCGCAATTGCTGCAAAGTTAGTTAATAATAATTTATTTCCTAAACAATATTGATTAATTGATTATATTATCTCCTAAGTTTAATTAAAGTATAATTATTTTAAAAGAGTGAATCCATACTGGTAAGTTATATTTTGAAAGATGTTTTGAAGTAACTTGAAGGTAAAATGTTAATAATGTTTTAACGGGGACTGGAATTAAATCATCATGAAGAACAAAATTTCGATTGTTAAAGGAAAAATAAAATTAAAAATATGTAATCATTGTCATTGATCAGAAATTAGTTGACTTTTCAAGGGGAACAAACCAACTCCCGTTCAATGAACAATAATTAATAAAAATACGTAAATTAAATACGAAGGTGTTTCGTCTTTACTCGAGTTATAAGGTAAAGCCAAACCGGCAATTCTAGTCAAGCCAAATATTTCCGCGAAAAGAAGGGATTACTAACCAATGCTGATACTCAAAGAACTTATTCTTATGAAGCATTTTAGCCAATTCAATTTGGAGTAAAAACAATTTCAGTAGAGAAATCCGAAAATACTTGAGTAACCGTCCCCGACACCCTCATGTTTATGCATTTGAGTTCTATATTATTTGTAAAAATTAAACATTGGAAATTGTCATTATGAAATAGAATTCAAAGTAAAGTTGAAATAAACATAGATTACAAAATAAGATAAATAATGCAAACTTTGTAAAAATAAATAAAAAATAATATAAAAATAATATAAAAAATATAATAAGAACGGTTTTCTTCACTTCAATTTTTCAAGACTTCAATTTTTTTTGTAACTCTCTTTAACTGTATTTCGTATTTTAGGCTTTTCTGTATTCTACTATTTTTAATCAAGATATTTTCAGTTTTTATGTATTTTTACCTTGCTACGAAGTGAAAACTGAATTGATTGAATGAGAAATATATCTCTAATGAAATTCCAGGAAATAAATTTAAATGAAATGCAGCAAAGAATGTTTATAATTTAATAGGCCGTACAAGGATCGTCCACATCAGATTTTAAGTTTCATATGTTTCCAACAGAGCAGCCAACATTAAAGAAGCATTTTAATTTAAGAGTTAGAAAAAAATTAAACGTTTAACAATTTTCTTCATTAGAAGGAGTTATTATCGAATTAATTTCTTAGATATTCCTGATGTCAGATTATGTAGAAAAGACTGGATTAAAATCTAGTGTTGTTATTAGGCTAAGTGCTATTACTTTCGTTTTGGCATTTGCGTTGAAAACTTTGAATGTCGGTTCACTTTTCAAACTGTTGCCACCAAATATTATAGCCCTGTATTATATTTAGAGAAATTAAATAATGAAGAATCTGCATAAACGTATGTATGTTTCTGGCATTGTGATAAAACAACGGTACCTAGAGCCATCGACCTTTTAATGAGTTACGTTTCAACCCGAATATGGGTATCTGGAAGGCCAAGTTTGGAATTTGTTTTATTATCTGTTTCCTATTTTGTAACACTTCAACGAATTTCTGATTAACAAACTGAACGATTTCAAAGCGAGCAATGGCAGCACTGTGCGGAATGCAAAATTAAGGAAATTAGAAGATAAATTTTAGTAAGCTCGCCAAAAATTTACCAAGAGCTGTGGCTCCAAGAAAACTCCAACATAAGCATATTCAGTGCTATGAAAAGTGTGAAAATGGAAAAAAAAAATATTTGTATATTTACAAGTTAAATTAATAAAAAAGATATATGCTAAACATTTTCGGAAACTTTAACACAGTAAAAAACAAATCAATTGAATGAGGTAAAATAATAGTCTATGTGCTAAATAAAAAGTAAATTAAAAAACACAGTAAAGTACTAATCGATTGAACAAGGCAAAATGCAAAAAATATTTAAATTTAAGAAGCGGAAAATGGTTAATTAGCCCAATTCGAAGTTCATTTTGGCTTTTCAAGGGAAATTTTTAAAAATGAATCTCGAACCAAGCTAACTAACCCCATTACGCGTTTCGCCGAAACAGACAATTGAAACTTTGCGCTACAAATTTTTTAATGAATTAAATAAACTGTCTAAAAAACTTAGTCTCAATTCTCTGTTCCAATTTCCCGACGCGTCAGCATATATTGACACATTAAGGTGTAAAAATTGTAAAGGCAATTCCAATGTACAGAAATAATAAATAATTAGCGGTATGCTATTAGTCAAAATATACAATAACTTATGGGCTGACCTGCGAGCTCAAAGAATTAAAACTTTACAAACGAACCGTAAATTAAATTTAAATCAAAAAGGAAAAAAAGAAAAAATAAACAAGACGACTAGCAGTATGGGTCTTGCTAAGACCTAGAAAAACTTTTAGAGAAAAATTATAAAATTCAGACCTGTAACAATGCTGTCTTCTCTGGTGACGAGGAAACTCGAAAAGGGCTGGCATTTCCCCTTGCGCTTTCCGATGCCCTCCAACTTGTCGTATGACGTAGAAACGGGGGGAAAACAATGTCACTGGGCACTGCGCGCGAGACTGTGTATCGGAAATTCTAAAGATATGCTTATTTTGCGATATTGCTATTGAACTGAATTTTATCGTTTGCGAAGAACATGATATTTAAGAAATAAAAGTAACACACAAAATTGTAAAAAAAAAACGCTTCTTTGGGAGTAATATAAAATCTGAAAACTTTCAGATTTTTTTTTTTGTATTTATTTTTTTTTTTTTTTGAAATATCTCTGATGTGTTAAGATACATGGGTCAAGAACAGTAAGCAATTTTAACCTAACTAACGTTAATTTTAATCTAACTAGACGGCTTCCCAAAGAAGTCACGAATTAGTAATAACGCGCCAAATTTTCGCCGAAATGAAACATATAATTTACAATAAAAATAGGTATAATCTAAAAAAAAAAGAGATTTTGCTGCTGAAAATCGAGATCGAGGCTTCTATCCATTTCAATCGCTTTCGAATCCATTAAGTTAAAATTAAATTTTTATGTTTGAAATATTATAAATAATAAAAATATAACAAAAATTTTGGTGACAGTGCTATTCAATTTTGATGAAGTGATGCTGTATAACTAATACTAGAAGAAGGTGATATAGGAAGTAAGAGTGAACATTTAGTGTCTTTTTCTTCCAGTAAATTCTCAATCATGGACTTGCAGATTATTGTACTTTTCAAGCATAATTCACGTGCTTAAGAAGGGTATATCCACTATTTGATTTATTTTCAAGCAAACACTTCACACTTTTACAGTTTTCAACTATAGGAGCGAAAGAGAAGCTGCAGACAGCATGTTCACAAAGCAAAGGAAAACGGGAAGAGATAGCATAAATTACGATATCATTTTGAATTAAGAATACTGAAACTGTACTTCTGCTTTATTAGTTCGTAAATTTTAGTATTATGGACTGAAAAATTTTATGCGCTGCGTAAGTACATGTGTGAGAACATAATATAAGAATAATATCACAGAGAATAATACTGAAAGGACTCAATTCCAAATTTATTATAAGTATGCTATTATTTCTAGGATAGGAAGGGGAAATAATCAAGCTAAGAAGGAAATTTAAGAATCTGTTACTA